>NC_136731.1:38997520-39717520 GCF_936440315.1 Barbus barbus
CAAAGAAAAAAATTTGGTTTGCATTAAGCCAAGTGCTATTGTTGTTAAACAAACACAAAGGCTGCCCTGAGATGTATTACGTGCTCACTTCCTTGAATTCCAGAATGGCTAATGTAGCCAATGGAGATGCTGAAGTCCTTTTTAATGATGTGAAAAAATATCATGGACATGAAAGTCAGTTACTTGGGAAAAAAATGTTCTACGAAAACTGTGTGGAGGGAGTTATGCAAGAGCTTAACTGAGTCCAGCCACATCTTGTCAACTCAGTATGTGTTAAATGAACACGGGAGGATTTTCTGCTGTCATTACATTACCAGTCACAATTTAAAATGTCAATCACAGTCCAAACCGCTTGTCTTAGGAACACTAAGAAACTGTTTCATTCATGGGATGCATATGCCTATTTATCTGTTTATTTAGACAGATGTTTTCCTTCTTATAACTCTTATACAACTTCTTATATTATTTTTTATTTATTTATTTATTTTCTGGTATAACATCTGTTTATATATATATATATATTTATTTATTTATTTTTTATTTTTTTTTGCCAGTAACAGAGCATCAGACATGTCTGACTTTAATACTCTGCAGTAAACTTACATTAAATATAATGCTTACATTAGATTTAGCTTCCTCAAAGTATTAGCTAGTCTTCTTAAAAATGAAAAATAACAATGTATGCTGTAATGAAAAACAGGGTAAAGCTGTTTCCACTCTTGGATCATATAATGAACATTATGAATTACCCTTGAAAACATAGGGAACAAATAAAATGAAGGGTAATTAAAATGCCAAACATCAAAACAGAAAAACCCATATCAAGAAAAAGTGAAAGAAAATAATATTTATAAAACCTTATAAATAAAACCTTTCTATAAGTTAGCTTATATTCAAATAAAGAAGTTTTGAATTAATATGTACTTCTTGTTTGCTTAATGCTGGTGGGAAGCATATTGCAAGCAGCAGATGTTATAGCCTATATTAAACATTTCATAAAAATAGTCAGTGGACACGATAAAGCCAAAGGGCTCACTTGGAATATATTGTATGTAACTGTAGATTGTAAATCAGTAATATTGCAAATAATGTGACTCCTTGGAGCTGGCTGGTTTGATTCATAGCTCAGAACTTGTTAAAGTTTTCAAAATCACAATGAAGAAAAGGAATGGAAAACAATTAACAAAGGTCAATTTCACAATCTGAATGTATTTAGTCGACTATAACTGTACATTCAGGGCAGTTTCTGTTACAATGACATTTGTCACAGCATGTGCACAGCACAGTGCTCACTGTTTGTCTAATCTTCATGCTCCTGCAAAGAAAGCATTACAAATGGAGCTGAGCCTAAATTCTGTGGCTAGTGTTCTCTATCCGCCAATATGCAATCTGCTCAAATGTCTTTTCAGACAGACTTTTAGTCATATTTCCTTGGCTTTCTGCTTAATGTTGGCTGACATCTAAAAGCTGTCTGGCTCCAAACACTCTCAGGTATTCTTCCTGAATGACAAATGTACACGCCCAGCATGGCGTGTCAACCAAGGGACACTACTGAATAAAGCCGATTGAAAGCTCTTGTGAAAGTTCCAGAAGCTTTCAGATGGAGAACAGCATAAGCTGGATGCAGGGACATAACCAGCAGAGATAAAGAGGCACTCTTACCCCTTTAACACTGAGTAACTGGTGTTCAACCTGGCACCGTTCCACACCTCTACACTGAAGAAAAGGTGATTCTGTGCAGGAAAATGTGGCTCTGTAAAGGACTTAACGTCAGCTGAGTACTGGCTCTGACACCAATAACTTTTTTTACGGCCACCAATAACTATTAAGCATGACAACTGTTTTCAACATTGATTATAAGAGGAAATGTTTCTTGAGCAGCAAATCAGCGTATTAGAATGATTTCTGAAGGATCATATGACATAAAGACTGGAGTAATGTCATTTTTTCAGTTTCCTTTTTAATAAATTTGCAAAGTTGTGATAAATCCGGTTTTTGGCTTGTCATTATGCACTGTAAAAAAAAAAGATGAGCCAACTTAAAAGTTTAAGGCAACCAGCTTCAGCAGATTTTTGAGTTTTCTCAACTTAATTTTTAGGACATTTCTCAACTTTTTGTTGTATAAACTTAAAACAAGAAGTTGATAAAACTCAAAAATCTGCTGAAGCTGGTTGCCTTAAACTTTAAAAGTTTGGTCAACTTTTTTTTTTACAGCGTGGTAAGTGGGGTGTAGATTTATGCGGGGGAAAAAGTTATTTAAAGCAGTTTAACATAATAACGCAACATAACAAAATGTAAAAAAAAACATGAAGAGGTATGAAGACTTTATATAGGCACTGTATATGATATAAAAGAAAGCAGCTCAATTTTTTTTTTCCTAAAGTCATTCAGGTTTGGTATGACATGAGGGTCATGTGATGAAAAAAAAATCATTTTTGAAAATGAAATGAATCCAATAAAATATGTGAAGTAGGATAATTCATTTCAGTGCATCCAACTGGAATGAATCCAGTGAATTTAATAACTAATTATAATATGAACTCTAAGATAAGGCTAAAAAGTAATTATCTCAGAAAAACTCCTGACTTGACTGAACTAAAAAACACCGTCCAACATTCAGCCTACTGCTCCTGCTATTGGCAGACCTGCCTAACCTACTTGTGTCTCATGTCCAGCATTTATTACAACCACCTCTATACATCCTTGAATTGATAGCCTATTTTAAAAGCCAAATGCAAGGACAACAGCATGTTTAAGGTTACTTCACTTTCACCTCTAACTTGAATACAAAATGTAATGATTCTTGCACCCACTTTGACCTAGTTTTCCTCTAACTGGGCCACCGTGAGTCTTTCTATACAATACTTAAGCTAAAAACAGTATAATATACAAGGATAGCCTTTCCACCTTGTGTGTTTGTAGACCAGTGATACTCCCCGTTTCCTTCTAATAAAAATCAGCCTATAAGTAGACCTGACCTTCTCTGTCACTATTTTGGTGACATAATATGTAACACTGGGTGCTGTTTGACAGAAAAAGAGGGGTATATATGTCACTACATTCTTTTTGCTGTGCATCCCATGAGAATTTATTCTCTTCTATCCACATTTTAACCTTTACTATAACATAAAAATTGCAACGCTGATATGAAACGTGTAAGAGATTCATGTCCTACTTTCATTGGATTTTCAGCACAATAATGAAATATCATGAGAGGAATTCACCGTTTAGATAGTTTTAGCTCGAAGTGCATTTCATAAACTAGGTAAAGATGCAAATGTGTTCACAAAATCCAAAATATTTGGAATATATTCTATAATGAGCATAATTTGCATAGAAAGGAGGCGGATTTCATTTAGATATGCAGCGATGTTAAAACAAATGATAAAATACTGCACGTCGCAGTACTGCAGTTATTTAGTGTTGATTTCGTACAGGCTAACTGCCTGATTTATGGATTTACCACATTGCTTAATTTGGAATTCATTGTTGAATTCAGAAAGTCACGACACATAAAGAATACGTAACTCAAACCCAAATGTAATTAGCCTCCAGTTCTGGACCACGAGTCATTTTATACCACTAATCGTGCATTTTAAAGTCTTCACTTGAAATATCAGTAAAACATTCTTTATCCATGGCTAAATGATTCCATTTCCCAAAGTTTTTTTACTTTTTGCAAACTCATGCAGTAGATTGCAAACAGACTGAGCATGTCCAATCTTCACTTATTTTTAATGGAAGTTTTGTACGCTCATGAGCATGGCACTGCTGCCAGTTTTAGTCAATTTCTGTGGTAAAGGAGGCCAAGATTAGCATCTGCCACCACAGAGACTCATTTGCTGGCTTTCATGTGTGCACCAATGCTAACATGCACTGATGCAAATTGATTTTATCTTAAACAGAAGATGCCACTTGTGATATGGTAAAGTTTTCTATATTCATTCAGAGAGCTCAAGAAGATTCTCTGTCGAGTTTGAATTTCAAGCTTCATTCATGTGATCAACGTGGGACTAAATTACCAATCATATGAACATTTCATACACATAGGAGTCTTGTAGTACCCTGACAGGGTTTATTTTGTAGTAATGAATGGCTTACTTTACATTTGCTAGCAGTTCAAATAATTCAAAATGTGGCAGTAATATATATATTTTTGTTTGTTTGTTTGTTTGTTTGTTGTTGTTGTTTTTGTCAGTGTGGGTAAATAAATAATTCACAAAAGTAGCGATGGTCATTGTTTGCAACATTTCAGACCCCTTCAGTTACTCAGTTGATATTATTAGAGCTTCTTCAAGTGTCTTGCACACTGGATTTGATGTGAACCACTCACCAACCTTGTCAGGAAAACACAGCAAAGCCCCTGCTGCCTCCCGCTCTTGGGAACGATCAGTAAGGCCTCCAGATATTGAGATGTGTTTACAATACTGCACTACTGAAAGCATCCTGTCAAGTAGTTAAAATGCATGGTATGAGGGCTGCGCCACAGGAGAACAAAAGGACCCGGAGAAGGCGGAATATTCAATTTAACATATCACAAACAGGGTTTCTTGGGGGAATCTGAAGTTGCGGTTTACCACCAGCTTCTGGAACCACTAAAATGGATATTTCTCTCCTTAGAGATTTTGCCCACAAGTGCCAGAGATGTTAAACATTATAAGGATTTTTGTTCGCAATCCCAGATATAACTAGAGTTTATGAGGAAAATAGGAAACAGAGCGCTGCACTCTGAGGATTCAGAATGATGTCTGTTCTTGAGACAATGTCACATGTGGAAAAGATTTCTGCACAGAAAGAAGAGGAGAACTTCTTTTAATTGACAGCAGGAAACAGTGCTATTTTCATACTCTGATATAGACTCAAAGATTTTTCCATATGGTTACAGCCGTGTGTTCACACGAATCAGCAAGATTTCTGACAGCTGAAAGCTTCACACTATTTTATGTCCTGCTTAAGTGGAGCTTTCTTGATGATCTTTAAATGTGAACGCAGCTGTTTAAATGTGATTCATACACTTCATGTTCACTCTGCTGGCAAATTGATGTGACACAAGAGCATTGTGGGTGTGCAGGTTGATGATACTCATGCGTGAGCAGGTGAAAGAGCTGTGATTATATAAGTGTATAGAATGTAAATTAAAAATTCAGATCTGATCTTGATTTTAGAAAGTAATATGTTATCATTCTTACAAATAAACTTTTTTAATATCTTAGACAGTATAACAAAGTCATCAGCAAATTTTATTTCTTACTATAAAAAGGGTAAAGATGGTATTCAATGTGATTTAATTCATAATCATGCATTTTTGTCTATATGAAGTGTAAATTTATATACTGTAGACATTATAATAATAATTTTTTTTTTTTACAAATTTCAAGATTCAAGATTCAATATTTTTATTTGTCACATACACAATTATACAGAGTATAACCAGCAGTGAAATGTAGGTCAGGTCCGCTCCAAGGACAGTGCAATTATATAGAATACAAATATGAGAAAAAGAAAAGTAGAAAAAAATAAAAGAATAAAATAAAATAAAAGATAAAAAAATATAAATATAAATGTGCAGGTCAGTATGTTGTTGACATAAATAGTAATAAAGAGGAATGTGCAAAAATGAATTACTCAAGTGTAATAAATGTAATTTATCTGAAATTCAATAAAATTAGCCTACAAATCACATAAATTCAATAATCTTTAGGCATACCTATACTGGATGGATTGATGAATAGATACTTGAATATTAAAGGGTATAATGCATTCATACTCTGCTTAGTGGCCTTCACAGATACAAAGTTTGACATATAAATTAGACTTGTGTTCATTATATATACAGCTTTTAGTGTCAGGGAGGAGTGTGTTGATACGCAAGGTATTATATTGTGTGTGTTAACACAATGCTGGTTGAATAGTGAATTGATAAACCTGCAATTTTGTATTCAGAACAGGGACACCTCACTGTACTTAACCATCCAATTGTACAGTATTTGCTCTTTAGATGTTTGTTCGTTGTTCCCGGTGATTTAGTAAAGAAGCGTTCTGCTATCTCATGCTCAACATAATTATCATAATTATGTGGTATCCATGTTTTTAACAGAACAACAATCCTATTACTTTTAGTCCCCATGGTAACGGCTAAGTGGTTTGCCCAAGACCAGCTTAAGAGCTTCTAGAGTGGCAATTTAGGATTTACTTTTACTGATACAGTATAAACACAACGCTGGCAGGGGACCAGCATTACATTACAGGCACCCCAGGTTGCTCATAAGATCAGATTCCTAATGGCAGCTGCTGGGATGCCAAATTGGAAAAGTTTTAAGGAGCAGATTCATGACTAACCTGTACGCCTTTTGGAAGTCTGCCTTGCCCTTGACTAAAGGACAAGACTTGAGTTATGCATAAATGTTCAGATGTTAAGATCTTCAGGTATCAGGTGTGCGTAACTATAATTTTAGGGCCTCAAACTAAAATGACCTCAAATTAAGGTAATGAGAAGTGTCTACAGAATCCTTTTATATCAAGTTATTAGTCCTACAGATCAGGCAGGAAGGACATTAAGAGATCAGAAACATCATGAGATGGATTTGATGTAAAGAAATATTTACTTTGTGAAAATTAAACTATTTTTGGCTGCTTGACTAAAATAAAATGATGTTGCAAGAGTAGCAGTGTTGATACAACATGACATTGAATGCTTATAATGGTTTTGTTGAGGTGTGCTAGAAACCACACGGTAAAAAGTGTATGTAAAACACTGTAAATAAATAAGTATTTTAAAAAGATTAACTTGAAAACAAAGATCATTGGAGTATGATTTACAAGACGATACAATTTCAGTCTTATTACTTTAAAAACAATTAATGTTAAATTCATTGTGTTGCTTCCCATTTCTTAAGAATTATTTGTGAAATTTACTAGCAATTTCTAAGTGAAATTTGTTTCTGAATTATTATTTTTTTCAATGTATTCTCTATATAATCCATGTGGCAGAGGGAATTGTAAATTAGTAAACAAGTAAGCAAAGTCAAAAACAGCAAAAGTGTCATAAATGAAAGTGAATATTTAAGAATGGTGACTATGAAATAATGGCAACAATATGCCAGATTTTCTACATTAGGCTACTATATAATGCTTATAAGAGAACTACAGGATATCAGTAAAAGCCAAACCAAAATACAGAAAGTGTAGTGATGCCATACTCCAATTAACTGCACAAAGGAGTGTGTTATGGAAAATGAATGCAAACCTCCCTTAAAGATTAAATGAAAGGAACAACTTATCCTTAAACCTTTAGTGAAATACCACAGTTTGCTCATAAACTCAGTTGTCCATGTCTAATGAGGATCTGGAGCAATGCCATAGATGCTAACTTAGTCTAGCTCTGGCTCTCAATACATTTTTCTCAGCTCATTTATCCTGGCTGCTTATGTGCTTAAAATGTCCACACATAGGTTCTGGTCCATTTCTCTTCTGTTTCACCCCAGTTAGTCTTCTTGTTAAAAATGTCTGTCCACTTTCTAGGATGTACAGTTAGGAGCCCATCTGTGAGGTGTGAATGGAAAAGCTGTCAGCAAGATCTGTTGAACAGCTCAAAGCTGTGAAAATGTTGACGCAAGCCATATTTGTGCCCATGTCCAGAAATAAAGCTACTACCTGTTTGGAGTGCCAATTCAGGTATTTAACCATTAGGATTCCACAACTGCCTTAGATGTCACTTAAGCATTGCAAGGTTTAGGTCAAAGGTTTCTCCTGAATTCAATAATGGTAAAGCACAATTCATTGACCTCTAAATACCTAATACTTCAAAGGTTTTCTAGGCTAGTTACACCAGTAGCTGGTGACAAAAGACTCTCTTTATGAGTCACTAAATCATTTAGAACGGATTCGATTTTCACTCAACCTATTTGAGCCGTAACAGTTCACTACCACTACAGATGTGCAACAATTTTTGGCTTTGTTTTGAACTATTTTCATTGGTGGGACAAAACAGACAAAGCAACTGTTGCCATTAATATTAACTTCTTTATTAAGCTATTGTGTAAAAGCCATATCACACTCCCAAACATGTTGCTTTTCTGAATCAGCAAAGCTGTGTGGTTACACGCTAAAACAGACATTGTATTGACAGCATAACACATAAATATATTCAGATAGCTTTAGAAACTTCAACTCCTCTACAAATAGTTTATACTATGAATATATTTTTATTGCATATTACTTCATATTTAGTCCCTAACCCCACTTCAATCTGAAATAAATGAAAACAATTACAAAATCAAAACAAAATCCAAGCTAAGCATTTCATCTTAATTTCAAATGAAAAAAGCAGGATTTGTACTCACTTATATACTTAATGATTTTGGGATTTTTTATTATACAAAAAGCACAAATGGATCAAATGGATTGTATTTATATATAGTAAAAAAAATGTTTTTAAAAATCATTAAGAATTATACAAATGAGAGCAGATCCTGCTTTTTACATTTTAAGTCATTATGATTTTTTTTTACTTATCTACACACCCTAAGTGTTTTTTCTTAATTTTTTACAAATCAATTTAAATGTGTCTAAAAAAAACAGAATGCAATTGATGATTTGATGATTTGGCATGGTGCAAGGTACTATGTTAATAGGAAGGAATTTTCTGTATTGATTTTTCGCATGTATTTTGAAAATCAATGTGAGAATTTCAAGAAAAAAAGGTCTTGTACATTTTGTTGTAGATTACCACATTCCCCTTATCCCTGCAGATTTTTATATTTAGTGCTTGAACAAGCAGTAGGAAATTGATTTATTTCAAAGGCAATTGTGATTGAATACCAGTTAGAACAGAAGCGCCTTTATATTGCGAACCAGGTCATTGACATGGCAACCCCTTGCTGACTCTTCCTATGGTTATATGGTTTGTGAGTCCAGTGCCATATGACATGCAGTGGTTAAATATTAATGGAACACTCCACTTTTTTGGAAATAGGCTCATTATTCAACTCCCCTAGAGTTAAACAGTTCAGTTTTACCATTTTTGAATCCATTCAGCCGATCTCTGGGTCTGGTGGTAGCACTTTTAGCTTAGCATAGATAATTGAATTGGATTAGACCGTTAGCATCTTGCTCAAAAATGACCAAAGAGTTTCGATCATTTCTGTAGTTACATCATGTACTAAGACCAACAGAAAATTAAAAGTTGCGATTTTCTAGGCCGATATGGCTAGGAACTATACTCTCATTCCGGCGTAATAATCAAGGAATGCATTTTTATAACATAACCATGTGTATTTGACTGTTACTATAGAGCTCCGGAGGTTGACGGCATTTTGGCAGGCAACCAGGAGAGTGCTAGAGCGGCCGCAGCATTGGTATCGACAGTTGTAGAACAATAATTTAAAACCAGACTATTTAGACCTTACAAACCTTACACCATTTTAACATGGTGGACAGCTGCTGTGCGCTAGGATGCCAGAACATTCAGGGGAAAGCTAGGGTTACCAACCGCCCCGTATTAGCAGAGACGTCCCGTATATTGGGCTTAATATAATGTGTACTGTACGTGACCTCCCTTGGCAAGTTTCTCGCCCCCTCACGCAGTATTCGTTAAGTAAACTTTCTTATTACTATTTAAGTCAACAACATACTGACCTGCACATTTATATTTATATTTTTTATCTTATCTTTTATTTTATTTTTTCTACTTTTCTTCTCTTAATATTTGTATACTTTATAATTGCACTGTCCTTGGAGCGGACCTGACCTACATTTCACTGCTGGTTATACTCTGTATAATTGTGTATGTGACAAATAAAACTCTTGAATCTTGAATCTAAATCAGAAAGTCCTGAACATAACTGTTCAAAGAAGCTATCCCGCTTCAATGAGCGGTGCTTGCGCTAATAATGCCAATCCCGTGTTTTGACTAAAGTAAATTTATATTTTGGCAAATACAAACAATGTGATTATTTTTCAGGAGTCCAATATCCAGCCGTGCAAGTAAATATGCATTTTCCTATATACACACACGCGATTGTCCCATAAAGCCAAGGGGAAATCATTTTATCTAAAATGGTTCACTGCAATAAAACGTGCTAACACACAACATCTGGGATTAAACGGGTAAGATTTTATTATATTTATTATGTATACTGTACTCACAGTTATATAGTTACGCTGGCTGCCTAAAAGGACAGCTAGGGTTGATTACATTAGCTAACAATTCAGTTGACTTTTACAGACTTTCCTGTAGCTCAAATAGTAGAGCATGGCGCTAGCAACGCCAAGGTCATGGGTTCGTTTCCCAGGGAAAGCAAGAGCTGATAAAATGTGAAAACTGTAACTTGAATGCAATGTAAGTCGCTTTGGATAAAAGCGTCTACTAAATGCATAAATGTAAATATGCATTACATTGACTGGTTCACCATCATATTTAATGTTCACCTGCGATAATTAGCTTTCCTGCTGTTAACAGGATGTAGTGTTTAACTAATCACCTCTGAACGATCGGGCCAGTGCTGCTTCCTCAAAGTTTATCATTCTCACATGTTTTAAGCCTTGTCAGTTTAAATATTAAAGTGTTTTAAGCCATTCAAGCATGAGACAGCACGAAAGAGATTTAAATGCGGTACTTACGCATTGTGATAGATCATTTCTGTTCGCACACACAAAAAGCCACAGCTCGGCTCGGACAGCACGTGAGTACCAAATTGAGCTTTCTTTCACGCCTAGGCGTCTTCATCAGCAAATGCACACAAAAGCAAATCGGAATGACAGTCTTGAGGAGAATTCACGTAAACGAGTATTGTTTCCGATCCACACTTTACCCCAAACCAGCAGGTTCACGACTTCTCCAACCCCTACTGCTCTGTCCCCTCGCCGTATCGACTCAAATGCACAGGCAATTGCACTTATTATGGACTCAACAGTGCTTTCAAGGTCATTTTCCTCCATTTCAAAACAAGCGTGTGTCCAAAATGTAAAGAGATGCGTATATTACTATTCTGGCTATCGGAGCGAACCAACCCCATGACGTCACACGCTGTCGTACTGCAAGATGGCGGCGCCCTTGCTCCAAAAGCTATAACAAAACAACCTTTTTTTCTTTAAAATGGTTACATTAATCATGTTCGTTATATATTTTTTAATAAAAGTGGAAATCACTTTACTAAATAATGTAAACTTAACTGACTGCTTCACTTCCACTTTAAGCAAAGCCATGTGGTAGAGGGAGTTAGCAATAACAAGCAGCAGTAGCCAGCATGGCTCACCTGCTGAACACATTGTGCTGTGTCCTGGTTGGGAAAACTGTATGTGCACAGGCACCCTCCTGCTAGCTGAGTAATGGATGCTAAGCAGAGTCAATAGTGCTGTTTCATTCTGAAGCTGCACGTCCCCAATTGGTCACACCCTCTCATAAAGATGTAGCCCAGTCCTGCAACATCCCCACAGGGACAGAGCAAATTGCTTCCATTTTATCAGATGCAGCAGACCAAAGACTAACACAGATCGGCTCGTTTCAGGGCTGAATACTCGGAAAGTAGCACAGACACACAACAGGAATGGTGGGAAGAGATAAGGTCTGAGTTTAAACCCATGGTTACAGTTCACTTGCAGTTGCTTTTGTTAAAGGAGGAGGATGGGTTAGTGTTTTGCTCAAACTCTCTGGTTCAGTAGTTAACCCTTTATGACTCAAACTGCATGGGCAGTTGTCAAAGAGCTTTAGTCAGTTCTGTTCTTGCAGAGCTGCAAATGATTCAGCGTTCACCATACAGGTGTGACAATGATATGGGGGAAATGAGCCCTGTGAGCTACAGTATTGTCACAGCAAATGAAGGAAAACAGCAGTATGCACAGAACTGATTGCATTCAACATTTAAGAATAAGCAAGGCTTTGTGAATGTGATCGCCGTCTTGCTGTTTTCAGATCTTCTGGTATGTTTGCTTACATAGGTGTGGATGAAAGGCTGGCAGTTTATATTTTTAGTCATTTTGAAATGAATAATACATTATGAAAACAGAGAAGGGAAAAGGGAAAAACAGAAATCAACATGAAACACAACATAAACATTGAGATCTTTCATCTGCTGCAGAAATCATCATTTCAAATAAATATGTAAATGTGAAATGTTCTCACTGTCTGTCATTTTGAGCTGCCCCTGAGGAGGAAAATCACAACTGAGATCTCCATATTATCTCAATAGTTTTTCCTAGAGAGTAATGAGATTAAATGGAGATCAAATGGAGACTTTTATCTTTCCCCTGTGAAAAAGAAGTACACTGCAAACCTTGGTGCTCATCTAATTTATTGCTCAGATTCAATTTTTGGTTTGGATGTGAACATTATATATATATATATATTTTTTTTTTTTTTTTTGACAAACGTGCAATAGAATACTATTATATGGAGGTGACTGAAGTCAACGTTTACACCTTAATTTATAAGGTGATGTGCTGTAAAAGACAGTGAAATTGTGCACAGGAGGACAAAAACAAGGATTAGGATTTCAATCATTAACACTATAAACTATAAAAAATTAAAAACACCCCCAAATAGGAATTCATTGCCTTAAATGTTAATCTGAAGCAATATGGCATATCATGTTGCACACCACTATCTGTCAACACACAAACAAATGACAATGATATGGGTCAGGACAAAATCAATGCCAGTCCGTGAGCATAAACCCATTTAACTGCATCCAGGCAAACAGCATTAGAAAAAATTCAGTATACACACACATCACTGGATGACACTAACGAATACTGATTGACTCAATCAGATGCAGTTACATGCTCTCAAACCTGCTGGAATGGGGCATAACTCCACTACAGCTCCTGTTTCAGTGAATTGGCATAAGTGGTTTAAAACATTCCATTTTAAATATATATTTGGTTTCCTTGTGAAATTAAAGTTGAGATACGGTATGATGTTTCCTCTCATATGCCCTCAAGGGACAGATAAATAGACAGCATGATCACAGACTCTCTGTTTTGACCTCTGGGATCGAATTCATCCAGTTTGTGCGATTAGTGCCCAATAGTTTTGACCTGCTTTCTCCCAGGCAATTATGTCTCAAGAGTAAAAGGTTGTGACCCCAATCTCATCATGTGGACGCAGACATTGTTTGAACTTTGAGAATATGTGTGCATTTACGTGCATTCATGGGGAATAGCCTTTAAGACCTTTTAGAGCAGGAAAACTAAACCGTTCCTCTAAATTCAGTCTCAGTCTGTATTTCAAGCTTCTCTCAGAAAAGATATTAAATCATGGATGTGCCCTCAAGCAACACCAACTAAACAGTCTCTATAAATTTGTTGCAATCTAACCTCACTAGGGCAATTAAACCTTCCAATTAATTTAATTATCATAAACATCAGGCAGAGCATTTGACACAATATTTAAAAATGCTCCCTGTTTGCACGCGGTTTCCCTGTGGACATGTTTTGTTTTGTTTTTTGTTTTTTTGCATGCAATAAATTAATTACTTTTAAATATGAAATGCAGGTTGCTAGCTGGAAACTGCTGAATGGTATAAAAACATTAAGATTTCCTCTTACTCAAAAATCAAAGAATGCAAATATAACTAATAATTCCAAATCTAATTCCTCTAAGAATTCCTCGAGTATCAAAAAAGATTGATCCAGATCTAACTAGAAATTCCACAAACAATTCATCAGCCTTTTTTATGTATTTTTGACACTGATGAAGCATTTTACTGAATTCCCCTCCCTTTAAGCATCATATATATGTCATTTAAGATTTAATAACTCAGAAATAAAAACAGATGTAATATTATCCATTCTTTACACAAGAACCCCTCACACAAAGAAAATATATTTCCTTATATTGTATATAAACAATGAATATATTTAATAATTTAATGTATTTCGAACATATCCAGAATAATATATTGTGTTAATATTATATCCAAAAAAATATGATACATAAAGAATTGACACTCATAATATACAGATACTCTACACGTGATAAAATTAAGGCACTGTGTGTGTATTAATACATTTGAATAAATATGTACTATATATGTTCACATTTATATGAGATGTTCAATGTATTATGAGGTAATATGAGATGTTCGCACAATTGTGAGGAAAATATGAATTCCATATATTTGTATTTATTTAGATTTTATATATTTATATTTTCCCATGTATAGAAATGTATTATGTAATATTTCACATTATGTTTTCCAGTATATCTCCATATACTTTAGTACTTTCTGACCACAGGTGAAGGTTTTGTGTATGTGAATATCAGCTTACAAATGCTATACCGTTTTGCATGAGTAAAACAAAAAGACAACAAATTAAAACTTCTTTTATAATGCTAAGCAAGAAGAGGAAAAACAAAGACTTGTTGAGAGCAGAGAGAAAACAAGATGACTTGCGTTCTATTTAAAGGGACATCTCATGCCAATAGCACATTGCCTTAATGAACAACAAGGTGTCAAAACAGCTTAGACACTTCTCAGTGTTTTTCTCTGGTTTTGTAGAGCTCCCACCATGAGTTCAACATACCCAGCCCCCTCTAACAAAGGACCAGCCTGAAAATTGACCCTGGAGCTTCAACGTCATGCCAAGCAATTTCAGATAGAACATGGTGCTAATGAGTAAACATCACATCGCTTTTTGAATGCATCATCATAAGGTCGAAGATCAACAAAGTAGAAGACAGTGTGATTGTGAACTGCCATTTACTTCTGTAATTTGATGTATTTCTGAAGTAAACAAGATATTTAGAGGGGAAAAAATGTAGGAAGAGACCTAATTTCATACATTTGGAATTCACTGAATAGTAAAACCCTCTCCCATCTAAAACCGACGGGTCGTATTCTGATTTTCAGAAGGAGCTGGATGGAAATTTTAATAATACAAATCCACAAATCTGATGCAGACTGGAATCATAAATCACACCGTGTTTGATCATTTGGCCAGAGGAAAACTGATCCCCATAGTGAGCCTGGTTTCTACCAAAGTTTTTTTCTCCATTTCTGTCACCTGATGGAGTTTGGATTCCTTGTTATTGTTGCTTTTAGCTTGCTTACATGGGGTTTAAAAGACACTACTATTTAACAATACTGCATAATCAGTTTGACTGCACTATTGAACAAAACGTAAACTGAATTGAGCTGAATGATGACATTATTAGCCTCTTTTCCACTGAAATTACCTGGAACAATTTGTCCCAGGAACTTTTTTCCCAGACCTGTTGCTGTCTGCGTTTCCATCGCTGTCTAAAGTACCGAGAAGATTAGGCAAATAGTCTGGTGACGTAGGTCTGCACGCGTTTCTCAATACAAAGTATGCAAATTTCGGACTTGCATTTTTTGGACTTCGCAAGTTCGACTCGGAAGTGAGAACTCCCGCGGACGGGACGACACACGTAATTCTGCAAAGAGCAGCGTACTTGATAACATCAGTCAGCTCACCTTGGCTACTGCAATTTTCCTCACTGTATTTACAATAACAAGATATGATATCAAACACCACTGCCTCTTTTCGTTTTCATTTAAACATGTTGTAATGACCCGACAGTCAGCACTAGCAGCCGGGTGCATTATGGGTATTTGTTTAGAGTTGATTTATGCGTTATGTAAGCAAGATGGATGGGTTTTTGCATTAGCAATGTTTATGTTCAAGTTTGGCTGCTCTCGGTTGAAATACAATGCTGCTTAAACTCAACCTATCAGCATGTCCAGTGCCCAAGTCCTGCCCCCGAAAGATCCGGTCCTTTGAAAAAGTACTAAATCGTGAGCAGGGACTTTCTGAGGGGCAAATTTTTAATCAGAACTTTATTTAGATCCTGGTACCTGCCGTGGAAACACTGAGTACTGGCCCAAAGTCCCTAGTTCCGGGGGAATGTTCCTGCGGTGGAAACGGGGCTATTGTCTTCTACAGAGCTGCTTTATTCTTTAAAAATCTTTATTTCCAATTTGATGAATTTTGCAGCATTGATACTGTTATTGAACTCAACTGAATCAACCTTGAACTGACATTATTGTCTTATGTAGAGCTGCATATAGCTGAACTGAACTCATTTTTGCACATTTATTGAACTGAATCAGCACTGAACTGACTTATGAGAATAATAACTATTGTCTTTGTAGAGCTGCTTTACAGCAGAATTTGTGTCATATTTGATTAAGTTTTCATCATTAATTCTGCTATTTTACTGTTTATACTGTGAAACCACTTTGAAACAATGTATAAAAATATAGACTTGTGTAAGGTTGAAAATAATCAAAGACTTCTGCTTTCCTGTCCCAAACATATATTGGGTAACAAAAGGGCCATTTGGCATTCCTGAAGTCACAGATGTGCTGATATCAATCAAGGCCTGTAGGCCAACATGTGTACACATCGGGGGTCTTCTAATTGTCACACCTTTTACCCAGTGGGTGAAGCTGTAATCTGCTGATTGGTCAGTTTGAATGTCTCACATTTGAATGTCTAGCTAGTCTTGATTCAAGGTTAATATTGAAGTGCTACCTATTGCAGTACAATATAGTCACTTAATAGCAACGCTCTCCCACATATTTAGCTATTCTAACTGCGCTTATTTCCGCAGTGGGTGGTAATAGACTAGAAATGTACAGTTGTATACCATCGTCCTGATAACGTTTCTTTAGTCATTCGGCAATCCTACAGCCTGAACCCCTTTAGGGAAACCACCCTTACACGTGACTTGAGCAATGGACGTAACACACCAGAATGAAGCATGAAAATAAGTCAGTTTGCTAAAAACAAAGCCTGAACAATTAACAACCAAATCACATTAAGAGTAAGAACTTGTTTGAAGAACAATACAAGAATTCACAATAAGAACAAGAGCATGTATGAGGAAGTAAAACAGGGCACTCAGGGTGATTTTTAGTATTATGTATATAATTCCTCTTGGTGTTCATACAGCTGCTTAAAGAAAGTAATGAGGTTCAATGGTAGGTCTGCACAAGACTGAGCTAGCAGTGGTCAAAACAGCAGTGTAATCACGTCAGCCAGCAATATGGCCATCCCAAGAGAACAGCTCTTGCAGTGCACATTTTTAATCCTTAAGAACCTGCTTGTGATGACACAAGCACCTTTACAGACTGCTGTGTTTTATTTTTTGTCTTATTACTGTTTTGTGTGTGTGTGTGTGTGTGTGTGTGTGTGTGTGTGTCTGTGTCTGTGTGTGTGTGTGTGTGTGTGTGTGTGTGTGTGTGTGTGTGTGTGTGTGTGTTGTGTAAGATGCTAAAGAACATAACAATCAAGGCTCTTGAGGTCTTTGCGCAATATTTACACAGTAAAAATCTGATTTCCTGCAGCGGCACAGAGATGTTAGCATTATGCATGACGGAAGTGGGTTTTAGGAGCCTCTGCAAACACTCCACTGTATAGTCGCATTCTGGTAGAACTTAGCAAGTGGAGCTTGAGTGAGCGACTACATGGATGTGCAAATACTGTGTGTGTGTGTGTAGATGCTTATTCAGATTTAAAATGCTATAAGGGGCTAATTGGGACCCAGATGGGTGCTTTGTCTCAGGATTAACCCAATAAGTAAATTTAAGTCCTCAGTGACATTGTTAATAAAAACTGCAGGCGATGCACATTATTGGTTCATTTCCCTAGACATCCGAATGTTTGGGGTGTTGCATATGTTTAAACCAAGGATGTCTATAATGTGGCAAGAACCCTATCTGTTTTTTCCATTCATCTCAATGGCATTTACTGTGGCAGTAAAGCTTTGAGTTTGAGAAAGGTGCATTACAGATAAAATGTATTATTAATGTATTATTATTATTATCATCATTATTATTATTATAGTAAAATAACATGCTGGCTAATGGCATCACAACAACACTCACAGTCCTTCATATCATGGGCTGTGTCTGTAATATGAAAGGCAGCAGACGGGGGGGGGGGGGGGGGGGGGGGGGGGGGATAAGTCCATTGTACACTTTACACCTCGATAAAGGAATGTTGTAAAACAGGCTACTATAATATTGCCTGCTAGTTTCCTGCACCACTTTTCATCAACAGTGCTTCCGTTTCACAAATAAACAACTCTCATCAGCCGGCTGTTTTAAGTGAAGCAAAACATGCGTGACCACATACAAATGACTCTTATGAACTGATTCTTTTAAATGAATCAAAAGCATAAATCATCAACAGAAATTTGACCTTATTTGAGCCAGTTATTTTAAGTGGACCAAAAACATACAGCACAACCACTGCAAACTGATTCACAAACATATAGCTCTTATGAGTTGATTGTTGTTAGAGAATCGAAAGCATACACCGTGACCAGAAACTTAACCTATTGACTTTTATATGAGCGGTTCTGTTAAGCGAATCAAAAACATACAGAGCAACCTGTACAGCCAGATTCCCAAACAAATAACTATAACTTATGATCCGATTCTTAAAAATAGACAGTGCTACCAGTGCTCTTATGATTTAATTCTTTAATAAATTGTTGAAAACAAGTTGCATCTACACCTACAAGTGCTAATTGGCCTTGACTTCCAGATTAAAACTATCATTTTTATTTTTGACTATGAACAGAAGGACACTATAAATTAATTATCTTCACAGTTTATGGACAGCAATTTCAATCAACCCTGAAGTGTCATGGTCCTCTGACAGCAGTTGGAATCTTACTCAGAGCACTCGTTAAACGAATAATACATAAATGCTATTCACAAATAAAGACATTATTTAGTATTTCTGGCAACCAAAAGATTCTAAGCACATTTTAAACATCTTCACTTCAGAGTGCTGAGGAATTTGCCTGACAATTTAATAAATTACAGTAAATTACAAGATCAGTTACATCTGCTGATCAGTTAAATGTGCTGCTAACAAGTGGATTCAGAGCAAGCAGATGCCTGAGACCAGATGATTATTTCATTCTCTGTGTTAGAATTTGGCCTTGACTTCCCATTTGTAATCATGAATTGTAAAATGGATCCAGGAACAAGTTCTCGATATGATCTCAAAGTGCCCACTGACTCTCTTGTGGCGATGTAAAACTGTGTTGCTCCCATTTGAATAAGACCCACTCATGGTCCCACCTCCACAGGTCACGGTTGCCTGGCTAAATAGCACTGCTGTTTAATTTCCCTTACATAATATGAGTAGTCCATATTAATTAAGCCTTAAGCTGTCAAAAGTTTTTCAAGAACTTTGTGAAAGTGCTCATTCTTTAAAAAAACAACAACAAACAAACAAAAAAAAAGAGGCATTACAAACAGGCTCAATTGAAGTTAATGGCCCCAAAATACATGCACTTTTACATTTTTAACAAAGTATTTTTAAGTGTGTAGTTACCAACATTCTTTGTGTTCAACAGAAGAATTTAAATTATGAATTTTTTATACAGATATAATAAATCATCTTTCAATTTTTGGACAACCCATAATGTCTCCAAATGAAAGTGTAGTCAGATTGAATTCATTTCATGTTCTCTCTCACACATAATCTAAATAATCATTCAAATAAGTTGTGTTATGCATAATTTTATTTTGACCGACAAGGGGGACAACCATTCATTATGCATTATGGGATTAGTAATTTGTTATATAATTATAAGTGATGGCATAGGATAAGCTATTTGAATTCATCATATATCAATATTAAAAATCCACACTCTTTATCAACAGAAGCTATTGCAGTTACATGTCACAGGGGGCAGCATGGAGCGAACCAGACAGCTTGGGTCTTGATCCTAACTGGGCAGCTGAATGAGGAAGCCTGGCGTGGGAAGAAATGGACCTGCTGGTTTTATGATGCTCTGAAATAGCCACACTCACCGCATATGGGTTTGAGATTAACATTTATTTCCCATGAATGGATGACAAGCCCAAAGAAAACCAAAGAGAACAAAGTAAAACCACATTTACTGTATTTAACACAAAACAACATCTTGAACATTTGGTAGGGTGATTTGTGACAGTGACTGAGGTCTGCTGTATTTCAGAATGATTAGATCTGATGCCAAATATGTATTTTCTTAGTGCTGGTTTAGTTAGTTAATTGGTTTTCTTTTGTTTGATGTCTTGGAGAATAAACAGGTACCAGTGGGACCAAATTTGGGCCATTACATCTAAAAAGGAACATATCATCTGCAACATCTACTATATAAAAAAAAAGCTTCTCATGGGGAGTGCAAGTCGATGGTAATGCAACATCAAACATCTTTGAACAATAACTATGTTTTCATATGATTCTCTCAGCCCATATGCAGGCGGACAGAATCTGCAGATTTTGTTCAGTAATTGTGGAGCTGTGCAGAATGGATTTAAACCTGGTAAAATATGTCAAACTGAACTTAAAGTAGTACACTCTTGCTGGCAGGTACAAATTAGCCAAAATATGAATGAATTCACCAAAAGGTCTATAAACATGAACCTTCAAAACAATTACAATAAAACGTTTATTCAGTGAGTCAAGAAAAACTGGCTGCAAGCATTTGGTGTGAATCAGTGTTGTTTTTGTGAAACTGACTTGTTGTTTAGGCATCTTATATACCATCATCGAACCACTGTTAACCACCATATCATTACAAATTTGGTTAAGAAAATGTAATTAGTTCTAAGAGAAAGCAGATTCAAATCAAAAAGTGTCCCGATGAACTTCTCCCAAGCCTTAATGAAAATCAGTGAGCCATTATTCCTCTCTCCCAAAAGTCCATGCGCCCTCGAGGCATAGCCATTCTCAAAAACTATGTTTAATACATAAAGCTGTAATCACTAACATGTTCCATTATCCTTAGAAGCCAGATTTCAGAATCAATGACTCATCAGACTGAGCCAAACATGGTTCTGCAGTGCCACCAAGTGAAATGTAGAGTAACATGTAAATGGATCTCATCACCAGATAACAGACATCATGAAAAACCAGAGGAAACAAAGTCTGGATTTTCCAGGAACGTGGCTTGAAATAATCTCCAATGTCATTAAAGATTAATATTAGTGAATAAAATATATCATACTAAAACTATTCAAGAACGAGTCAGCTAAAAAGGTTATTTTTTAAAAGGGATGCAAACATTGTATGTGTTTAAAACTTGCTCCTTTTCATGCTAGGTTACTATTAAATAACATCCTTTCATTCAAAATGCAGTAAACTGCAATATGCTTTGAAGGGCAACTTCATTCTAAATCCAACACGGTGCAGAATTGCATTGGTTTTGGCTCATGTTCACAGTGTGAATTACCAGACCTGATCTAAAAGTGTTGTGCTATCTAAATATTGTAAATGCAGCACCCAGCTGAACATACCACAGCTAAATTACTTATCGACCCAGTGTCACATCATCCCAGCTCAGCATGTCACATCGTGCTGGTGTGCTCCAGGATCGTATCCCAGTATTCTCAATCGCGTGCTGGAGTTCATCCCAACTCCAATCAATTAAGTGTGTCACTTTAACTGAGGAGAGTAAATTTAGAGCGCAGAATCTGAGATACTCATTCAACCTACAAGGAACTTTCATGAAGCTTTTATTAGACCCAAGAGGATGCATCCAGCCTTCAAAAAAGCCTGGAGTAGTGGAGTGCATTTGCCAATATACAGTGGCCCCTTAAACACTTCAGTGTCATTGCATTGTATCAATGAATATCACTGAATAAAAAAGGCAACAGCTAATGAAATGACTCACTCATTAAACACTCACTACTGGCACCTACTGGCATTTTACTTTCGTTGAAAAATATCATTTCCACCATCATTTCTTGTTTGTATATTCAAAAAATAAATTAATTAATTAAAAGAATCTCATCATTTAATGTAGTTGTATTTTTCAGTGTAAATGATTTAATTTGATAACGTATAGATAATAACAATCACATTATTATAATTTAATTTATAGATCAAATGTAAGAATTTGAAATGAAAGATAATGAGATTAGTGGGAAAATGCCCTCTATAAAGGTTAAAAAAGTCCTTGGATTAAATATAAAAACATGCAGATTTAAAGCCTATGTCACAGCTGATAGAAAACCAATGAGAATATTGCATTAGAATAAATCCCATTTGCAAAAAAACTAAACACACACACATAATACATATATATTCCTATTGTCCTCATTTGTAAGTCGCTTTGGATAAAATTGTCTGCTAAATTACCAAATGTAAATATATATATATATATATATATATATATATAAGCTCGATATCATAGAGCCCCCCACATAACAAATCCCAATTTAACCCCTGCCTATGACTGTCATATAACTGTATATTCCCTGTTTTAGAAGAGAGTGCCATTGAATGTGTTGAAAGTGAGTTTTCATGAAAAGAAAATCTAACTCGAGTCAGAACTGAAAACAAACACTGGATTTAAAAAAAAAAATACATAAATAAAAAAACTTCCAATAAATGTCCAAACAGCGATTCTATCAGAGCATTTACTGTGTTATGATATCATCGTTTACAACTATTTTTGCATTTGATGCTGTTTGATAGGAATTGTTATTGCCAACAACTGAGAATTTATTGCAATGATTTTAAATTCAGTTGAGATATCTGACATAATATGACATAACATTGACCTTTTATATGAAGTCTTTAGAGCCACGGGCTGTTTTTAGATAAATCGAGGGGTTTGACCAACCATAGCTGGACAGAGGTTATTTATATGTACAAATCATCCAAGCACCTAATTTCTAGCCATTTCAAATATACATTTGATTAACATTGCTAAATATTATTAAACTGGAAAGAAAGGAAAGATCCTTCTTTGATTGTCAAAATATTTCACAGAAAAGAACAAAATACAAACATAAAAGATATAAAGTAAAACAAAGTATACAATAATCAGTGTGTTAAAACAAAAATGCAACAATAAAATTTTTTAAAAATTAAAAATTAAGGCCCTAATGAAGAAATCTGTTTCATTCTGATATTTTTTAAAAGTGCATAATGATAACTTTTCACCACGTTTAATTCAGGTGCGAAAAGATATATATTGTGCACTCAGTGTCCGAATTCACTCACTCGTTTTCATTCACTCCTTCAAGTGAACTGTATGAGTGGACTAATAGTGAATGAGGGTATAGGGGGCGATTTCGGATAAAGCCTAGACGTTCAGAACCGACAAACACTCACAGAAGGACTGGGGCTTTTAAACATAGGATAATCGGGGAAGAGGACGAGACACACCTGGGGTGTATTCCAGAAAGCACGGTTAACTTACCTTCAGCTAAACCCTGAACTTTGAGTTGATTAACCCCAAACCTTGCTTACTGGAGGTATGTGGTTCCAAAAACGCGTCTGGGAGTAAGTTCATTCAACCCAGAGTATGTTCCTGGTTAAGACTCAAGATGTTCTCAACAGAGCGACGAATCGATGAGTCACTATGGAAACGGACGCTAAGAAAAAGCGCACCATGCTGTTTCTTCTTCTTCTTTTGTTCAATGGGCGTTTACATGCTTAGTGCATATCGCCACCTAATTGATGCTTGTGTAAACATTTTTTTCCCCATTTAATCTTTAATCCTTGAGAATATGGCTTATATTTTTAGTTTGATGCTAATTATATATTAAGTCATATCAGATATGTATTTTTATTATAGAAATACATTATAGAAAATGCCAATCCATGTGTGAGATGATAATATAAAATGTAATAAGTATATATAATATAATAAATCAAACATTACCTTGTCATAGTGTTTTATAATTTATACAGATAACTGTTATATATGCCAATAAAATAACCAAATTAGTTAATATATTACCTTATTTATTACTTATATTTGCGCTTTATATATATATATATATATATATATATATATATATATATATATATATATAAAGGCTATATTATATAATCTAATATTATATAATGTTGTGTGCTATCTGTCAGGCCCACTGAAGGTGCAGTATTTCACGTGTGCAGTGCACTGATAGCACTGAAGTGAACTAACCCTGGAACATAAGCTGCTCCGGAGCAGGTTATCTTCAGAGAGCAAGTTACTATGGTTACTTACATACCCCGAAAGTAACCTCCGATTTTGGAACCGAAAGCTGAGGTTATCCGCTCGCTTATCCTCAAACTTACCCGGGTATGTCACACAACCTGCTTTCTGGAATACACCCCAGGATCCTGACACCCGGCAATAAGATACTCAAATGATACCCGAACTTTACTCAAAGATGCCTTATTAATTTCAATACATTTAAAGTATGCCTCCTCTGTATGGATAGAAAATTGTTATATTACAAAATACTATCTATAACCAAAGACACAAATTCAGATAGGCTTCTCAGAGGTTACTCAACATGTTTTATTATGACAGGTTTCAAAAATAATGAATGAAATAATGATAGAAATAATGTCTCTTCTGTATTAGAAAAATAAATAAATAATAACTAAAAAATACAAATTGAACAAAAATAGCTCTCATAAACTTACAAAAACTAACTAACAAAAAATATTTATATCTATAGTTCTCTTCTTCCTCTTCATCCTGTTTTTCTTCCTCATCCTCGTTGTTTGCCCATTTATATTTTGCTGTAGAGCTGATCTTTCCCAGCAGTTTTTTGTTGCTTAACAAATAAGCATGAAAGTCTTTGCATGAAGTGTCTTTGAAGTTGTATTGCACAAATAAAATCCCTTTCAATGACTCAACAGAGAGCTGGTTCCTCTCCTTTGTCCACTGGCTCTGCATCAGTGAGAAAACCCTCTCAGCATTTGCATTGTGAGAGGGAAGTGCAAAGACAAACTGTGAAATCTTCAGTAGTTCTGAGTAGCATGCAATGCTTTTGGCCTTCTCAAAGTATTTGGTCCACTTCTGGTGCACCTGCAGGCCAATGAACTCCTCATCACTGTTGCACCTTTCTATGAATTTCTTCAGTTTGGCGACCTGGTCAAAACACTTGACATCATCAATTGGCACCCCCTTCTCTCTTAGGTACTTGATGCAGGCCTCCACATTATTCCAATCTGGTGGCGCACTCATATCCATCCACATCATGGGAGTCATCCACTTCTCCAGATACCCCAGACATGCACTGTACAGGCCTTGCACATCAGCACAGAACTTGTCACAGCCCTCACCAAGTCCATCTCTGCGATTTTCTGCCAGTAGTCCCTTAACTTTAAGGGACATGAAATTGTTGCTCTAACGTTCAAGAAGAATGTTGTGGATGCTGTTCAATATTTTCTTCACCTCCATGATGGAGTTGTTCTCCTTTTCCATTTGTTGAATGTAGGTGTGGAACACAGACATGAGTGAGTGCATGAGCCACAGGTAGATCTCATTTTCAAAAAACTTCTTGATCACTATGGGTGGCTTTTGCTGTGACAGAAAGAATGCCTTTAAAGCTGGAAACATCTGTAGCATCCTCTCAATGCCTGGGAACAATGACAGCCACCTTGTCTTGCTGTGAGAAAGCATCCTCCTGTACTCAAAGTCAACAAAATCACTACTCCTTCAGGTTCTCAGTGCGCACAGTGTAAATGTGGAAGTACTGGTAGATTTTAAACATGATATTCTCAAGGTCAACCTCTATTGTGTCTGCCCCATGATGAACACAGTTATTCAATATGTGTGCTGGGCAACCCACACCAATCAGAGTCTTGTTCTGCAGAAACATCTTCAAATTTGCAAACACATTGTTTCCCCCTTCATCACGTTGGATTCCACCAAAATTTGTGTTACAATTGTCTCCAGTAAATGCAATGCATTTTTCAGACAAATTGTTTTTTGCCAGTGTTTCAGTGAGATAATTTGCAATGGTTTCTGCTTTCTCAGGTGTGTCTAATTAATTAATTTTGTTTGAACACCGCCCTTCTTCCAATCAAAGTACTGGATTATGATCGGGAATATTTTCACTGCTCCGTGGTTACTCCCGTCTGTACAAATACCACAATACTGGATTTCTTTCAGTGCTTCATGTGTGACTTCAAAAGAGTGGGGCGCTAAAACACCATTCACAATGGCTTCGGTCTTAGTGCGGGCACTATTAAACTTTTTGGCGGTGTCAGAATCTGGGAATGCCTTTTTTTTAGCAATGCACTAATGCAATCCATGGACCTGTAGCTGTTGTGGTGTTTCACTGTATGAAATGACAATGCACCCTCTGCTGCATTCACAGCATCCTCAGATTTTCCGGGTCTCACAAAGAACTTGTTCACGAGTCCTCTGCAGTGAATGGGTGCCATCAAAATAAGAGTTCAAGCAGATTGAGAGTCAGCAACAGTATGAAGTTAAAATTTCTTAATGATGGATTTGTTTATTTCAAACATATACAGAGATGGACTGGAGTCATGTGGATTACATGTGGATTATTGTGACGTTTTAATCAGCTGTTTAGACTCTCATTCTGACGGCACCCATTCACTGCAAAGGAGCCATTGCTGCAAGTGATGCAACCCTAAATTTCCCCAAATCTGTTCTGATGAAGAAACAAACTGATCTAAACTTTGGATGGCCTTAAGGTGAGTAAATGTTCAGCAAACAGTAATTTTTTGGGTTATCTACTCCTTTAAACTATATACCACACACTTTGTGACCACTGTATTCTTATATATCGCCAAACGCTAAATCTAAATGTAAATATATTTCATGTCATATCATCATGTGCTTACATAAAATATACAAAATGTCTGTATTTGTCTGTAATATCTGTATAGATCAATGTTGCATTTAAAAAAGGAATATTAGAATTAGCTTTATGAACAGTCCAAAGAGAGATGCAGACAATGAGATGCATTATGAATAGCACTAGTGCCATCTAATGGAGCAGATCTGCATCCACTGTAAAGGCAAGTTCACACTATCCCGACAGACAGCAGGAAAAACATTGCATATTTGTCTGTTAGATTGTGTGTTTTGAACCATAGCTGTCTTTTTTCCTCTGCTACATTGCTGGAATTCAGTGTTTGTTTGGGCAGCAATCTTACTTTTCATTTTAGCATATTATTTAGTTGGTTATATACAATTGATTTGAAAATATATGAGAAAATCAATACTGTATGTAGTCTCTGTTTAACCTATAGGAGAGCAGACAAGTTATATTACTTCCTGGAAATTCTCAAACTGTAAATTATTCATTGTATTTACAGTATATTTATTGTATGTACATAAATAACAAAGTAACTAATAGACTAGCTCAGAAAAAATAAATAAAAAATAGCACACAAATGTTGCAATGTCCATGCCATGTTACTGCTAATTAATACATTGGCAAGACACTGATGTACAAGTACAGTTAAAAAGACTGAACCCCCCTAATGAAGTCATTGCATTGAAAAGGAGATATGAGAGGTTCAGTATTAGAATTCTTGTCTGGCATTCAGGAAATACAGATTCTGGCCAATATATCATAATCACTAAATGTCCCCTTGGGGGAAAAGACATCTGAGAAGACATCTGTTTCACGGACACGTGAATATTTATGTTTCTGTTTGAAGGGGGTCTTATTGTTTTCATTCTGATCTTCAGGCTGGAATTCAAAGTGAGAAATGTGTCACACTGAGTGTGATGCTGATCTGATCAAGTATCTTCAGACCGACTTGAGACCAAGCCACATAAAATGTAGCCAAAGTTTTGATTTTTGTAATTGTTACTGAATTACACTAACAACTTTTGTATGTTCAAATTGGTGTTTGGCGTGATCAGATTGGCTTACCATTTCAGTCCCTTCTAAAACAAATCTGGTAAGCCCCACCTTTCACCTATTTCCAGTCAAGTCCATCTTCTATTATTTTATTTTATTATTATTTTTAAAATAAAGAAAGACAGAAATCTCAAACACGGTTTGACACAAATTGTGCTCCTTTAGGTTAAATCACACACACACACACACACACACACACACACACACATGTTGGGTTTCCATGTTTTATGGGGACATTCTATAGACAAAGCCTACTGGTTTTTATAACTGTATTTTCTATCCACTAACCCTAAACATACCCCCCCAAAAAACAAAAAAACGTCCCCACAAGGACTTGGATATTGCCATCTTTGTAGGGACATTTTGTCCCCATAAGGTATACCTAAACCAAACACACACGCATGCACAATTCATAGAAATTTCCATCTTTCCATCAGAATATAGTGTAGTAATATATAGTATGGTATAGTATAGTAAAGTATAGCATAGTATAGTATTGCTTATTACATGCCAGGCAGGTCATTGTTATATTACCCCTCCTGAATATCTGATTAGGTAAAATATTAGCTTGCTTTCAATTTGGGGTGCAATAATAGCTTTTGACTGGTTCTTGTATTGTCACCAGCTTATTTGGTCCTCATACTATATATGATTATGCTTTACAAACAAATAAAGAAATTGTCTGTTTAAATCGTAATAACGGGGTTGTATTGCGGTTTAATGTTATTTTTGTTAAAGCTTAGACAGTCACCGAGGCTGTCTTTAGTTAAAATCTGTAGTGTTATTCGGAATAAATGCCATAATTTTCTAAACTTCACAATATTCTGTACGTAGTGGGCATTTTATGTCGCTTCTACCTGCATTTCACCCTATGATTCCGAACATTGAGTTTTCCTAATCGGCAATTTCCGAAAGCCTTCGGCCTTTATCGTAAAGTATGTATTTGAATCGGTCGTGTTCGGGCATTTCCGGATTCACCGATAACGGTTGGAATGTTCAAATCTTCGATGCTAGTTTTGCTACTTCTGGCCTGGAGTGGATACTGAGCTAAGAAAGCAACTGAAGAAGGAGCAAAGAAACCAAAAAAAAAGGAGGTGAAGAGGAGCCTGGCTACGGAATGACGGTGTTGCAGGAACCTGTCCAGGTATTTGTGCTAAATGTTAAAGCGCTCTGTTTCAGACCCAGTTGCGGGAGAAGACTTTTATCCAGCGCGAGAGACCGGATGGTTGAGCGCTGCTACACCGCGGCCTCAGTTAGCAGCTAATGCTAATGGCCTCTGTCCTTTACCTCACACAAAACCTGCCCTTAAACATACCACCTATTGCTTTGATTTTAATTTACAATAGCTGCTTTAATAAACACATTGCTTGTCAACTCGGGGCAGTTTGTTTGTTAGTCGTTTTCAAGGAAGCTAATGTGTTGTCTTGCAGGTTAGCCAGCTATCAGATTTATTGGGATTTATGTTGGGATAGTGATGTTTTATTTTGACGCTTGTGTTAAAATATCAGCGGGGTTGAGGAAATTTGAATGTTTAAAGAGATGACTGGTATTCGCAAATATATGAAGAGTAACACAAACTAGTGCATTTGAAGAGATTTTGTGCATTAGCAATACTGGAGCTGGTTAGTTGTCTGATATAGAAGCTCATCAGCGTTAAAATCATAACATAATTTCATTTTAAGATTGGATTTTTAAATTTATAATTTATGGTGTTTAATGGGCCGACAAACGTCAAAGGTTGTAGATTTGATAAATCTTTGTCAAATACAAGCTAGCCAACGGTTCATCGAGCACAGCTGCTAAACCTGTGTGTGTCTGTCAGGCTAAAACATCAGGCATCAGTTCAAATGTATGTACACTGGCTGTGTCTCAAAGCAAGAACGAGCTGCCTAACTAGACAATATTTTAGGGCGTCCAACCACGCCTATCTCATCTGTCAGTCAACATCATCTGGTTTCCCTCCTTGTCTTCAGATTTTGTATATACTGAAGTCGTTCACCATTTCTTAAAACTGTGATAAAGATGTGACTTAATGACAGCAGATCATTTCATATACATGATGTATGTAAAACAATCTCTGCAATCAGTATCATTGTTTATATGGGAGCCCATTTCATTTGTAATGTTAATGTTCAGAAGTGTCAGGTGGTAATAAAATCATTAACCCTAATTCATAAAGTGTTGTGGTTTATCATTGTTTTGACACATACTCCTTTTTGTCAACTGTAAAAGCGATGAAGGTAACAGCAGTTCTGTTTTGGTCCATAGGCTGCTGTCTGGCATGCTCTGAACCACTACGCCTACCGAGATGCAGTATTCCTGGCAGAACGACTCTATGCTGAGGGTAATTGCACGAATCATCCTCCATTTCCCCTAGTCTTTCAGAGCTGGCATTGCATTAAAACAAGTTTGTGTGACTCAAAATGGAAGCTGACATTTTTATTGATTTTAATGCGCTGCATGCATTGTTGTTTTTAAATCCTGAATTTAATTTTATACAGGGTTCTTCAGGTCTTAAAAAGTCTTAATTCAACCTTCCACAAATTAAAGCCTAAAAATGTTGAAGAAATTCTTAGTCATAAGGTCATGGCATTAAATGTTGCTTGCACTGCAAAACGTGAATATCTTCATCAGTATTTTATTTATTTTTTTCCAATACAAATATCTAAACATCCCTAAATCAAGATACAATTTCTAGAGATGCAAATTGAACATTACGTCTTGTTTTCTTAAACGGAACAAAATTAAGCGAGTTATAATGCTTTAAACAAATGTCTGTTAATAGGGTATGAAAACTTGTTTTCCCTTTGAATTAAGCCGATTTTTCTGGGCAGATATTTGTTGTTCTTTTAACCATAAACTCACTTTAATTTGATAAAAGACGAGACTAACTTGCCATTTTTCTTCTCAAGTAAATGTATCTTGATTTAAGAATTTTTTTTAGATTTGCACTGGAAAACAAAACAAATACTAAGGAAGTACATCAGTTTTTTGCAGTGAGATTAGAAGGTACAGTAAAAATGATTTTCATGTACTAGTGGTTGGAGCAGAGGTATTCAATACATAAGCTTTTTTTATTATTATTATTATCATTCCTGAGACCTGTTAAGCCAAATTGGGACATTTTAATATTACAAGAAAATACATGTACAAGACATTTATATTTACAGCGCATATTGAAATTTGCATTCTATTCCATGTATTCCTTACATTTTCTTAGCTTGCCCTTAAATTTAGCTTCCTCTGAATTTTCTTTTCTTCTCACCTATCAGTCCATTCAGAAGAAGCGCTCTTCCTGCTGGCTACGTGTTACTACCGTTCAGGGAAGGCGTATAAGGCCTACCACCTCCTGAAAGGACACAGCTGCACCACGCCACAATGCAAATACCTCCTCGCCAAGTGCTGTGTGGAACTGAGCAAGTATGGATGACTAATTATTCCCCAACTAATCATAACTCATGACTCATCATCATCATATCCCAGTGTCTATATCTATATTTATCTCATCCAAAAGCTTAGAGTAAGGGTTGTTACTATACTAAAATTTTAATAGTTGTATTCAAATGTCACAATACTCAATACCTCACAATCATAGCGATATTCAAAAGCAATTGCTATATGCATTATCATACAATTTGTTGCTTTTGAAATATGTATGTGGCTTTTGAAAGTAGCCACAAGTCAGTGAGAGAGTGAGGCAGTTTTACGTACTGCCCCTGCTGTACCTAGCCTCGCCTGAAATATAGGCGAGAGTATACGGCTGCAGTGAGGGGAGGAGTGAAATAAGTGCAGTCAAGACGGACAGTTCTGACTTCTTGGAAGTGGAACTGATACCAACCAATTTAAAGGCGGATATCGCATTATTCACACTCATGCTCTGTGTTGCTGATAAACATGATATAATTTCAGTTCTGTTGCTTTTATATGAAAATAAATACAATGAACAAGACACTCAAAGTATTTGCTATTTAATTCCATTCAAAAGATGCATTAATCATCCATTTTTACTTTAATACAAATATGTATTTTAGAATTTTTTTGAAATATGACAATCACATATCTCATACAGAGATCGCACTGCCATAGTGTTTGTGAATATTCACACATAATTTAAACGCATAATTACATGATACCAGATATAAAATGTTCTAGAAGAGAGAACAACATTTGTGTTTTATTTGAACCAATGAGAATTAAGCTGTGTCGCCACCAAGTCGTTTCCCATCGTTCTGTTGTTCGGCTGGGGGAGAGTAACGACTGAAGTAGAGCTCGACTGAATGGTTGACTCGCTGTCGCGAGAGATTTTTGGCATTTGTCGGCGTGACTTCAGAGCAAGGTGGACAGCCCTCGGTCACATTTCTAGCCAGCATGCATCTTGCGGTGATCAGTTCTGCGCAGATTGTGCTCATCTCAAACAAGCCTTGTGTCTTATTCAGTGTTTCTCACAGGATTTTGTGAGACTTGTGGTGGCAGGTGACTTCACATTAATTTGCATATTTATGCTGTCATTGTGTCAAGTTTGCATTCAGACAAGTTTGGCACTTCAGATCTGTTCTACTTTATGAACTGTCACATACTGTAATACAACTGAATGCCCAATAAAGCTGTTCCCATTTACATATTTTCTGTTGCCATACATAAAACAAGTATAAATAGTGACTAAACACGACCCATCAATACTACATTTTAACATCACTCTCACTAAACTCTACACTAAACTCCATCTAAGCTAAAAAGCGGCTGTATGTGGGAGTTTTGCTATATTACTTTTTTGTCCCATTCAGCGCACTGCCTGCATCTGAGTTACAAACTATGTGCATATTAACAGACGAACTACCAAACAGTCAGTAAGCGACAGGTACTTAGAAACACTGTTTTGTACTCATTTATTGATGAGTCTGCTGCTGCCGCTCGCTGCACAGAATAGATGCCACAAATGAGTCAATGTATGGGAAACACTGCTTTACTTTAGTGTTGAAGTAGAGAAACTTGACATCCCTACCTGAGAGCAATGTAATACAAGAGGATCTTAATCATAAGAATGAGTGGCAGGTCCTGCCTTCACCTTCGTTCAAGATTGACATCAGGTCTAAACACAGTGATTGTCACCTTATGAATTTGATTACAAATTTCTTGCAGTTTTGATTGATTTGTGTTTTTCTCCGCCAGGTTGGCAGAGGGGGAGCAGATCCTGACCGGAGGGGTCCTGAACAAACAGAAGAGCCAAGACGACATCATTACTCATTACGAGTTTGGAGACTCGGCCTGCTTTACTCTGGCTCTGCTGGGGCAAATCTACTGGTACGTTGAGCTTCTTTGGCTACTTAGCTTCACCTATTGAAATCAATCAACCCGAAAATATCTGCTTTGCAATTTTTCCTGGGAAAGAGCCGCTAGTGAGAGGCTGTGTTTAATTTGTTGGATGACGCAGGCTGGTACCAGAGCTCTTTATCTGTAATGGATTTAGAGGCAGACAGGGCTCTTTTGACTGTTTTGTTTTGCACTTGTGTAGAGCAGCACTCAGATTGCTTTAAGAGTTCTGAATTTCTTCAGGTAAGGTGGCAAGTTAAAAAGCTTTTATGTTTTCTCATATGAGAGATTCCTCTTTTCTTGCACTTCATAAGATGTTTTTTTTTTTAAATAGCCTCACAGCCTTTGCACTCTTTGATCATGTGCTAATAACCAAGAGAACAATCACTTTTGGGGATGTGGAATTTACTACACAACTAGTGTTAAATTTGTAATGTTTGTATTTTAACTGCAGTATTCCTCCATAGATGTCAGTAAGTTGGTTGTTTTATTGCTCTCACTAATTCTTTGGGTTTCTTCGTGACCGTCTGATACCTGTAAATGTGACATTTTCCTTCAGCCAATGATCCAGACCTGCCAACCTGTACGCATTTTGCGTAGCGGGCATGCATTTTGACCTCAAAGTACGCAGGTACGATTTGTGACTTTGAACTACGCAAAAACCTGGTGACGCCTTTGTGCAGCACAAAGCAATCAAGCAACAGCAAAGAAAGAGCACTTCGACCAATCAGAGTGCGGGGTTCATTCCCCATCTAGCAAGTAGGATGATTGACAAATGCGTAGACCTATCATTAAAAAGAGACTGCAAATAGACAGCAAAACAAAATCCCGCTCTGTCTCGTACCTTTTTACTCCCACCGTCTGATTTCTTAAAAGAGGACAGTGCACACGGTACTTACAAAAGTACTTAAAAGTGACTTAAAAAATGCATTTGTGACTGAATCAAGAGATTCTTTTAAAAACACTGATTCATCCAGTAAAGAAACAAGTGAAGTATTTATGAGTGAGACATTAAATCATTCATTCAAACCACTTTTTCATAATTTTAATATGAACTAAATATATTATAAATACATATTAATTTAAATGTTTAAAAATTTGTTCAAATTAAACACTTTTAAATAGACTGCAGCAATGGTATTTTGTCACACATTATTTTGTTTCGTGAGAGAATCGTGATCACTGTTTGAGACAAAAAAAAATGGGATTCTCAATTTATCCAGAATCGTGCAGCTGTCGTATGTGACTGAGTGCAGACCTTTGGTCAATATCTAACATGAATAACGTTATCCTAACACTACATAATTTTCAAGCTAGTTTGCCTATTCACCAGGCATTTAAGTTGGCAAAGTAGTGTAAAGTTATGTGCTCGCTGACAGAAAAGTGTGTGTGTGTTCATGCCTTGCAGCTAAAAAACAAACAAACATGACATCAGATGAGGACACTGACAGGGAGAGCAAGCCTAAAAAGAAACCAAAAAGAGTCCATGCCCCACAGCAGTTCCTCACAAAATATCAGGATATATCATATATATATATTCATATATATCATATTCTATATTCTATTTCATATTCTATTTTTTATTCTCATATCTATTTGTTATTTTATTTTATTGCTAGTTTATTCTGTATATATGGTTACTGTACTTTTTCTATTTGTATTTTTGTAAACTTGAGGTTTTTCTAATTTTGTTGGACAATTTGTTGGACAGTCGTACAATACATTTCACTACATGTCGTACTACGTATGTATATGTATGTGACAAATAAAATTTGAATTTGAATTTGAATTTGATATACCCCCCCGTGTTGCCATCACACAAGTGGTACTCCAAAACAATTTCAAAGGTTGGCAGGTCTGATGATCCATTGTCATTTACATTAAATCCAATAAAATCTGCTGTTTTCCTTGTATAAGATTGTTGTTGGATTTTGAAGTTGTGGAAAACCAAAAATGGCATTTTATAAAACGTTTTCAGTGGCTAAAATTTTGATGATCATGCTCCTTTCGTTATCCCTGCAGCAAAACAGATCGGATAGCAAAAGGTGCTGAATGTTACCAAAAAAGCATGAGCGAGAACCCTTTCTTATGGTCTCCATTTGAGTCTCTGTGTCAGATCGGTGAGTTCCTTTCTCGTTATTAATTAGTGTCATCATAAGAACCTCATCCAAGCTGCACAGTTACAAGACTCCCTGAGGAGAGGGTGCCTGATAATGTGATTTTAAACTCTGCTCTCTGTGCTACAGGGGAGCGACCGGATCCAGAGCAGATGTTTAGATTGACCTCCTTGCAGAATTTCAGTGGCGGCAGCGGAGGAGTCATCCCCCCTCCTCCCATCAGCCCTGCACACACACCTAGTAACAATATAGGACATCGACAAGTTGACACTGTCCTAATGGAGACCCCACAGGACACTTTGGTATGTCTTTCCTGTGTTTATTCTTGCATTTTGTTGTGTTTTATAAGGAGATGATGTATATGAGGTATTGTTTGGGGACATGTTAAACGTTGTGAATTTGGATTGTCTTCTACATCATATCTTGGCATTGTCTTTCTTCTCTCTCTAAAGGAGCTTAACCGGCTCAATCTAGAATCTTCTAACTCAAAATACTCCCTGAATACGGACTCCTCTGTGTCCTATATCGACTCCTCCGTCATCTCGCCAGACTCTGTGTCACTGGGCACCGGTGGCTCATTATTATCCAAACAAGTGCAAAACAAACCCAAGAGCGGTCGATGTCTGCTGGGGGGCACGGCCACACTTAGCCCCCTCACACCAAGGTAATGACCATAGATCACTAAGGCCGTCGCATCTCACACTTAACCGTGCATGAGGCTTTCTTAATGTAATCCCAAGTGATTAAAATGATTGATTAATTATGGATGTGATGATTTGCCTCTTATGTTTTCATTCTAGTAATCTATCTGTTTGAAATTGTGTAGTTTTGGAATTTTGCCTCTGGAGCCGAGCCCGGGTGACCCAACTTACCTGCAGAATTACAGTCACAGTGGAAGTGGGATGGAACCTCCTCCTCCGCCTGGCCCTCCGAAGAAGGTAATCCTCCTTTATTTCTAGCAGCTTGCTATTAAAGTACTTCCATGGGAATTTAGTTTTTCAGGGGCTGTGATCTACTCTTTTGTATAATTGTTTTTTCCTTAAAATCATGTAACATTAGTCAAGGTTTATTTCATTAGGGGGAAAAAAAAAAAGAGTAATGTAGTTTTTACACCCTTTTTTACACCTGTTTGTATTACTGTAACGTTACATTTGTTTGGCTAACCCTTGGTTACTGAGTTAATTTGAGCAGAATGGGGCAGGTTTCTGATACAAAAATGGTATTGATGTGTACTTTGTATGTTAATGTGATTTTTCAGCTTTTTTTCTGTAAATTGTCTGGGTTAGTCTTTGTACATTTAGTCCAATGTTTAAATTGTCTGGGTTCATTAGTCTTCACATTTAATTACACATTTAGTTATTTTTCTTTGTAATTAATTGTGCTGTTTACTAGCAAGAAAACTGTAGTACATTGATGTCTTATTCAAAAAGAGTGTAAAAAAACCTTTCTCTGTCCTATTTATGAACAAATGATCCAAATAAAATTTCTTCAAAATTGTATTTATGTAAGGTTCATTAAAAACATTTTTTACTAGACAGAAATAGTCTTTATATAATCAAATTGTAAATGATAAATGTCTTTTTAAAACAAGATTTTTTATTTTTTTTTGCCATTTCAGGCTGTCAGTAGAATCAGCCAAGTGGGGACGAAGTCAGTGTTTGCACAGAGTGGAAACAGCAGAGAGGTCATTCCAAACCCTTTCAACCAAACTCAGACCACTGCCCCACAGACCAGGTACATGTCACCACACATTTCTACAGGCAACTCATGGCTATGATAGTGGCTTCTGATGACATCTTTCTGCTTTGTAGTACTACACCACAAGTGCTGAGCCCAACCATTGCTGCTCCCCCAAATGTGCAGCCACGGCGGAGCTCAAGACTCTTCACCAGTGCCAGCTCCACTGCCAAGGTACTGCCTTTCACACATACAAGTTTATGCATACACTCCTCAAAGTCCTCAACCACTCTTTAGAGGAAGTGTTATCAACACTGTTAATGTTGGAATTGAACAGGAGAACAGCAAGAAGCTGAAAATGAAGTTCCCCACCAAGATTCCTAACCGAAAGACCAAAACGAAAACGGGTAAGGGAGGAATCACCCCATCTAACCTGAATGAGAGCATCGAGATCCTCAAGCTTGATTCTTCCATATCAGAAGGAAAAGGCAACATCAGCTCACCGCAGTTCCAGGCTTTTAATCTGCAAAAGGCTGCTGCCGGTATTTGAGATTTGTTGTCTTTTTAAGATGTTTAAGGAATAAAATCTGATCAGATGCAATCGAAACAATTTTTTTTAATGAAATATTTCAGTATTTATATTTTAATTATAATAATACATTTTAATTAACTAATTATTATATAAATAATACATTTTATTATGTGCACTTTTTTTTTTAATTCATGTGCCCTCATAATATTTAATCAAAATATCTCTTAGAATTCGTTTCACTTTGTTCACTTTGTCGATCACAACTTCCGTTTCATGCTGACTTTAAAGAACTATAAACAAATTGTAACAATTGTTCAAAAGAAAGTGAGTCCTATTATAAGGATTATTAAATATGATGCATTTTGAAAATGTAACTCCATCAAAACTTAGATTTGTTTCCTCTGTTTTATTCAGATGGGCTGATGACGTTGATGCGGGATATTGGAAGGGGCTATCTTGCTCTCTGCTCTTACAACTGCAGAGAAGCCATCAACATTTTGAGTCAGCTGCCTTCACACCACTACAACACAGGCTGGGTGCTGGGTCAGATCGGACGAGCTCACTTTGAATTGGCTGAATACATGCAGGTGAGTCGGGGCTGTTAAAATTAGCAGGAATTTATCAATGGTAGAAAATGGAGACAAAACATCATTCAAACAGTGAATTGCAGAGAAGATAATAAAGACTGAATGTTTGTCTGTTTAACCAGGCGGAGAGGATTTTTTCAGAAGTCCGGCGCATTGAGAGCTATCGAGTGGAAGGTATGGAGATCTATTCCACAACACTCTGGCATTTACAGAAGGATGTGGCGCTTTCTGCCCTGTCTAAAGATCTCACTGAAATGGACAAAAACTCACCAGAGGTACGTCTCTCGGAGTAATATAGCAAATGAGCAGGGTTTGCAGATCTTGAATGCTTATTTCTTCCTCTCTCTGTGTACAGCCCTGGTGTGTAGCTGGTAACTGTTTCAGCTTACAGCGGGAACATGACATAGCCATTAAGTTCTTCACACGGGCCATCCAGGTGGACCCCAGCTTTGCATACGCATACACACTATTAGGGCATGAACTAGTTCTCACAGAGGAGCTGGAGAAAGCCCTGGGTTGCTTCCGGAATGCTATACGCCTCAATAAACGTCACTACAATGCCTGGTACGGTTCAGACTCTACTCTTTGGCTTTGGAAATGAGACACTACTTTAGATGAAACCAGAAATATGTAAAATAAAACTGTTCATTTTATATCGTCATTGTTAGTTTAACACTCATCATTTTAACAGTAAAAAGGCTTAATGTTTCTGTCTGTTATGCTAGGTACGGCTTGGGAATGATTTACTACAAGCAGGAGAAATTTAACCTAGCTGAGATTCATTTCAAGAAGGCTTTGAGCATCAATCCTCAGAGCTCTGTGCTGCTTTGTCACATTGGAGTGGTGAGTAAATCTAATGCAGAGAAAATAATGTTAATGCACACTCATTTCTTTGGGAAATAATAGCGCAAGATTGTTGCTCGACCTTATTTATTTTGAGTTTGGTAACATGTACTTGTTTATTATAGAGAAATAGGTGATGGTGCCGACTTTGAATTTTTAATGCTTGAATTGTTGCATTGCTGCATATCCTTTCTCATGTGCTCCATGTCAGGTTCAACATGCTTTGAAGAAATCAGACCATGCACTGGAGACCCTCAACAGAGCCATTAGCATCGACCCCAAGAATCCACTATGCAAATTCCATAGGGCCTCTATTCTCTTTGCCAATGAAAAGTACAAGGTACTCCCCAACCTGTCATGATATGAAGCAGTCAAGATTCAGCATTCACTTGTGCTTTCACAAATTAAGGCATCAAAAGGTCAAGGTCTTAAATTGCAGCAGAAAGTCTTAAAGTCATGGCATTAAATGTTTTGGAAAACAAAAAGTTTGTCAACAAATATCTAATATAATATTTAGATACATTTACTTGAGATTGAGATGCCAATAAAAATACAACAACAATTTAAATGAGTTTATGCTTAAAACTAACAAATTTAAGAATGTTTGGATATTTGTACTGGAAAACGAGACAAAAATACAGAGAAAGAACATCACTTTTTGCAGTATGATCAAAAGGTAAAAATATTTTCATATTCTGTTGGTTTGGAGCAGAAGTATTCAAGCTTTTTTTTTCTGAGATCTGTTCGAAACAATTTTGAAGCATTGCTACAATAAATGTATTCCTTATTTTCTTTATTTGGTCTAATAAAAAGTTTTAAATTTACCTTCAGAAACCATCTTTTTTAAATTTAACTGATTTATTCTTTACAGGCGGCTTTGCAGGAGCTTGAAGAACTGAAACAAATAGTGCCCAAAGAGTCCCTTGTTTACTTCTTAATAGGAAAGGTACTGCTACAACTCAGTTGTATACTTGTGTGTATTATCTATCAAATATATCTTTTACTAAAAAATATTGATCATCTATATAGGTCTATAAGAAGCTTGGCCAGACTCATCTGGCGCTAATGAACTTCTCATGGGCCATGGATTTGGACCCTAAAGGGGCCAATAATCAGATCAAAGAGGCTATAGATAAGCGATACCTCCCAGATGATGATGAACCTGTCACTCCTGACGACTATCCCTACTACTCAAGTAAGTCTACTACCCAGCGAGCCATTTAAGTGGCCCTGTGTGCACTATGTAATGTTGTTCGTTGCTCTCAGCAGCGGAGGTGGAGGAGTCACAGGAGAGCAGTATGACAGATGCTGATGACACGCAGCTCCACACCACGGAGAGCGATGAGGTTCTGTAGCCCCCGACACCACTCTGGACTTTGAAACAATGCCAATTAGGGGGCTACTTGAAAACTTCAGCTCTGAAAAAGGAGGAAGAAGAAAAAAAGGAAAACAAACTGCTGCTAATAACAGTACCTCCTCATTTCTGTCGTTTTATTTTCATCAATCGTTCTTGCCTTTTTCCACCCCCTCGTCATCATGCCTTACAGGTCTCTCATCGGTCTGATCTTCTGGTCCTGTCTCATCCCTCATCGTCACTGGCAGGCGTCCCTTATCGCAGACAGAATTCAAGTTCTGCCTGAACTCAAATTGCCCAGATTTGCCAATGACTCCACTGTCTTCTCAACAAGTTAATTGTCAGTTGAAGACTCAAAAAAGAGCCACAGACATTCATGGATGTTCCTGTCTTAATGCTTAGGCCTTTTATGTTATTTTATCGGCATTTACTCTGAATAAAGACCTGTGTAAGAGTTGGTAGTCCTCTGATTCCTCTCCCCTCCCTTTTTCATCAAGGAACGTAATTGCTGGGAGAAAAAAAGCACTTTCTGCCCACATAAAAAAAAACTAGAGATTCAATGTAAACTGCATATCTTCTATCAGATTACCATCTGTTTAGAGGAACAATGTTTTTGAACGTTAACTAGAAAGTACCAGTTCTGGCTGATGCAGATCTTTTTCCACCAGATTTTAAAACTTGTGTGTGACGGATGCTCAAGAAGCACTTATGTTTGTTTTGTTTTTTTTAAATGTTGTCTTAATCAGAAAAAATTGCCACTCACACTCATCTGTTCCGCTCTTATCTACCTTCAAATCATCCAAATCCATGTTTTTTGCCCAGCTGCAAGACGTTGATTAGAGAATTGTTGATTAAATGATAAGCGTATAGGTGGGGTGGTTTCCTTGACACGCTTTCATCTGTGTTTAGGAAACCAGACCACAGTGTCCAAATTAACAACACTATTGTATGGCACAGTGACCAGTGGTCAGACTTCTCGAGACAATTTTCTGAAATGTTGGTGCTGTTGAGGACAATACTGATGAACATAGAAAATGTGCACAAAGTATCTGTCATGGATTTTATTTTACCAGAACATGTTTATTATTATAAAATGTTTTTGATCTCTGCTAAATGCTTCTTATTGTACATTTTAAGGAATTAAAAGGTAATAGAATAAACGACTTTGACTGAAAGTCCTGATGTGGTCATTGAAGGAAAATACGAAGCCTTAGGTTGATCCACACTTTGGTTTCTTCTTAAACGCTCATTGAATGTTCATAGGTTTGTAAAATTGCCACGGTTTACACGAAAATGCCATGATTGCTACAGTTATTGATACTAATGTGAAATATAACAAGTTCAAATGTGATCTTGCTTCAGTGGACAACTCTAGAAGGCTTCAGCACTTGTAACGTGTTTATGAATGTTTAATAATATCCATAGATAAGCGTTGACATTATACAATGACTGACAACAGCTAACAAAGCTGTGATATTAAGCTTTATGTTAGGCCTAATTTAAGTTCAAACGTGACACTGTGTTTGGTACATATGTATTAAACAGACATTAACATCTAACAAATACACAAAAATCAACTCTTTAGCAAAGTTACAGTTTTTTTTTACTTTCACTCGTAAGCCCGTCTCTTGCTAAAAACATATAAATCAGCCAATCAGCGACCGCCTTTCCGCCCACTGACCAATCAGAGGTTGAAATGAGGCGGTACTTCCGGCTCAAGCCTGGTTGATCTGTGCAGGTAAGTGAACGTGAATTCTGTACTCTGTCATTTAAAATATACTTATTTTTGCTATTTTGGCATGGGTAAAATACTGTTTTCAACGTAAAAGGTTAAGTAAGATCTAGAAGAAAACAATGTTTCATTTTTCCTCTCATTCAGTGAGCGGAAGACATTATGACAAAGTAATTTCATCCCGGAGATTGTAGTCAACAGGCCAAAAATTGTTTGGGTACAAAAAATCTCTCCGTCTGTCAGAATTAAGCTCCAGATAAAATTAAAACGACTCTAAACTTGACATGTTCCCCGTGGTTACAGCTCAGAATGTCCGCTAAAACCGACCCTTTGAATTCGTCTTGAAGATGTGAGTGGGGATGAAAGAAAGGCTGTAATATAGCAAAGACTATCAGCTGATGATGTTAGCATGCTAAACCTACAGTCAACGGGCCTGCTAAGAGTCAATCAAATTAATATTAGGCTATATTTAAAGAACTTATCTAATTAATAGATGATCTAATATACTTATTCATCTACTATTTGTTTTCTGTACAAGTTTTTTTTATTATTACATTGGAATTGATTGTATGTGGTCGTGTTTCAAAACCTAGTGAGCTGCCTATTTAGACAGTATTTGGAACGCGCGAATGCCGTCAGAAATGCTGTCTAGGAAGACAGCTTGTGTGTTTTTGAAACACAGTCCGTACCTCCATCATCTGCCCTCAGTAGCGCAGTTGATAAAGCGCTGTTTGTTTTGGATTTGACTTTTTTTTTTCGTTAGTCTTTTTCCCCCCTTCATTTATTTACATTTTAATGATCTATTACGCTTAACTTGCTTACCTAAATGCGTTTAAAATCTAAGATCTGATAGTGACAGACTGTTTACAGTAGCAATATTTTATAAAGCGAATATTTAGGTTTGATATTTAAACAAACTATTAAGTTTAAACAATTTTGAGAGGGTTTAAAGTGTAAAACACCTGGCCAAAGTTAATTAGCATAATTTGTATCTAACAATTTATGTATAAATGTAAATGCTAACAGTCTTTGTTGTTATTTTGTTTGTTTTACAGACTGCAGGTTGAACCACTGTCTCGTTCGTTTTGGACTTTGCAAGTTATATTTGGATTAATAATGGAGGCTCCAGTAAACCATCAGATTAGACCGAACCCACTCAACTCTAAGGTCTGACACACTTTGAAGTTCCTTCCACCTGTTTTAATTAATGTATTATTTAATTAAATGCATTCACACGTACTATTTTAGGGGAATGTACTTGCAGTATGCATGCTTAAAGTTATAAGAATAAGCAGACAAAAAAGATCAGTGCCACAGAAAGGTAGTTAAAGTATTCCCCTTTTAAACAGTAGATGGTGCTGTCTTTTTGTTTATGAGGGCCTCTAGGAACAGGAAGCTTAACTAGGTTTCATAATTTCTAATATATTATGATAAAAGCTGCCTTAGCCACAGAGTTTTAAGATAGAAATGTATAGCTTTTAATTCCACGTTTTTCCTGATTATAATTACTATCACTACAATTCTTGCCTTTTAGTTTAGTTTACATTCAGGGGTCAAGAATAATGGTTATTTGAATGCATAGCAATTCAGTGCAGTGCCATCTGATTTCCTTAGTGTTTTATGTCTTATTGTACTTAATTTAGTATGATTTTCTCCAACATTCCCTGTCTCTTAATCATTTTAGAGACTCTTGAGTTCCCTCTACTGGCACAACATTTATTTTAGAGCCTCTTTCTAGAAGCATGCAATACTGGGCAGGGCTCTAGGTACTATTTATTGCGTTCATTTCAGCCATATGTTAAACTATGCTATTTTGTTAGGGCTTAAACACTTTTGCTGTGGTCAAATGAGTATTTTGACAGTTTTCGACTAAATGATACGAGCATTTCAATGTAATATTTTGCTGCTAGAGTAAATTTTGGCCTCACTGTGGCGCCCCCTATTGTCCTGACGCATTATGACAGGAAGCCTAGCGCCTCTAGCGGCCGGTCAGAGCAGCGCGCCACTGCGCCGCGCCGATCCGCTTCTCTCTGTTTGTCAGACTCGCGATCCGAGGGAGAGGAGCGAGCCGCCATTTTCAGAGCTCGTCGCTTCCCCCTCGACCGACAACAATAAAAAACGGACAAAAGCGGGGTTTTCTCAGCCGACATCGAGCGCGAAGACCTTCCGGGGAAGGAGAGAAGGGACTGCGCTTAAAGAACGACCGGAAAAGGGATACATTTGACTGCTTTTTCGCGGCTTTTGTCGGGGGCGATTGAACAACAGCCGACTGGGCTCCTATAGCTCGACTGCCCCCGTTTCTTTCGCCCATTTCGTGATTCCTAAACGCAGCCCGGAGGAGTGGGAGGAGGAAAAGGAGGGGGGTTACCGAGCACCGGAGCGCGCGAGAGGCCCGGGATTTTTTCCACCTGATCGTGCAACAGCGAGATCTGCATCTGGATAATTGCTTCTGCCTGTCAGTTATTACTGCTATATTTCTTAAGCGTGGCGATTTATTGCATACATTTACCCCGGAATCGGCTCCTCATCACGTGGTAGGTTCCTCCTTTTCTCTTTGTTAGTTTAAAACTCGCTAGCGTGAGGCAACTCGAGACGTTTTTAGCGCATTAATGCACTTAAAATCGACGCGCGGTAAACGGTGCAAGTCGAGGGCACGTTAACTCTTACAATTGCGGACGCTTTTCGCTCTCCGTAGTTATTTTCCACCGTTTGTTCTGGTTAAACCCGTGAAGTAGGCGGCGTTGCAAGTCAGACCATCAAGGTTGCAAAATCAGCCCGACATAATTATACGTGTCAACTTTACGAAAGCGCGTAGTTGGTAATCTAGCGCGAGACGATTCGTTTACGCTTTTACATTGAGTAGGATAAACGCGTGCAGTGGGTACGCAGTATGTGTGCTGCATCTAGATCAGCAGGCTTTCGTTTGTGCTGGTGCGAGTCGTATGCATTACTACCTCACTAACTGGATGTTGTCCCAGGCCTATGCGTTACAGATTAATTATAATAGTCAACGCGAGCTGCTGGCCCTTTAAGACTCAACATTGGGGCTAAAAAAATGTGAGGAGAAAATGTTATTCTGAAAACAAGTCACAAAAATTGATTTCCGGTATCTGTTCAGTACTAAATATAAGCATGTATGTGCCAAAAATGATGCAATCGGGTGGTAAACAGTTACAACTTTTGCATTGAGCCTGGACACGGGGAGTTTTCCATAACTAACGTAGTTGCATTACATAATAAATGGTTGTTTTCCTCTTTTTTTCCCTCTAGTTCTGTCCTCGCCCCGCCGAACCGGACTGACGTCGCGAAAGAATTATTATTAGAACCCTTAATTATTAAACGTTCCAAATAACGTACAAAAATGCAATTTTAGTAGCATCACGCCAGCTTTTGAAACGCCGCCAGCGATTCTTCATGGCCTTAAGCTCGTCCTAACCCTTGTTTTCCGTATAATCTGGGGGTTTATTTATATTTAGCGCAGTATTTTTCCTGGTTGTGGACAGCAGAGGGCTTTATGTGTAATAGAACATTAACCTGCTCAACCTGTGGTTAGTGTAACGCGCTGTACTTTTCCATTATATAATGTGTTACGTTGCATATTTTTCACAGCACTCACTTGATCTCAGGTCTCAAATATAACAGGTTCCGCATGTGTACGTGATGTTTATGGTTTAAAGACGCGTTTAATGTTCCTGAGTAATGACGCGATTTTATTGTTATGTCTTGCGTGGCACATTTGACTTCTGTACCTTGATCTGTTTAGCCCTTTATAGTACGTTCAGATACATTACTATTGTCTGTCCCACAAGACATAGACTGTTATTTATTAAATGGAGGCCTATTTGCTTCTCTGAAACGTCGTGTTTTCCCCCAGATGGGGTTAATTTAAAACATGGTTGAAACAAAGACTTGCTAGACCCAAACCTCCCCCTCCTCTGATAGATTGATACTGTATTGATCCCTAATGGGAAATGCCATGTCTCTCTCTCTTGTGCTGTTTGTTTTCCGTTCACTCTTATTTCCTGGTTTTGAGGTCTCTTGTGTTCTGTACTGGAGCATCAATCTGTTTTAGATGTTTTTCTCCATATTAAACTTGGTCTCTGGTACACAGCACTGTATTGAATTGTTAAGCTCTGTCTGTGGGATATTTTAAGAGTATCTAGGGGTCGGTATATGATTATGAGCTGTTGTGTACTTTCTTTTCATTCCATCTATCCAGATTCATCGTTGTCCTACATCCCCTCCTCACAGGAAGAACTGTTATGTAACACATCAATACCATTGACTAAGTGCCTTAATTCTTTCAAGGCGGTACAGTCAATTTGAAATCACACTTTTTTTATTTATTTTTTTCCCTGTGATTTGAAGGGCAAGAAATGAGCTCTAGGTAGAACAATGTGACCTTAAAGTAACGTAGACGCTCTAGTATATTGTTTTTTCATTTGTCTGTTTCTCTCGTGATGTACATTTTGTGTGGGCTGCTGCAGATCTCAGCTGTTGAGCTGCATGGAATTGTTATTTTTAGCTATGTTTCCATCCAAAGATTCAAATTAAACTTATGCGCAAAAGTGGAATATCGCATAAAACATATGCGAATAAAGCACCGTTTCCATCAAACGAGTCAGAGAACAAAATCATCACTTCCTGGTAAACTGTGGCACTAAATATCACTAAGAATATAGGAGAAGCCACTGATTATAATAATTTTCATATGATATAAATTACTAGCGCCTCAGAGCGAGCATGCAAAACATAATAGATGCTGTCCGAACTTTCTGAGGTGGATGCCAGCTGTTTTGGGAACACAGTCGTTTAAGACAATTATACAGAAATACTTTGACGACAGACTTTGCTCATGTTTTTCAGAACGACCATAACAACATATAGATGCTGTGCAACGAGATTGGTCCACTGCTAGTCAAGTTATCCAGTCTCATAGCACAAAGCCACATGACTTTTTCGATGCGCATGGAGGAATTTATTCGGCAAATGTGTTTCCATCGTAGTTTATGCACATTTTTTTGATCGGATAAAAATTTAAATGTGCACATTTGTTTTTTTTAGTGATATTCCAAAATGCACATAAAAATAGGTCGATGGAAATGAATGCAGCTATTGTTGAAGGCTGTCAAAGTGAGTTTTAAAGAGAATTGACATCTATCTTTGCATTTACATCAATCTTTCTTTAATCCTGTTATGATCCATTTGAGTATTGATACCCATACTGCTCTGTGTAATTCACAATCAATGTCAGTTTGAAGTATAAGTCAATGTCACCTACAGTACCTGCTTTTTGTCTGACCTTCAAACCCCTGGAACCCCAAAGGCCTGGTTTTATTTTAAACTTAAAAGGCTTAGCTCCTAACTTGTATCTGTTAAGTGCAAAATTTGAACTGTTCTTTTTGGCAGGAGATTAGTTTGGCAAGACTTGGCTCTCTGGGAGGTTAAAAATGAAAAGTGAAAGAGTGCAAGTTGCTGACAAACAGTGTCTGGAGACATCAAGGATGTTCTGGAAAGTTCAAGGCCAGTGCTGGAGATATCCACCAGCCTATTTGCCTGGGAGCAGAGAGTGGAGTCAGTTAGATTGTGAGACAGGACCACCTGTTTAATGTGTTTTGGAAAAATAACCTGACACGGTGGCCTGCACTCAAAGATTTTTTGAGTCCAATTAACATGCATTCTCTGTTACAATTTCAAGTGTGTCTGTTTAACAAACAACAGGCCTTTTTTGTGGGTGAAAGTTGTTTGCTTTAAGTCTTTTTAAATGCTTTCTGATTTCAGTCTTAAAGGGCTTCTGTAAGTAAATTCATCCAGCTGGGAATACTTGAGTCATATGGAAGAAATCAAAGACTTCAAGACTCCATGAGAATGTTGAGTTGCCCTTCTGTCTCTGAAGTCAAAGCTTTTCTTATTTAGTTTTTTTTTTTCGTAGATCTTTAAGAGAATGATAAAGCAGAAAAATTACACTTTAAAGAACAAATGTCCACTACTGTTGTGTTTATCAAATCAGTCAGTGTTGTTGAAAGTTGTTAGTCAAGTTTAGGCCGAACCTAGAGTTTAAAGTTCATTTACCTCCCACAAGGGTAGCTGACATAATTCACTTTCAGGAAGTTGAAATGTGTAGTGGTGTGACATGTTGTATTCCGTCTAAACTATTTTAAACAGCTTTTTGAATGTTATATTTGCAGCTTTTATGAAATTAGTTTATATGGAACATTTCATCTTTTACAAATTAGGTTTCACATGTCAAGTTAATTTCACGTGCAATACTGAATTCAGAATATGCACCTTTTCTTATATCGTCATATCAGTTTTCACCAACAAAACCTATATATATATTAGTTTTAAATGGTTCATGGACCTATGTCAACTTTTCACAACTAAAAGGTCTTTTAATAAAGGCACTCTCTCATACACACCTACATTTACACAGTCAAAAGATAAGCTCTCATTCACACACTTCCTCCTCTGGCCAAATTGAGAAATTTCATCTAGACATTACAACCGCTTGAAATAATTTTTATTTAATTGAACGTATTATGTGTTTGAGTTTTGAAATGAGTAGAATATGAGCTTTAATCACAGTAGAATGTGAATGATCAATGCCTAGATCATTTTGCAATGAAATATCCCTGTTTAAAAAAAAAAAAAAAAAAGAACAAGATACTTATTTAGGCCTTTTAGTGAGCCTAATATATGCTAGGCCTCCATATATTCACTTGAGGTGTGTGTGTGTGTGTATATGAGAGAGAGAACAAATAGATGTCCTTTGAAAAACTTGAAACTTGATGTCTTGAATAACTGGTATAGGTTTAATTAGTAATGCCCTTATGTTTTCTCAGAAGCCAGCGCTGTGTGGCATAGGTACATAGGTGCTGAGATCAGTGTTGGTAGTGTTGTTGTGGCTTTAGGTAATTGTAATTACACAACTGCAGTGTGCTCAGGATAAAAAGTGTCCCCTGGGAAAATACGAGTTAGTAGTTGATGACATTCTGGACTGGTCTAAGAATAGTCCACGGTCTGTAAATTAGTGTCCAAATGCAAATTCTTGGATTGTGTGAGAGATGGGCACCAGGGAAGCTTTTCTTTCCCTCCACCGCACGAGAGTCATTGAAATACATGTTTTTGACCTTCACACATTTCAGGGAGTGTGAGAGAGGGAGGTTGTCACAGTCCACAAAGCAGGTTATTCGAAAGCTTCCTTTTTGATAGCTTGTAGTTCGAGGGTCTAGATTAGAGCGTAAAAGATAAATGACTTAAAGGGGCTGTTTACACCTGGTAACTTCATTCGTTTTCTCAGATTGGATATCTATCTGATTTGTTAAAACGTTTAAATTTACACTTGGCCACGTAAATGTGTCTTCGCAAAACGGATATAAATCCATTCTTTAATTCTCGCGCTGTATGAAAATTTAATGGCGTTCACGTCAATGAAAGCAATGGATATGCGCTGCATTTTATTCGTTATCAGATCATTTCAATATCAGAGACGCAACAAGAGAGAGCGCGACATCAGCACAGGAAAGATAGGTTAGTTTCACTACTTTTAATGAAGATGATTGTGTGTTACTTTCAGTTTCATTCGCTCATACACTTGTCCAGTTTCGTCTGGATTGCGGCCCAGACCACCTCCTAAAGGGGTTTGAGCGATCGTATTTATATCCGTCTCGAATGCATTTCGGAGGGCATTTACACCTGGTCTTTTCAAAAACGCATGAAGTGACCAGGTTTAAACAGCCCCAAAAGGACAAGAGTTTTAATGAAAGAGTCTAAAGTTAGGAAAACCATTTTATGTACACTGTTTTTTTTATTCTTCGACGCATTGTATTGAGCTTTGTTTACATTTTGTGTGTTTCAGTCATCTGTATTAAGTGTTCCAAGACATCATAGACTTAATTAGCGATAGCAAGAGAAATCTAAGTCCGTTTAGTCTGCTGGTTTTAGTCCATTTTAAGACTACTCGCAGCGAGCTTGTTTACATGCATAATTTTACACTAAATATGCTCAAGTCGTCTACATTTAAAGTAGTGCAAAGGCCTTAAACTGTTTGTCATAAATTGATACAAAACCTGATCAGTTTACACATATTTTTGCCTATTACCCTGATTTTGCTCTGCACCTAAATATTTATTTAATTTGTTTTTTTTTTTATACCAGTGATCAGTTGGATTTTTCATTATGTTTGTTTTGCACTTATTTACTCTTTCGCTAAACTGGAGATCAACCCAAGTCTTTTAAATCTCATATCGAAGCAGTTTGTATAATGGGGGTTTTAGAATAAGCTGATTTTTGATGGTTTATTAGCCTATTGTTGTGCATGTAAACATGCTGATTGTCTGGTTAACAGAAGTTATTCTGTTTAGTGTCAGTTCCAGAATCGATGACCTTGTCAGGCCTAAATCGGCCTTGTTAATACAGCAAGTTTGTGTACATCTTATTTGATTATCTGTATTGTATCCACCAAATTGGTTAAAGATACTTGTCGGCATATGCCATTTATTAAAAAAAAAAAAATTCATCCACTTTTTTTTTTTTTACTGCTCTTATAGGTGTGGTTCCAGTGTTTTCATGGAACACTGCTCTGAAGAAAAATGTAAATAAGGTCAGAGTTGTTCTGACTAGTAGTTCCTTAATAGAGATAATGGATAAAAGGCTTTGACAAGGATTCACCCCACCCAGGGAGGTTTGGATGCGCGCACAGTTCACAAAGACCGTCTCATGCTTTTCTGACACAATCTGATGTGTGGTTGACAGTTTATTTATAAAATATTTTTTTTGTTGTTCCAAGAATAGCCTGAAGATCGGTTATCTTGTACTAGTAAAGGTACAACCACTCTGATTGACATGTCAGACGCATGGTATTCAATACCAGACTTCGGTTTAATTCCACACAACAGGAAGTCATTTTGTGATTTGTAGTTGAGCAAGAATGTCGTAAAGTGAGGAAAACTTAGAGAAGTGAATATCTTAGTCGCTCATATCTCTGCTAGAAAAGCATTATATGCATTAAAAGCGTTATATTTTTATATGCCTGCTGTCATTGCAAAAATTTTATTCTTTTAATTTTTCCTATATGTTTTAAGTATACACACCAGACGTGCTGTGAGTGATGGTAGTAGTATTAGTAGGAACTTTAGTAGGATGTCTCATTATTGAAGCTAAATGAATAAAGCTAGATATTGCCTTTTCAATTTCTCAATTCCAAACCTAAATCTGTCTCTAATCCATCTCTGTCCACACACTGGACATAAACATGAAGTTTTCATCATCCGGTTTTCCCACTATTTAGTGAGGCTGTGTGAGGAAATGGAAAGGCAAAATTAAGTGTAGTGGAAACAATAGGACTCAATTTCTCCTGTTATCTTCATTATTATAAAAGCTGATTTTCTTTTCCCCACCACAGAATTATGATCCTTCTACAATAGCTGTTTTTATACACACACATGCCAAGTAAACATCCATTATGTATTTCTCTACTTTACACGTCAGCCAAACATTGGAACTAGCCTGTATTAAAGTAAAAAAAAACACCTAAAAATGGAAAATGACATGTTAATTTAGCAGGCACTCCCATTCACCCACACAATTCTTGACATAACATGTTCAAAATTTTGTCCACCCAGTTTGCCTTAAAGGATTCGTTCATCCAAAAATAATCTTTCTGGTATTATTTATCATCAGTGCTCTATTTCACCAATCTCGTTTGAATGTTTCATTTAAATTTCTCTTTATTCTCATGAATCCTTTTTAAAGTGTAAAAACGTAGTTATTTGTAACTGCATGGAAAATAGTGACTGGTGTTTTGTCATTTACTGAACTATGATTTTTGGATGAAATGTTTTTTTTTTCAAAGTTGCTGTTTTCATTTTGAGATGAGGCAGTTTAACCACCTTTTCTGTCTCGCATATAATTTATTGTAATGGCCATCTCACAGGACAAGGTGACATTTCAGCTTTGAGCCCTGTCGCTTTAGTGTGAGTCACCCCACTCCATTTTTGTGTCTTAAGAACCGAAGTCTCTTTGTGAGTTTATTTTATATCTCTACTCTCAAAACATTCACCAAATCCGTTAAGGCACAGTGCATCAGCTTGTTAGATTTAATAAGAATGGGTTACACCTAAAGGGTTTTGACAGCGCAGAATGAATTGGTTTATGTTCCGGATTTAGTTATTGGTGCTGTCAACTAATACCTGCATTCATAGTCACTTCAAACGTCATGGTCTGTTGTCATTGTTTTAAGAATAAACATTACCTGACGTCACAGAACAGTAAATCGGTAGGCGTGGGTTTTGCAGTTGCTCCATGTAGAAATACGCTCAAATCGAACAGCTTGGCCTCCTTATGAAACTTTCTCTGTCCTTGTCTGTGGCTCTGTTTGTCTTTTGGTCATTGATCCTGTCAGCCGTTGTGCAGTGGTTCTCAACTGGTGGGTCATGTGCCATAATTGGATTGTACATCTGTTTGGATGCAAATAATGAAATGCAACAAATCCTGTAATCATTCATAGTTGGGATTAGTGCTGGGAGGTATACCCGTTCATACCGAATTCCGGTGTTTATTTGAAAAAGCACATTTTAAGCTTTGAAAAAGTTTTATAAAAAGGCAAACCTCACATTTTAGACTTTAAATAAAGGTTAAGTCAAAATGATAATTGACTTATCTGAATTGTTTAAGTGTGTAGAATTCACATAAGCTTGTGTTTCATCAACCGGTCAATTTACAGCAGGGCATGCAAATTCGGTCCGTTTTTGGCCAGACAGACACTGCACACAGGCTGAATGTAAATATAAGTCTCTGTAAATCCACTCTCTGGTGCTTATGGAACAACAGAATTATAGCTGTTTCCCGTGAACTCCGCGGACAAAACAATATTGCGATTTTAAGAACTCTTCCTTTAGGTATTACTTGGAGTGAAGATGAAAACAAAATGACATCGAATCGTTTCTGAAGTCGTTCAGAACCTTCAGAGGTACATTCATATAATATATTCATTTGTATAATTCCCTTAGCACTCTTAAAACGAAACTACACTGCGTGCTGTGCACACATGAGACTGTTACTTAAAACTGTGCTTCATGCTGGACAGTATTTATTTATTGTGAGTTGTTCAAATCGCGGTAATCGAATATGGTTTTAATGATAAATAAAATATGAAACGATGATAAAATATTATCATCATCAAACCGGTAATCGTTACATCCCTAGCGCAGCTAAACCATAGCTTTCATTAATTTTGAAGATTTGTCCAGTACTGCCCCACGAGCGCGAGGTCTGACTCTCCCGGCACAGTGTCGCCTCTCTTGACGGCTTTTCTGTGCAGTGAGCAGCAGCACATTCAGCTGGCCATACCACAGCAGACTCGTCAGTAAAGGAGTACAAAACAGCGTTTACAAGCACCTGTCGCTTACTGACTGTTTGGAATTATAAATATGAGTAGGGTTGGACAATAATTCAATATCAATATGTATCGCGATATAATATTTTTCAATAATGGTGATATTTTTAAACACATTTCCGATATTTCGATATATATTACCAGTGTTTCTCATACATTGATTTGTTTGTGGCGTTTGACTTTGTTGAATAAACATGAGCACTACACGTTTCAAAATCAAAATGCGGTGCAGGTGTTTTATATGAATGTATCTCTGAAGGGAACCAACTGTCTTCAGAAAGATTTCGATGACATTTTCATTTGATCTGATAAAGTCGCGTTCATGAGCCGAGCTGCTTTGATTACAGCCATTACCGGGAAAACCGCTCCGCTAGTTCTACCGGTCTCACAGCACCTCCTGCTGGCAGAGAATGAGGCCGTCTCAAGCAACATGCTTTTGCTGTTGCTCTATTTATAGATTTTTCTGCAGCAACTCAGAGCACTATTCATACTCTTTATCCTGGCTGAAGCACATTTGTTTCAATCTATAAGAACAATCAGCCTACAATACCAGTCAAAAGATTTTGAACAGTAAGGTTTTTTTTTTTGCGAATTCTCATCTGTTCACCAAGCCTGCATTTATTTGATCCAAAGTTTTTTTTTTTTTACTATTTAACTGTTTTCTGTTTGAATATATTTTAAAATGTAATTTATTCCTGTAATCAAAGCTGAATTTTCAGCATCATTACTCCAGTCTTCAGTGTCAGACATTCCTTCAGAAATCACTCTAATATGCTGATTTGCTGATGATCAATATTTAAAACAGTTGAGTACTTATTTTTCAGGATTCTTTGAATAGAAAGACCCAAAGATCAGCATTTATCTGAAATAAAAAGCTTTTGTTACATTTATACACCATTCCATTCAAAAAATTGCAAATAAATTATAGAAATACTTTTAGCAATGATGCTTTAAATTGATCAAAAGTGATTGATAAAGACATTTATAATGTTACAAAAGATTTGTATTTCAGATAAATGCTGTTTTTTTGTAAACTTTCTATTCAAAGAAACCTGAAAAAATTCTACTTGGCTGTTTTGAACTATGTTTTTTTGAGCAGTATATCCGAATATTAGAATGATTTCACAAATGACTGGAGTAATGATGCTAAAAATTCAGCTTTGAAATCACAGGAATAAATTACATTGTATTACATGTTTTTGCTGTATTTTGAATCAAATAAATGGAGGCTTGGTGAGCAGAAGAGAATTCTTTAAAAAACAATCATACGGTTCAAAAACTTTTGACCGGTAATGTATGTTAGCCTATATTTAGTTAAAGATATTAATATTAATAAGGTGAGTCTGAGATGTTTATTTGACAGTGATTTCACATTTCTTGTTTGTATGAAGGCTAAATACAAATAAAAGGTGCACATTAATTATTTGTGCTTTTTGTGCGCTACATGAGACAAAGTAATATAGCCAAAACCACCGCATAGCCGCTCTTTAGTGTTGATGCGATGTCGCGATTTATAAATGATAGTGACTCCTTGTTAACATGAATTAATGGGACATGTTTAGTCACTATTTAGTGTGGAATTTTTCTACAATATTCACTCATGACAGTAAAATAGGGCATTTTTAATCAATCTACTGCAGTATTTCCTCTCTCAATGAGTAGAAAATGTCGTTAACATTCGGTCATGAATGAAAAAAAAAAAATGCCGTTATGTACTGTGAAACCGGTATAATTTTGAAAAATACCGTGATTATTACCGGGGAAGTCGTGGCCTAATGGTTAGATAGTCGGACTCGTAATCCAAAGGTTGCGGGTTCGAGTCTCCGGCCGGCAGGGATTGTAGGTGGGTGGAGGGAATGTCCAGCGCTCTCTCCACTCTCAATACCACGACTGAGGTGCCCTTGAGCAAGAAATAAAATTAAAAATAAAAAATAAAAAAGCATAAATGGCTGCCCACTGCTCCGGGTGTGTGTTCACGGTGTGTGTGTTCACTGCTGTGTGTGTGCACGTTGGATGGGTTAAATGCAGAGCACCAATTCCGAGTATGGGTCACCATACTTGGCAGTACTTCACTTAAAAAAAAAAATTTAAAAATAAAAATTATACATTTTTGGTCATACCGCCCAGAACTAGTTGGGATAATCATCTTTTGTAGTTGGCATGAAAGCCTAGTCAAACTCTTAATGTATTGCGAAATTCATCTATTGCTTGGTAGAATCTACAAAGTAGCTGAGAATCCAGCATTGGCAGATTATGTGACCATAAAAAATACAACCCATGAGAATATTAAATATGGGTGCACTTTTCTTTTCCTTTTAACTGTTCAGGCTGTTGATAAAATAATTTATAAATAAATAATACAACATAAGTATTTTTAAATCTATATCTAAACACCTTTTAGTTTTCATTTAATATCATAATTGCATTATTTTTTTAATATCATAATTGTAGTAATTTCATAAAAAAAAAATATATATATATATATATATATATATATATATATATATATATATATATATATATATATATATATATATATATATATATATATATATATATATATATATATATATATATATATATATATATATATATTTGTACTGTAGTCTAAAATTCATGTCCTGAAGCACAAACAAGTTCAGAAACACTAGGCCAGGGTTAACATGAAGATTTTAAACCTGGAAAAAAAAAAACCTCAATTAACAAGTTTTCTCCTACAATTAAAATGAACAGGTGCTAACATCTTTATGATGTGCAACACAAACACCTGTTGAAATGTAGTGTTAAATATTTCATGTTACTAAAATATTAATGAATATAGATCAGTAGTGTAAATTACTTGTTTTATGCTACTTACTCTCTTTATAAAATTTTGACTTTATTAAAACCAATTTGGTTCAGAACCACTTGATTTGGGAATATATGGCTGTGTAGCTAAAGAAACTACACCTATTTGACTCCAACACTAAGGCAGCAACTAACGATTATTTTGATAATGGATTAGTTGGACGATTATATTTTCGGATTATTAATCAGATTTGTTTTTATATATATAAAAATTGCATTGGGCAAATAACATACTGACACAACTAAATAGTATTTATTCACATAATAACAAAAATGGCCTCCTATGTCTTTCACAACAGCTTGCATTCTTTCTGACAGTATGTACTTTTGGACTGTAATTGGGTATCTGAATCAAAAACTACAAAGTGCTTGACTGTTTTTTTTCTGCCTGCCTTTCCTAGATAATCATTAATTATATTATAGCATTAGAAATTCTAGCATTTTCGATAATCGATTTTATCGATTAGCTGTTGCAGCCCTAATTTAACAGCAGTTTCCCTGAATCATGAATGTGAGATGTATATTTGCTTCCCATCTGTCAGCCACCAGCTTAATTTAGTGGAGTCTTGCACTTGCTGTTTAATTTCATTAGTACATTGAAAATACAATTAACCATTCGGTGTAGCCACTTATATGTTACAGAAACTCAAAGGGGAGTAGTGTTTATTAGCCTAATGTGCATTGGATGTTTTCCTTTTATACTTGAAGTGTGGTTTGTTTGTTGTTTCATGTTCAGTCAATCCATGATGAACCACTAAATTTGACTTGGTTATGTTTCTTTGTGTCTTGTGTTTCTTCAGGCTGCCCCCTGGCACAGCGGTAGGTGGGTGGTGTGGAGCTGGCCTCGGCACCGGGAGAGGCCCCCTCGCCCGCCCCCTCCCAGCGCTGCATGGCTGCAATGGCGCCCGCTCTGACCGACGCTCCGGCCGAAGCTCACCGCATACGCTTCAAACTGGCTCCATCCTCCTCCACCCTCTCCCCGAGTGGCGTGGAGGGAAGCGGCACCGGCAACCACATCCTCGTGTCCAGTAACGGCGCCGTCAAGCACAAGGCCTCGGAGGAGCGCCCCTCTCGAGGGGCCGGACCCTGCAAGCCCCTCGTTACCTCATATCACTGTTCAGATTTGTCCTCGGCAAAAGAATCCCTGAAGCTGCAAGGTGTTCTACTGCAGACGCACGGCATCCTGCCGAGCCTCATACCACGCAAGCACCAGGCTTTAGAGCTCTGTGAGGAGCAGCCAAAGAGCATCATGAGTGCCAGTGGAGGAGGTGGACCGTGTGGGCCGCCCACCGTCAACGGCATAGCAAAGAAAGTAACTAAACCGACTGACCGAGACAATGCGGTGACCTTAAATGGTGGCCAACATGCCTTCGAGCCGGATTTGTCAAATCAGACTGAAGTTGTCAATTCTACCAGAGGACTGACAAGCAACGGTCCTCTTCGAGAAGGTGCAGAGCAGCACCAGCCGCCAACAGCTGAGTCCCAGAACTGTCCCAGTAACGGAGAACCTCCTGCAACATCTCCCACCTCCGTCACACCTTTCACAGAAGACAAAACTTTGGACTGTCCGCTGCTAGGCAATGAAGATACGCTGGCGCTCTCGCTCGCTGCCCACCAAGACCCTTTATGTGGTCTTGGGGTGGAGCTAAGCGACCGTACTCAGCACAGCCAGAGCAGACAAGGGGAGATCGAGGCACGGCTACGGCGATTATGCAAACGGCTGCAGGTGGTACAGGCCAAGCAAGTGGAGCGGCACGTGCAACAACAGTTGGGCGGACTACTACAGAGCACTCTGGGTACTCTGGATGCCAGGCGGCCGAGGGGCCGTTACGGCGACGACTTGCTCACCTCTCAGGAGAGGGACGGACTAAGACGTTTCCTGAAGAGTGGATCCATGCCAGCTGAGTTAGAGCGACTGTCCCTGAGCTGCACCACCAACCTGCGATCCGCCGAATGCGCGTTCGATTCTGACGCCACAGAAAGCAGCTCAGGAGGAGAAACTGATGTGGAGGAGGATGAACTGGCTCGGGTTGACATCGAGCAACGCCACATTCCTCTGTGAGTACCGACCTTGATCATTCCTCCGAGTAATGCGTGTGATGGTACGTGATTCTGATGTAGGATAAGTGCTGATGCAGCCTGGGTCAAGCTGTTTTCATGAAATTGCATTCTCACACAGTAATTATCTGTGATGTTCAAAAGATATTGAACAATCAGTGAGTGGCTGTAGTTCATCACTGTTCATTTGTAGATTTCTTCTCTTAAGTTTGAGATCATGTCAGTTTCTTTTGTTACAAAGGAATTTCTTGGTAATTAAGGTATGCGTTCATCTCTTTAATATCACTAAATCCTTGTTAGACAAGGACAAGCGCCCGCACTCTCTAACACACACCAAGCCAGTCATTCCCTTCCCAAGGGCTGAGCCTTTTTTAATACACTAAAATGTCAAAGGATTTTTCTTGAGGCAGTGAGTCACTTCCTTAAACCCATGCGCACGCTTTCTCAGTCAGTGATTGGGCCCGTTTTCACCCATCCCAACCTCTGGGTAAGAACGCACTGGACAAGTGGAGGGCAAAGATAAGGCATTGTTTAATTTCTACATCCTTTTGTTGTTTGTTTTACATTTGTTATTTTGTACCATCTTTCCAGTATTTTTTATTTTTTTGTATTTTCCAAATGCCTTGTTTCTCAAACCCAGCAAATGTTTCAGATGCAAGGAAAGTAATCCTCTTTACAAGGCATATCTGATAATTGATGATAGCATTGGCATATAAAGTTTTATAGCTGAGAGAAATTCCACTTTTGACTAATTTTGCTTTACTTGGTGTACTTTTAAAAATCAACTCCTTCGCAGCAATTCTTCAATCAGTCTCTTTTGCTACATCATTGTAGTTGGATAGTGTCTCGACGGCCCAGTGAGTCAGAATTTTTTTTTATTTTTTATTTAATCAAACAGACTAAGGCCACTCCATGAGGGGATAACCTACATTCAGCGGAGTCAGTCACATGACTATTGCGCAAGGACAAATAGGCTTACTTGCAGATTATGCGACGAGCATAGTGAAGCGTGTTGACACAGGACTATGTAGCTTATTTCTTTTTATTTTTGAACGTCACCGTTTGCTTTCCACACATCCATAGGCACCTCTTTTCATGGGTTTTTAGTCCTTTGCTGGTAATGCAACAGATTTCTTTGTGGGATTGAGTACCACATGACTGCATGTTGTAACTGCATGCAAGGCCTTTTTGTTAATAGGTAGTAGATTTGTCTTGCTGCTTAATCAGCCATTAAAACCAGGGTCTTGATGAGCCGAGAGGTCACTTGAGTGCAGTCTGTAATACACAATGATTAACTTGTGCTAGTTTGGTTCATAGGAGGTAAACGTAAGGTGGTTGATTTCTTTAGAAGACACTGAAAGGAGGATGTTTTGTTGTGTTTGATTCAGTTATGTGGAGATTTTGTTGCTATTCTGTATGTTTTTTTTTTTTTTTTTTTTTTCCTACCTCAGACAGATTAAGAAAGCTCAATCACTGCTAATGATTAACCCGGGTTGCCACAAGCAGTCCGTATACGGTGTAGCATGGATCCATGTCCCTCCTGGAACGAAACCCCACTAAATAACCAAGTTTCCATGAAGACCAGCTTCGAAATCCATTATGAACACACAAGAGCAATCACATTTCTCATTCTTGCTAGTGTCCTTCTGGTACTATGGGCTAGCTATTAGCTTTCACGTACTTGCACCATCTGGTAGCATTCATTGTTTCTGTGTTGTAATCCTGTTAGCTAGAACCGGTTTGAAAGAAAGGGAGTCATTGAACTGGTCGAACATCAGACATTTGTACCTGTCATGCAGCATTCTGCTGTCGAGTCCTCAAGAATTGTTTTTTTTTTACCCACCTTTGTCTTTCCAAAATTCTGTGGACCGCAAAAGAAGAAATTTAGAATATCGTAGTTTTACAAAGGGATGTAGGATGCGTTAGTGGTCCATACAACTCATGCATTATTTTGCAAGTCTTTTGAAGCCATATGATAGAAAAATTATGCAATATTTCCTTCTCCCTAGGGGTGGGCGATATGGAAAAAATATCATATCACGATTCTTTTTAGAAATATCACGATTTTATCGCGATTCTTTGTCATGTTAGTTTTACTATTTTGGTTTTACAAGTTGTCTGAGCATTACAGCCAAACTAGAAAGACACAGCCTTTCAAAAAAAAAAAAAGACATGGCAGATATTTAGGCCAAAGTGGGCGAAGATAAAAAAATCTTAGTCATTTTATCTTTCTTATTAAAAAATAAGAACAAAGATACACATTACAAAAACACATAATATACAAATAAAACAAACAGTGCTTTATTTTCAGGTACAATAGGTGTATTTAGCAGAGCATTCAATGAAATTGAATGAACAAATATAAAAATAAAACACTACATAGACTGATTCCTAAAGCAACTGTATTAGTTTTTCAGTCAAGAATAGTGAGTGCATTTTGTTGTTTTGTTAACGTTAAATGAATAGTTCCCCCAAAAATAAATATTCTGTCATCTGTCTGTCAATTCTGTCCATATGTTTTATTTATATACCATCATTTACTCAAAAGTTGTTTTAAACCTGAATGAGTTTTTCTTCTGCTGAACATAATAAATGCTATTTTGAAGAAGGTGGAAAACCAAACAGTTGCTGGTCCACAGTGACTTCCATAGGGATTTTCTTTCCTACTATCAAATTAAATGTGGACCAGCAACTGTTTGGTTACCCTCACTCTTCAAAATATCTTCTTTTGGGTTAAGCACAAGAAATTAATATAGGTTTGGAACAACATGTAAATAATGACAAATACAATTTTAGGGTGAGCTATCCCTTTAATGACAGTCGACAGCATGTTTAGTGTCCTGTCCTTTTAAGACCTGCATGCATCTAATATACAGGCACGCATCCGTTTCTCTCTTAACTATTTACTTTTATTTTAGAGAAAACCAACTGAGTCTGTATGTAAACCTTGTGTGTTTTGACAGTATTAGCGCAAAAGATAAATTAGTTGAGTAATCAGGCGCTGTTAGACAGGCTTTTTGGTGTGCGTGCTTCAGGTGTTTGTGCTCAGACCACCGCGTGAACTAAACATTTAACCAGCAAGGCTTGTGTGCAAATAATGTACTTTTGCGATCGTGAATAAGTGCAGTGTCCTGTCTGAGTAACTCTACTGCTGTATGTCGTGTTGTACAGTATATAGAGACGGCGGCGCCAGAACTGTATTTGATATAATGTGTGCTGCAGCACGATACTACGATATTTCTTCAAAAGCAGATCGTGGAGACATTTTTATCGTCCACGCATCAAAAATCGTCATATCGCACACCCCTACTTCTCCCCATACAAGGTTCTGATAAATCTTCTCTCTAGTGGGCTGTTAGCGGTGTCAATCAAATCATTGAGTCAGTTGAACTTGAGAAGCTGAATGGTAAATTAATCGTTCCAGATTTTGTGAACTCCATGAAATTAATACATTGAAAAGATTATATTACTGACTGGACGTAAACGCATCAAGATATGGGATTGATGTCAAAATTTTGTGTAAACAAGGAAAGATTCAAATTATTTGTATCTATTTATTGGTCTTTTTTTGGTCTTGGGCATTTCCAGTTATTGTTCATTTGTATTATATTTTAAAAAGAGCAGCAAGAATATTCCTCAGACTTTTTCTTTTGTGTCCCACGAAAGAAGCTCATACAGGTTTGAAATGACATTTTCCAAAAATTGTATTGTGGGCCTCGTCACTAAATGCCCCATGGGGCATTTCTTGATTGCTTCTGCAGACCATTAATCAATGTTTCTGTCTCTTGTGGTTTTAAAGGTATTTGCATCTTGTTTTGTATAGTAAGATGATTTAAGTGAGGAGCGATTACATTGGAGTTTGTAATCAGGTACTCCATGTACAATTTCTCCTGAAGGTCCTTCTGTCAATGAACTATCCGTCTTTGGATATGGACTTTTGTAGTGAAAGCAAGTTTGGTGTTTAGCACTGTTTTCCTTTGTCTTTCCTGGCATGTTCATGTCTAAGACTTTAGATGTTAAAATAACTGATATGTCTGGACTTTGCCACCTTCTGAAATGTGTATACCTAAATATAACAAATCAGATATTCTAATAATCACTGGATTTCACAATACTGTTTATACATCTTATGTATTCAGACCAATTTGAAAAGCACTTTCTTTTACTGTTATCAAGGATTCCCCATCGGCATGGTTTCTGGTTTTACCAGTCGACCTTCTAGGCCACATCACATAGCTAGCTTATCAAGTTGTTTTATTTTGTGTTTTTCCCCTTTCTAATAGTTTACCATTGTCAGTTCCATAATGTGTTTTTTTTCCCCTTCTCATTTGTCTTGTCTTACTAATTCAAAATGCGTGACATTTTAGATGTTTTTTTTGTTCTATTTTCTAGTTTTGTATTCTTGTGTCTTTGCAAGATAAAGTGACAGAGAACAAGGCCATTATGAATAGAGTTGATGAGTCAGAGAGAGACGTCTCTCTTAATCATTCAGGATTACAGTTTTTACAGATTAATACACCAGACCCAATGCCCACTGGCTGCAGGTCCTGTGTGAACAGAGTAAAATTGTTTAGCACTGCTTTAATTCTTCACAGATGATGGTTTAATACCCTTGAGGAGAAATATCCAATCCTGTCATTGAATGTAATTCAATAAAATACTTTAAGTAAAACACTGCTGGAATATTTTTCAAGACTATCAAAACCAGATCTGTGTGAGAGAGAGAGTCTTCATTTGATCACCCTCGTATCTTTCCAAACCTGTATGAAGGTCTTTATTCTGTGAAACACAAAAGAAAAAACCCACTGAAGAACACTAGGGTCCAAAACAACAGTGGACCTCAATGACTTTAATTGTATGGCCCTCACAACATCAGGACATACAAATCTGCATCAGATTTGCTTCTGGTTTCCTCTTTAGTTTTTCCCCTTTTTCTTCTGTCTTTTTTGTCCCCTCCAAGTTTTAAGTCATGTCCATGCAAGCTCTTCATACATTTGAATTGGATGTCGTAATGCCCAAATGACCATGCTGCAATGGACATATGATGTCCTGACCAAACGGCGGCACAGAGGTATGCCAGTTTGTATTGTGACACAAGAACTGGTTTTTATTCAGATCTAGCGCCTTTTAAAAATATTGCAACTGAGAAATTTAACGGCATTTTGTTCGGTTAAGTAAATGTACAGATGTAGACTGAACACTGTGCACTCAACCCTCTCTGAGATCAGTATGTCCATTAAACAGACTTGATGTGCTCTGTTTCTGTACCGTCTGTCATGAAAATTAATCAATTATGATGAGAGACAAAATCGTGCGTACAGTTGATTTGCATAACAGAAGCATTTTCTCATGGATCTGCTTTCGTGGCACTTTCTATGTTTATCTCTCCTGTTTCCTTTTCTTTTTTTCTCATCACCCTTAGTGATGGCTTTTGTGCTGCTTTTCCTGCATTCTGCTGCTTTTTCTTTTCTTTTGCCTTCTCTCCATCTGCTCCCTTTCCTTCACACACATTAAAACCGTTGCTGCTTGAAATACAAGCACTGCCAGGAAAATATCCTGTCGCTTGCATCCCGTCCACAGTCATGTGGCTGCACCTGTTCTGTCTGCATGTTTGTGTGTGTGTGTGTGCGCGCACAAATGTGCAAGTACTTCTGTTTGTATGCATGGTTGATAGACCACCTAGTTTTCATTCTAATCTCATTGATCTGTTAATCAATATATCTGGGCCAATAGCCATGAACAATGAATATTGCTGCTTTCCATTTGTAATGGGAAATTGGTAATTCCGAGTTCCTAGTAGAAACTTTTAATTGGAATGCCCTCCCAAGTCGGAGTTCTGGCTCGAAACCTTGGAGAAATCACAACTTCAACTTTTGAATCCAATATGGCTGCTCAATGCCTCAACAGATGGGAAACGGTAGTAAAATATTCTTCATTAGCACTTATATTTGTCTGTGTCTCAAACTCAGTGCATACAGTACTAGGGCTGTCAAATAATCTTTAAATTTAAAATAAAAATCCACATGCGAATGCAAAATGCGATGTCTGTTTTTTTTATTTTTTATTTTTTTTAGTTCGCCTATCCAGTTGAACCCACTAGATGCAGTGATGCTGCGTTGTTCGTTCAAAATATTGCATATATATCAAAGTATATCAATGTGGAGATGTTGTTTACGTCAAAACTGAAACCAAGCTGTTCAGACAGAGCGCATATTTTGCACATTTTCTAGAGGGACATCTGTCACCGTTGCACTCACGTCTCACAAGAGAGCCGCATGTTTAGACATTTGTATAATTGTTTAAGCAACTTAATTACATTTCATAATGTATTTTGGCCTCAGGAAAGAAGGCAAAAGCTTTTTTCCTCCTATGTATATTTTTAAATTGCAATATAATTCAAATGTTGATAATATTCAAGTGCAAAATTTGAATGGTTTTTCTGCCATTTTGACAGCCCTACACAGTACTATCCAACCTCTATTTGTGGACATGATACTATGGCTTTATCTGTGCAAACTGCTGCTTTTGTGGATTTTTTTTTTTATCAACTTTATTGTATTGCTAACCATGGATGCGTCCATCTTGGTTTTCTGACTTCTCACTTGGGTGTGACGTCATTCCCAGCTCCGACGTCCAAGGTAAATTGAATGCAGCATATTATTTGCTTTTTTTTTTTTTTGCTATTGCTAGGCAGATGGTAGTGGAGGGAGGTGACATTTTCATTTTAAAGTGCGTAGTTTTGAACACATTTGTGAGTTTGAGTGCAAGGTGAATCATCAATATTTCTGCTCTGTTTTCCTTGAAGAAAATGACAATTTTATAGCTAACCTCAAAGCATACAGACATGAACTAAAAGCAACATTCTGATTTTGAGATTCCCTTATCTTCTGTTCTATTCTATTGTATCTTTTTCTATGGCTTTCACAGACTTAAATCAGATTTTAGCAAATCACAAAAGTGGCGTAGTACAGTTAAAGCTGTCACCAACCATTTCAACCATTTGTGCAGCGTGTCCCACCTTAGTGAGTGCAGGAAATGAGATCTTAAATTGTGGCAATGTGGTTTCCGGTACGCGCACACAGTATGAGAGAACAACAAACTCTCAGATGGCAAAACACAGACAGTGAGACAGACGGTCATGTGTCGTACACCCCTTACTGCAGGGCGATTGTGTGTCATTCACTGTAGCCACCGACTGGTGTGACCCAAGAAATGTTGAGGAACTCGACAGGTCCGGAGTGATTGTGAGGCTGTTTGTTTTTGTAGTAGCCTGCAGCAGAGAAAGATTGACTGATTTTTAAAGGGCAGACCCAGCTGTGCACTGTTGCCCCTGCTCTCAGGGCTGTCACTATGAGGCAGCTCTGTTCATCTAATGTTGTCCTTTATCTGCATGAGTAAAATGTAAACCACCTTTTTTAATGAATGCATAGCCCGTTTATACACAGACTTGAATCTGTAAATAAATGTTTGATCTATAATCTAGGTTTAGATCACCCAAAACTGAACATTCTTCCAAACCTGTATGAAATCTGAATGACTTCCTTTCTTCAGTGAAACACAAAAGAAGAAATGAATGGGAACTGATGCTTTCAGGCTTGAAAATGGATGCTAAAGTGCCGTGAATGTGTCATATCGTGATAGATGTGACTTTAAGCTACGATGGCTTTGTGTGATTTAACAGACGTAATATTTACGACTTTGTCATTGTGCAATAAATGCCTTCTTTCCAGTGATTGTTGTTTGCGGTCACCAGATCCTTGAGTCAGTGATTTGAACTCGAGAACCAGATTTGTCCAATCTGTAAAAGATTTATTCAGGTTGTAACTAGGAGTGGGCAATATGGAAAAAATATCATATCACGATTTCACGATTCTTTGTCATACTGGTTTTACTATTTTTGTCTGAGCAGTGCAGGCAAAATAATTTCCCTATTATAAGGACACAGTCTTTCAAGGTAACAAAATATAAAAAAGAATGGTGGATATTTAGGCCGAAGTGGGCGAGGATAAAAATCTTTTGCATTATTTTATCTGTTATTAAAAATAAGAACAAAGATGCATATTACAAATACACATAATATACAAGTAAAACAAACAGTGCTTTATTTTCAGGTGCAATAGGCCTATTTAGCAGGAGCATTCAAGAAATTGAATGAACAAATATAAAAATTATTATTTTTTTTTCAGTCGTTATTTTTTTCCTCTTTCTGTTTTGTTGTTTTAACATTAAAGAATAAAACATCTGTCTGTCGATTCTGTCATTGTGTTTTATATTTGTACCATCGTTTACTCACTCCAAATTAGTTTTAAACCTGAATGAGTATCTTTCTTCTGCTGAACATGCATGCTATTTTGAAGAACGTGGAAAACCAAATAGTTGCTGGTCCACAGTGACTTCCATAGTATTTTTTTTTTCCTGTTATCAAATTCAATGTGGACCAGCAACTGTTTGGTTACTCACGTTCTTCAAAATATCTTCTTTTGTGTTCAGCACAAGAAATAAATTAATACAGGTTTGGGACAACAAGTGAGTAAATAACACATTCAATTTTAGGGTGAACTATCCCTTTAATGACAGTGGGCAGAATGTTTAGTACTGTCCCTTTAAGACCTGCGCGCATCTAACAGGCACGCATCGGTTTACTTTAATTTTTAGACATAACCAACTGATTCTGAGTCTATATGTAAACCTTGTGTTTTGACAGTATTAGCGCAAAAGATAACGAGTAATTAGGCGCTATTAGACATGCTTTTTAGTGCTCGTGCTTCAGGTGTACGGGCTCAGAAAAAGTGCACGTCAGACCAGCGCGTGAATGAAACGTTTAACCGGCAAGGCTTTAAAACACACGCAAATAATGTACTTTTGTGATTGTGAATAAGTGCAGTGTCAAGTCAGTGTAATTCTACCGCTGGGTTAACACTGAAGTGAATGTATGTGGCGTTGTACAGTATATTGAGACGGCGGCGCCATAACTGCAGCTGATATGTAGCCTGATACTACAATATTTCTTCAAAAGCAGATCGTGCAGACATTCTTATCGTCTGCCATCAAAAATAGTCATATCGCACATCCCTAGTTGTAACAGAACTATAGCATTTGAGATATGATTAATTTAAAATAGAATAAAAAAGCAACTCAAAAGACATCGCTGCTTCTGTCAGAGGGAAACCAGGGTAGATGTTTAGTGAATAATGACAAAAGTTTTGGCCTGTTCCTGAGGCCAAACTATCATGTGACTTTAAAATGTTTAAATAAAATGCATGAGTCATGGACTACTTTTTATGCACATTTATTTGTAATTTTGTAACTTGATGGCCCTGGCCCTCAATTACTGAAATTTTTTTTTTTTTATATTAAAGAATGGCTTGAATATTCTTCAATAAATGTGTAGTGTTACATGGAGGGAAGGACATGAGGATTAGTAAAAAGATGAAATGCCTGTTCTGCTTTTCTGTCATCTGTTTCACTCCATCGCATGCGCATTCTGATCTCTCCTCCATCAATCCTAACTTTCATCCCAAAGCTAATTGCAAATGATTTAATTTGCTCTTACCCATTTCTCAAGCACTGGTTTTCTCTGCTTGAGTATGCATCTTAACCATTAGTGTAGAAACGGTAAATCAGCTCTCAGATGAATATTTAAGGGCATCCTTTTAAACATCAGCGCTGCTTTGAAACTGCCAGCAGCTTTTTCCATCCACCCCGTTGCCCTTTGGACTGCGGGATACAGCAGCCCACCATCTCTTGTGTCTTATGGCAGAGTATCTCCGTGGAAACCATGTAAAGGTGTGGGGGTTTTTTTGTTGTTTTTTTCCTCCATTTTCCACCGTCAGATGTCTACCATGCTCTGGCTGTCTGGTGCTCACTCTGAGCTCATGTCCACGACCTTTCAGAGCTGCAGTTTTTATGCTGCAGTAGGAAGTGTGGTAGTACTACCCTGCACTTAGTATAAAAGACTACTGCACTGAAAAATTGATATTTGGTAGTTGTGTGGTGGAAATGTGCTTAAATTGAGCCTGTGCTGCTTTGTGGCTCAAATTAACCATTTTAAATCCCCTTACAAATTTTTAAACCTGCACTGACATTTTCTTCTGAAATTAATTTTAACGGCATATTGAAGGTCTCCTCTTTTTACATAATATAATATGATAGCAATTGTTGTTAATAAAAATGATAAAACTGTATAATTATGATAATAAACAAAGTTAATGGCTATTCCTAATACTAATAGTGAAAATAATGAAACAACACGATTTTCTGATTATATTTTATAATATGAATTATTACTTTCTAGTTGGTGGTTGAGGGTTGGACATTTTTATTAAATCACTACAGTCTCATTAAGACTGTATGTTTTTAATGTACCTGTCTGATTAAAGTAGGGCCCTATAAATCAGTTACATTTTATTCCAAATTCCAGTTTTTTCCATTTAATTTTTTTTCTGGATTTTTTTTACTTTTTCTTTTTTCTTGACTCTTTTAATGGTTAAATAAAATGTTAATAGTCAAAAAGCATGTCTAATTAATTGCAATCATGAAGCTTACAATAACCCAAAATGAAAATGTAAAAATCCTGTCATGAATTACTCGCCCTCATGTCGTTCTAAACCCATAAGATCTTCCTTCATCTTCGGAACACAGATTAAGATTTTTTTGATGAAATCCTAGAGCTTTCTGACCCTCCAGAGACAGAAGAATTGTTGAATAAAGTTATTTTAGGTTTGTTTGTTTTTGTGCGCACAAAGTATTGAACTTTGCAAAGCAGTTGAAAGTTGAACCAATGATGTCACATGGATTATTTTGTCGATGTCCTTGGTACCTTTCTGGACCTTTATCTTACACTAATATATACCTGGCTCAGAAACATGGTTTAAATCACGATATTACCAGTTTTCATGAGGTATTTTAATCATTTTTTTTTCTGATAAGATAGAGTTATACCTACAGCGTAGGTTTGTTTTCCTCTTTCTGCCTGTATGGCTCACTATCATCTGTACCTGGCAGCGCCCGCAGTGCCTGGCCCATAATAAAAAGACTCCTCTGTGAAGGGTGTGTGTGTGTGTGTGTGTGGCACAGTGACTGAATAAAACCGCTGAATGTGTTGCGTCTTTCTTAGGCCTGTTTTTGTTCTGTAATGAAATATGTGAGCATCCCATCTGCGGCTCAGGTAACCCTTTCCCGAGGGTTTGTCTGTGTCTTTGTGCTGGTGTGGATCACGGTTAATGAATATGATGTCACACTTGGTGGTTCATTAGTGTGACTCATCACTATCATGACATCATATAATCACCTCGTCAATTTCCCTGGTCTCCACCAATCGGATGAAGCCTTTTGCAAACAAGCAAGCAGTTTATAGATGTGGCAGTACATCAACAACCAACTTTTTACAATTTGGCTTTGCTTTTATTTTTATTTTTTCTTCACCATCGGAGCCATAAACAACTGGATCTTGTGTTAACGTATCAGGCACCCGATACAGTCACTACTGGCCAAAGAGCAAGCTCTCTGGATTGAGTTTTTTTAATTTTTTATAGAAGAATTAAAAAGACAAATAGAGAATAATCAATTGAATGGCCATTAATTTTTCTTACTGGTCATGGGGTATTTGGCATTACTTTTATTAGAAATATTTATTGCTGTAATGTCAATTGAATGATGTTTTTCCTTGTTTTTATTTTTTTTTGACCGATTGCAGGTTATCATCCTTCACAGCATCACATACAACATGGGCCAGTTTCAGTTTCGCAGTGGCACGTTTTGATTGTTCCTTGTCATTGTGGTGACTTTAATGAGTTGCACAGTCATAAAATATTTTTATTTATTTTAAAAGAGGGAAATTTGTATATTTATGAAATTATATACACTGCCATTCAAACGTTTGGGGTTGGTAAGACACTTTCAAAATCATGAAAAAAATCTTATGCTCACCAAGACTGCTTTTATTTGAACTAAAAAAGTAAGTGTTTTTTGTTTTAAATCAGAAAAAAACTATTTTTTCTACTTTAATATTTTATAATGTAATTTATTTCTGTGGTGGCAAGACATCATTCTGATACATTGATTTGCTGCTCAATAAATATTTTTTCTTATGTTGAAAACTGTTTTTTTTGCTTTATTTTAGTGTAAACTGATACATTTCTTTGGATTCCTTGAGTATAAAGTTCAAAAGAACATAATTTATTTGAAAAGTATTTTGTAGTATGAGTGTCTTTACTGTTAATTTTTTATTAAATACTTGCTGAATAAAAGTCTTCATTTCTGAAAAGCTTACTGAGCCAAAATTTTAAACATTTGAGTATATTTGTACTTTTTAAAAAAAAAAAGATGAGCAACTGGAAAAGTGATGCGAATTCCAGATGTGTTTCCACATGGAGTTCTAAAACTTTAATAAACTCCTGATTGTTCAATTTAGGTTAATGTTTATATGATTAGTGACATTGTCACTAAGATGACATTTAATTTAGTAACTTAATTATTTAATTGGAATTGCTTGATACATCCAAGGAACTTATTCCAAATCTGCAAGATTTTTTCTTCTTCTGCTGAACATGAAAGAAGATATTTTGTCTTAGTTGTTGGACGAAAACAGGCAGTTTTTAACTACTTTGAAGTCACATTTTTCAGACTCTGCTTGGTCTCTGTTTAGTTTATAATATCTTATGTCCGTAGGTTGTGCTTGTGTTAGACTTGAAGTTTACTTGTAATCCTAAACCTGTGGAAAGACTTTAGTGTCATGAAGAGTTCTGCGTGTGTGTGTGTTTGATCGGGAAGTAGCACTAATGCGCTGCAGATAATCTTATTGTTTTTGAACATTGTTTGGGGACCACAATACAAATTCCTGAGCTACTGAACTGTGCTGGGGAGGAAACACTGAGTACTCTGGCTCTGATTCAGTCCAGAGCTTACGGGCTGATTGAGCCCGACTCCACCAGGAACTGTTTTCAAAAGGAGATCCTCTTGCTGTGTCTAAAAAAACCGAACGAGCATCAGATTCCTCCGCAGAAACGTGTCCTTGTGCTGTTTGGGAGTGTCACTATGTGTAATGATTTCTACAGTCCTGAATGGGTGGAGTGAAATTTCAGTTTTGCCACACATTGGCAGTTATGAGATCCATGTGCATGTTTGCCTAACACGTATAGACACTCCACACGCAACAGTTTTTTATCCCACCGCAAACACGAGAATGCCGGCTGGACACAGTACAGGCTCACATTGGCCAGCAATCGCTGAGCTGTTGGAAGCTCAAGCCACATGTGGTTGTTTTGCTGGCTGCTCAAGTAACTTAGATCAATGGAGTTTGTTTTTCAATCTAATGAAATGTGTGTCTCTAAACAAGTTCAGAAGAGTTCACAGTGTCTTTAAATCAATTAACTGTTCAGCTTCCTTTTGTGAAATAGTGGGGAAAAAATCTAGCCTGTTCTAAAGGCGTTTTTGAAGCGTTTGTGTAAAGGTTTTGTTCTGATTGTCTACATGAGCACAAACTCTGAAACTGTCATTTCTTGATTTCTTCTTCTAGTTGCTATATTTTGATGCGTTGTGGTAATTTAATCATTGCATATGCATTGCAACATGTTTTTTTTTTTTGCAGCGTAGTTTGAGTAAATGGTGATTGACCTGATATGGTGGATTATATGTAATATGTTTAAATGTATAAAAAATACTTTATAATATCTGGTTGTTTGAACGGATGAAAATGTGTACATTGAATGCAAAGCAAGTCTTTTTGGATACAATTTGGATAATGTCTCCCAAATGCATAAATGTAAATGGTTTCTATTTAACCCATTTGTTACTGAAATTGTGCTTGCTGATGTGTGTACAAACACATTTATCTGGTCTCCTGCTTCTGCGTCAATGACTGAAACATTAGCGTTGTGCTAGCTCTTCGTTGGTTGTTGGAGGTGTCTGTTTCTCGTAGGCCGTGAGCGATTGCTTTTCAGATCAGAGCGTGTTTGATGTCACACCAGCAGGTGTTTGGTGCATCACAGACGTGCACATTTCTAAATAGAGTGTCTGATTCCTCCTCTAGGAGTTTGATTAAGCTGGTTCATATCTGATCACCAGAGTATGTCTGGCTTAAACGCTCCCTTGATCAGCACACACATCTGTGGTGTGAAATTAAATCTTCTCTCTGTCCCTCACGCTGATAGTAACATCACTTCTGTATTTTTCTGTATTCTGTATACAGGCTCAGATAAATACCCTCTAATGTAGTGGTATCCGTTGAGATGTCTGATTGATTTTTTTTATTTTTTTTATTGCCTTGGCTTAATTGCTACATTGTGTCTGTTAATATTAATTAACGATGGTGTGTTGCCAGGTAACAGCGGCACATTTTTGTAGTGTTTATTTGATGTACATCATTACTAGGAATGTGCATAACTACAAACATTCATAATTGTTCAGGTAGCACTGAATAATTAGGCTGCGTCGTGTCCATCACGCTTTTTCTGTGTGTATGGATGATCAACGCAGTCCTGCAGAATTCCTGTATGTATGTATGTATACATTTTTTTTTTTTTTTTTTTTAATCCTGGGGGGGGGGGGGGGGGTGTTTTAATTTTTCTGGACTCAGTTTTTCCATTTTAAATTTTTCTAGACTTTTAATGGTTGAATTAAATGGTATTAATAAAAAAAACGTGTCTAATTAATTGAAATTTACACCGTGTAATGGATTCCATTTTAATGTTTCATTTAATGTTAGAATTGTATAATTTATCATTTTTATTTATTTATTTTATGTTTTTCCAGAAATACGTTGTTGTACTTACATTTTTCTGGTAAATGATAATGAAAAATGTTTTAATAATCCATTTTATTATTAGCAGTAGTACTATCATTTAGGGATGCACCGATACCACTTTTTCCAGTACTCGCCCGATACCGATACTTTTATTTTTGGTACTTGCCGATACCGAGTACCGATACTGATATTTTCATTGCATTTGTACATTTTTCAAATATTGGGTACAGAAACTAAGAGTATGTATAATGTTAATTGGTTAACTTAATTTATCAAATAAATAGTCAAACCAAAATTTATTCAAACACCTTTTAAAATTTCTCATTATCACGGTTTATTCGCTATAGTTTAGAAAATGGTAATAAAATATGACAAGAACTCGGAGTAAAACTGTGTCTGAACAAATTCAGCTTGATAATGTCAGATAACTTTGATAGAAAGGTACATAATGGATTACAATCAACCGAAATTTATTCAGACAGCTGTTAGTATGACAATATTTACACAACTATCAATACTCTGTCGGTCCACCCTTAGCCTTAATGACAGCCTGTAGTCTCCTGGGCATGCTGTAAACCAGCTTCATACGAACCTGAACTTCGGTTTTTTCCCAGACTCAGTCTGAATAATTTTTTGTCCCAAATTTGTATCAATTTTACTGGTAGCCCACTGTATGAAGAATTTTTGGTTATAATGTGTCAGTTTACTTTATTTTGATTTGACTTTATAATATCTTCAGTTGTTTTTACACTTATTTATGCCCATTAAAATGTATTTTACAAGTTTTTGTTACTTTCACTGTTCATTTTTTTTTACTCTATGGTACATCTTTAATTTAATAGCATTAGAGCTGCTCCATTGTACTGTGATTACGCGTTTTGCTGTGATAATGCAGGCAACCACTCGTTATAAATCTCCTAACTGTGATATTTTCAGAAATAAAAGTTGCTTTTTTCATCTGAAACGTGCTGCAATTTATATTCCAAAGCCACTCATATAATGCATAATCACTCATGAAGCAAGCAAAACACGTGCAACGTGCGCACGTATTTGTACTGGTGCCGAATGAGAGGGACAAATACAGAACATAGCGCATAGGCTGTTAGTTTCACTTTCGCCAGAATGTCGTGTATGCTTAAGGTTGAAAAATAAATGGTTTATAGTGAATACCCCTATAAATTGTCTTATATTTACGATTTAGTTTTAAGCCAAATGATGCGTGTGCCAAGTGAGCGAACATCAATAAAGATCACACAACAGAAGTGCGCGCACGCTCTCTCTCCCTCCCTCCCTCCCTCCCTCCCTACCGTTAAGTAACTCGTGTATTGTTTTACTTGTTTTTGACACATCCGACCGAACTACAAACTATCCAGTGATGTCTGTGAGAAAGGGATATTCACTCGACAAGCTCGCACATCTGCGCCGCCGTGCGCTCAATCCACTCAGCGTGCTTTGCTTAGCCCATCAACTCGTGCACATCAGCTATACAGGCGTCAATACTGAATGTTTAACATTAATTTCATTGCATGCATATACTTAGTAGACATCCTTAATCTCTAATAACTCCATTCTGCTGTCTGTTGTTCTGTTGTCTGTATTATTGTCTGAATATGGCACTTATCACATGCTGAGTGGTATCGGCGTTTGGTATCGGGGCATTTTAACGAGTACAGGAGCTCCGTATCGGGCCCGATACCGGTATCAGTGCATCCCTACTCTCATTACAATAAGAAATATTTCTGTCACAGTTTATTCAAACTTTTATTTTGATTGGTTGTTGTGAAGACTTAAGTTTCTTTTGTTTATATGATATGACGATAGTTTTTCTCGAAATGGTAAAATGCTAATGAAGTGCAGTTCTAGAGAGTACGTTTATGTACTCATGTTGAGGCGACAGAGGCTAAAATCACAGTGAGTGTTACGCATGTTCCAGTATGTGTGTAGAAAATGAAACATCATTCAGAGGCACACAGACCTAGTAGTCGACCAATATTAGTTTTTTGACAGCCGATACCGATATCTTGGTAAGCAGGGTGGCCGATATAATTTTATTTTAATTAATATTTAAGAAAATAAATCATTTGAAAATGGATTTAAAAATAAATGTAAAAAACACGCTTATATTTTAGATGACACAGTATTTTTGACAAATAAATGAACCTTTAATAAAAATATAATTAAAATGAAGTAAACACTGTCACCAACAGGGCACTCAGTATTTTGGGAAGTTTGTTAATTGGGAATTTTTTTTTTTTTTTTTTCTCAAATAAAACTGTTGGATTCATATAATATGTATGTGTGTGTGTGTGTGTGTATATATATATATATATATATATATATATATATATATATATATATATATTTTAGTAATTTGTTACTTAATATTTACAGACACTAGTCCATATAGCTTTGTGTACTGACCTACTTTTGATTTATTCATCCAAAATTTGCATATTCCGTGATATTCCACGTTATATAGTAAATTCCATTTTTTTTTGCCTGCCTTCTGAGATTTCCGCATCACGGAAATCATAGGGCCTTACACGTATAGCCATCTTCACTCCGCATTTAAAAGTTCATAGCTTTAATGTTAGAACTATTGTGGGTGCAAAACATCTAGTTAACGCCATCCTACAGTTTGTTGAGCCCTTTTTCTTCTGTGACTATTTATCGAAGAGCTCCTTTAACAGGAACATTACTGACAGCAGGCAATTTGACGTCTGAAAGTGATTGTCTATTGTCTGAATCTGTACAGAAGTGCTGCTTTGATGGCTGTAGCAGCAGTGCTTAACTTCTCTAAGAGGGTTTTACCTCTTATCACGCTGAAGAACGGCAAGGTAAAGGTGCATCTTTCAATTATTTAAGAATTGCATCCTGGCAACCTGTTAATCCTTCTGGCTCATCTGGATTTCTTATGTGCCTGCTAGTTTTTGAACCATTTTTTTTTTTTTTTTCCCCTAGTCTTATTTTAGCCTTTTATATGAGTCATAGTCAACAAGACCTACCACATGTACTTTCCTTAATGCGCTCACACATTAACAATGTACTGATTAAACTGCATTTAGTACCTTGAGCTTGAGAACCTGATGTTCTTTTATCCAGTATGTGGAGATGGTGGTTGTCAAGTTGCTACAGCAGGGCATACAGGTCAGCAAGTGAACATTAGGGCATTGTATTGTCAACAAAGTCACGATATGATACGTGTCCCGATTTGGGACTGCACTAAATTTCACCTCAGCAGAATTTAGTAAAACAGCTGTTTATTAACAAATTGTGAGTGTATATTAGCACCTTTTGTTGTTTTCTCATGGTTTCTGATAGAGCGTTTGGACCTGGAAGCGGACAGTTGACACCTGCATTATGAAGGGCTTCCATAACTTTACCGCATTATAACAATATAGGTAATGGCATAGATTTCATGTTAACATTGGGCACTTCCCACCAGGTACAATTCTGCATCTTGTTTGCATTTTGTTTTTAAGCCTAAATGATAGTGTACTCGTTCTAAGAAATATAGGCCTATATTGTAATTTACTCATACTATGTATTAATAAAATCAGATTTACATTGCTGGTAGGTTATCATAACACTAACACGCTCTCTACATTTAAAAAATAAAACCCATTAGGAACGCTCTTAACTAGTGATCACGCACACATTGTCACACACACAGATAGCATTGTGCACGCATACAGACATTTAGCCATATAGACATTTAGCAATGCGGAATCTTTTTTTATTTTTATTAATTTTATCAATGAAATAACTGCTGAAGAACTACATTATCTTTCTCAGTAACACACTTAGCAGAAATTTCCATGTTGCGCAAGAGTGAAGCTCTGTTTCAGGGGATTACGTCTCTTTATATCAGACAACCCCGGTACCTATTGTAGCCTATTATAGCTACTCTATTCATTTGTTTTTACAAATTTTGCCCTTTTCCACTCTGTTTTAAATGATGTTCTCGTATTCAAGTGAAGCGGGGTCCACTGCTGCGCACTTGCCGTGATATCGATACAGAAACGGCTGTATCGATACTGGAATTGTCAAACCCATGTGATAATACATCTTTGTATCAAACACAGCTCTAGAGAACATCTGTATTACAGATCTAAAACAGATAGTGATTATGGTCAGAATAGCATTTTTATTTTTTTTTACTATTTTTACTATAACTATTGTTATAGTAAACTATATAATTGACTATGACTATTTATATATTGCTCTAGTATATTACACTGTGCATTTAGATTTTCTTACACCTAAATTTAATTTATTTTTTATATATAATATCTTACTATTAACTGGACTGCCAATTGCGATACATTTTTATTCACACTGAAAGATATTTTTCAACATTAATTTGCATGGTAATGGAGAGTGCAGCGTGATGAAGTCATGTGACAATGGTTCTCGCTGAATTAAACAATATGCACGCAGATATTATTATTTTTTTTTTAAGCTGGAGATAGAGCAGGAGTGTACAGGGGATACAGTGCATGCTGTCAGTTCAGTTGCACATAATTGAGTTAAGTGTTTTGTTTACAAATGTTAAGTTTGACAGGCAGGTTTATGCATCAGTTCTGTTTGATTCGCTATAATGAACTTTTCCTAGTTGCTAAAAGTTGGAGCTAATGATGTCTTGATTTAATCAAAGAGTCTGATTGGACGGCAAAGACTAAACATTTACTGATGGTTCAGCTATGTATTACCATTGCTCTGTATATAATGTATTTTGTATCCATATCATTTTTTAGCTTTAGATGTTGAATTATCATTATCGGTTCATTTGGTAGTTTGCTCTTAACCGATAATTGTCACAATTACTCAGTTCAATGTAATTAATCAGGACCCCCCCTCCCCAACATTATTATGGGTGTAAATGTTTGACTTCCCACTCGGGAAGTAATTTCAATCTTAAGAGTTGTGAGCAGATGTGTACAGTATGTGGTTTGCATGTGTCCCACAATAGGCTGAATATTGTAGGTTCTTCTCCCTAGTCATCTTCTCTTTGAGAAACACGTCACAGATCTCTTATGCTAGCATGACATTAAGGCTGTTTTTGCTCTGGTGGTGCAGTCAGTCAGGAGTTCAAACATGCCAAGGAGCAGCGTCACTTTCCCACCCTGATCTCCAAACATCTGGAGCTGCTTACGGAAGAATTGATGGCCCTTGGAAATCTGCACCCACACCCATTGCATAACGCTTCACACTTGTTCTCTCTCTCTCATATACTCACTTGTTCCAACATACTTGCTTTCTTAGCCAGTTTGTTTCCTTCTCTCTCTTTTCCTTTTCTTCTCTTGTTAATTTATGTAAACTCCAGAATTCCACACAGGATTCATTTCTCTCTCAATTCACTGGCTCCTTCCTGTCTGGCACAAGCTCCCATTTACATTCACTTTTCACCAACAAATACAGTTGTATCTTGGCCAACATATAATCTGCACCTTTTACTGGAATCCTGCAGTTTGATTGCATGGAACACAGCTGGGAGGGTCATATTGGCCAAATATATTTACAACATGAGCCCACAAGAGTCAAGGGATATGTAGAAATCTTTTAAAGATAAGAGGTCAAATTCTTCAGTGATCCTGTGGAGCTTTCTCTGGAATTCTGCTAGGTATATTTCTAGATTTATGCCAGTGGATCTCAGCCATTGGAATATGGAGTTTCCATGTCTACTTGCACTTGAATGGACAAAAGCATACAAAAATGTCAAAATACCCATCTTGGCAAGTATCCTTGAAAACAGTGGGTTACGTCTCAAGTGAACTTAAACGGTTGAGAAAGAAATCTGATGTTGATCAATATATTAAACGCATGAATTGTTTTAAAGTGACTGCACCTAATTTACCAGCTGCTGTTGGTGTCCTTTAATGTTAATTAAAAAAAATCACTCCCTGCTCTTGACTGAATTACTTGGCTTTAACAAAGATTAATCTATATTTAGTTAAATTTGATTATTCAGTTTCTGTACTTAAATACCTATAAACCTTAAACCTCTATAATTTGTGTCTTGTTCTATTCATTTATTTGTGCTGTTGCTTGTAATTTGTTCATTTGTTCTTTTTTACTGACTGTTTACTTGTCTTTAATGTTTGATCTTCCTGCTTGTTAGTCTAGTAGTTTGTGCCCTTGAAATTTCAATTGAGAATTTGTAAAGTTTTGCTGCTAATTTTGGTGTCTCATAAGCTTATTTATTAGAATACAAAATAACATGGGTCAAAAGCGATGATAACAACCCCCTTTTTGTGGCAGGGCCAGTGAAAATATTGGAAAGTAAAAATTTGAACCACTTGCCCAACCAAGCCAGTAGAAAAAAAACCTGATGTATTATAATAATACAAGTTCCTATGGAGTTTAAATGTTTTATTTGGATTACTTTTTCAGATCGCACCTCAAAAATATGGCTTCCTCCTGTAGTTAAATAATTTTATGTCATCTTTAGGCCCCTCTGGAAGTTTGCTGAGGCTCCCTCGTTCCTTAGTTGAGAATCATTTAAAGATCTGTTATTGCTGTAGCATAATCATTACATGGTACTCATTTTTGCATTTTCAGGTCAATTCAGGTTGTAAGCTCATGAACTGAGTAATTCAGCTGTGGAGACAGCTTTTTAATCTGACATGCAGAATGCTGTAGTAAACCAGTTTCAGCACTGCACTGACCTCCTCACTGTCTACAAATGAATCTTGAACCGCTTATAGGCCACATGTTTGTTCAAGTCGACTGCAAGTTCAGCATCACCCTGTTTATGCAAGAGTTTACATGCAAGCAGCATCAGTTACAGAAGCTCCAGATGGCTCACTGTTTTCTCTAAACTTCTCTGGAAATATTTGCATGTTTGGGAATATATGTTGCTATCGTCATGTCTGTACTTGTGTAGCTGTGATCAGCTGATCATGACATACTCTGACCTGTAGTTGTACCTGCGGAGATTATTTTCTTAGAGAAACGCCTAAGATTAACACTGTGGGTTTATGAAGTTCATAGTGCTTGGATAAAAGGCGATTGAATGTTTGTTCATCAAGAATGCTCAAATGTTAGTCAAGGTCTGTTTTGATGTAGTTGCTGAAGTTAAACATTAGCACAGCAAACCAACCTTCATTTCTTTTGTTAGCCTCAGGTGCCACTTTGACCCTTTTGTGGCAGAAGCGACAGTCGTTGTGTGTTGTGGTCAACAAGGAAACATGCTTATTATCAGACCCTCTTCTATCAGTACTAACGCCCCCACACATGACTACTTGCGTTATTTACGAGTTCACAGCATTATCTAGCAAGCCACGGCCTCCAGCACACACTGAGAGCGGTGGGGGGATATATGGGAGAGTGTTTGAGCGTATGGTCACTACTGTGGAAATCTGCTGACTTGTAGTAATGTGTTGGGAAAATGGGGGCATAGGCTTCCTGTGTGACCAGTGACCAGGCCCACCATCCACATATGCCACACATACTCGTGTGTAAAAGCCAACTGCTCAGAGTTTATGGGGCATGGCTTATTTAGATGATATCGGTTTAATTAATTATGAAATATAGTGATGAATGTTAACAAGGTGCTGAGAGTACTACAGCCTGCTGTTATTGGTAGTGGAAAACACAGTCAGAGTTGACCTAAATAATGAAATTTGGTGAAATACAGAAATAGACATGATTAAGAATGGTGTAGGATATGCTACTTTGTCTTTTGTACTTTTTAGTCATTGGACGTAATGCTGTTGAATGGGTTTTTCAGCCCTGTACAACTCCCAAACAATACAATAAAAGCTATTTTAAGCGTGCTTAAACACTATATTCATGCTGTAAACTTGGCATGCCTTTTCTTTCTTTTTCTATTCTGTTCTTTTCTCCTTTATCTTGCTCCATGTCTGCCTCCTAACAGTCATGTGACCTTGAAGGGGGCGGGACTCTCTGTCTCTCTTTCTCTCTCATCACATCAAACTCTTTGTTCTCCAGACGACGCCCATATCATGTCTGCGGTAGAGCGGCTCTGTCCCCGGCCTTGAAGCCAACACGCATTCTGCCCTTCACACACTTCACACTTTCTCACAGTGATTACAAATGCAGGGTGCACTAAATATGAGTTGCTTTTTGACTTTTTGCCCAACAGTTTACCCCTCTCCCCCATGGCATCAGCGTCTTTCTGAGCCACCCTAACGCTGTTATTGTGCTTGGAGGCTCAAGGTCGTTGCTATTTGCATGCATGCATGCAGGTGTGTGTATTCAGTCTTCTCGTCTCAGCTGTCTGCGTGTTACCGACGTAATGATCACCGCAGGCTTGATTTCCTGTGTTTTGTTTTGCTCCTCCGCCTCGTTCTGTCATTTCCTGAAAAAGCTGGGTGTGCGTGTATGTATGTGTCAGAGGCAAAGGAGTTTATCATGAAGGCAGTGATCCAGATGAGAGTCCAGCCTGAAAATGCACTTGGTTTGACACTAAAATTGCAGTAGTGATAAAAGTATCCTTTTTATTTATTTATATATGTATATGTATATATGTGTGTGTATATGTATGTGTGTATATATTATATGTATGTATGTGTATATATATATATATATGTATGTATATGTAATAAAGTAGTGTAATTGAAATAATACTCTGCGATAACAAAGGCTGCCAGATGTCTTGAATCACCCAATGTCTTGAATAGCTCTGTTTGAAGAAAAAATAATCAATGATTGGGGTGATTTTAGGTAAGTAAATCAGCATAGAAAATAAACAAATTACAAGCATAGATATAATTTGGTGCGTATGTGTCATTACAGGCACAAATAGATGTAGAAGTGAATTTTATCCAGTGTTCAAGTGCATCTGAGTGGCTCAGTGTGTGTGTATGTCTGTGTATGTATATGTGTGTATGTGTATATTTTTATTTATTTATTATTATTATTATAGATCATAGCACTAGCAACAATAGTAATAGTAGCATATTAATATATAGTAATGATGTAATAGTAATATGTGTGTATGCAGTTTTTAATATTTAATGAGTGATAATGATGACAGAGAGAGAGTTTGGCTTTTGAAATCTGCAGTGTTTATCACAAGCGTTTCATATATCTGTCGTGTCTTGGTACTGTGTGTGTTACTCAGAAATACTCTGTAGTGTTTTCTGACCTTGAGATGGGACGCTCCTGTCCTTCCACCCGTTCCCACTTGAGTTGGGCTGTGATTGTGTCTTCGCTGCAGTGCTAATGTTAGACTTTATCATGGTTTGTTCAGTGCAGAGGTCATAGTCTGTAGGAAACATCAGAGAAAGGTTAAGCAGTTTTACATATTTATGTCCCCCCCCCCCCCCCCTTCTGTTGTTGATCATCCGCTCCGGCTCGCTTCACTTGGGGAGATTTTTGAGTGGTTGCTCTCTGCTTGCAAGTTATTGTTTTAAGCACTACACCGTGTTATCATGTGATGTTCCCGTCGAGTTAAAGAGGAGGTTAGTCATTATTTTTTTTATTTTTTTTAACCAAGAATCAGCATTGCTTGAACCGTTTGTGTACTTTTTCCATTGACAACAACCAAAGCAGCATGTGATTTTTAATTACTTTTATTGACTCGTCAAACACATAATCATGCCCCTAACTCAAAGCATTTGTGTCAGGATAAAATATTTTGATATATTTTATCCTTATTTTTGATATATTTTCCACCACAGCCGGGGAATTAATCTACAAATGACTTACTTATAGTTGTCTCTGCATATTAATCTGGAACGGGAAAAGTATTATTATGTGATGATTATTACACATTATAGTAACATTATAATAATTTATAAAATTATGCACTTGCATCATGAAATCTGAAATTCGGTCGCTATCCTCTTCAGTCCTCTGATTATGAATTGTTTCCAGGTCGTAGATCTGGATTTGGTAGATTTTTGCAACCAAAAATGCCTTGTTCCATTTTGTATCCGAATCAGCTTTATTCGCCAAGTGTGCGCAAACACACAAGGAATTTGTTGTGGTTTTTAAGAAGCTCTTGGTGCATGTATACATACATACATACATATCTGACATGAGAACAAACATTTAAATAAGACATAACAATAATAATAATAATAATAATGTGTAAGAATCTGGAACAGAAGATTTATGTACAGATTTGTGCCTCATTTACTCACTTCTCTCGCTCTCTCTCTCTATATATATATATATATATATACACATACATACACACAGAGAGAGAGAGAGAGCTGTTTAGAAAAATATGCATATTTATTTACAAAGTACTAGGGAGAGAGTCAATAGTTAGAGATGGGGCATGAATTACAGAGCGCAGGTAATAATTCCTGTGTTAGTTGTTTAGGCTGGAGATGGCATGGGGGAAAAAAAATGTTTTTATGCCTAGATGCTCTAGTGCAGAGATCTGTGGCGTCTGCCTTAGGGGAGAAGCGCAAACAGGTCGTGTCCAGGGTGAGAAGGGTCTGTGATGTTACCTGTCCAGGGCTCGCACAATTACTAAATCCCTGGTAGCTCTTCGGGGTAGTGGGGAGAGAACGCAGCCCTGAGGAGCTCCAGTGCTGATGGTGCTGGTGTTGGATGTGAGTTTTCCCAGCCTCACTAGCTGTTGGACGGAGAGCTGCGTCAGTTTATTCTGAAGGGTGTCCGGGATGATGGTGTTGAAGGCGGAGCTGAAGTCAACAAACAGGATCCTTGCATAAGTCCCTGGTTTGTCCAGATGTTGAGGATGAAGTGCAGTCCCATGTTGACTGCATCATCCACAGGCCTGTTTGCTCGGTAAGCAAACTGCAGGGGGTCCAGCAAGGGACCAGTAAAGTCCTTCGGGTGAGCCAACACGAGCCTCTCAAATGACTTCATCACCACAGACGTTAAAGCAACAGGTCTGTAGTCATTAAGTCCTGTGATTTTTGGTTTCTTGGGTACAGGGATGATGGTGGAGCGTTTGAAGCAGGAGGGGACTTCACACAGCTCCAGTGAACTGTTGAAGATCAATGTGAAGATGGATGATAGCTGGACAGCAGAGGCTTTGAGGCAGGTTGGAGAGACACTTGTCTGGGCCGTTGGCTTTCCTTATCTTCTGTTTCCTGAGGACTTTGCTTACATCTTCACAGATCTTGATTACAGGCTGTGAAACAGTAGGGGGGAGGGAGGGGGAAGGTGTTGATGGCTATGTTGTGAGACGGTCAGAGTGGGTGTGGGGTGTCAGACCAGGCTTTTGCATTTCAAATCTACAATAAAACTTATTCAAGTCTTCAGCCAGTTGTTGATTGGCCTCGGTGCTGGGGGGAGGGGTCTTGTAACTGGTGATGGCTTTCAGGCCTTTCCACACTGATTCAGAGTCATTACTTGAAAGCTGTTTTTTTTTTTAGCTTTTCAGAGTAGTTTTTCTTTGCCACTCTTATCTCTCTATTCAGTGTGTATTTGGCCTGTTTGTACAAGGCTTTGTTCCCACTCCTGTGAGCATCCTCTTTGGCCTGGCGAAGCTGTTTGAGTTTTGTACTGAACCAAGGTTTGTCGTTGTTAAATGTTAAATAAGTCCTGGTGGGTACACCCATGTCCTCACAGAAACCAATGTAGGACGTCACTGTGTCATACCCGTTTTCCACCAAAGCAGTTCCAGGTGCTAGTTCAGAGCCAGTGCTATAGCTGGTTCTTAGTTAGTTTGACTGGCGAGCCCTTTAAGAACCGGTTGCTTTTCCACAGGCTAGAGAGCCAATACAGAGCCAGGTCTTACGTCACTGAATACGTTTCATGTTTCGGATCACTAGCGCGGCACAACAGGCATCTGTACAAAGCATCAGCGCCACGCAGATCGATCGATCGATCGGCACACAACACACTAAAGCACCGCGAGAGCGATCCAAAAGCATGAAGAGCCGTCTGCTTTCCAGTCGCTCCCGCAGCACCCCGATATGCCTCGCACCGAACGGTCTGCACAGCGCCGATCTATCCCAGACAAGCCTAAACAAACTATCGGCAATGGGGGACGTTGCGTTGCTATTGATGTTCATGGCTTTGCGAACCTACATCGGCATCCAAACACGGCGCATCAAACGTGTTAGCGTTTAGCTGCTATTTCAAATATGGCGGTCCAATTTTCTGTTCGTCTTGTTGCTCACGGTAACCCCGCCCCCAGCTCCTGACGCAAGCGGTTCTTCCTTCTAGCCCAGCAATGTGGTGGTGCTACTTACGAACCGCTTTTCCTGGTTCGGAGCTGGTGCTTTGGATGTCGAAAAACAAAGAACCGGTTTGAAACTAGGCTCTGGCTCCGAACCAGCACTGGAACTGCCTTGGTGGAAAAGGGGTATCAGTGAGCTCATCCAGATCAGTAGCTGCAGCCTCAAAAACAGCCTCCAATCAGTAAGTTCGAAGCAGGCCTGTAAATCCTGCTCTGCTTCAACAGTCCATCTCTTTACAGTTTTTACTACAGGCTTAGCAGATTTAAGTTTCTGCCTGTAGGCTGGTGGAAGATGAACCAAACAGTGATCAGAGAGTCCCAGTGCTGCACGGGGGACAGAGTGATAAGCATCCTTTAAACCAGTATTAAAGAATGTGACACATCTCGAGGAAATCCTATATATTTCAACCAATTCAATGACTACTTTGAAACTCCTAAAGTGTTTCAAATTTTGTGTGCGATACTGATCAAACGTTCAGCCTATGGTCTGCCTATCATTTTAGTGATAGGAAATTCATATTAAATTCATTAATCAGTGCTGTTGTTCACCTCTAATTGGATTTGTTCGGATATTTTTGGCCCACGTGTGCTGCTTTTTTTATGTTGGTTTAAAATACTGGCATAGTCTTGTTCTGTGTTAAGTATTTGAAGTGTTTTTTGTTCTGTCTTTGTATCCACTCATGTGAATGTGGGCCTTTTCTTATGGTGACCCAGTTGGCAACGAGCTGAAGGTTTCTGGATTATTTGGCCTGTAAATGTTTGGCTGTATTTGGCATTTCAGTTTGTATGTGTGTGTGTGTGACACTTGTCTCTGTAGAGGGCTTGTGATTTTTGTCCTGTTGAACTGTTTCTGTTTTGTGTCAAATAGAGTGTATAATTGTCAAAGTTAGATCAAAACTAAATCTCGGGCCTGGAAAATAGGCTGGGTTTTTGTTATGCTAATTGGCTGGGTTTTTATCACCGGCAGTTTATGTGATGGTTGCAAATGTGGTAGTCCTGTGGGTTTATTGATTTGAATAGTGGGCTTATTTTTAATGTTTAAATTCCCTTGACACATACAGTTTTTTGTTGACGAAAGTGAACAGGAAGTTTGATGGGACAAATTGAAGGGCATTTGAGTGTAGTTAAATGTAATACTGCTTAGTTGTGTTGCATTGTATTAAGTCTACGTAGGCATGGCATGTTATAGCAGGCATGCGACTCATTTGAAGACTTGTGGGTCATTGAGATGTGTCGTAGATCATATTAGCTTATGCAAATTTCCCTTACTCGCACCCAGTCAAGTAGTGGGTGTTGTGCTGACATGACCAGCCTTTGATCTTTATGCACAGTCTCTTGTTTTCATTTTGTGGCCACTTCCTGCTTGTTTCCTGTTTCCTCTGAGGATAACGGGTTGGGAAGCATCTTATCTGTACTCATTCGGTGTCTCTGCACCACAATCGCTCGCTCAGATCAAATTTATTACTCGAATGCATGCATGTTTATTCTCTCTCAAAACACTGTTTCAAAAGCTTTGTTCACTCAGACAAAAAAATCATGTCACATTCCTCCTTGCATGCAAACATGCATGATATTCACTCATGTTCATGCGCTGCCTCTAGTGGCAGCTGTGTGCGTTACATTATTGTGTCAGTCCCTCCCCCACCCTGAACCCATGTGGAAACATTTTGAATGCCCAGAAATACAAAACACTCATCTGAACTGGCAAGAGTGGAAACATGGCATTCCAGTGAAGAGGAAAAAGGCTGGTCACGATGTTTGTAAAGCTTGTTCCAGGGAATCATAGCATGTTTACAGAAGCCTCATTCCTGTCTTTGTCATCCTCTTCAAAATGGATTGTGGTTATTGGTGAAATGTATATGTACATTTTCTGCAAAATCAGTTGTCCAAATATGAAGAGTTATGCATGTACATGGTGTGCTGTTGATGTTTTCAATGTTATTATATCAATAAAAATATATTTATTAATTTTAATTGTTTATTAGTAATATTTTTAATTATATTATGTTGGGAACCAAATAATTGTTGTTCCCTTTGACTTTTTGCATTGTATTTTTTTTTGTCCATAGAATGGATGGGAAGCATAACAAATTGGTTACCAGCATCCTTGAAAATATAAATGACCTTTTTTGGCCATTTTTGCCTTAATTATGGTAGGACAGATCAGAGCTGACAGGAAGCGAAGTGGGAGAGAGTGATGGGGTGGGATCGGGAAAGGTTTTCGAGTCAGGATTCAAACTCGGGACACCCGTAGCGCAATGGCGCTATATTTCTGCGCTCTGCCCATGAGGCTATTGGCGTCGATGATGAAGACAATTTTTTTGGGGGGGTGGGCTATCCCTTTAATGTTAGTAGTATTGTTTTTTTTTTTTTTAGAATGAAACTGAAAGGTTCATTGAAGTGAAGCAGAGCATGATTTTCTCTCGGTGTGTGCAGGCTGTAGCACAGATAAATGCCAGATCTCCGCACGATCACAGATTGTGAGCTCATATCTGGGCCAGTTATCTTCCCAGATTCTCAGTAGGATTACAATTAGGCATGTTCTTGAAGTATCGGTACTTTTGACAAGTTTATTCTATATAATATAATGCAATGCAGTGTTGACGTGGTGTTGGTAGTATGGGTGTGCGATAATGACAAAAAAAGATGTCTAGATATTTTATGGAATTTTGTTGATGACGATAATCCGATGTTATTTTGCTGAGCATGATATTGTGCTGGTACTTTGACAGGTTTAGGACTGCCGTGGACAGCTGACTCCCAAAGCTTTTAATATCCTTCATATTCTGTGCAGTGGTTAGTTTGCAGGAGTAACAGAAATGAACTTTTCCAGTAAGTTTAAATAGATTTTTTACATTTTATGGGTATTTTTACCTTTGGAATGCCTTTGTTTTGTTTGAATTTTTCATTGTCGAAATAGAGCAAAAACAGGAACTTGTCTAAAATGGGAGTCCCTTATTAACTTTTTATCACATTTGCACTCGTGCTGATATTTGGAGAAAAATGTTGCTCTTCCTATAATATTAACTTTATCAGATATATACATTTTTGCCCCCATTATCTTAAAGTTTGGGGGAAATCTAAATGTGTTTTAATAGACTTAATCATGCAGTGAAAGTGTGAACTCTGTGTGCTCGAGTCTAATATGCATCACGTTTGTGTGCACTCTCTGGGTGTTTTTGTTTGATTTTTGCGATTATACTCTATAATGCAAATTGCATATTGTTTAAACAAGAGAACAATATTGCACACCCCTAGTTGCTAGTGCTGACTCAAGTCACACAAGCCCTTTGCTGTGCTGCAATGTGGTTCGTTGACTACATAACTCAATGTCATGTAATTTGAGCAATCATATGTGATGTTATTGACAACCAATGACATTCAGCGGCCACAAATAAATCCCTTTGTCCTGCCCAGTGCGGCTCTAACATTCGTGCACAGTGAAGAGGCTGGATTGTCGTGTGTGAGCTTGGCAAGCGGTGATGCCTGCTGCTTTTCTCCCATTGAAAACAAACTAGGAACTTGTAATTAGTGTAAAATTACCTTAAAAAGTTTGTTTCTGTGTACATCTGGGACTGAAGCCCACAGAATAAAAACACAAAAATCCTAAATGTTGAGAATGAGAGTCTATTGACTGATATTCTCTCGGGTGAAAAGGAGAGTGAGGCTTCAGACAAGCCTTTGTTGTTGTCAAGCTCCTCTGAAGCAGATCTGAGTGTAATTCCAGCCTATAAAAGGACTGTTAGAAGAAAACACAAAAAGTAGTAATAAGTGAGTGTTTCTGTCTTCAGTACACTTTTTAGTTCTCTTCTCGTCATTCTTCTCTGTGGTTACAGTGATGCTTTTCCTTTTTCCCTTCGCTTTTATCTCTTAAGTCTTTCTCACTCAGATTCAGGGAAATCTTGAGTCATGTTCTTGTACTTCAGATGAAAAAGGAGATGTTTATTTCTCGTGTTTTGCAATCTTTTTATTTTCGGTAATGTGCACTGGTTTTAACTGGTTTATGTTGCCTCACTGCAAGAGCTGAGAGAGCAGGGGTTATGCAAGAATGTACTGGGGATAATGTAAAGAGGTCAGAGGTCAGTTCAGTGCATTTTTGACAGTGCATTTTTACATTTTTGTGACGTTTAAAGGAAGCAAGTTGAGTGTTTTTATGGGAAAAGGCTCATGGCCTGTGTCAAGTGGTTTGCTAAATTCTCTCGCACACAAACGTCTAGAGGAAGCTTTGGATGGAACTGATGTTCTTGGTTAACTTCCTGTCAGCTTTTGTTTCTCGATTTTGCTTTCACACTTCCATGTCACTATGTGCTGTGCGATTATCAGCAGACAAAGGTTACTCAATGTTTCTCACTCCACGTCATTATACCTTAAAAAAAAACTAACTATGAAGACAGCTATTTCCTAAAACATGAATGAACATGAATAAAGTCTTGCTGTGAACTGTAACCAGTATATTTCTGTGTGTTTTCCAGATGTAGGAGAGCAGAAGGCCGTTATGCCGTTGACCGAGCTGCCATCATCAGTCACTGGAACTGGCTGCAGGCCCAAGTCTCAGATCTGGAGTACCGTATACGCCAACAGACCGACATTTACAGACAGATCCGCTCCAGCAAGGTGTGCACATTCACTTTGTTCACTTTGTGCTGTTTACTGGTGTAGTTTAAGTTTTAACCCAGCAGAGGTGGCGTCTGCCGCTAGTAACTTGGCAACGGGGGTGCTCTCTCGTGTTCCCGTGGTGAGGCAAACTCTTGTGGGATCGTTGTTTCGTATTTATTTTGCTCACTTTTTGTTTTAAAGTAACACTTTTACAGCTTGTTTTCCTTGTGTGATTTAAACACAAACAGATCATTTGGAGAATAGCATCATTATTCAGCACTATTCATCTGAAATGATGGCTTTACATGAAATGTTGAAATTGTTGATATGTTTTGGTTGATCTCATAAACCAGTTTTCAGGATATTTTGAATATTAACTGTTTAAGTTGTAATTTCACAGTATTACTGTTTTAACTTAATCAAATAATTGCAACATTGCTGAGCAAAAGAGACTTCTTTCGAAAAAGAAAAACTTGCATACAGGCGCACTTTTTTCTATACATTTATCAGGGTTTTTAATATGTGATTTGCATGAGAAGTATTGATAAATGTAATATTGACTGTAAAAAAAAAAAAAACCTTGTTTCTATTATTTTCTAGAGAACAAAAACATTTTTTTTTTAAGTATCTTTCTCTTCAAACAGAGAAAAACAGAAACATTGTGAAATTACAATTTAAAACAAGTTTTCTATTTTATTATACTTTATAATTTATTCCTCTGACGCAAAGCTAAATTTTCAGCATCATTACTCCAGTTTTCAGTGTCACATGATCCTTCAGAAATCATTCTCATTTATCATCAATATACTGATTTAGTTGTGCTGCTTAATTTGAAATTTTTTTGGAACCTGTGATACTTTTTTCAGGATTCTTTGAATAAAAACAAAAACAAAACCCAGCACATTCAAAATAGAAATATTTTCTAACTGTCACTTTTTATCAATTTAACACATCCTTGCTGAATTAAAGTATGAATTTCTTTAAATAAAAAAAAATAAATAAATAAAAATTACTGATCCCAAACTTTTGAACGGCTTTGTGTGTGTGTAAAATGCACAGATTCTTATCTCAAAAATAGTTTATTTAAATGAAGAGCATAACACATTAGCATCAGATTGCAGATCTTCTGTTGCTTGTTACTGCAGATAAATGTTTGCTCTGCTGTCTCTGCAGTGAGGAACTTGTTTTTAGAAAATCTAAAAGAGAAAGTTTGAGAGGATTTTTGTGACGGGAGCGAAAACTTTGGCTGTCTCCAGGTTCTGGTCTATAATTTGTATGTGTTTGTGCCTTGGTAGGGCTCTGTTGTTCTTGGGGAGAGCTCAGTGTGTGAATCAGTACCAGAAGACAACAGTGACTCAAGGACAGAGACCATTACCTGCCCTGTCCCACGGGTAAGACCAGGAGCACAGACCCATGACCACACTGAAAAACACCAAACAAACTACTACAGTCAGTCTAGTCCTGAACTCAGTCTAAACTATCATGTAAGACCAATGCATGTGTTGTTTTCTCTTACACCATATTATAAGTAATCAGTTACAGGGCTCGCAAAATCGCTAGCCCGACGTCCCGGGGCTATTGTGTTTTCCAGTCGGGCTACCAAAATGTATCTCTGCCCTGCTCGACGGGCTATCTTAAATACAGGGCTCCCACGCAGTGTTCCCTCTAAGCTGAGCATTCTTCTTCCGCCGCGGCCGTGCAGAAGAAATAATGTGCCTCATGCACACAAATTAGTTGGGAAGCCTTGATTGAATCCCGCCAGTAAAAGGGAAAGAATATCAATGCTCGGGCAAACCGCTATAGAGCTGATGTCACGACAGAGTTAGAGCCGGTGAATGCAGTTTACAGGTTTAAAAGAAAGAGAACCATATGCACCAAATGAGTCGCTGTAGAAACTGAATACTTCAATGGTTGCGGTGCGCTCAACACGAGAGACAACGCAAACGCAATGACGTGTGAAATAAAACATCCTCATGTATTAAAGAAGAGTGGCTAGATTAAGTGCTGGAAATAACGGAGGATGGGCAAAGAACGGTAATAAAACTCTGAAACATGTACAGTCGCACACAAGAGTATTGTACAAACTGTACTTCATAACAATGTTTAGACAGCTATAGAAGAATTCATGTTCACGGTTTTTTTTTATGTTTAACTTACAGATCTCAGCTTAAGTTTAGCTTCAGTTTCTATTCTATTCTATCAGTTTAAATAGTTTGTTTTGATAATATATTATGTTAGGGCTATTTTATAAACCTGATAAATAATTGACCTTGTTTTTGAGTCTTTGACTTTGAGTCTCTTGCTCATCAAGGCTGTATTCATTTCAAAAATACAGAAAAAAACAGTGATATAGTGAAATATTGCAATTTCTAATATTGGTTTCCTATTTTAATACCTATACTATAAAATGTCATTTATTCCTGTGATCCAAGCTGGATTTTCAGCATCATTACTCCAGTCTTCAGTGTCCCATGATCCTTCAGAAATCATTCTAATATGCTGATTTATTATCACTGTTGAAACTGTTGTGCTGCTTCATATTTATTTGGAACCTGTTACTTTTTTCTTTGATTCTTTGATTAATAAAAAGTTTAAAAGAACAGCATTTATTAAAAATTGAAACAATAACATTGTTTTCTAACAATAGAAGTCTTTACTATCTATTTTATCCCTTTAACACATCCTTGCTGAATAAAGTTAATGTAACTTTCTTTAAACTTTTTTGAAGTATCTTTAAAAAAGAAAAAAAAATTCTGACCCCAAACTTTTGAAGTTTGTATTGTAACAAAATCTCTATTTTGACTAAACACTGTTGTTTTTAACTTTTTATTTATTTTTTAAATATCACTGGTCCCAAAAAATACAGTATAAAAAAAAAAAAAGCAGTACAACTGTTTCCAACATTGATTAAAAATCAGCATATTAGAATGACTTCTAAAGGATCATGTGACTCTGAAAATACTGCTTTGCTTCACAGGAATTAATTACATTTTAAAGTATATAAAAATAGAAAACATTTATTTTAAATTGCAATAATATTTCACTATTATTTTGTGAAATAATATTCAGTATTTTTTATCAAATAGATACAGCCTTGATGAGCATAAGAAACTTCTTTTAAAAAATGTATTTTCAAGGGTCAAATCAAAGTTTTAAATGTTAAATGGTATTAGAAATAATTTTTCAAATTGCCTTAAATAGATTTTTAAGAATTCTGCAGATAAAATAAAACACTTTCCTTGATATTAGTTGATATTTGTGTATTGAAAATGTTTTTGATGGACATTTTATGGTATTTATTTTATTTGGGCGAGTTAAATTAATTTTCGGGCTACCAAAATCTGAAGAGTACCTGCCCGAAGCGCTACCAGAGATTTAGAAATTTTGCGAGCCCTGAGTTATCTATAATAAAAGACCCATTAGTGTGTTTAATTCCCACACTAACAGATAAAGCGCTCATGATACAGGCCCACGCATAGCCTGAGAGAATGCTGGGATTGTTGAGCGAGAGAATTGAGAAGAGGGGCTACAAACACTTGGTCCTTTTGTTTGTCGTATGCAAAGCACTGCTGACCTTTTCATCCATTCAGAGTAGTGAAGAAATTCAGCAAGAACCATTCAACTCATCCAGACCAACACAGGGGCAAAATTGGTGGGATGTCCTTTCCCACATCACATTTGTTTTTTGTGTTTATAGGAGCATGATACTGTTGGAGTGGAAACGTCTGTATCATCCAATGGTATCGTCACAGAAACAGGCTTGAGGAAAAGCTGTGGTCCTGTGAGACCGGTCAATGGTGTTATCAACAGGTATGAAATATCATATATCATTGAAATGTGCATTCATTCTTTTCTCCCCCTCATTGAAAAGGAGAAATATCACTTTTATTGTCATGTTCATTCAAGATGATTTCTTCTCCTCATTCAGCTTACGGCCCGGTTCCCCTGTCACCTTGGACCCAAACGAGCAGAGCCGCTCTGAGTCCCAGCAGAAGCTGGAGATGGGCCCTCAGGCTTCCCCTGCACACGACAACACATGCGTGGGGGCCCGCACGCGTCCTCTGCTCTCATGCAGGAAACGCAGAGTCCTCCGGCCTGGCTCGCTCACCAGTCTCAATCGTAAGGTAAGGAGAATCATGTTCCTTTTCAAGATCAAGAGGTTGGTGGTTTTCAGCAGAAAGGGCTGTTTAGTTGCACTAAAACTGTTCACTAATGACAATATCTTTTTTTTTTACTCTCCTTTTAGTCTCTGAATAAAAAGACAAATTTTTTGCAACGAGACAAGTCGGTGAAGGTCACTAGGTATGAAAGTAGCGAGCGATAGGTGTGTGAGGCGGCAGAAACGAGCTCTTTCAGTGTCACCAGTGGAAGTGTTTTACTCGAGATGCAGTGAGCTCCTTAAGGTCCCAGTGGGCTTCTTGCAAAGGTTACAGATTAAATAGAAGCAGTGTTACAGAGATCACAGTACTGCTCCAGAACGGTCACTGCTGTCATTTAATGTGTTTCAAGTTGCTGTGAATGACACATGGTTGACTAAAGCAAGTTTTTATCCTTCAAATATGATAATTACCTTACAAGGGAAAGAAATTGTTGCATATCTTGCATCTTGGGATGCAAATATTTTCAAGAATAATTTGTCATATCTTTAGTACAATTGTGTGTGTGTGTGTGTGTGTGTGTGTAAAAGTATTATTGGCATTGTACTAAAGATATGGTTATTCTTGAAGATATGTACATGCAACTAGAGAGACATGCAATAAATACATATTTTAAAGCTATTTTATTATTCATGTTAACTTTTGTTAAAAATGTTCAATATAGTGATTCATTTTGTGATTTGTCAGTCTTTAGAAAGCAGAAAATCATATTTAAAGCCTCAGTAATATCCTATTAATGGTTTCCCGTGTGGAGTTTGATGGATTTGTCATATAATATTTAATGTTTTTGAACTTGGACATTTTCAACCCTGTTTGATGTTTATTTTATAGGATCAGGATTTTGGTTGAGTGGTGTCTCTATGTGAAATAGAAACCAAGTGGCTGTAAAAAATATGGTTTGGGTGGTTAGGACAGAAACTTGGATTTACACGAGACAACTTTTATCATTCATCACCCCATGCCTGGTTAGGACATGGTGTAACAGTTAGGCAGCTGTCCTCTGAATGATGCAACAGTGTCTGCCATCTTCATAAGATGGCTACAAAGACTCAGCACTTCTTTTACAGATCTATTTGCTCTCTGAACAGCCTTTAAAACTCAATTTCTCCCATAACACAGGCTCACTGTGAGCGAGAATGCGCAGGCATGTGCTAAAACAATAAGCGCAACCCCAGTCGAGCTCAGCTCCATTACAAATAACAGCGCTTGGATGTCATTCAGAGACAACGCTCTTGAAATGTTATGAGAAATGTGTCATCAGTGTACTAACAGCCAAATTCACTCACACTGCCAGTTATAAACTACCTGCTAACCGATGTACTATCCTATCCTAAATTTATGGCCGGCACTCCAGATGAATGCTGCCCCAGTTAAATGCAGAAGCTCAATAGCTTTTCAAATTTCCACCATTATGTTTGAACAAGGACAGATAGAACTAATAGCTTATTAGCTGAATCTCTTTTTCTGCTTTATTAAAAGCGACTGCATGTTTTATTTTTTATATATATATATCTAATTTCTGTTTTAAATGTTAAGCAGTCTGCTTTTTAAAGCTGTATTGTATATAATCGGACCTTTAATTACATCCCAAAAATGTATTAATTTAAGCTACAGATTACAATTTGAATATCGTCTGTTTAAAAGTGCAGCTATACAGAACTGTTCACAATATAGCTTTTATCTGTAAGTTCAATAGTTTAGTTTAACTTGCACATAAAAGCTTTGTTAGATCTTTAGTTGACTTGTTTCGATATTTACAAAATGGATCTGGAAACACTTGGCAGAATTTGCATTTCAGTGCACAGAAACCAGTTCAGTTCTGTAATTCCAGGTGTTTTGTGTGTGATTGCAGTGATGATGGTTTCTGTATGAACTGTCCTGTTTTAATGCGAAGCACTCTTGTTTGAATAGGCTCGGAAAAACTGGGCACAGTTGCCAATAGCAACCCGTTCTCTCTTTCTCTCCGGTGCTGTGCTCTGGGTGAATGACACGAGCACATGAGCGCTAGGGAACCTGCCACATGCAAAACTGGGTCAGCAGCTCAGGATCCGTGTGTGGTCATCAGCTGCAGAGATTTGTGTGAGAGCATCAGGTTGGAAGGGTTTACTCAAGTAAATGTAGACATAGGGAAAGGCTGATCACTGCCAGATATACATTTTGGATGCTGGTGCACCAGAGATGTTGGTTCACAAAAAGCAAGATCACAGTGGAAGGCACATGAAAGACTGGATTATTAGTTTTTTTTAGATGAATAAAAAGCATATTTGATGACTCTCCATGCATGCTGTTTTTTTTTAATTATTTCTTGTTTTTGTTTTCTGAGCACAAAGAGAAATGTCATGTTTTTTTTAATAGTATATATTCAGACCCCTATCACCATTATCATTATTGAAAAATGTTCACGGAAGTCATGTCACATGAATTGAAATGTTTTAGTGTCAGTAAATATTTCTGTGTTTGTTTGTATCTATATATGCATTATTATGTGTTAAGAAATTATGAGAGTTCAAAAGTGGCACTTTACAATAAGGTTCTATTAACTATATTTGATGGAAAACATTTGTTATAGTGTTAATCTGTTAAACGGTAGTTAATAAAAATATAACTGTTCATCGTTAGTCCATGTTAGCTCAGGTCCTTTCAATAACATTCACTTTAATAATTTATTAGTAAATGATGAAATCAACATTAACTAAGATTAATAAATGCTCTTATTCCTCTGTTAGTCTTCTACTACTGCTACTACTTCATCTTAATGTTGAAAACAGCTGTTATATTATAATAGTTTTGTGGAAATGGTAATGCATTTTTTTCACTATTCTTTGATCAATTCAATGTGTCCTTTCTCCATAAGTATTAGATTCATTAAAAAAAAAGAACTGTAGTATACATTGAATATTCTTTTGTGCAGTCATGAATCAATGCAGGGCTTTGTTTCTTTTCTTTTTTTTATTTCATACGGTTTAATTTTTCACCATTCATAATCTACACTATCTTCTGTGCTTGTCATTCTCTCTGTCAGGCTCAGAGGTCAGTGACTCCTCGCTGTGGCTGTGAGCTGAACGCTCAGTGTGTGATGTGCAGTGGACGTGCTCTCCCTCCTGCAGACACCCAGCACCAGCTCCCTCTACTGGACAGACTGGCACAGTTCGACCCCTGCGTTCACCCCATCCTCTCCTTTACAGACGGTGAGGACACAACCCTGTCCTTTAATTGCTTGTTTCTCTCATTCTTTCCGTTATGCACTCATGTATGTAGACAAAAACAGTGACAGCATCAAGGCCTGGGTATACTAAACTTTCCTTGTTTTGCTCCGTCTCACGCACAGTCTCATCCGCACAGCTTTCAAAGTATTTTCAAATGGACATGGACGAGTTCGATACATGCTCAGTACCGCTTAGTAGACTCGTTCAGTCTCAGCATTCACCTTGCACCTTCGCTGTTGTATGCTTACCATTCATGCGGTCACAAAATTGGGCTGCAAGCTTGTGTGGACATCCACGGACACTTCTGATGACGACGGTTGCATTATGTGGACCGTCGTGTAACACGGGTGCCTGAAGTATACTTTGGTCTTCACACTAGTGTTGGCAAAAGTACCGACCGCAATACCATTCGGTACTGAAATTTTAAAAACGTCCGTTTCCCGCTAAGATTTGACCGCTGTTGAGCAGATTCTTAAACGCCGCTGATTGGTCATTGTGTTCACGCACTCAACAGATACATCTGTGATTGGCTTCAATGATCATCGCTTCACACTCTTCACAGAGCGCTTCATTGATCATTGAAGCCAATCACAGATGTATCTGTTGAACGCGTGAACACAAGGTTGAGGAGTACTAATGAAGTTTTTTTGTTTTTTTTTTACTGCATAACAACTAAGTGTTAATTTAAGTGTTAATTATTCTGGATCTGGCTATTGCACCTCTTAAAATAACCTGCAGGCTGCTCTGGGTTTAGAGCAGGTCAATAGTGCCGAGATCTCAGAACAGTTTTTGCTTTTCATGTCTGAGAGTTCAGTAACATTGGATTTGAGGAGCTGATCTTAGTTCAGCAGTCCTTCCCTGTGCTGGTCAGATTAGCTGATCAAGCATTCGTCTGCCTGACCTTTGCAGTGATAACCATTTTAAAGAGCAGTGCAATCTGACTCTGACTAAGCGTGCCAGTAGCAGCAAGCTTAGTCAGACTAGCTGAGAGAGAGGCGTATTTTCCCTCATTAATATGAACCAGTTGTCCTCTCTAATCTGGTGTCTGTTGTGCAAATGAATGATGGGCGTAGAAGAGGCAGGTGACACCGTGGTTGAAACTCGAGTAGATGGAGGGGAAAAAAGGAAGAGGAACCTGGTTACAATGAATACTAGAGTCGAGCTCTGATGCCCTCTGCTGGAGTTTTTACTCATGACAGTTTGTGCCACTGATTCAGGTGTTTACAGAGTATTAGGTCATCACTATTCACATTAGTACAGTAGCAAAAGGAAGAAAAATCTTTTTGAATGAGATTTGTCAAATGGTGATGGTTATGAAGTTATTGTCCTCTTATGTCTGTCATACACATTTTCATTCATACCTTTTGATTTCTTTTTAATTGTTTAAATGTATTATTGGCAACACTTTTTTTTAGCAATGCCATTTTTACACATTACATATGCTTACTACAGTAAAACAGAAAACTATGCAGAATAACCTGCAGTTACTCCTAAAACAAACCTAATCCTAAGAGATTCAAGATTTTTTTTTATTTGTCACATACACAATTATACAGAGTATAACCAGCAGTGAAATGTAGGTAAAACCTAACCTTATAAGTATGTTGTTAATAATCAGTTAAACGGTACTTAAATGTAGGGATGCAACGATACCATTTTTTCCGATCCGATACCAGTGCCTCCTTTTTTCTCTTTTTTTTTAAATCAATGTACAATTTCTATACCTCAGTGTGTTGACCTGATCATCACTGTTTTTTGTGTTAAACACAATCTACTAAATATAGACCTTCATTTTAATGTAAAATAACAAATGAAAAAATATATCATCTATGACAAAAATACTATTATAAACTAGGTTAGTGGATCATTTAGCAGCAAAAGTTATTCTCGAAAAATCAGTGCACAATTTTATAAAATCTAAACATTTAGTGAAATAACATTATTTAGTGGTGAACAAATAAAAGTGAATAAGTGTAGGACTAAATCTGGTAAAATGTTACACGCTGCTCTTTGTATTTTTGTAAAATACATTAATGAAAACAAGTAAATGTATTTATATAAATATAAACTATGAATGGAGGATGACAAACAGAGGCAGCGGAGAGAAGTGTTTGTGAGAACTTGAGTTTAACGATTTAAATATTCATCTGTACCTCACATTAAACCATGAAACAGCTTCAGAATATTGGACTTTGTCTTTATGGTGCTTTATAATGTCTTTGTTCTTTTGTGGGGCTTAACAATAACAGAGTAATATAAGCACAATATAGAATTTGAATCGATACCCTTTTAACAGGGCACCTTAAAAGTAACCTTAATGGCTATTATTTCTTTCTTTTTTTTATCAATATTTGAAGCACTTTGAATTTACACTTTGAGTTGTGTATGAAATATGATGCGTTTAATGAACTTGCCTAAAGTTATAATGCATTCTTTTAAATGCATTGTAAATCAGTTTGGATGACAGGTAATTAAATGTAAATGCTTGTGTCTGAATACCAATCCCATTTCACCCTTTTTTCTTCCCCCCATAATTGCCTGACCTCTTATTGCTGTTTCTGGCCCTTCAATGAAAATTGCATTTAAGAAAAAAAAAAATCCCATGGAAGTCTTAAAGCCAGCTTGAACCGATTTTACTTTCAGTATCTGATGTTTTTCAAAGTGAAACAGGATATTCAACAAGGGGACTGTTATGCAAGTCTATCAGGAATTGAAAAATGACTAAACTTGATGTCTGCCAGGTGTTTTGGAGATGGAGAAAGTTATTACATTTTGATGACCGATTAGGAAGAGGAACAGATGACATGATCTACCTGGAAGCCTGGGAATCTGACAATGCAAGACCACGTTTCAGATGATAAACACTGTCGTCTTCTCTCTCAGATGTGATGATGAATCTCCATATGCAGCGTGTGCTGAAGGGACACTGGCAGAATCGTCCTCTGGAGAAGATCAAGCCCATCAAGAAGATCTCGCTCAAGCACAAGTTGTGTTTGGGTAGCCGCATCTCAGACCCATCATCCAAAGACAAACACAAGCTCGCCAACTCACTCCTCTCCACAGTCCGTAAGTGTGAAAAGGACTACTAGAGACACCAAAACACCATTTATTTGCCTTAAAGGGCTTTTATTAAAATTGAAAATGGAAAGGAAATAGGAAAAATTAAGGGAGCTAGAGTCAAACCTGTGTGCCCTGCATGAGCACCGTGGCTCAGAATGTCTGTATCATGCACGCTAGCATCTAGGTCACGGCTCTGGCAGTATACAAAAATTCCTCAGCATCTGAAATGTCAGGAGCTGAGTTTTCTGTAATGGAGAAATTCTCACACCTTTAGCAGAGTTTAAATTAGGTCTAAATGTGACAGCCCCTTTGGGCAGTTAAAGTGACCTGTGAGTGTCTGGCCGTCATTAGCTGCTCTCTGCCAGACACTCGTCGCAGTGATTCAGCAGTTATTTCTGGCATCAGTCCAGCCACAGTTGCTAACGCCACTTGTTTCTTTCATATGCCATGTATGAATTATAGAACTCTGAAAGACGTCCAGATGCCGTGCTGTGTATTGTAGAGTTGAGTCACATGTAATATAAAGAAATGTACTACTATTATTGGTAGTTGTGTATTTAGCCCAATTTATTGAGAGATTTTGGCTTGACAATCGTATTCGTTTTGCAAAAACTTTTAGCAGATGGTCAAGAAAAATATTCCAAAACTATGAGCATTACATAAAATAAAGTATACTGGCAAAGAAAGGATGTTATTAAATATTAAAAATGAAATTAGAAAAAAAAAAAATTAACAAGTCTGAAACAGTAGTGTGAAATAACCTTAAGAGAATAAAATGAACCTGATAAATAAAGGATAACATAAACATTAAAAAATGAATTACGTTAATGGGGGGGAGGGGGTTAAATGTCTCTGAAATGGTTTTAAAAACTGTCCTGAGGCACCCCAGCACTGCCTCCCTCATCTAAAACACCCGATTCAACTCATTAGTAGAGACTTTTAAGACCTGAAGTGGGTTAGAAAAGGTAAAGAGATTTGTGAGAAGATCAGATGCATGTCAGATCCACGTCACGTTCAGCAGCAGCAGCTTTTAAAGCAATAGCAGGCAAATAAACTAGTAACCAGCTGCTGTGATGTCTATTAACCCAAAAACAAAAAATAAAATAAAAAAGAGGAAATCAATAACTTTTATAGCTTTAAGGGGTTCATCTTTCATTTAGAATTTAGTGTTTGGTAATTATTCATTTTCTATACATTTCTGCTGAAGGGCACAGGTAGGTAAATAGCATTTATTATAATGGGTTCATGTGGTGATTGTTTTAAGTTCACTTAAATTAGAAGTTAAATCTAATAAATGTTAAGATTGATAGCTCTCAATTATACTGTAATGCTGAATGGCTAGAGTCAATGGTGAAATATTAAGGGGAAAAAACTATTTTATAGAGACATCAGTAGTATTGATATCAGTCATGCTGGCCTTCAATCATAAAAAAATATGCCATTAAAGAAATATTAAAATATACTGTCTTTTATGTTGTTTGTACATTGTACATTTGAAGATTGAATGTGAAATTATTGCAATATAAAAGTATATTTAAAAACTTTAATATTAGGTGGGATTAATCGTGATTAATTTTAGAAAAATGTGCGATTTAAAAAAAAAATAATTACCTATTGGCCCCACTAAAATAATTGTAAAAAATGAGTAAGTGTGAATGTAAATATTTGCGCACAAACTCTGTAAAACATCAAAATATGCAGAGATTAAGATAAAATGAAAAAAAAATTCCTCTTCATCAATCTTCCTGTTTGCCATTTCTCTCAGGTTTGTCGCATCCTAAGGTGCGCTCAGAGAAGGTCTTTCAGCAGCAGTTAGACCTCCCAATTAGTGCCAGTAAACATGACTCTCGCCAGCCTTTCCGCCAGAGCGGTTCTTTCGACAGGACTCACGGCCGCAAGAGACCTCGTGAACCCTCGCTGGACCGTACAGAGAGTATGTTGTTCATTCATTCATTCATTCTTTTTTTTTTTTTTTTTTCTCCTCGTTCCTTTTATTCACTTCAGTTACGTTTACTTCCATCTCCCTCTAAATCATCGAGTCAAGCACTGTCTTTGGTTTGTCTATAGATGCTCCCAAGTTGAATATGGACATGGGGAGTCCGTGCCCATCTCTGTCTGCTCTCAACACACCCAGCCACAGTCCTCTGATGAGACAGCCGTCAATCTCTGAGACCTCCACACCCCTCCACCTCAACAGCAGCGCTGCCGTAAGATGCTCTTCAAAGCCTTCCCAGTATGTTTGTGTAAACTCTTGAGATCAAGTTGCTTAGGCCTGTATGTGATTCTTTCAGACTATTCGCCGACGGAGAGGAGAGAGCCCCTTTGACATCAATAACATCGTCATCCCCATGTCTGTGGCCGCCACCACCCGAGTGGAGAAACTACAGTACAAAGAGATCCTCACCCCAAGGTCAGAGACACAAACTGTCTATCCATACCTGCCACATATAATCAAAGGTTTATTCTTTACCTACTAAATATGTCGCCCTTTGCTTTTTAACTGTAGTTGGCGAGAAGTGGACATTTTTGCAAAACCAGTATCTGAGGAGGATGATACAATGGAGGTACGCCCTTGCAATTGGTCACCCAACAGTTATTTTTGGCTGTGTTTTTAGGCTTGTTACATTAAGCAGGATGATGATGCTTTCCAAAATGCTTTCTTGGTAGGCAGCTCATTAGGTTTTAAGCTAAAATGGCTGACAATGTAATGAAAATCTAGACAGTATGGAAAGCAGTTTTGTCAAATATAATTAACTAGTGTCAACACATAATGTTTGATTCCTTTTTAATGAGTAAAAAGATTCACAAAACGGCCTCAAAACGCTTGTGAAGTTAGCATTTTGAATCAAGCTTGCGTTTTTCTTTTGGCAGATTCAAAAAAGTGCTTCTGAACAAACATCTTTATCAAGTGATTCTGTAATTTGGGATTTGGCTTGTTAATGTTTAATTGTAGGACTCTCTTATTATTTTTTTATAGCTTGTAGCCCTAAATACTGCCCGGTGTAAGTTTGAAATAATCTTCTCTCATTGTCTCAGATTGAGGATCTCTCTGAAGTCACGTTCTCTCAGCTTCACCTTCCGTGTGAGGAGCAGGAGCGCTCTCGCTGGAGTTGGACTGCCAGCAACATCGCAAAGAGAAGGGGCAGCAGGTGGGGCAACACAACTCAAACTGCTTTTCTCTGCTTTTTTTAGGAACATTTAGTCCTGGTTCACACTGTCATTTCTAACATCAAACCTAAAGATACCAAACCAAAGGTACGAGGATATGGTCATAACCTGATATAGCAGCTTCTATGACTTATTTACAACAGATCTTAAACATCCAGAACAATGCTGTGTGCAGGGCTAAACACACTTATTGTATGTGTGTACACATGTAAGGCCCTATGATTTCCACAATGAATGTTCGGTTTAGCTTGAAGACATTGTGGCAGAAATATGTTAATGTATTCTAATACTGCTACTACTGTTGAAAAATTAATACAACTTTATTTTTAAGGAATAATCACATATTGCAATATTTCTTCCATGTTTTCATTTGACTAGAAAATAAAATTTGTTTAATTTTCATGTTTTTATGCTTTCATTTCATAACAAGAAAAATTTAATAAGGCTATTGTAAGAATAAATAAAAAGTTTTTATGCATTTGAATAATTAGGCATGGTAACAGCCAGAAGGTGTCAAAAAATAAAACATTTCATAGGTCCCTAAACTTTTAATAAACTGATGTTAAATTAATTTAAATCATAAAACATATATTAAACATGCTTTTTATTGAATTCATTGTTTAAATTTAACCATTAAAAAGTAGTCCAGAAAAATTAAAAGGTAAAAAAAAAAATGCAATCCAGAAAAATTAAAACAAAATAAAAAAACGGAATTTGGGAAAAAAATAAAACGGAATTTGGGGAAAAAATTAAATGGATTTCATAGGGCCCTACACTTGGTGAGAACACCAAGAATTCATAAAATTTGTAAAGGAGTCAAAACGGTGCCAGGAACTCCTCTGTTCCACGCACAAAGAAAGATCAGCTTCAAGGACATGGCAGTTCCAATGCCTGTTCCAAACTGTAATGGGTTTTGGTTAGTTTAGATGATGTTGGTGTGTGTTGCATTCATATTTGTCAAACCACATCTTTTCTTGTTTGTTGTGCACCAAGGTTTGGATGGCAGTGTTTATCATCCCACTAATGGAGCAATTGCCCTAAAGTTTGTTTTAATCAAATCAAACCTGCCAAGTCTGAACACACATGATGATCAGTGCTAATCTTTGTCTCCACAGGTCATACAAGTCTGTGGACGGACGGACAACCCCCTTGCTGTGTGGCACAAACCCCTCCACACCGCAGCCCTCGTCTCCAGACACGGCGCATTTCCACATGCTGCATGATTACAACTCTGTGGCATCTCCATCCAGCCCTGTCAGTCCAGAGATGCTGATGCTGTCCGGCTTCCACACGCCCGGATCCAGAGACTCCCAACGGCTGTTGTCCAATGAGGACACGTGCTCCTCCACCCCAGACACCTATGAGGAAATGGTAGGCTCCTGATATAGAAGAAGCATTGGTAAATTTCCTAGAATTTATGTTAGCTAGTGTTTCAGGTAAAGCTAGAGGCTTTATTGTACATTCAGAATCACATGTGCTTAGTTGTACTGCAGTACATTTATTACAAGCGCTGTCACATTGGTGCAACTGAGGAGGCATTAGAAAACAAACAACCTTCTGGTTGCCCTTTTGGTTATTCTGTGTTCAGATACTTATTTAGTGTGTTTGTTTGTCCCTACGGGCTCCCCAGCCGGTACAGCCATGGGAACGCCGGACCTTTCCCCTGGATGTGGATCCACAGCAGGAGTGTGAAATCCTACACAGTCCAGCTGGAGAGAGACCCTGTAGGACCATTCGACGGGTGTCCGGGTGCAGGTCGTCCAAGTCGGAGTCTGACGCTGGGCCTTCGTCACCTCTCGGCGATGACGGCACCAAGCAAAAACAAACCAACCCACCCAAACCTACTCACCGATGAAGCCTAGACTCTGCCCACCCACCAGCTTTCACAAACTCCTGAAAGCACAGCATCGTAGAAGAAAAAAACCCAACAACGAAACGAATGAAAGTCCCTGTTGTTTGATATTCAAACATCAGTCAATTCTTTCACGGTTTTTAGTGAATTGTATGGAGATCTATACGAAGACCTGTTTTAATTCAGTCTTGCTTTTGGGTCACTGGAGAAAAAAAAATGTTTCAAAAATAAAAAGGAAGAAAGAAATTAGCTTGAGGGCTAAACCAAAACAAGAAGCTCCAAAACGTATCGTATATCGCAGAAGAGCACTTGCCCCTTGGGATGCTGTCGGCTCAGCTTGCATTGTGTGTGGTACCCCTCCAGATTTTTCCCAATATCCCACCTAAAATGACTCATTCAGCCTTGCAGTTTATACTGGAGTGATAAAACGCTAAAAATAAAGCCAATAATAATGATTACCTGCACAAAGGCGCAAAAGCCTGTCTTTGTTCTCTCTGTGAGAAAGCACTTCAAATTATTTTCTCTACACATTCCCTGCCTATTGTTTTAAACAGACAAACTTGCCCAAGAATTGCATAAATTCCACTTTCTGGTTTCATTTCAGTCCGAACACCGTGGTTTGTCTGTGCCCTACTTCTGTCAAAGTGACGGAGAGAGCAGGTGCCAGAAAGCGAAACTGCCGTGTAGCTCTCATGCGCCTTTTAAACGCCACCGTTTGATTAGAGCACTTAATTGGTCTCTTGCACGGCACGATTGCCAGTAAACTTAAAATCAGCACCTGAATAAACACGCGCAGGACGTTAACATTTGAGACAAGATTGCACTCGCTGCAACTCTGTAGCTTAGCATCGTGTAACAAGAGGGCTGTTTCTCATGTGGGCTTGCATTAGTGTGAATTTTAAAGCACTTGATGTTGCTGTGCATGATCCGGTTAGTCCGGAGAACATGCAGTCACTCCAATATAAACTGAAATTTGCTGCCACTTGATTCGGCTTTTCTTTCCATTTCGCTCTAACCCTATGTAAAAGAGTTCTTCCATTGATTGGGTCAGGTCTAAACTCTGTTTAATAAAACAATCTGCAGTACCTACAGCCATCATCGAATCCCGTATCTTGATGTTCGAGTAATAATGTTTGCTGGAGTGCTTGATAGGAAAGGACTTGGCAAATTTTCATTCGTTGGCTCCTCAGTTGCTGTCGGTCACTGCCCCGTTTTTCCATTGTGTAACGATGAGGAACGATTTCTGATTGTTCCCCGGTCAGTGAGTCACTGCTTGCAACTCCTTCCTGTTATTTTAGCTAATACGAATGTACAAGTCTAATAGCGGACACCAGTTACTTAAGATTTTTATAAGTAGCTTCTCTGTATCTGTCGTCACACGATTCTAGCTATTGTAGCCATTTGTTCTTGTTTAAGGGATGTCATGTAAACCAGAAATCCTTAATATATTCCTTTTTATCTCACTGGAGCGTAACAGCATTCATAGCATCTGAGAAATCTCATCTGTTGAGGTTGTGTGGCAAATCATAAGGGGACCATCCAGGACTGTCCCATTTCCTGCTGAGAAAACCCGCCGCCCCTTTCATTCTTAATATCATTAATTATGGTTTTATGTCTCTCTCTGTGGGGGTCTGTGTACTTATCAGGCAAATGTACCATAAGGTTTGACTAGCTTTCAAAAGCCAATATTGTATTGTGTGAGTTATTTTCATACTTTGAATTTCCAATGTGGTGAATGAGGGTTGGGTGAGTCTGGTATATCCTTTAGCATGTAATAGTTTGTACAAAACAACAACAAAAAGTTTATTTTGTACATACCTTGTTTGATTCTTTACTGTGTTTGATGTTCAGGCTGTAGCTGTCCTGATTGTCTAGGGAGAAGACACACGAGAATATTTAACACTTTCTTTATGGAGAGGCAACAAGAAAAAAAAAAAAAAGTTTATGGATAATTGGCCGATCTGACAGACAGGCAACGTTTGTGCTTCTCAAATTAAAAGTGAATTATATTGTACTCAAACGTCTTCTATTTTTTCTCTTGTCCTAGAAACATGTTTTCATCAGGTTCATATAGTTACAGATATACTGCTTTGATCAGTAAGCTTTTGGATTAGACCTTTAACTTGTTTATATACATTGATGTATTTATATAATGTTAAACCCTTACAAACCTATTACAGTTTTTCACACTAATGTTCAGAGTCAGCAGAGAAAGGAATTATCTGGATAAAGTTCCACTCGGGTAAAATTACCACAAACAAAAGACACAAAGCAGTTTAATACGGACTTTATTTCCAAATTCACGTTTACAGCAAGGAGTATCAGTGTAAACCAGTTAATAAAACACATTACGATAAAGACAATCACAACTGTCAAGCTAGAATGAAGAACTGCGAAGAGAAGAGCAGAGGCAGGAAATGAAACGGAGGACAGAGATAGACCTTGGAACCAGTTAACAGATTATTACAGAACCGTTTGAAACACAGCTAAAGGGTAGAATTACTTAAAAGGCCTTATCCAGTGCCATTTTTAAACCTTTTATCATTTAAGTCTGTTGTTCAGCTTAACCCCACGCGTCTAAATGCTCAGGTTTATGTTAGCAGCATGCTGTACTCAGTGTTGGGTTTACAGCAATCCATCTAAAGGGTCATGTGTGAGAGAGCGATGTGGCACTAGTTAAGTCCTTTACTGATATTGTGGATTCTGGATGCAAATTATCCCTCTCTTTTACCTATAATTATATATATTTTTTCCCATTTCTAAATGCAAGATATACATCTAAATGAGTAATGCAGTTTGTGTAGTGCATCCAATCAGTGCATTCACTTTCAAATGAGGGTAACGCTGCAATGCACTGCGGATATTAAATAAAAATCCGATCTGAACGCATTCGTACATCTTTTACATCGTCCACACAATACTATTAGAAAAAAGAGTGCAACATAAACCTGGATTTCAGCAGGTAGCTTTGTTCCTTCAATCTTCCTTCCCTTTTTTTAATTTTCCTTTCTTTTCATGTAAAGGTAGTTTTCTAAACAGTTGGACAGGTGACTGTGGCTACTATATTCAAGGTGAAGTCCATTGCATGCTGGGAATGTGCAGTGTGTGAGTGTTATGGTTTGGTTTCATGGCTATATTGAAGGTTTTAGCACTGAGGGGAGTTTGGGTATGTGTTAAATGTCCTGCACACCAAATAGAAATCAGCTCTGTGCTGCTGTACATGACTAAATCCATCTTAGACCAAAGAGAATCTTTAAAACATAGACCGTCTTCTCGAATGTAGTTGATGGACACCGGGAGGCACTTTTCTGTTGGCTCTTCTCAATATGAGATTTCTCGATGTGATGTTACTCTTATTTTATTGAGTGCTTTGAAATCCTCTCATGTCTTTTGCATTGGTCCATACATGCATTCTTTGGAACAGCATTTTAGACAGAAGCTGAAATCCATCGATACAGAAGCATCGTTACCATACAGAGATAAGTTGAAGGGAACAGTACCACGTATGTACCAAGTGATATCAGTTTGATGGTGCTTGAGCAGGGCAAACTACTTCAGAGCTCAACAATAAGGATGGCCATGTGATTTGGGGCCTGTGTAAGGCAGTCACTATAAACCTTTTTAAACATAGCAATCATATTTGTTTTGAAACGCAGTAAGAATGATGCAATGGTTGTCATTTAATTAGTAGATATTACCAGTAAGGTTTTGCATTGTCTCATTTAGCTGTGTAAAAAAATCATCTTTCATGCAGTTTCATTTTTAATAATTTGCATTAAATAATTGTGTAAAAAGATAATCATAAACAAAATGTTGCTAAAAAATTAAATTTATATTTTAAAAAATATTAAAAATAACAAGCTATATGTAAAATGTCATAGCTTTCATGGAGTAACATTTCTTATTATTTGCATTAAATATATATATTTTTAAAAATCTAGAAAAAAAAATGTTGCTAAAAATTAAATATAAAAAACAAAATATGAACGACTGTCCAGATAGATAAAAATCCTTATTGTTGAGCCCTGCACAAAAGTTTTTCAATTTTTTTTGAATGATTTTTATATATTGACATTTGCTTTCTTCTCTGTCAAGCAAGATTTCATTCAACGATGCAACTTCCTGTGCATTTATGAGCCTTGAGAATTTGCTGTGGTGATGAATGAGGATGTGCAGTTCAAAAGAATTCACAGGTAAAGCCTGGTCCCCGAAATTTCCAAACTATGATATTAGAATTACAGCATCCTAGACTCATCTGAATAATGATTTATCAAAGTCTTTTCTGTTTTAATTTGGATCGAACATAATTGAGGTGTTTGTGAATTTGACAGCTTTTATGAAACACCGAAGCATGCACTATAGTGCTGATGTATTTGATTGAAATAATTATAAAGCAGGCATCTGTTGTTAAATGTCCGCTACAGCCTGATTGCCTCAAGTTTTACCTAGGAGCGTTTGAAATGTTTCTGTCCTATCAAATTCATAGCCAGTATCATTAACTGCACCCGTCCAAACCATGTAGCATGTTTGCCTTCCCTACTGCTGCATGTCAAAACAGGAGTGCATAATTATGGTAAATAAAAACATTCACAATAAGGCAACGAAGCAAATACAGCTTTGAAAGCAAATGTCGTTGTTTCTTTTAAAAAAGGGGTATTAAACGAACAAAATCAGGCTACTCTGTGCTGTAAATGACCATTTGGATCAATACACCACCAGCTCCTTTTTAAATTGTAGTGTTTTTTTCTTTTGTTGATACTAAGCCAATAACATCAATACCTGTCTCCCCGTGCCAGGAGGCAAAAATTATTTCACAAGCAGACAAGCCGCTGGGACAACCTTTAGTTAGGAGAAATCCGACAAGCACCTCTTTTGAAAAGACTGAAGGAGATACATTTTTAACTTTTTTTCAATTTGCCAACATGTTTGGGCCGGCAGCTCACAGGCCTTGTTTAGCGAGGGAGGCTGACACCTGATCAGCTAGCGTGGACAGTTGCGGGGAATCGGTCATGTTGATGCTGCCGGAGGAAGACACGTTGCTGAGGCGGCGGGGAGATCCATCCGTGGAAATGTCGGGGGACTGGTACACGATGTCAGCACCGTGGTCGGTGCGCGCTTTGGCTTGCTCTCGGAAATTTAGCTTGTGGCTCTCAATCTGGTGGGAGGAAAGATGGAATGTGGATTAAACTGGATGGATATGAACAATTGTCAGGTTTTGTAAGATAATATGTGCATAAAATAAAATTAAAGGCTGTATGTATTGTTTGGGGTCACTAAGATTTAGTTGTTTATTTTTTATATATCACCGAGTTTATTACAAAGGCTGCAATTATTTGATCAAATACAAACTAAAACAGTAATAGTGGAAAATTAAAATTTTTATTTTATATTTTTGAAATCTGAATTTTCAGCATCATTACTCCAGTCTTCAGTGTCACATGATCCTTCAGAAATCATTCTATAAGTGCGTTCACGGTATTTTGTAATTATCGTAATAACCGTAATTACGATATACCAAAACACAGTTTTCTGACAGCTATGACTTGTACCACCTGACCACCTCAGATTCATTAAGCGCTGTTTAGGCATTGAGAGCGATAGTTCTGTGTCCGAGTCCAAGCATGTTAACGGCTTCAAGTAGAACATCACGTTTTGTCATTTCAAATTTACAGTAATTACGATATGCAGCATAATATGCTGATTTACTTTCCTATATCGTTCAGTGTTGAAAATAAGTGCTTGTTAAAGGGATAGTTCACCCAAAAATGTAAATTTGATGTTTATCTGCTTACCCCCAGGGCATCCAACATGTAGGTGACTTTGTTTCTTCAGTACAACACAAAGATTTTTAACTCAAACCGTTGCAGTCTGTCAGTCATAAAATGAGTCAAAAAAACATACACCGACAAAACCAAATTAAACCCTGCGGATCGTGCAGATTGTGGTCTTAAGACACTAAATGATCGGTCTGCAAAAAACTGAACAGTGTTTATTTCGTTTTTTTGCCTCAGATCCACTGCAATGTCCAACTGTCCTGAGCTCGTTCACAACATCCGGTGCGTGATGGTGTAAACAATGAGTGACGTATACACACGACAGATCGCTTCTGCACATGCATCTACTATGCCAGACCTCATCGACGCGCCATGCGCCGGCTGTTGTGAACGCGCTCAGGACAGTTGGGCATTGCGATGGATCAAAGGTAAAAAAATGATATAAATACTGTTCAGTTTCTTGCACAGGCCGATCATTTTGTGTCTTAAGACCTCAATGTATCGTCACGAGCCGTAGGGTTTCATTTGGTTTTGTCTATGCATGTTTTTTTGACTCACAAAGCCGTGGGTCCCATTGACTGCCATTATATGACTGACAGACTGCAACAGAGTTAACAATACTGAAGAAACAAAGTCACCTACATCTTGAATGCCCTGGGGGTAAGCAGATAAACATCAAATTTGCATTTTTGGGTGAACTATCCCTTTAATATTTTTGTGGAAACCGTAATTTGTTTTTAGGATTTCTTAATAGAAAATAAAAAACAGCATTTATTTGAAATAGTTTTACTATCACTTAGGATCAATTTAATGTGTCCTTAATGAAAGTATTAAAAAAACTGTAAAGTGGTTTTGAATGGTAGTGTGTATTTGGTATAAAAATCTGCGGTCCCAGCTTCATTTGCAGAGACAGCTGAAAGTCATGCAGTAAGGCCACCCTCTAGTGGACTTACATGGACAACTACATGGGTCTTATAAAATATATATATATATATATATATATAAAATAAACCTTCAGTACAAGTCTTCTTGCTTATGCCTTTTGCATCCATCCCATTGCTTTTAATAAAAATAGTTACATTTGCTCACATAAGTGGGATCAGAAATGTACTAAAATATTTCGTCTAAAGATAATGCAATATTGAATTGAAATAAAACTTATTACAGTACTGACAAAATTATTCCTAGCACAGAAGGACATAAAAACCATGTAATAATGACAAGTCAGTTAAATTGACACTTAATAATTGCAGTAATATACTTACTGAGGCCCTCTGACTTAACCAGAATGTTCCCTTCAGAGGAGGGAAGGTCAAAGGTCATGTCCACATCATTAGAGTGAACAGCGTCCCCATTAGAGGAATCATTTGCGGCCTGCGGCTCTGCTTCCTTCCCCTTCTCCCTCTACAACGTGGATGCCACAGTTCACATGGTTATGGGTAAACAAAGAAAATGGTTTGGGATGTAAATTATGAAATGAAGGGATAAAAAAAAAAAACACTCAAACTAGAGGAAATGCTGGGAGAAGGGGTGAAGCTGTTTCAATACTTAAGAAATATTTCCAAGTAAGAGTGCTGATCTACTCTATCATCTTCCTTTGGATCAAATAATAATGCCCATCAATAAGTTAAGAGCAAAAACTCTTTAATCGGAAATTCATAATAATTATGTAACTAGTGCTAGACTAAACATTTAATACATTTAAATGCCATCCACCATAAAACATTATTCCCAAACAATCATTTCCAACAATCGAGTTGATTCAACCTGACAACTGAACCAAATTAAAGTGAATGAATTCTGCGATTTTTACTGATTTATTCAAAACTTTCCTCTGAGATCCAGTTCTGTGATTTTACATAAGCTTATTATCTTTCATGTGCTCAGATATAGTTCTCAGATCAGCACTCCTACTCGAGTCCTGAATGTTTTTTAATGTGCACGCATGAAAGCAGCACTCACTCAGCAGTTTTTTAGTTGTGTGTGATAAAAAAGGGACACAGGAGCAGAAGTTCACTGAATGGAAGAATAGTTAGCACTAAGCAAGGGAGCGCCAGAGAATGCAGTGATCTTAAAAATGATTGAAAATGTGCTCAGTAGAGAGAGAAGATGAAGGAGAGCAAGACACCCAGCTTCTATCATATAAAATCATCCTATTTCATTTATTTAACATAATTACATGTAATTCACTGGAACCCATATCAATAAATGTAATACCCTTACAGACTTTGTGTGTTGTGACTAAATACTTGCTCTCATGTCATATGATTTTCTCACTTTAGCCCGACAGCCCCCATTCACTTTCATTAAATGAGAAGAGGAGTCAAAACATCCTGCTAAACATCTTCTTTTGTGTTCCATGGAAGACACAAAGTCATGCAGGTTTGGAACAACATGATGTGAGTAAATTCTGACCGAGTTTAAGATTTTGGATGAAATAAACATTTAAATAAATAGTTAATGGGCCACAGTATAATAACATTTGCTCTAGACGAGGTGCAGAACAGTAGATCTTAAAGGCAACTCAAAGAAGTTAGCAAAAAATATGTGCAAAAGTAGTATACTGAAGTCTGCCAAGCAGGAGGAAGCATGCTGACCATAGCAAGATCTAGCATGAGGGAAACTTCCAAGTGAGTATTGCAGATAAGAGTAGATAAAACAGTCAAAATGCATCATGAAACACATTGTTGTCTTATGCATTTGTATTATTGTTGTGAATTAATTCTACATCCAAATGACAAATAATTCAACCCTGTAATGCACATTTGTGACTCATTAGAGACTCATGGTGTTGTTTAATAAAGTCAAGAACATACCTTCCTCTGTCCACCCTTAGGAACATGTCCAATGTTCTCCAGAGACCCAACCTTTGACTGAGCTTTGAAATCCAACTTCTCAGATTTGATCTCCACATTTCCACCTCCTAAAATACAGATACAAGTGGACAACTTCTGTTTAAATCAAAACTTTCCCATTTGCTTTCAGTTGACTGGAGGTGAAGATGAAGGTAGGGATGACACTTCCAATCCAATAAGGTGTAAAAAAAAAAAAAAAAAATTGTACGTTATAAAACTTGCATAAACATTTTATAACATTAAATAAGCAATGTTGGTCTAAAAATGCCTAATTACATTTTTTTTTATACAATGTTTCTTTATAACTGACTGAAATCTCACCCGGTTTGTGATGAATGTTGGCCTTGGAGCCACACTTTGATTGGACGTTGCTTAGGTCGATCTTTTTGTGCACTATCTGAACCTGAAGCATGAGGAACAAACAGAGTCAGTTATCAAACAGAGCAATGTGGAAGGAAATGAAGCGCATGCTCAGGCACCTGAAGAGCTGATGATCTGGAGTGGGAAAATGACCATTATTCACAACAACAGGGTTCATGGAACTTGCTTCCACTGAAAGTCACCACAAAATAGATATAAATCCAATTTATATAGCCACACTTCATGCAAATGTAAGGAGTGATGCATTTCAATTTTGGAGTAAAGTATATGTATATATAGACTACATGTAGGTTGATGTCACATACGATTAACTGGATTACTATCTTAGTCTTAGAGGGCATTTACACTTGGTCTTTTCATGATCACATCTAAAAATGTGTAAATACCCTTTCAAACAAGATTCAAGACATGGAGATTTCCCTCTCTGTCCAAAACACTGAGTCAGAAAAGAGATTCACTCAATATATGCATCACTCAATGTTTTAGTCAAAGGGACCCAAGGTCTTACAAGATTGTAATGCAAAAATGCATGTTATATCTGATTTACTCTCAGGTGAAACTCAGATATAACTAGATTTACATCCGACGGTGATACCAGCGCTTGTAAGGCAACAAAACACTGTCTTTAGTCAAATAAATCAGATTAGAAGAGAATAAAGAAAAGAAAAAAGTGAAATTATTGACAAAGCAAAGTCTGAATGGAGTCGTTAAGTGTGTCAAGGCGGAAAATAATTGCAAAAAAAGTATGAGAGGAAGAAAAACTTGGTATTTAAATACAGATTAACGGTGAATTTGAATTCACCTTGCAAGCACTGTAATAATGCACATGCTCTGTTTCAAGCACTCAAGTGAAGATCCATATCCCTGGGAGTTTTTTTCTGCATATCTGACTAGCTGAGACTCCTTCACAATCTTCACCTGCAGAGGAATTCATGGTACATGCATGCAATCTACACAGCTGCAACAGCAACATCAGTCAGCAATCCGGGTGCATCACCAGGAGGAACACTAGGTAAGAGATACCAACACTGGGGATTCAGGCAAATAAATTGAACCTAGAGACTGCTGTATATTTCTAACAGACGGTTTGAAAGCTTTACATACTTCAAACCGTCTGTTAGAAATATACAGCAGTCGTAGTCGAAGCTTGAGGTGTTTAAGTCGCCTATTTTTGATAATTTCAAAACAGAATATCTTGTCTTTTACAGGATATTTCATATGCATTATGTCTGTGTTGGGTCCTACTTTATCAGAAACGCATCTGAAATATAATGCTATATTTGGTTGTTCTTCTCTTCTTTTCTACACTCTTTTGCAACAGTATCTAAATTGAACTACTTCTAACTACACTATTTTTCAGAGCGAGGAGTTCTAACCCTACCGGTTACTCACATTACCACCTCCAGGAACATGCTTGATATTGTCTTTGGATCCACATCTAGAATGAACATTAGAAAAGTCGATCTTCTTATGACCAATAGCCACCTGGAAAAGGACAAGGAGAGTCAAGTGTGTTAACCTGATGCTTTGAGTTGCGCTGGAGATCCCAGGTTCTGCAAAGAGGTACTGTCGACGTACTTCCAATATACAATCTGAAATTTACAATGGTTCACTAACTGTCCCCAACATGAGTGAACTTTATTATCCGCTTTTCTGTCAAATATCCAAACCTAAAAGCTGGGTTCAGGTAGAAATAATCTAAATATCCACTCCTAGAGCTTTACTGTGTCAGAATCTTTCAACTTCACAATAAATGCATCCAAACCAGCTGGTTTTGTTTTCAGACATTTGTTTGTTTTTTTTTTCAGTTGAAAATCATGCATGACGGAATTACCTTCCCGCCTCCAGGTTGGTGTCTGAGGTTCTCAGTGGAGCCAATCTTGGACTTGATGTTCTTCAGGTCAGGCATGGGTGCAACAGGAGCGATCGGGGCGCGAGATCTCAATGAACCAGGTGATTTTGGAGGGGTGCGCACCACCGCTACTTTCTTCACCTGTTGTCCAGGAGTGGAGGACCGACTGGCTGGGCTGTTGCAACCACTACGGTCTGGGGTTTTTGGTGAGTCAGCTGACGATGAAAAACAACAGAAGGCCCAAATAATTTCCTCTTTTTTTGCTCTTATGATTCATTATTCTTTAGATAATTATCCTAAAGAAAAGGTTTTCACCTTCCAGTCTTTCTTTGAAATGTTGTAGAATATGAGCTTTCATGGAGTTTTGTGCACTTTTTTATCTTAGCAGTGCAGATTTTTCGATTGCAAGCATTTAATTGGCTACCACGCAAAAGAGGCTTTTTCTTTTTCTTTTTTTTACCTCTTTCAATGAACCCTGGTCCTGCCTTTCGCTGCTCCATCCGTGAAGCAGCTGTATTTCACAAATCAAAGTGGTACAAATCAGTCATGTAAATTCTCTATAAATAGAGAATCATTCCCTTGGGGTTTCATAACCCATTTCAAGTAGGCAGATATTGTGTACTTCCTGAAGACTAGTTAAATGGTGCACAGTGAATTGATGGGAAGGTGTGCTCACTTTTGCAGTTTTCAATCCAGTGAATACACTGAACCACACAATACTTACAGATTTTACTTGCTTATGAATTTGTAATCAGTGCACTTTTATTTGTCATGTCACACTGAATGCTGGAGTGTGCTTATGCCATGGGAGAATGCATTAAAAAAGGGAAATTTGTTGTAAATAGTGAGGACTCCATTGCCTGAAAGTGCATAGTTCACATAATGACGTTCAATTTCCTTTTCAAACTGTCAGGAATGGAAAATAAAATATCGAGTCACCAAGTATCCTTCCTTTTCATGGTACTAAAAAAAGATTAATACGAACCCTTGAAAAGGTGCATCTGAAAATCACTTACCAGGGATTTTGGTGCCAACTCCTTGGGGTTTGGCACCCGCTGTCTTCATCTTGGCATCTCCAGCCTAAATATGAACAATTAAATAAAAAATCAGCTAATAGTAAATTTGGTACCTTTTTTTTTTTTTGAGGGAGTTTTTATAACCATTTAAATTCAACAGTACACCCAAAACATGATAAATCCATTCATTAGCTGCTCTGGTAATAAGGATGTTGATGTTGTGAATCTCCTCGTAGGCTTTCCATTTTGGGGGGGACAATTTCACAGCAAATTCTCTTGGCCGATGGTTAGGGATGGGTAGCAGTACTCACCGTGGCCCTGGACTCTCTTGCTCCTGCACTCTTGGGCCTTTTTACAGAGTTTGCAGAGCCTGGACTGCTAAAACGACATGATGGAGTTGAGGAAGAGACTGAGGGCTTTTTGCTGGGGATGCCTGAGACTGAAGACCCTCTTTGGGGGGCAGAAGTGGATCTAGCTTTTGCATGCGGGGTTGTGGTTGGTATCTTATGTGTTTGAGAAGGCGATGAAGACAAAAATGTAAAACAATGGCAAAATCAGTAAATTAACTTAAAAATGAAAGAGATGCTAAAATCAATGAAAAATAAAACAAAAATACCAAATAAAATTTCAGACTAAAATTGAAGATGGTTTAAATTAAGTGTAAAACAAATCAATGACTCCTCTCAGTTGTTGTGTATTTTAGCTAATCTGGCTAGGGACTTATAGCTGCTTTTCACACAAACCATAATATCACCAATAATAATGACTGTACCTTTTTTTCTGGAGTTGCTCCTGCTTCAGCCTTGGCTGTAAGAAAGGAAGGAATAGTAAGTGCAAGTGCATATATTGACATTTTGGTGGCCTGAATCAAGTCTTAAGACTAATCAAGATGTCAATGTACTAAGCTGATGCTGATCTGTTTTTACATCAGTGCTCAATGTGATTTTTCAGCTGTGATGTTGAAAGGCCTGTTTCCTGAATAAGCGATTCCAGTCTTTCATTTTGGTATGTTTGTTTATGATAGACATTCAGAAACAAACACTTGTTGCAAAATTAAAATTGTCACCATTTACTTGTTTTAGTTTCTTCCAAACCTGTATTTTTTTTTTCTTCCATGAAACTTTATTCTAAATCTTCTGAAGCCATTCTTTAGATTTATATGAGAAACAGACCAAAATCACTGAAAATCTGTCCTAGCTCTTCTTTTTTCATTCATTATGAGAGTTCATGAAGAAATTCTCTTAGGAGCGATCTCTGATTAATTTTACAACCCGAATTCCGGAAATGTTGGGACGTTTTTTTACATTTGAATAAAATGAAAACTAAAAGATTTTCAAATCACATGAGCCAATATTTTATTCATAATAGAACGTAGATAACATAACGAATGTTTAAACTGAGAAATGTTACAATTTTCTGCACAAAATGAGCTCGTATCAAATTTGATGCCTGCTACAGGTCTCAAAATAGTTGGGACAAGGGAATGTTTACCATGGTGTAGCATATCCTCTTCTTTTCAAAACAGTTTGAAGATGTCTGGGCATCGAGGTTATGAGTATCTGGAGTTTTGGAGTTGGAATTTGGTCCCATCCTTGCCTGATATAGGTTTCCAGCTGCTGAAGAGTTTGTGGTCATCTTTGACATTTTTCGTTTCATGATGCACCAAATGTTCTCTATAGGTGAAAGATCTGGACTGCAGGCAGGACAATTCAGCACCCGGACTCTTATACTACAAAGCCATGCTGTTGTAATAGCTGTAATAGAGCTTTAATTGGCATCTGCAGATGGCACGGCAGATTGTGTTTACCGACAGTGGTTTCTGGAAGTATTCCTGGGCCCATTTAGTAATGTCAATGACCGAATCATGCCGATGAGTGATGCAGTGTCGTCTGAGGGCCCGAAGACCATGGGCATCCAACAAAGGTCTTCGGCCTTGTCCCTTACGCACAGAGATTTCTCCAGTGAATCTTTTGATGATGTTATGCACTGTAGATGATGAGATTTGCAAAGCCTTTGCAATTTGACATTTAAGGAACGTTTTTTTAAAGTATTCCACAATCTTTTTACGTACCCTTTCACAGATTGGAGAGCCTCTGCCCATCTTTACTTCTGAGAGACTGTGCCTCTCTAATGGCGCTTTTCCACTGCGTGGTACGACTCTGCTCAGTATGGCACGGCACAGCTCGGTTCGGCTTTATTAGCGTTTCCACTGCAGTTTAGTACCGTTTTAGAGTGGGCGGGATTATTCACATGTCGTTATAGTTGCGCCGCCTCTACTGCCATGCCTCCTGAATAACGTTTTCATTCCACGTCATTCCATCAAGCTCTCGCTGGATCCACTACTCGGCTATCAACAAGAGGAACGCCTGTACTTCCTCAACAGAAAATGAAACAGCCATTTTTTGGTTATTATAATAAAGGTGCGCTTATTCAAATCAGTACCGTTCGATCCTTCGCTGACTGTGCTGATTTAAATCTAGTGGGTCTGTTGTGTTTCGTGTAGCAAGTTCAATGACGCAGGCAGTGATGATTTTCTCAGGCCAATCAGTGATAAGCAGAGTTTGCACATCACGTTTTGGTAACGGTACAGTTCGCTTGGAACCTCAACTGAGGTGGTACTGAAAAAAGTATCAGGTACTGTACCTAGTGGAAAACCCCCCAAAATTGAACCGTATCGAAATGTACGCACTGTAGTGGAAAAGCGCCATAAGACATCTCTTTTACAGCTAATCATGTTACAGACCTGATGTAAATTAACTTAATTAGTTGATTTTTTGAGACCTGTAGCAGGCATCAAATTTAAAATGAGCTCATTTAGTGGATAAAAGTGTAAAGAAAGCGTAAAGAAAGGCGATCAGAATGATTTAGGAAGTTGCCTTGCCTTGCAAGCACCAAACTTAGCTTGCTAGATTGTTGAGCACCAAAAGATTGCCTTGAGATTGTTTGTAAAAATTAATGTTTCACATTACTGAGTGAGCTTCTCTGATCTTTTTGTAGAAGAAGTCTGCACAGCTGTGGGAGACGTTTAGGGGATTTTGTCTTGAACCCAGCAGCAATTGCTGACCTTCTCCTTTCAGTGTGTGTTATAGTCACCCCCATCGGCATAGGCCTTTGGGTCCACTTGGTTGTGTTTAATAACACGGACATCTGGGAAAGGGATGGACCCATAAAGGTAAAGCACAGTTCTGTGAGTGATACATTCAACATACATGCACAGGTGACATGCAATAGAGAGGGGCAGGTGAAAACTGTGCCAGCAGTAACGGTCAATCAATGCACAGAGTTAGTCACACAAGCTAAATAACACTGACCACACACAGAGAGGGAAGGAGAAAATATAGACACACAGGGCACAAAGGATCAAGAGAGAGAGAGAGATTTTGTGGCTACAAGCAGCCCGTTTCTTCAACCGAACACACTCTTATCGCAGTGTGCACTTTTCAGAAAGGGTGCTGCGTAGTTCTACTGATCTACTTTGAAAAGAAGAAAAGGGAAGGTGAAATAAAGAAGATCTGTGAGGGGTTTGGAGGAACAGAACGGAAAAACAGACCTTTGGATGAGACACTTGCTTTTCTGGCCGGAGCAGCATCTTTAGAGGGATTTTTCTGAAGTTTAGGGGAAGAAGTGGCAGCAACTGTAGCGACGGGTTTCTTTGTTTTTTTGGCAGAAGATTCTTCGATAGGAGTTGCTTTGCTTGGTGCTTTTGTGGGCATTACTTGGGCGCTGGGCTTAACGGCATCCTTAGCTTCAGGTTCAGTTTTGGCAACAGGTTCAGGAATGGCAACACGCTCCGGTGTGGCAACAGGTTGGACTTTTTCCATCTCAATGTGATCATCGCTCGTCTCCAAATATTTCTCCTGCTTGATCTCTTTTTCTTCTTTGGTTTCTCTACGTTCCTCTGCCTTCGGCTGCATCTTGGGTGCAGCAACTTCTTGGAAAGATGGAGGAATGGTTGTCGCCTCGTCTTCTTGTTCAGGTTCTGGTACCTCTACTACTACTTCTTCCTCCCGAGCATCTGTTTGTAAGTCTGTTATAGATGATTCCTCTTGGGTAGGTTCGGCAGCAGCACTGGGAGAAAGAGGTGATCCCGGATCAGCCCTGCAGGAATCGGGGCTCTTGCTTTCTGGTGGTGTTTTGTCAGAGCTGCATTCCCAGCCCACAGGACCAACCTGACGACCGGGATCCTGAGGTTCGGTGTAGTCAAACGATAGGCCACGTTTTTTAGCTTCCTCTGGAGTCATGGGAAAATGAGAAGGGGTTTCTTGTTCATCATCAATATTGTCATCTTTCTGGGTTGTCAAGTCTGGGGTGACAGAACTGGGCACCAAGGAAACTCCTGTTTCTTCCTCTTCTTCATCACTAACTGCTTCTTTGTCCTCTTCTTCATCCTCTTTTATGTTAATAGCACTTCTGGGAGCTTCTTCCACAGTAGGAGAACCAGATCTTCTCTCAGATTTCTCTGTCTCACTTTCTTCTTTCTCCTCCTCCTCAGATCCACTGGCACTATGATGGTCAGTCATCTTTTCTGAGGGACTCCTCTTCACCTGGCTGTCAAAGCCCATGATCCCTGAACCCAAACCATCAGCTAGAGTTGTCGGTAGTGGATGTGGAGACATTGGAGACTCTCTTGGGCTGACAGAGCTCTCCTTTTCCCCATTCTCTCGCTCTGCCTCCCCATCCACTGATACTGCACTGCTCCGGCCACTCTCGGGCGGACTTCCAGGTGTTAACTCTTCTGATGACGTGGAAGGCAGAAGGATAGGAACAGCCATAGACAACACTGTAGAATTAGCAACACTTAACCACGCTCTCTCCACAGTCAACATTAGAAGCAGAGAAAGAAAAGGAATCAAGGAACTGAAAGGAACTAAATACACAGAACCACATAAGGGGCCCGGACACAACACAAAACACAAGTTTCTGATTTCATGTCAAGTTAAACAGTCCAAATATCTGTTTTTACACACTGTACTTTGAGCGAAAGGCACTTTTACAATAATTGATGCTTGGTCATCTAAATTGGCAAGCAGGAGACTACAACATAGATTGTACTTTAAAAAACTGGTAACTACAGCAAATGAGGGGGTCAGTACAGTAGGTTATAGGATCAATGCTTATAAAAGTGCCTTTTCACTCATTCAATCACAACAAAAATAATCAAAACCATTAATAACAATATGAACTGGCCAATCAAACCACAATATCCACAATGACCCACAACATCTCTGTGAGCTTCAGTGTGTAAAGCATAGATGACTGGTAGCAAAATGACCAGTGAAGCAATGAATTGGTGCATTGTCCATTGTCCACATATAGAACCTTCTGGATCTGATCTGAGCAGTAAAGCGTATGTTTTGCATTGTGCTATGAATGCATTTGAAACATTTTTAATGCATTCAATTATAGTTTTAAATGAACGCCTCTTTATTCTCAGACTTTTCATTTCTTAGATACAGTGATGTGAGAGAGAATCAATATAAACAGACTTAATTAGGAAGAATACTGAGATCTCTTATTTGATTTTTGCATGTATGCATAAGCAATGAAATAATGAAGGTGTGGTGATATGAGCCCAATGTATGTGTGTGTTTAGATGTAAATCCTCCAGCTCCTGCTGTCCATCCAGACGAGTCAAAGTTTTGTGATCACATGGAAGCAAGTTAAAAGAGCAGATGAGATACGAAGAACATTAACAGCAGCTTTGGGATTATTTTGTCCAGTTTGGTAGGTGAACTGATCTTAAGTAATTTTGCAAATAAATTGTCTTTTAAAGATGCTAACTTTATGCCCCCGATGGGTGTCAGACAAGCACACTGCTTATCAGCCTATAAATCACAGCAAAATGTTTTTATTAAATGAACCCTTCCTCTATAGCTTTAAAGTAAAATGGGTTTATCATATGAAATTCATGGAGAAAGTCTACATTATGAATGACTTTATAGACATTTGATCTCTCCGGCAGTTCATAACAAGTGAAGAGCTCGACTGTATAGTGGACTTAATAGCCATTAAAGTTACAGACCCATTTCAGCTGTACTGCAAACATCAGCAACATGTTCTCTAACATGAAATATTCAGCTGATGGCTAATGGTAGTCTAATACATTTACATCACTCCCAACTTCATAGAACCACAGCATACAACATGGGTAACGCCATCTTAATGCCTTTGTCTCAACTAGACTGCTAATTCTCTGACAAGATCAATGAGTTTGTGGTTCTGGGAGATAAATGATAAATGAAGCTTGTCTTGAAGTCAATTCACTTAGACCTTGAACTTTTGTGAGGTAATTATATGTCATGTAATGGCAGAAGGCAGCCTTATTGTTTGTGTGTGTGCATGTGTTATTATTAAATTTTAAATATTTTAATTATACTAAATTCTACTTTAAAGTCAAATAGTGCAATTAACTTGAAATCAAATAAGAGAATATAGAATTCTATGAAATGTGCAGTTTTATCTCTCTTTTGAGAGAAGTGTTGTTATGAGAGTGCTCCAAATAAACTCAGAAGTGTGAAGAACATGTGAACGCTTCTGTAGTGTGAAGTGCAGTCGTTACAGTTATATTCGTTAAAGTGCTCTGATTTCACTTTTTTTATATTCACACAAGTGTAAATATTTTTGGCTGTATTGGCATTTGGCAGTGAAGCATTTAAAAATATATATATATTATCACGTCAATATTCTATGATAGTAATAACTAGAGCCGTAATTAATATTTTGTTTTAATAACAATAATTATTATTATTATAGACTTGTATGTCTGGGTCACGGCACCAGACAGGTACATCCATCTAAGCTATTAGCAATTCTAGTGCTAAAGTCATTTACTCAATCACTGCTTGACCATGTAAAATATCAAATGGATGTTCTGGGCACCACTATTTAGTCTAGTACTCACCCTGCCCAGAACTTACATTATTATATTGTGCAAAAGGAAGGTTAGAGTAGACTTGCCTAATTGCTCCATGACAAATATGCTGGGCTTTTACTGGCCTTGAATCCTTTAAAGAGCTAGTTATGTTGCTCTAGAACACTACTCCTTTTGCAACTGCATTTTACAACCTTGAAGGCATGCAATTAGCTTTCAGTGATTTTTTTTTTTCAGTGCTGCTTACATTAGCATATCACAACATCAGCGAAAAACAACTCAACTAAGTTTCCAAAAAGCTTCCAAGAACAAGGTCACTCCTGAGAGCTTCCAGGATTGTTGCTGGCCCAAAAGTCAATGTCATTTTCACTGTTGATAATGTAATACGCATTTCTTTTTGGAAACTTCTTGTACGCAAAAGCAACGCAAAAATTCTTATGTTAGTGTTAAGGTTCCCACTGTTTATAGTGTGACTTTTCCTGTTTTTTTTTGTTTTTTGTTTTTTAGAGATTTCCACTGATTTCTACTTGTACATCAGTCGGTTTCTAAAAAGACAAAAGGTCTGAACGCGGCTCAGTGGAGGATTTGACTTTCTCCATACATTGCATAATCAGGGAAATTTATTGTCACTATGTCGTATAATTATCACATTTCAAGTTTTCCAAGCCACTTTCAAATCCTCCGATTTTTCCAAGATTTCCATGACCGTGGGAACCCTACAGCCTGGACTTGGGAAAATTATAAGAGGAAAAAATGTTAGAATTTATGTTAATAGGCATTAAAATTAAATTTGCATAACCTGCCAGGAAGGGGCCCTCTGTTGGAAATCAAAGCGTAGTAACAGGAGAAAAGCAGCAGGTGTGGATGATAAATGGCTACATGTGTATCCATCACTCTCATTTGTCCATGAGAAATATGAGAGGCTGGCTTTCATCACAAGAAAGCATTCAAGTGCCACTTATTTAATTAATAATTTCACTGATAATTATGCAGAAAATTGAATTTGATTCATACTATGTAGTTGTATGAATGAAATGAATCAAAGCTGTGACCAAATTGAAAGTCAAATCAGTAGCAAAATAAGGAGTAATGGGATCAAGGGAACTGGCCCTATGAAGCTTAGCAACAGGCAGGACAGCACAGCGAAGTAGAGCGGCACAACTGTAGTTTAGCGTGGAGGGTCATACCCAATGGCGCATCTTTATCAAAGGAGGGCTTGGGTTCGGAGTCTTCTAAAACAGGCTTTTGGGTGGTCACCTCAGGCGTTGCTTCATGTACATCCTCTATGAGAGAACGGTGAGCTTTTAGTTTGGACAGCAGAGGACTGAGGTGGTTTAGATGGCAAACAAAGCAAAAATGATTTCCTCACAGTCTTCTTCTAAACAAAGGACAGCTTTTCTTCATAGACAAACTAACTCAAAAAGACAGTGTCATGCTGTTTCTCGAACTTTATTTTACAGAATTTGTCATTTTAGAGACATTCTGCTCTGATGACTTCTGTCAGCACAATTGAGCTGGAATTTTAGGTTGCTGGTTGATAAGATGGAGGGAGTCTGTGCTCTCTGAGGGAGCCTGGGGCTTGCTGAAAGCTTGTCAGTTGTGCCAGAACAATCCAAAGCGGGTAAGACAGATTACCCTTTTTTTGTAAACTATGACCTATTTCCTCACATCTGAGCCTCATCCAAGCATACATCATAAGAAACCAAAAAACAAATCTACGATCAATGTTATATGACCAAATTTAAATTGAAAAAACGATTGTGAACACACACAATGCAGGCAGGACAAAATGTCTTATAAAAGCTATTCTTAACTTCATTTTCCAACTGTTGAAGACATCTCTTTTGTCCAAAATCTTTAGGATAAGGATGCATTTTTTTAATCATTGCAAATATATTTACAAAGAAAATTCTTGCATAACTAGGAAAATATATTTTCTATATAGATAAATAAATATAATATATAAATAAATATATTTTCCACTTTTTTCCATGCAGGTTGATTTCTCTGACTTTCCCAGACCTGGAAATCATGTTATTTGTTCCTCTTCATTTCCCAGGTTTTCCATTGACAGTGGGAACCCTTTGGTGGGGACGCCTTAAAATTTAAGGTTTTTTTTGTGTACCACATTTTCGTAAGGATCAAGGTGGAAATTGTGATTGTGATCTCCATCGTCCTTCAACAAATGGAAAATAAGGCCCAACAAATAAATTCTACAAGACATTCTGCAGTTGACCTGAATGAATGAATATCTTCACAGACATTTGAAACCAACACATGGCTGAGCGTCACTGTCAGCATATGTGTCAGGTTTCTCAGTATGAGACGAAACACAAGCAAGAAACACACTGCCATGAGTATCACTCAGCTCTTCTGCGCTTTGTGGGGAAAAGGGGGGTTTCAGCCTTATACTTTTTTCCTCTTTTAACTACATTTTTTTCCCTCAATATACAGACCTTTCACTGGCCGGTCACCCGGTCCCATATGTGCTGCTGTCCCATTCTTCATGTCTTGTTGATGGCCGCCACTGATGGTCATGTTAGCTACACCAGATGCTATGTTGTTCCCAGGAGAGTGCTGAGAGTCACCCAGCTGTCCAGAATTCATGTGGTCCTGATGGTCCATTTTGAGATGATTTCAGTCTGTAGAGTTAAAACAGAAAACAGTCATCAGGGGCTAATGTGGCAATGTGACAAATAAGTTCTGCATTGCCTTTTAGCCACAAGATGTCTCCTCCCTCATGTCCAATTAATATTATTAGTAGAATTATCAGAGTGATGTACATATGCACAGACATATATGACCCTGGATGACAAAACCAGTCATAAGGGTAAATTTTTCGATATTGAGATTTATATGAAAGCTGAATAAATATTATTTCCATTGATGTATGGTTTGTTAGGATCGGACAATATTTGTCCGAGATACAACTATTTGAATATCTGGAATCTGAGGGTGCAAAAAAAATCTAAATATTGAGAAAATCGCCTTTAAAGTCGTCCAAATGAAGTCCTTAGCAATGCATATTACTAATCAGAAATTAAGTTTTGATATATTTACAATAGGAAATTTACAAAATATCTTCATGGAACATGATCTTTACTTAATATCCTAATGATTTTTGGCATAAAAGAAAAATCAATAATTTTGACCCATACAATGTATTTTTGGCTATTGCTACAAATATACCCCAGCGACTTAAGACTGGTTTTGTGGTGCAGGTTCACATATTTAGTTGTTTGTTTGTTAGCTGAAAATGTCAAGATTTTCGTTATTTAGTTAGTTGAGATTAAAAAAAAAAAAGGTGATCTAGCTCAGGCAGGAGCAATGATCACAACTTACAAGACTTCCAGAGTTATGAGGTAGCTGGTTGGTTTGTTCGTTGGTTAGTAATAACTGTATGCAATAACTGGCCGAAAGAAAGCCAATTCAAGTATCTCTGCCATACATAGAAGGTACCAGAACATTTCATCTAATGAAGAGAGCAAGATTAGATATTATTTGAAGGTATTAAATGATGGATTGATGGCACTGGGATTTCCTTTACTCTAAAATCACATCCAGAGAAAGCCGTATCCTGTTCTTTTACTTATGGTTGCTGATGTGCGTCTGAGTGTGGGCTTCGTGGTTTTCCCTTTAGCAGTTCTGCTTTACACTTTGTAAAATGTTAAGCCAAATTTATGTAGTCCCAGCAGAGCTATTAGTAAATGCACGCTGGAAACAGTAAAGTGAACGCTCTCATCCATCTCCTTCACACAGGTTGCCCATAAACATGCATTACATTTGTGTCAAAATGGATTAGATGGCTCACATGCAACATTTTCACATCCCATAATTCCTTCTTGTCGATGACCCACGTGTACGTAATCTAACACCGAAATGTTTCGCATACGCTCCGAGACTCACAAAGAAAGGTCATCTGGATTTGAGGGTCATAATGAAAACCAAGTTGTTTTAGGCAAGAAGTGCTGTGGAGCTGAAAATAGTGCCAAAGCTGCAGGGGTGGGTTTACATTACATCATCCTCAAAGTCAGCAGTGACCAGTAGGGTAGAACAACACCAGAAGCCAAAATGGCCTTTAAAAGGCATAGTTCATCCAATAATGAAAATCCGGTCTTCATTTCTAACCCGTATGACTTGGACCAATTTATGGTTCTTTTGTAGCTTTGAAGTTTAAGTCATTTATTTTAATTGCAAAGAATATGGAAAACAGTCATTAAATGTTCACCTTTCATGTTCCACAAAGTCATATGGGTTTGGAACTCCATATTTTGGCTGAGCTATTCCCTTATGCTTTGTATTTGAAGGTGTTTTGTCCCCGGTACCATGATTGCACAAGTGTGCTGAGGATTGGGAAGTATCGTTCTCCAAATTCCCCAAGGAGAATCTGTCACTTTCTTACTAAACTCTCACAAGCCGGGTTTCCCTGAGGCAGCAGTGGTGCAAATTCAAGCCTGACTCCCGCAGGATCCTTATGCATTATTCAGAGCGAGCTGTGATATCAGTAAATAGAGCTTAGAAACCATCTGCAACCACAGTCAGTACAGAACTAGATAACCAGTGGAAACCAACACTACATCATTAGGGACTGATTTATTTACCAAAAATGTTTGTTGGAAAAACACAAACTGGGAAGCAACATCTAAAATGCTCAAAAACGGGGGAAAAAAGAATAAAGGATGGCCTTGCAGCTGGTCTTCAGCAGATACGTTTAGGATGATGGTCCTCAGCATGGTATGCTGGAGTCCCCATCAGACCATAATCCATCATTTCCAACAACCCGTCACTCACATGATCGCAGAAATTAGCAAAAGAGAATTTTCCAATCAATTCCCGATGGACAAAATAAAGTCCAAGCCTATATTCTCATTCAAGAAGCCATTTCACTCAGATGTGTCACAATAGGGGAAAAAGGTTGATTGCAACTTTCATTTCAAGCTGACTTTATAGGTTCAGTGGCGTCAGATTACATTAATATCTCAAATGCCATTGGTTCTCACATGGTTCTGCATGATTTTCTTTTTCTGTTCCTCTCACACAAAGCTGAAATATAGCACACATGAGGCCATATCAATTATTTTTATGATACTTTTAAGTACAGCCCCAGGTCACTGTTTAATTTTTATTGTTTTGTATCAAAAGCGGTGTGACCATGCTTTATTTTGTGTGTGTGTGTGTGTTCCACAGAATAAATTTTACAAATTTGGAATGACAAGTTTGTAAAATATCACAAAAATGTATTTTATATTTTAACCATCTCAAAGAGTTAAGTCAGTCAATCAGCTTCAGTTGCTGGTTTACCAGGTTTTGCTGGCAAAAACAACATAGCCATGTTGGTTCACCAGCTAGAATATCAACAAATGGGCACTAACTAGCATAAACTAGCCTGAGAAAGCACATGCTGGTCTGGACAGAAGAGAAAATGTGTTTGGCGTGTGATTCAATGTATGCTAGAAGGCTCTGAATGCATGGTCACGAAAAGCGTGACAATTTCCATCAATTGAACACTTGATCTTGTCCATAGGGACACCAGATGGGTCTCAAGAATAAGAGGGATTGATGGCATCAACCAGTTTGTAGGCAGAGCAAGGTATTACATTCTAATAAAAGACTGCAAAGACAAGCATTTTCTTTCTGTGCAATCACAAGCACAATGAATAACCAGGAGTGTATATTGAGAAAGTAAGCAGTACAATTTGAGATTTCGTGTTGTTTTTATTTCCAGAAACATTGTGTTGTGAAAGTTTTATGCTCAGGCAGTTTGGTCTCCTCTGGCTGGAAGTCAGATTTACAATAATCGCTGTTCACGGTGCTCAGCATGCTGGTGCACTTGACCTGAATGATTGTGATCCCTCCTGGGCAGTGCAGTGAGAATGTCAGCGCCCCTTTAAGAAGCCTACGCCTTTCTTCCTGACGATGGATGTCTCTCGCTCTCTGTCTCTGTCTTTTTTTTCGTGGTTAAGGGCATGGCACAACCAGAAAGGGCAATGCTGGATTTATGAAGGGTAGGCTTGGGAATGCGGAGAGCTCGTGAAAGACAACGCAGGGTGACATGTGGCCGAAGGGGTGGCCTGACTGAAGTGGGCAGGGGTGAGACGGAGAATTGTAATGTGAGTTGGCCTGCAGCCAGGGACAGGCCCACCTCATCAATATTCAGGACACATTACTGCAGAAAGCACGAGAAAATGAGAGAGCAAAAAAGAGGGTGAAAGGGAAATGGAGATTGAGAGAAAGAGGAAGGAGGGGGTAGAAAAGGAAAGAGGTGTGTAGTACACTAATGCAACAGAACAGTTCAACAATAAGGATGGCACGCTGGTTCGGAGCCAGTGTTGGGAAGTTTTGTGCCCTTTGACAGAAATGTCACTTTCTTTATTTGGACTGTACTACACTGTTGAACATTGTTTGCATCCCTTGCAAACATAACTTTTTGGTTTACAGTGATGTATTTAGCATCGCCAAGAATCTAGGTGAATTGCAAAAATAAAAATTCATGTCTAAAATCAAGTGCACGTTTTGGACCTTTTGGATTTTTTTTTTTTGTCAAATCCAGAAAATTTAAATGACTTTTTTTGAATAATGAAATCATGAAATCATGGGCTAATTTTCATTTTGGGGTGAACTAATCCTTTAACAGATTATCTGAGTTTCAAAATAATTGTTAGGTGTTAGTTAGCCTACTTGAAAATATCAGTAAGAATGGGTTGAAAATGATCAGAAGTCAATCAGAAATGTTTTGCATATATCATTTGCATGTGTTTATGAATGTATAGCTGTCATGAAGATAATATTATCCATTAACTGTAAAATTTCCTGCTTTCATTATACATAACATTAAAATGTATTATTATTTACTTTATTAGTTATTAGTTTATTTTTGTTAGTATAAAAAGGAATGAAAAATGCCTCATGAAAATTTAGTTTTATTTTGACACATTTTATACACATTGCTAAATGAAATGCATAATTGGTGATGCTAGTGAAAATGTAGGCACTTTAGTAATTACTGAATTACTGGCCCAGACTAGCCAGTAAATAAGAAGCTGAAAATAAGCCTTATCGCTGAGCCCTGCTTGCAACAATACAGTGAGCAAAGGAGAACGAGTGATGAGGAAGACAAAACTGAGAGAGAAAGAGAGGGAATGTGTGAGGGTTTCTGAGCTGAAAGGACAAGAGCGTGTAGGCGGAAAGAAGAGCGAAACAAAGACAAAACACGCAGGAGGAAAGAATTCAGAGAGCGAGAAAAAGAAAGGGAGGAGGACAGAAAAAGAGAGCACTTTGGGAATGAAAGGATAAAGGGACTTCAGGCGAGAGAAAAGAAAGAGTGACAGACAAGCAGACAGAGCCTGCAACTGTATGATACAGCAGATTTCTAGAGGGACTTTCACTGATTTTGCTGCAACAGTGCAATAGGCTGCCATCACATCTAAAGGACTGAGGCATCGTGGGTATTTTCATTGCACTCAGCCCTGTCTTCTCTCATCAAATCACAAGTTATTTTGCCTGAGCACACTGAGCTAAATGATCCTGCAGCACGGCAGATCTGAAAGGTTTCTTGAGGTTGTGCATGGCCCACCGACATGTATCCATGTAGTCGGCACATTTGCTGACCTTCTCAATTCGGTATACTCTAATCTGATTGGTAATGGAGCCCCTAAAGGCATGTGGTGATGGAAATAATTAAATGGGAGGAAAAGTTATATCTCAATGTGTTCTTTCACAAAACTTTTACGTTCCCTTAAGAAATTTTGCTTTGTCTTGCAAAACATTTTTTTACATTTTCCTGAGAAACTTTGCGCTCCCTCGCAAAACCTTTGTGACTGACATAATGAGGTGGGGGGGGGCAATTTTCCAATTGAGGGCCAATTTTCAATATGGAATGACGCTGATCCAGTCATGCGTACTAAATGTGATGCTATGTAACCTGTCAGTGGTCCTAGTGTGGTGAAGATTGGCCGTTTTTCTGCTAAATTGACCTGACTTTTGCTTATTCAATTGGAAAAATGACCATCTGTCAAACCCTGCACACCAGATACCAGGAGGTAGGGGCGTGTGTGCCACGACTTGATGACATGGCGATCCATAACCTCATGTTACCTTATGTATGTCTCTTTCTGTAATTAGGGATTGTCAGTAAATGTACAGCCCTTAGCAAGGGCAGAAAATGAGGCAAACGCTCTGCTTGCAGAGGAATCTCTGAAAAAAAGTGCAGACGTCGACAGAAACCAGCTGATGCAATAAGAGGAGAAATCAATAGAGCGGTCATCTTCAATTAATATGAGCCAAACAACAAGCAGGAGAAAACCTGGTGAGTTAAATATGCATACCCCTAATGCTCTCAAAGACATGTCTTGAGTCCACAATAACCAGCCCAGCAAGTCAATATGGTGAATTCCCACACAAACACCCTCCTTTCACATGAAATTCACCATCTTTTCACTTGGTTGGTGCCTCAGAAGGTTCATAATCCATAGCTTTTCCAGCACTAAGAATCTTGATCTTTGCAACATAATAAAGGTTAATGTCTTAATGAAAGAGTAAATGAGAACAGTACTTGTGACATAAGTGTCCTGAACTTATGTGGCTTGTCTGCTTTCCAAGCCTCTAATACATTGAGGTTTTCATTGTCAACATGAAATAAATTTTTACCCTCTCTCATTTATTTCTTGATAAACATTCCTGGTTTTAATGTGAATAATGAATCTGTTCGTGTTATTTTAAAGGGGGAAAAAGCCCCTGAAATATTTTAAAATGTAATAACTTGACTCCTTTCAAGACTTTATGGACTGTCATCTCAAAAACTCTTATTTTAATTGAAACATGAAAATAATTATATCAGCTTTTATGGTTGAGTATACATTATATACAAGTAAATTCAGCTGCAAACAGAATTTCATGCAGATTTTTTAATTACTGTGGTTATGCTAATGTTTAATAATGCGTTAGAATATCTTGAGGAAACTGTCAGCCCTACATCAAAATACCTGTCATGCAATAACAAAGCTAGCTTTGCAAGCATAATATATATTTATATCATCTGTGGAAGGTGTAGGACCATAAAATATATATATACAAATACATTTAGACTATATAACTTAGTGATTTCTATCGGGATGTGAAGAGACTTTCATCCAGCGTAACAAAAAATGTTTTTGAACCAAATCACCTACCCTGTTTTTAACAGGCTGGAGGCAGATGAACTATGATTGTCTAGACGATTGTCTAGACATGGTAGCTATTCCTTAGACAGGGCATGTGTGAGCTTAAATCCACCTACTATACTCTGAACGCAGCTCCATATCTGGGTGGTCATTGCCCTATAACTAAAATACTAGCTTGTTTATCATCTGTCCCCTTCAACAGAGAGACACTCATACCTTAGGGTTGAATTAACCAGACTGTCCTTTCCAGCTCAGCGTTTCTGTTCACTAAATTTATGGGTCTCTCTCAGAGTTTTTCAGACGGACCAATTACATAAGTGCCCTATGCCCGGTGTGATTGAAGTGTCCGGGAGATGGTTCTGGAATGCCTCTGCAATAATGCAGCAGCAAAAACGAACACCGAAGTCAAGACCACTCAAGTGAAACTACATCCTAGAGGCAGTTCAGTGTGAAATTGTTGACTGTTTTTTTACAGTTTGTAGAAAGGTAATAATTGTGTGTGCGCTTTGGTTGTTATTGAAGGGTGGGCAACTCTGCTAGCTTTCCTGTCTGTGCACAGTTGGGTGCCGCTCTGCCTCTGACCTAGTTTTGTCCATCCCAGCTAGCAGTGCAGATTGCAGCATCACTTCAGAAGTGTGCAGCCATCTCTCCATCTCATGTCTCCACCCTTTAAGTCCATCTCTTTCCCATTCTCTCTCTCTGTCTGTTCCCGTTGAGCTGCAACACTGGGCAGCATGATCAGTGAGGGTGATGGCTGCAAGTCTACATGTGCCAAAAGCATGGCAGGTGCGGCTTGATCAAGAAATGTATTCAGTATTTTCTCAAGCATTGAAGCATGCCAAGTTGCACCAGCCAGCAAGATTAACTGGTAAACACTAAATCCAGTGGTTAGGGGCTTATCCTTTCACTGGCTCTCCCCAAAATCATGCTTATGTGTTTAAAGAAATAGTTCACGGAAAAAAAGTGATCTGTAATTAAATGTAATTTCAAATCTGTTTGGGGTTGTTTCTTCAGTGAAACTAAACAGGTGAACATTTTAAATAATATTCTGGCCACTAAGTAAATGGGGACCATGGGTGTCAAGCTCCAAAATTCCCCCATAAAGGAAAAGATGTGATGTGTGGCCAAGAATTTGTGCTCTATATTTCACCCATCCAGCAGTGAGTAGTGAACAAACACACACACCGTGAACACACACCCGGAGCAGTGGGCAGACATTTTTGCTTCGCCGCCCGGGGAGCAGTTGGAGGTTCAGTGCCTTGCTCAAGGGTCTCAGATAGGTGTAAGATAGTGTTGGTCATTCACTCCCCCACGTCCGACTCTCTAACCATTAGACTGCGACTGCCCCATAAAAAAAGCATCATAAACATATCATAAATGTGGTCCACACAGCTCCTACACTATATTCCATCTCTTCTGAAGCCAAATGTTAGCTTTGTTTGAGGGAGAGACTGAATTTAAAAGGTTCTTCACTATTAATCTTCACTCCATTGATCTGGTATCCAGTGGGACTGGATCATTGAGTTAGAGAGGATTAGAATGCTCTGATTCTTGAGAAAATCAATTCATTCACTCAATTTAAAACAATGATTTGTTCACAAATCAGACATCACTGTCTCATGAACACATCAAGGTGAGCTTGAGCAAAGACTTTCTATATATGAATAATGACTACTTAATAAATAATTACAAGTTGGTATGTTGTATGATTAAAAAATGGTGTGGGAATTACTTTGAAACAATTAATTTCATAACACACTGAATTAAACCTGAAAGTTTGAAGAAAATCTGAAATAGTATTTGCTTGTAAAGTATACTGCAATAATCTTTGTTTGCAGTGCAGAGCTATGACTTCAGAAGATCTGGAATACAGTGTCCAAGCTATGATGCTTTGTTGGTAATTTTGTAGCTTGATGGCTTTATTCATAATTCACTTTATATGTAACAAAGTGACTGAGATATTCTTCAGAAATGTATCTTTTGAGTTCCACAGATGGCAGAAAGTCATATAGGTTTGTAATCATGAAGGTGAAGTCTCACGAGATTGAACAGGTTTAAATAAAAGTATTTTCTATTATTTTGTAAGGGTGAAGAATTTTTTTTTTTACTTTTTTTTACTTTAAAGAACCTTATGTGCAATGGAAAATTCTATAGATGTTAAAGGTTCTTCATGGAACCACTGATGCCAACAAAGAACCTTTATTTTAAGTGTATCGAAAGAGTTCAGAACAAGATTATTAGGACTAACAATGTCAGAAACATTCTCAACGAGAATGTAAATAATATGCATTACTACAATCATGACATACAAGCCTAATTTATGCAGAAACGTAATAATGCTCATGCTGCCAGACAAAGTTGCTGCTGATAACTGCATGATCCACTTAGCATATGAAAATATTCAGTCCCCGAAAAGGACGGTTGGCATTTACGTGAACGTATGTTATACAGATGCTAGCAAGAAGAGGAAAATGGCAGTTTGGTGATATACATCCACCACAAAATGTGTGCAGATGCAGATAGCTATGAGGCACAGATATCATAAACTACTCAAATGGATTTAATATTAGAGAATATAAGATGTATAAACACCATGAAATCAGCTTGCGTGTGTGTGCAAGACATAATTTTGTGATCTCCAGACGCTGCACACAGGAAGTTAGTCATCTGTTGCCATGGTGCATCAGGGAGTTCAGGACTGCAGTGCACACTGCATGGGATCTGGCCTACCAGACCAGACTGTCTCACTGTCTTCAAGACTTGTTGAATCTGGTTTGACATATATGTCATATCCCCGGACGTTCCTGAGATCTTATCGGGCAATAATGGTTCTTCTAATGAAATTAAAGTGAACTGTAATGCTCACATCCCCCTTGTGGAGACCCTCTGACAACATATGGTCTGAAACATATGACTCTATTACTACATACTGTAATATAATTCATTGAGAATATTGATTAAATGACTTATTACGACTTTTTAATGAACTATGCTAAATTATGATGCAGTCATTATAAGAAGCTAATTTTCTTCTAAATGAAGAGAAATGCGGTTCGAAATCAAGCCACCCTCCTGACGCTATAAGCGACTAACAGTGAGAAACTGATGCAAGTAACAGGCGGTTGTCTGACAGGAGTAACACACACTTCATTGCATGGTCAGTAAACGGAATCTGATTTAATGTTTAATGTTCCACGGGTCTCCTTAATTGCCATGGTTAATTAGATTATGCTAGGAATAACTGGACAGAAAGCACTCTGGTTCTGTATGACGGTGGGATCTACTGTCAGAAAATACTAAACAATAAGTCTTAATAAGGGAAGTGTCTTTCAGTAGATTTCTGCATGCATATTTTTATGTATGCAAAAGCAACCCCTCAGCCTAGACTTTTAGTTAACTATTTTTTTGGCTGTTATTTCACATATAGCACCCTGCAGACAGCATCTAGTATTAACTTTTCCAGTTAATAAGTGGGAATTTTATATAATGTTTGTCAGCTTTAATGTCTTGTTTTGTAAATCTGTTCAAAACTAATAAAGAGGACTAAGGTTAGTTAATAATCTCCTCAGCTCTTTTTGTACATGCCTTGCCGTATCTTTGAACTCCATGACCATATTATTAATTTCCTCCTTAATTTTCTCAAATCTAATAACACTGGCTCAAAATAATGTTTAGTAAACTAGGTTCAGATACATGTTTATAATTTGCACAGACAGGCAATGACAAAAACGATCTGCAGAATACAAACCGACCGACCATTACATACCGCTCCAGAAAGAGCCACTGCTATAAAGCCATGCTGAAATACCAACCGCAAATGCCATTTCGTGATCTTTAAACATTATAAAAATAAAAAAACTACATACATAATCGATATGAAGGCGACAGTGCGGTTGGGCTAAAGGCAGGCGGCATGTTCGGCAGAGATGGGCGTGGGGGAGGAAGTGAGAAAGATGCAAATCGATCGTTACGTTTCAAATGTTACAGCCAAGATTTTCGAATTCATAATTCGAATTCGAATTCATTCATATTTTTAAAAAGAAATGGTACTTACGAGCGAACAATGGACGAGGATGATGAGAGTGTGGCCAAGCAACAGCCGTGATGAGAGAGAGAGAGAGAGAGAGAGAGAGAGACGGGGAGGGCGGGGGAGCAAGGTGTGTCCGCTGCCTTGAAAATGCAGAATTAAGTCTACACATCCTTTTATTTTCATACAAATCATAAAACAGAAAAACCAGCGAGTTTTATGTAGTTTAACGCTCAGATTACATATAAACTGAAGCGATAAAAATACATGGGATTTTTATTTTATTTATTATTTTTTCAAATATGACAGATTCAGGCTTGTTGCTGCTAGTGAAAGTCTTTTTGTGTAGCCTAATATCACATTTTTGTTCAATAGACTGTTTTATTTGCAGAGTCGCCCAGACAAAAGCCCCATGTGGTGTTACAAATGTCAGCATCTTCATCATGTTCGCTTAGAGGAAAAAAGAGGGTTCTTTCAAAGACGTGCGCTCTAAACTCACCTTAAATCTACAGATAAAGGAGGACCTTTAATGTATCCTATAGCGATTTGTGTAACTATGGCAAAACATCCAGATGCAACATCAGCACCATTTTCAACCGAGAGCAAACTGCGAAAGTCGCTTTACACCGGAGGATGAGCGACGAGTCGAGTCCGCTTATCGCTGTCAGGCGCATCAGGACCACGCGCAAAAGACGCATAAAACCCCGAGTATCGATTTGTCATTCGTTATGACCACAACGGGCCTGTGGGGAAAAAAACTGGCACCTTTCATCCAAACTGACTTAACACACCGGTGTGAGCCACATTATGCTCCATCATCAGTGTCTCAACACTTCTAGGTTTTTCCACACCGCGTGCACGTGAAGCATAGCATGCGTCTATCGCAACACTGCCTCGAGATTTCATTAAAAAAAAAATCCTTCATGCCATGCTAAAAGACAAACATAATGTAATGCAAAATTCTTTAAATGAAAAAAAAAGAAAAAGGTTATTGTCTATATAGTGCATTCATGATTCAAATAACTACCGGTTGGTGCGAATGCATAAAAAAGCAATCCTATTTAGTGCAGTTTTTCTTATCGATGCAATCTATGTGAAATTGCATGAATTTTCTTTCTTTTCTAGATCAAGCTATAAAGAAAATCAGGCCCGTTATGTCTCAGTCACACACCCAACAGTCGGATTCACTAACATCCTAAGACCAATAAAGGGGTAAAAACTGTGGTAAGGCTTAGGAGCATGTCTCATTGCTTGATTAATGATGCATCGCTGTTAAATACAAGTCTTTGAGTTTGTAAACCGGTTTGACTTACCTCTGTGGCACACTGAGTTATTGTCTGTCCAACTGCAGCAGTCAGTGAACAAACCAGTTCCTTCAGCGTCCTGCAAAGGGAGGATGGCGCTAGAGAGCGAGATCAAGAATGATGTCAGGATGAGCTCTGTGCACTTCTATGATATTCACACACAACTAACCGAATGATATCCTGTGTGTTACATTATTATATATATATTAGGATGTCTGCGTTGTGATCAGGAATTACCTTTACGATCTTGGCAGATGCTTTCTAACAATGAATTAAGGGGTTGATAACACCTTTATGCTTAAGGTTCAAAAAAGGTATGTATTTTCATATAGGCCTATAAGGAGCTTTTTGTACTGTGTGCGAAAAAGACATGGACCTCCTTAGAAACCCCCTGAAAGTTCCTAGACCTCAATTTGAAAATCCCTGGCATTAACTAGGCCTATTATAATTAAAAATTCTGTGTGAAACTTGAATTCAAACATACTACTGTGACAAGGGTTAGTTAATAAAAACTAAAACAATTCAAAAATATAATTACTTGGAATAAAATAAACATGAATAAATCAAATAAAATATAGAAGACCTTAAACTTATTTTATTTAAGCTAGTTGCCAAAGCATCATTTCTCATTTTGATTTAGTTTAACTTAAAGTGCTAAAAAAAATGCATTAAAAAAGTAATAGACATTTCATAAAATGACAAAAAAACAACTAAATAAAATGTTACTTGAAATTAAAGTAAAAGCATAAAATATAACAATACAATTAAATTCAAAATATGAAAAAAACCTATAAAGTATGTAAATAATACTAAAATACCACTTTAATGCAAGGGTGTCCAAACCAGTTCCGGGATGACCGCTGTCCTGTAGAGTTTAGCTTTCACTCGTATTAAACTGAACCTGCTAATCAAAGTCTTCAGACTCTCTAGAAACTTCTAGGCAAGTGTGTTGGAGCTAAAGTCTGCAGGATGTTGGTCCTCCAGGAGCAGGATTGGACATCCTTATGTTTATAAAGGTCAGACGAGGCCATCCAAAGCTATTGAAAACTCTGTTTATGTTCTTAGCTGATGCTTTCTTTCCATATTCCATAAAGCATATATAATATAGCTTAAATATTGCAAGGCTAAATCTCAAATATTTAATTTTTTACTTTGACTTGGAAATATGATATCCATTCTTGTTATTCTGAACTGATTGTACAGTAAGTCTTAGACATTTGGATCAGATTTTTGCTGATTCACTACACAACGCAGCAAGCTAGTACATTACTGTTTTAAAAAGTGTGCTTTGATGATCAATTCACAGTCTAATCTTAACAAACATTCATGATACACACAAGCTCTCTCTCTCTCTCACACACTCACATACACATTGCACCATCTGCCCCCCAAATTCAGCCATATTCCCAGAGTTACATACCAAGCCAAGTCCTTCACCTGGACAGCTACACATTAACAGTAAGAGTCCTTGTGCTCCTCTGCTTCACCGCTGCACAACCTGCTGCTGTTTTATCCCAAAAGACAAAGAAATTGCAAGATCAAATGTAAATTCCTCCTCCTTCCTATTGCTAAGCAAGTTATCGGGATCTCTTACATGCAAAAACAGTACTATAGGTTATTTTAGAATGCTGCATGAAAAAGAGTGATGCTGCTGATGCTCTCAGTGTCCTTGTGTTCTTCAGATGTGTGAGATGCTCTTCTGAAAGCCAATAGAGCGCTTGGTTGAGGTTGGGCTTGGGTGGGAGTTGCTCAGCAACTAGCCCACATGTGAATGAGTAGGCATTTTTTTTTTAGATGTTTTCTATGCGAGACAGCTAATGGCCTGATCATGTTTGTTGCACTGACTCGCCTTCCTGGGTTGGGTTGCCTTCCTCTTAATTTCAATATGTTTTGATTCATCAACCTTTAATATTTCAAATGATGATATTGTTGCATTATTTCCTACAGGAGATAAGGTCTGGCTGTTACAAACACTTGGCCATTAGATGGCGTCTCAGCCTTGTCAATATGACTGGTTGTCTGATCTTCAGGACTGAGGTAGTTTACATTTACATTTACATTAAAAAAGCGACTTACAATTGCTATATATGTCAGAGGTCGCACGCCTCTGGAGCAACTAGGGGTTAAGTGTCTTGCTCAGGGATTCATTGGTGTCTCACAGTGGATTCGAACCCGGGTCTCTCACACCAAAGGCATGTGTCTTATCCACTGCGCCATCACCACCCCAGGTAGTTGATTTTTTCTTCAGTAGAAATCTGATTAATATATACTGTATATATATATATAATTTTTTATTTTTTTTTCAGGGCAATACATAATATATCCTGAAAAATATTTACTGAAATAAAACCTGTGACAACTAGCCCCTGTCTCCACTATAACAAAACACAAACAAGATATTATATATTGTTAAGACAACCCTTCTTTTTGGTGTTTCTGCAAATCTATTTCAAAAGATTATTATACTATGACTACATGGGACTATACAGGCCCAAGTCAAACAAAATGAACTGAACATTGCTATTCCAACTGTGAATACAAAGGTATCCTGGCAAGAAGACAGGAAGTAGCAGTTTATTTCTGGCTGTAAGTATATTTAGCATGAAAAACTTCACAGTAATCCAGCAGCTTTGGCTGCAACTGAGAAGAATCCCTTCTTGTGCTGCTGCTGATAGATTGTGTGTATCTTTGCACGTCTTACTACTCCATGTATCAGTAACACAATAACCTGCTCTGCCTCCGCGTTTCTCAATCCTGCTGAACACAGCTGAGGCTAATGTGCTATTTATGAGTCATTGTGTTGAAAAATCAAAGGAGATGCTTGCATCCCACAGCCTAACAATAAGGGAGACAAATGACAGCATCTCTGTTGCCATGAGCCACAAGGACACACAGGAAAAATACAATAGCCTTTGAATGGAGAGCTGTTCTGGTCTGTAAATTAACACTTGCCAGCTGTGGACCCACACATGTCTATCACTAATCCACGAGAATGAGCTGTCTGTAATGTAACCATGTGTGTATACACAAAGTGTGGATAATTTTATTCACTATCCTCTCTGGAATAGGCTACCCTGATTCTGATTGGACAATCATGGCATCCAGTGGTCAGATATTCCTAATAATGGTCACGCAGTATAATATCAGACTGTTTGTTGGAGTAACTGAAACTGAATTTAAATTCATGTCTCTATTATTTAGACCGATTGTTTTATAACTTGTGACAGTCATTGACTGCAGTGGAAATAACTTTTTGTCTCTTGCAGTGAAAATGTCTTGTTGCTATAGGGCAAGTATTTTATTCAGTGAAACGGACAACTTTTTTCTAAGTGGTTTTAGAATAATATATGGGTAAAATTATAAAAAAAATTGAGCTCAAATCAATATTTAATTCTGTACTAACATGGGTTAAAGTGAGAAAATGTGCAGTTAGCCATTCACTGTCGCAAAATAAACCTCTTCTTGAAGAAACAAACATCTGAGCATCTGTTGTATGAAAATTCTGGAAACTACATTAGTAATCACACACAGGTCACAGTATATGATATTTTTGGTTTACTCCATTTATATCTCATCACATTTATGACTTAAACATTTTATTTAAAAGCATTTACCAAATGACTACTAACCAAAATGCAACTTTTTGGTTGAAACCACATAAACCTTTTATACATGTGATACATGTAATGGGAATTTTCTCTTAAAAAATCTATTTTTTATAAAGAAATCTGCACAGACTTTTCTGGCTCCAGCTGTGTCTTGAAAAGTAGGTAAAGCTTGGGGTGGTTGAAGTAAGGTCAGTTTTAATTTTGATGTTGTTGTTTTTTATACCACCTGACAGTGAGTTTTAGACTTTGTGGATGTGCACTGACGCATAAAAAATCATTGACATAATTTTATAAGAAAAAATCTTTAATGCTACAAGCATTCAGTAGCCTAGAACACCAACAAATGCATTGGAAGTAAATTCATTACATTTCGACATATAGACCTACTTTGGAGGGGTTTGCTCCTTGCAAAGCATTACAAAATAATTATTTAGTTTGATGTTGAAAATCTGTGCAACACAAGTAAAAAAAAAATCTCATACAGGAAAACTAGTTCAAGGGCATTAGAGAGCGTAGAGCTGGGCTGAAGGACTTTTGATAACTGCAGAGGACAGTAGTGCCTAAAGGGAAAATGTGAGACATTCAGATTAAATTAGAACATCCTTTCTCCAATATCCTAATTGGAAACGGTATCAAACATCATTGCATTTAAAATTCATAATCACCTGATCTGAGCTCTTTCATTTATCCAGCCATGATGTGCTTAACAAAAGCTGCATGTGGGAGAAAAAATTAAAAAGACAAGATTAAATTATAGAATAATATATAGAATGTATTAGCTTTAACTTTTCAAATTTAGAAAATGCTCACACCTTCATAGTTGACACAGCCGTTTCCATCTTCCTGTCCTGCCATCAACTGTTCTACCTCTGATTCTGTCATTTTCTCACCTGCAGGTAAGACATGTGATACTCTGTGCTTGTTTCTGGCAGCGTTAATCTCAAGGTACAGTACATATGTAAATCCAGGAGTCAAACACAGATTATTTTAAGATGCTTATGTTCCAATAAATCTCCTCTTAATTTAACAAAGCACTCATTGGGTTTGTTAGCAATACTGTAAGAGCTTTTGTGTAGCAGTGTTTTGTATTTACCCAACGTTGCAAGTACATGGCGAAGTTCGGCGCCCATTACAGTGCCGTTTCCTTCTTTGTCAAACACTCGCAGACCCTCAACAAAGTCCTCAAAAGAGCCTCGATCTTTGGACCTGGACACGTGTTGGAACATAGGCAGGAAAGTCTCGAAGTCAATCAACTTGGTGTTCATTTCTAGAAAAAAATGGATATTAGAGATACATTAAAAATGTATTCATGGTTTAGCCTGCTGTCAAGCACAGTTTATTCCTCTCACCCTCAGGTTTGGGTTTGCCAAGTACTTTGAGCACCTCTGCATTTGTAGGATTCTGACCCAACGCCCTCATGAGGTCACCACACTGGGCGTAAGTGATCTTCATTTCACCAGAAGGAGTTCTGTCGAATAGCATGAAGGCCTCTTTAAATTCTGTGTGGATAGGATATTGATATGAGGAAGAGGTATGAAAAAATTGCTTAAATATTTTCAATTTAGGTCTACTTGGTTTCACAAATGCTTACCTTCAATCTGATCAGCTGTAAACTCAACCTAGGTGGGAAAGATTTTAGGCAACATTTATAAGTAACTTGGTTTAGTTCTCTAAAGAAGCTTTCTGGGGTCATTCAACAAAAGTCAGCTGTTCCGCATCCATTGAGACTAAGAATAACAGACGTCTGATCTATAGGACCAGAGGGAATTACAGTAAAACCTCCTCCTTATTGTCCACAGGAGAGAGAGACTCACTCAGATAACAGAACAGGAATGCTAAACTAATACGAGAGCTTGCAGACACCTCCGTGGAAGCTCGTATGACCACACGGAAGCTCTTTTATACTGATCTCAGGCGAGCTTCCATTGTCCAGACCCCATCACTGACCATCAGGTTGCATATGTGGTCTCAAATCAATATGAAGAAACATTTACGTCTTCACATACAAGTACTCGATTGAGACTGGGGTTTTAAAGCCTTAAGTTTGTGTGAAACCTTTTAACCTTGTTTGATTGATTTGAGCCATGTTGTTCAGGGCACATGTCGTCACATACTTTAATAACAAGGTTAAAGACCAGTCAACATACAAATGTTTTTAGCTCAACACGGCCTGAAGGTGGGATGTCTTATTCCTATTGAAGCTTATTTCTGCCACAGAATAAAAATATAAAACATGGAACTGCAACTTTTTTTATCTTGAACTACAGTATCTCACAATTCAGACTTTTTCTCAGAATTTCAAGTTGCATTTTCAAGTTATAATCTTGCTTTTTCTCTAAGTTAACATTCTCAGTTTTTCTCAGAATTACACGTGTATGCAGTCAGGTGTCTAAAAATTTAGGATAAAAACAGAAATTATTGAAAAACATTAATCGTGAGATATAAACTATGAATTCCATGAAAAAAAAAAAATCTGAATTGGAGATATAAACGCTCAATTCCAAGAAAATAAAAGTTTGAATTGTGAGATATAAACTCACAATTGTGAAATAAAGTCAAAATTGGGAGATAAAAGTCACAATGACTTTTTAAATATGTTTATTCAGTGGTGGAAATAAGCTTTCATATCGGCTAGTACTCATAAATTCCAAGAATTTTCCAAGTGCAGTAATGACTAAGGATCTATAAGAAGTTTTCTAAGATGGATTAAAGAGCTGCTGATGAATAACACAAGATCATCTAAATGTGATTTTTGTGAATTGCAACAAAGTCAAATGTTTAGAAATAAGCTTTTTTATTTTTTTAAACCCATTTATGTTTTTAAGGTTTAAGATTAACTCCTGATGACTTTAGGGAGGAAGCTACTTTGTGTCTACTCACTTTTGTCTGCTCACCATCATAGTCTAAAACTGAGCAGCTAGTAAAATAGCAATACCAACAAAGAAGCGTACAGCAAGTGTACTTACCTTAATGCTTTTTGGGTCAAACTGAGGCTCCTTGGGTTTCTCTGGTTCAGGAGGAGGCGCTGGCTTTGCCGCCTCCTTTTTCGGTTCAGCTTTTTTAGGAGCCATTCTTCCACAAGATGGTTAACAAGAGGGTGTGAGATGGGGAATAGGAATGAGAATGACCTTTGAGAGGTTTTATACCCTTCTCAACGCTCCCCAACTGCATCAGCAGGGTTGGTCCATCCCATCAGCACCCTCCAAACAAGGACAGAAAGCTTAAAGGTTCACAAGCCAAACCCCTGAGATGGGCGCGTGACGGATGAGAACCAGTAAACTGCCTTCATCACTGCTATGCATTCAAACCAATATTCATAATTTATAGTTGATAAATATGCTCTCATAGTTTTAAACTAGATATCTAACTAGTAAGTTTGGCTCTCTTTTATAGGAACATCTTGGGTGAGCAGGCAGCTCCTGGGTTTACTGTTGAGGAGAATGGAGCTCTAAATTTGGTCATGCATTGTTACATGTTTAACGAAGGTTATTTACTGCATCTTCACAACTTCAGTGCCGCTACTAGTAACAAACAAAACAAAACAACCCTTTTTTAAGTAGGTTTCTCAAACATTCCCCCTGTCTACCACTGGTTACTCTCTGCATATTAATCTATAATATAACTTCAAATTTTGCACACTTCACACTTAGGTAATTTCCAACTAGAATGATCAAGAATACAACTGAAATAACTGAATATATTATCCCCTGGTTAGTTACTTGTTGTGAGTTTCATCAGACAGACCTCATTCTGTCTTTGTGAGTTTCAAGAGATCAAGGGACTTATTAAGGATAAACACCTTATGTCTTGTTTTGCTATGAACAGCAACTGCTGACTGTTCTTGCTTTTTTAACCCCTGAGATCTGTCATTCAGGCGCCTGGAGCAGACACTCGTTTAAAGAAAGGAGAGGCGTCCACCTGTTCACTCAGCCTTCTGAACCTCCTGCCCCAGATGGAAGAAATAAAATATGAACAAAACAATTCATATATATACATATATATATATATTCCTTCAGAAATCATTCTAATATGCTGATTTACTGTTCAAGAAACGTCTTATTAATTAACAGTGTTGAAAACAGTTGTGCTGCTTAATCTTTTTGTATAAACTGATATTATGATATTAAACTGATGACTAGAAAGTTAAAAAAGAAAGTTCATTTATTTGAAATATTTTTGAAACAATGTAAAAGTCTTTACTGTATTTTACATTTGAGCAATTTAATGCATCCTTGGTAATCCAAGTATTGTTTAAAAAAAAAATGTCTGTTATTTTTTACTAATTCTCATATTGTTCCAAACCTGTATAACTTTTTCATCCATGAAATTTCAAAGAAGAATTTTGAGGAATGTTAGTGTTGTTTTTTTCCTATACAACAAAAGTATACAGTGACCAGGGAATATAAAGCTAATAAACACAACCATAGATGTACCATAAAAGTTGCCCAATATCAAGTATACTGTAAAAGTAAAAAATACCATTTGTGACCCTGGTCTTAAGTCGCTGGGCTATATTTGTAGCAATAGCCAATAATACATTGCGTGGGTCAAAATTATCCATTTTTCTTTTATGCTAAAAATCATTAGGATATTAAATAAAGATCAGAGTCCATGAAGATATTTAGTGAATTTCCTACCTTAAATATATCAAAACTTAATTTTTGATCAGTAATATGCATTGCTAAGAACTTAATTTGGACAACTTTAAAGGTGATTTTCTCAATATTTAGATTTTTTTGCACCCTCAGATTCCAGATTTTCAAATAGTTGTATCTCAGACAAATATTGTCCTACAAACCATACATCAATGGAAAGCTTATTTATTCACCTTTCAGATGATATAGAAATCTCAATTTCGAAAAATTGACACTTATGACTGGTTTTGTGGTCCATGGTCACATTTCAGCCTTTACACTTCCAAATTTCTTGTTAAATTCAATGCATTACTTGCTGTGAAACTGTGAAGTTTCTGAGTGAAAACTGTTTCTACACCAATTGTTTTTCAGTGTACACTACTGTAGCCTATATTCCAAGTCATTTGATTTGAAGGTATATATTTTAAAGGCTTTGTGTGAGGAATGGACTGAAATTTAAGGATTATCCACTGGTAATCTGCTCTCAAATCTCATTTGTCCCTGGTGACAAAGAAGTCACATGATTTTGTAATAAAATAATGGTGATTAAATAATTATACTAATTAATAATTTGTTACATTTACACAACACTTTTCTAGGGACTCAATGGGTTTTACATTGAGAAGGGGATCTCCTCATCCACCACTAGGGACTAAATTATGACAGAATGTTAATTTCAGAATAATTATAATGCTTCATTAAAACTTTAAAATACCCATTAATGTACATTTTATTAGTTTGTATCTGCATGCATATAATGTAAATACTATATTCCCGTCCGATGCTGTATCTGTGACTTCAGCTCTGGTGTACTGTAAATCCCAGAAGCCTTTAGTGAATCACATAACAACAGGGGTGATGTAAACTCCTATAACTCATCCAGTGTCTGCTTGCATCTGGACAGTGCTGTGGATCCTTCTCTGTGGCCCTTCTGTTGCTGTGATTTCATCTCCTCTTTCTAGGTCTCCCTCTGTGGGATGTCCATCTCCAGAAACAGAGAGGCAGGGCTTATGGGAGTGTCTGGTTTCATGTTGTTAAGCCTACATGAACTCTCACTGACAGCGTGGGAGGAGAGATGTGGAAACGTCTGGATGTGGATGTATGTTTTCATAGATTGCAAGGTCTGTTGCTTCCTTGGCTTGAGAACTTTATATAACTCAAGCAGCCTGACGAGTTGATTGTATATCATGCCATTATGAGTAACTCAATAAACTTGGTGTCAAAGAGAACAATAATGGTTGCACTGTGTACATGTTGTGATGAGGGATTTACCTTGCAGCAGCAACAGCTCCTTGAAATAGTTAATAATAATGAAGTTATAGTTAAAGGACTAGTTTATCCAAAAATAAAAAATTGCTTTTACTCACCCACATTCCACTTAAGATGTAGATGAGTTCATTTTTTCATAACAGATTTGGAGAAAGTTAGCATAACATCAATTGTTCATCAGCGGATCCTGTGTGGTGAATGGGTGCCGTCAGAATGAGAGTCCAAACAGCTGATAAAAATATCCCAAGTAATGTAAATAATCCACTATAGACTGGTATTTCTATTATGATTACTAAAATGCCCTAATGATTTGTTTCTTACAAACACGCAGCTTTTCACTTTACAAGCCATTAATTGATGGACTGGAGTCATGTGGATTACTTGTGGATTATTGTGATGTTTTACTGCTGTAACTGCAGAGGATCCATTTGGTGAGCAAGAGATGTTATGCTAAATTTCCCCAAATCTGTTCTGATTAACAAACAAACTCATCTACATCTTGGATAGACTGAAGTTGAGTACAATTTCAACAAATTTTCATTTTTGGGTAAACTATTCCATTGAAATGGGCTACTCCAACAAATAATAGAATAGAAGCTCTGTTTTCACATCTCTGTCTCTATATATCGGTGTATTTCTAGACATATTATTATTACTATTATTATTATTTTAAATAGGCTATGGGCTGTTTCAAGACAGCGAGTGGATGCTGCTGCTCTGTTATATCCAGTTTAGTGTATTTCCTATTAACACAAAATAAGTGAAAAGGATGTCAACATAACATTTAAACCAGCTCTATCTTTTTGTTTTGATGCTCAAATTAGTGCATTACTACAATTGACCAGTAGGTTGAGCCATTGTGCTGCCAGAATGAGATGAAGTGACAGGTGTTGAGACAGGTGGATTGACAACTTCTGTCTGGAAAGGGAGTTCAAGCTCAAGTCTGTTAGTCATGCCTCAATATACACATTTAAAGAACTATTCCAATTTCCTTTAGATGCATTATCAGTCACACCATTCAGAACACTGGCTTAATTTTTAAAACATTAAGGCCTGGTTTCACAGACAGGGTTTAGACTAAACCAGGATTAGGCCATAGTTCAATTAGGCGATTTAAGTAATTTTATAAATGTGCCTTAGAAAAAAAACATTACTGGAGTACATCTTGAGACAAAACAAGGGCACTGATATATTTTAAGATCAGTCCGAGCAAGTTTCTTACAGTTTAAACAGCTCAGGCTTAAATTTTAATCTAGGACTAGGCTTAAGCCTTGTCTGTGAAACCGGGGGTAAGTATTATATTATATTATATTATATTATATTATATTATATTATATTATATTATATTATATTATATTATATTATATTATATTATATTATATTATATTACATTTGCCATTGCAGCATTCACAGTAAAATAAAGCTGACCTGTGACCTGACCTGGACCTCTCAAGTAATATTAAATTAATGCTGGATAGCAATCCATCATGTCACAGACTACTTGGTGTCTCTAATCCATTAGTTTTCATTGTGAATTACAACTCTGAATTCAGTATTGTTGTGTATGATGTAGTTTATTCTTCCACAAAGCCTGTTTGTATTTGCAAAATCCTGGACCGGATTTATCCACTTCCAAAAGTCCTCTGGAAATACACACACTAGACCAAATGAAGAGAGAGAACAGTGGATCTGGTCATATGCATGAATACAGTCTATTTCCTGTTTTCATCTTCAGATATTCAAAAACATGACTTAATACAATTCATCATAGAACATTGTGAACTCAATGAAATTGTGCTTTCTAAGATTCACTTGGCCCAAGTGAATAGAATACATCTATTCACTGAAAGACAAATCCTATAAAACCTGTATATATGCATAATAATAGCTCACATATTTGATAAAAATATTAGGTTCTCTTCACATCAGTATATGGTCAGAATTCATGAAACTAGATGATGATACACTGGGCAACTATGGGAAATGTTGCCGTCAACGGGCATCCAGGTGAGACACAGGGCCCACGAACGATCTAAAATATCCAGATAAAAATTTGTTACCCATTCTCAATGGAAAAGTGCCCAATCAAAAAAAAGTTACCAGGCAAAATTGCTCAAAAAGTTGCCCCGTGTATCATCAGCGTAAAAGTAAACATTTTGCATAAGACCCATGGTGAGGATTTCGATTCATCTCAGTTTGATCAAAACGATTCATTCACTGATTCTTTTTGTAATTTTTTTCTGCATGTTATAATACTTCGTTACAGTCAGTGTTGGGGGTAATGCATTTCTAGTAACGCTAGTTATGTAATCAGATTACTTTTTCGAGTAGTAAAGTAATGCATTACTTTTAATGTACAATAAGATAACTTACTTTTTCAAAGTAAGGCAAGTTACTTTGTTTTCCCATTTATTAACTGACAGCTCTCCTGCACCATGTTGAGAGAAATTGGGAGCAAGTGTTGAGGCACTTCCTTCAGCCTGAGGCCTATTAATGTCACTTTTGGTGTAAAAGGGCCTTTACAATTGCCAAAAATATAACTTTTGGATTTTTGTTATTAAATAATTAAAAAAGTAAGCAAGCCCTGCCCAGGTGACGAAAAGTGACACAAAAGTAACATCATGCATTACTTACCATAAAAATAATTAAGTAATGCAATTAGTTAGGTTAGTTTTTAATGGAGTAACGCAATATTGTAATGCATTACATTTAAAAGTAACTTTCCCCAACACTGGTAACTTTTTCATGTAGACTATAAATGATTCACTGAATCATTCACTCAACCAACGGAAAGTCTTTCAATGATGATCAAATGAACGAACAAATGTTTTTGTTTGTTAAAATGCGCGTGCCTACAAATTTACTAAGAGATTCCAAAAAGAGTGAATTCGTTCACTTCGCTTATGAACGAGTAGTTCAGTTAAGCTTTGAGTCGTGTTCAAATTCTAAATTCAGTGAAGGGGGTGTACTTGTCCAGTCTGTTCAACCAATTAAACCTCTTTCACAAACAACGATTTGTTGGGAAACAGATCACCATTACCAGTAGAGAGTCGAGTAATGGCTAGCTTGAGCAAATCTCGAAGCATTTCTCTACTAAATTAATATATGTCTGTGTATATATAATCTGGTTAGTGTAAGGAATGTAGTATGTTTATAAAGAGGAAAAACATCTGTAAAAATATACATATTCTATAAATACATAAAGTCATGGTGACGTTGCAATCATTTGACATGGCACAGATGACGTGTGAAGTAGTAAACATTTAAAAATGCAATATAGCTCTTTAATTTTCATACATATATAGTTCATTTTATTTGTTCTGAAATTCTCTAGAATATGTTGAACATCCACTTACAGTAAGCTGTGAGGCAAGCGTAAGAACTGCCTTAATTACAGACTTGTTCACTCCTGTCAGCATGTTAAGGTATAGAGAACGTGACTGCATTATCCATGAACATCTATGGTATTTGAAATTTACCATGACGTTTTCATAATCCGATTTTTATCCCCCAGGAGTGTGAGAGTTGTGGGAAGTTGGCAGAGTGTCGCAAGTTTAAGGCGAAGTGATGATCCTACCTGAGGCGTTTCTCAGGTTTCATGCAAGACACCCGTGCGTAAGAGACAGCTGCCCGGAGCTTGGACTTTCTCCCAGACCAGAAAAAGTTTCGGCGTGGATTTGAACGAACACTAACCTTCGGACCTAGGATACAAGGAAAACCTTCTTTCTTGCTGAGAAAGGTAAACATGTATATATTTTAGTGGTCGTCATGTACTGGCAACAGATGTTAATGGGCTGGTTAAAAGCACTCTTGATCTTGTTAGTCTTGAATAACTTGGCATTGAAGTTTGAACTTCATAGTTGCGTTGTGCTTTTATAGTTGAATAAGTCTTTCCAGATATTATATTGGTCCAAAACGTAAGCTATATCTGGCATGAAACTACTTTTTTGCTTTTAGAAAACTTATGTTTATTTGTGCTTTGTCAGTTTTAATATTTCCTAATTTTTCTGTTATTATGATTGTTATGACATATTCTGTTTATAGTATGGATTAGTCTAACATAGTTTACACAAAAATCCACCTGCTGAGTCCATTTATTGGTTGTAATAAGTGCAATCAATGTGTTCATATTTTTACACCTTCAATGTTTGAAGTACACAACTCAAGTTGTAAGATCTACTTTATATATAAATATTATTATTATAAATGGTGAAATACTGATTATTATGCACAGAGACACTGATTGCAGTGGAGAGGTCACAGTACCCATTAACAGCCCCTCTGATCGCTGCATGCCCGGTTCTGTTTTGATCAACTGTCTATGTCTCGCTTTATTGATGTTCACAGAAGGAGTATACTGTATGTACTTGCACTTAATTTTGTATTTAGTTTTGTTAGAGTTTTGTTAAGGAAGTCCACTGATATACTGAGATAAAGCCTAAAATCAGTTATCAGGAGTTTCAGCTGTTCCTATATGATGCTTTGCTACAGCTTTGCATGTACCTGCAGTGAAAAACAGGTTGTTGTTATCTTGAAGATACTTGTTTCTTTTCTCTCAGTGCAGCATAGAGGAACTTAGTGCGCCTCTTCATCACAGGGCCCCAAACAACATTCCTTGTTGTCCCCCCGGATGATGGCCCTTCTTGTGGAGAGCCATGCCACTTATTTAACGATGGTTCACTTCTTGTTTGTAGTTGTGCTGCAGGTTAGCATGAATGATACTCTGAAATACTGAGCACAGTCAGTTGAGGTGAGAGGAAATAGTGGCAGATGTGTCGGCTGACATTCCATATCTCATCATTACTGACTCTTTGATTTGTATCAGGAACTTTAGATGAGAGCACACAGGGTCAAAGACTGATTAGTATCACAGAGGTTTTCATGTCAGAGTATAGTGATCATATCTTAATTTGTGCAATGATAGTTTAGGGTATAAATCTGTGCTGGTCTGAATCTTGATAAAATAAGGATTGAGAAGAGCCAATAATGTTGTTTTGTTTCTAATGCTATCCACCTTATTCCTAAACGTGGATGTAATCCTGTGTGCGAGTCTTCCGGTTCATTAGCCGCTATAGGGAGATAACAGCAGTAAATGGTAAAACTGTTTGCATTACAAACCAGTGTGTTCATAATTAAGATAATACACTTAAATATGGTAAGACACGTCAATTTGCATTATCAAGCATTATCGAGCAGTTGCGTACAGCTGAAAATAACTGGAAGCAAATGAGACTGGAAGCCAAACATATAGAATTTACAAATTTTTACGGGAAGAATAAGGTGGGTACCGTAAGATAAAAAATAAATAAAATAAATGAAAACTCTTGGTTACACTTTATTTTAAGGTGTCCTTGTTACATTGTAATTATACATTTAAGTACTGAGTAATATTAATTAACTACATGTACTTACTATATGGTTGGGGTTAGGATTAGGGTTTGGCTTAAGGTTACTTACATGTAATTATGCATAATTTATTGTTATTATAATAGTAATTACATGTAACGTGTAACAATGTCACCTTAAAATAAAGTGTTACCAAACTTTTATTTAGTAAGGATGCATTCAGTTGATCAAAAGTGACGGTACAGACCTCTGCATAGTTCCAAAAAAATATTTTTCCCAAAAATTCCGTTTTCAAACTTTCTATTCATCAAAGAATCCTGAACAAATGTATAATCATTTCCGCAAACAATGTTAAGCAGCACAAACATTTTCAACTTTTATAAGAATAAAAAGTGTTACTTAAGCACCGAATTAAATCAGCATATTAGAATGATATCTGAAGGATCGTGTGACACTGAAGACTGAAGAAATGATGCTGAAAATTCAGCTTTGCCATCACAGGAATAAATTATATTTTAAAGTATAATAAAATTGGAAATCATTTTTTTAATTATAATTCACAATATTACCATTTTGACTGTATTTTTGATTAATTAAATACACCCTTGATAAACATAAGAGACTATTTAAAGAAGTCATTTATGCTCATTGATGCTACATTTATGTATGCATATATACATATATATATATATATATGACATATTAAATTTTTACATGACAACGTCCTCCAGATATGATAAATCCTTTAGATAATGTAAAATTAAGAAATGTATTATTTAGGGATTTTTGATTTTTCGGATATACTGTACAATGGCTTTATTTTGTTTTCAATGGATAAATTCACAAAACCCTTAAAGCAGCAAGCTGCCAGGCAGCATATGTTACAGTGATTTAACCACGGTCCGGAGATGATGTTTGCTCAACGTTAAGCAGAGTGTCGGCTCTTTGCCTTTGCTAGGCAACTTGGTGCATGGATATAGAATTCATCTTTTATAACCAAACTTTATTTTTGGAGACACTTTTAGATTTTAGATTTTTAGATGAACTATCTCGTCCTACCCTTAGATAAGACATTGAGATTCAGATACACTGCATGGCTGAGACTGTTTCATGTCACTGCAGGATGTATATGTGGCAGGAGTTCCCTTTGATCTGGCCATTAGAGCCGACATTCTGTCTCCCCTTCCGTCTCTCAGCATAGATATTCACCTCCAGAGACATCCGGCTCTCTGGACTATGTTTACAGACTCCTTGCTGAACTCAGATGGTCTAGTTTACATGTGTGACTGTGTGTGTCCATTTAAACATATAAGCATCTGTATAGTGTGAACATAATAAATTAGGTGTTTTTTTTCTTTATACATTTTATGCATTATTTGAATTATTCCCCAAGTATTTGAATGCTAGTGAATGAAAGTATAGTCTGTTTCATGAATGTTATGTTATTTGGTCTTGCTAATGTTGTTTTTTAACTTTCGTGGTGCATGCAGTCACAAAAATACATTAATATTCATGAGCCAAGCCCTCATCATAGTACGATTGTACAATTGAACTTGAGAATGTTGCTTGAATCAGCAACAAAACACAATGGCAAGTGGTAGTGCTATAGCTACTCAAATAGAAAAAAGTCATGAACTACATGTCACAAAACCTTTCAGTAGCAAATGTGCCGTTTTAGTTTTTGCTGTGGTATTGAAACTAGAATCAAGAATCATTGAATTCCATTTGTAGGTCATTGACTACAGAAATTCTGGTATCGTGACAACCTCACTATGCAAGCCTCTGCTAAATGATCACCTGCTATCCTGCAAGTGAGATGGAGGGCTGTCTTTAGGGAGCTGATGGCTTCATCTGCTTCTTTTTGGAATTGTGAGGATCAAATGCATGCTCTTGAACCTCTAGGCCCTGATCAACTACTCTCCTGCTTCTCTTTGCCAGACCCTACCAAAGCTTGCGACATCCTTGCCAGGCTTATGCCATAAGTAAGAGAGCAAGACATCTCCTGCCACAGGCCTTCATTAGACACACAGATCAGGTTGGAGTCTCTGTCTCGTATTAATACCTGTCAGCAGCCCAAACTCCATTTATGTCGCGACGCTGGCTCTTGGAAGAGACGCCTGCGCTACTGCTTGCTGGACCTCCTCTTTGACTCTGAAAGAGTTTGCCAGACTTGCTTGTGCATGGGAATGGAAGGTCTGACAACAGATTCATTGTTTAGAGATGTTTTCCTGGTAAAAACCAGACCACCGGCTCTTTGTGACATTTAACAGATGCCCAAAATTTCAGTTTTCCTAGTATGGGACCCCTAAAGTGTGTCTGGGACAGTGGGCCATGAGATGATGTTGATACGTGGGTATCTTGAGACTGGGGCACATGGGCGATGAAGTTTCTCACCTCTGGATTCAATTAGTTTGCCTGTTCAATTCAGACGCATGCCTCGCACAAGGCAGATCATCGCTTCCTACGCTGCCCTTCAGCACTGGAAATGTATACCATGATTACTTAATAAAGATGCATTAATGGTATACATTTCCCACTTGGAAGCCTCAGATCTTATGTCCGCAAATTTTTTGCCTGCACTGACATTGAAGATGCATTCATCTAATTTGGTTGTCTCTGCAGGGAGATGTTTTCATAAATGTACAGTGGGGTAGAGTGGGTCTCAAAGTCTGAGACCACTTATAAAAGTGCTGCTGTTTTATTCTTTATTTGTATTTTAACACACAAAAGTGACAGTGAAGACATGTATTATGTTAGAAAAGATTTCTATTTCAAACAAATGCTGTCCTTTTAACTTTCTATACATCAAAAAATCCAGAAAAAAAATGTAACACGGTTTAAAAAAAAAAACATTGTTTTCAACATTGTTAATAATGAGAAATGTTTCAAATCAGCATTCAGAGTGATTTCTGAAGGATCGTGTGACACTGAATGATGCTCAAAATCTCAAAATTCAGCTTAGCATCACAGGAATAAATTACACTTTGAAATATATTAAAATAGAAAAAAAGTTGTTTTAAATTGTCATAATATAGTTCTAAATGTGTGTGTGTGTGTGTGTACCTGTGTGCCATCATCAACTGTGACCTTGTGATGACCGTATGATTGAGATGTTTTATCGTTTTCGTCATTGGAAAATAAAACTGGGCCACGCTAGACAGCACCATTGGATGTAAAGTGATCCAAGCTTGTGACAGCAGTAGAGTTTAGCCTTAGAGTTTAGTTTGTTCTTGGCCGCTGGGACAAGGTCTTGATTCTCATGCTTGCTGGCCACTAGCACTGAAATTGGAGAAATACAGTCCCAATGGGTTTATCAGAATGATAAGCCATTGAGACATTTGAGTGCCCAACCCTGATAACATGTCTGGGAGGACAAGGAGAAATGTTGTGAGAAGTCATGTGTGTGTGTAAGTCATGAGATAAAGGCTATGCCCTAGATTTTTATTGTATTATACTTTATTTAATTTTTATTATATTTCATTATTTTTATTTTATTATTCCTTTGTGTGTTATGATAAATACATCAAAACCCTGTATAAGATTCATTGAAAAATCTTCATTTTAAGACTTGATAAAAATACAGATTTTAAGACTATAAGAATATTTAAGATGTTAAGCTGGTCAATGATTTATTATTCCTTTGAAATAATGACTGTTTCATTTTTTTAAGCTTTAAACTGTGATTAGATGCAATTACAACACAGTTTTGACATTTAGAAGTTATTAGAGCTAGACTGTAAAAAATATTTTTCAAAGTTCGAGTATGTTTGCATAAGTTCGAGTATGACCTGTACTAACAACTTAACCAGTTATTTTTCAGTGTACTCTAAAAACAGCAAATACATATTTTTTGGTGTGTGATTGAAGCTTAATCACTGTTGCGTTTCCACAGAGAATAATGTAGTAATGCTGCATACTCTAGGTCTGTCACATCATAAACCATCTACATGAGTATGATTTCACATAATCAGAAAGAGTAGAATAGCTGTTGTTAAGGGTGGTTAGTAATGTCAGAGGTCACAGGAGGGGAGAGCGGGGACACTGCCATGGCCATAACATTGCTGGAGTCCTTTCTTAGTATCAGTGCAGTGTTAGCAGAATTCGCCTGACACTGTTGATCTTGAAATGGTTTTGCTTTCCTCATTAAATGTTTAAGAATAGGATTTGAGGCCAGCAGCTATAGATCAGAATACGTACACAGAGTATTTTGCTCCAGCGCATTGCAATCACACAGGGTGAGGACGCTAGACAAGAGGCGATCGCTAAGTGTCAGGGTGTTGAAGTGTGCCGGAGCACAAGCGAGATATGACTCCACGAGAGAGGGGAAAAAAGACGTGAGAACACAATGTGTGCATGCGAAAGAGAACAAGAAGATAGAAAGAGACTTTAGTAAAAGCTGTCTGTGTCCAGGCCTCTTTAAAACTGCATTATGGCGTCCCTTTATCAGAGCTACGAGTGGTTTTATGACAGGCCGCTGATGGATGAACGGTACTGTATTTCATATCGGAGAGTGGGCTGCGCGACCCAGCGGCGGCGGGGTGATGGGATGGTGTAGTGCTCACTTGTAGCTGTGACAAAGTGTTGTCATGAACACTGTTGTAATGCTTGCTCAAAAAAGCTCCTATGGTCATGACTTGAACAAGCGGACACATTATTCACTATTAGTCATCTCTGAACACTGAAATGATTCGTAGATCTGGTATTCATTAGTACTGTTTCCCTACAGTCAGTTTTTTTTAGTTGCATCACTTTTACTTTTTAATTGTTATCCACTAAAGACTCCAAAATTACAGTTGTGTGGCTTTTGATCTAGCCTATGTTTGTTAGCTTTGAGGCTAACTGTAACTCGTTTGTGCTCTAAATTTTTCTCTTGATCAAAAATATTGATGACTCGAGTTGGGACTACAGATTTTTGTCCAATCAAATGCTCTCTAGAATGAGAATGTTCCTTCTCTGCCAACCGACTACAAAGTAGCTAATCCTTGTTAATGGCAATGATCACTGATAATTATTGACAATGATAATTCAAGTCTATTAAATACTACTGTTCAAGTTTGGGGTTTGTAAACATTTTTTTTGGAAAGAAATCTCTTTTGATGCTTACCGAGGCTGTATTTATTTGATCAAAAAATACAACTAAAACAGCAATATTATAAAATATATACATTTAAAATAAGAGTTTTCTTTTTTAATATATTGTAAAATGTAATTTATTTCTGTGATGCAAAGCTAATTTTTTTCAGCATCATTAATCCAGTCTTCAGCGTCACATGATCCTTCAGAAATCATTCTAATATGCTGATTTGCTGCTCAAGTAACAATTCTTATCATTATCAATGATAAAACCAGCTTTGCTGGTTCATATTTTTGTGGAAACCATGAAATTATTTTCAAGATTCTTTGATAAACAGAAAGTTCTAAAGAAACAGCATTTATTGAAATGATTAAATAGAGTTTTTTTTAACAGTACAAGTGCCTTTACTGTCATTTTGATCAATTTATTGGGTGCTTGCTGAATAAAAGTATTAATTTCTTTCAAAACCCCTTACTGACCCCATACTTTTGCACTGTAGTGTATGTCCTGCCCAAACTTCTTGTTTAAAATGAATAGAGAAAACTGTGCTTGTCAAGCCATTTCATGTATTTTATGCATAAGTGTTTTTTGTTTGTCATTACAGCTCATTTAGGACAGACTATTTTTGTATCAGTAATGGAGAACTTTATTGCATCACCTTTTTTTAAGACTTGAGTTATAGCTTTGGCTAAAACTATCTGCAAAATGCATAAATGTAAATGTAGATTTTTTTCACTGCTGTGTTTTGTTAAAAATAGCCTTATTGGGGAAATGAATAAATATAGAATCAGTATTCTCTTAACATTTCACTGTGCTAACGGTGTGCTTTATGTAAATTCTCTTATTTGTGAGACTGAGAATGTGCGAGAGGCTCATAAACATAGCCTGCCGTCGGTCCTCCACATGATATGGTAAATCGGCACCTCTCCACAAACATCCTGTTTCTAATCCTCCCCTTGACCTCCCTTTGAAATGGTACATGCCTGTTTCCTTCAGTGTCTCTGGCACTGGAGTCAAAGGCCTAAAGTCGTGCAATGTTGTTTCCGGAAAAAAATAGCCTGATGCTGGAGTGATACTTGTTCCTGTGAGACAATGTTGTGTTGCTCACTTCCTGCTGTAGACCTCCACCACACTGCCCTGATCTGCCCTCTCTCATGTGGCAGGTCCTGGGTCACAGCAGATCTCACAATATGCATGAGCACGTTTGGCTGTGCAAATGTCCTGGAGATTTTGTACATTTGGTAAAGTTTTTCTTATTTGCTGTATGCTCAAAGAAGCTTTACTGCGTTCCATACAGATGTAGAAATATGGGCATTTTTGCAACTTCAGTGTCTCAGGGGCTGAAGTTTATTAAAAGTAAAAGATTTCATCAATTTTTTCCCACCAGGCCATTTATTTTTGCTATTTTTCCAAATGCATTTTTTAAGTTACCTTTGTCTCAGACCCAGACTTTAAATTTAAATACGAAAATCCATCATAAAAATATTAATTCTAACATTTATTAAAACTATGAAAAAAATTAATCATAAAAACAGTTATTTATATATTAGAAATGAATGTCAGTTTGTGTATGCAGTTTGTTCCATCAGTTTGTGTGTACTTGTTTGAACTGATATTTACAAAAGATGTAATTGTGTTTTTAATTGTGTATATTTATAATACGTACTGTAAAATTCTAGCTATGAAATTAATCTTAACATAGAATTTGGCAAGAAAGCCAATTCCCATATAGGAAAATGAACAATTTTATTTACATATTTGAAAAAGGAAAATTAAAACATTGATTAAAATGACAATGGCTAAAAAAACTAATATAATTATTTTATATTAATAAAATAAAAAGTATTATGTATGTTTTTTTTATTGAATTTTGAAGTTTTATTTAGTATTTGGGTAATTTTATTTTATTTTGTAATCATTTTTACTTCGATTTGTTAGTTATATTTATAGCTTTCCTAAACAGTTTTTTGAAATAGAAAGGCCCTGTAATATGGCACACCACTAGCCGCTACAGACCCAGTTTAGCCTTTCTGCTCGTGTGACTGGTGGCATTGTCAGCACAATGAGGAGTCCACGACTAGTGTAAATCCTCATTGACCCTACACTGGCCCTACATAACTGATGCCTTGGTCTGCCGGGTGAAAACACTTGTTGAACATGTTGCCATCTGGAAATTCACTGCTGTCTGTTTATTGTCAGGTTGGATGTATCAGATTTTCTAACTTTAATGGCCTGTTTGGATTGCGTCTGTGTCAGGGAGACGCTAGTTCTCAGGTCTCACCTCGGGCCCCCTGCTTCACAGTATATGGTGCGTAGCGATTCTGCACAAGCAGAAACCGTGTCTCTGATCTGCTGACTGTGAGCCCTGGTGGCCCGGTTGGCTGTCACCAAGTCTGACACAATCCATTAAAAAACATTGATGGGTCGTTCTGTGTGTGCCGTTCCTTTAAGAGATGAAAGAAAACATGACATGAGCTATGTAACATGATCTCCAACTTTAAAAATTATGATAAAAAATTATAATGTGTGTGTGTGTGTGTGTATACAGTATATATATATATATATATATATATAGAGAGAGAGAGAATAAATGAGTATTTACTCTTCAGTAGAGCATTGATAAAGTATATTTTATATTTTATTTTCTGTATATTTTATATTTTATTTTCTGTATATTTTATATTTTATTTTCAGCTTTCTGTCATTCAGACAAGTCAAAACATAAGGGCGATCACGGATCACGTTTCGAGCTGTGTGTTCCTCCCTGCTCTCGCTACATCACGAGTGGGGATACACACAGTTTGTGCGTGGTCTGCCTGGGTGCGAGGCATGCGGAGTCGGCTCTTGAGGGAGCCAACTGCCCACACTGTGAGCGGCTTCCGCTGCGCACGCTTCGCTCCCGGAGGGCTCTCTTCGAGAAGGGAGGCTTTGCGAGTGTTGCCGAGGCAGAGCGGCTGCTGCACTCGTGGGGCTCGCAGGCTGATCTGGAAGAGGGAATGGAGACGGGCGGGTCCCTATCGTCTTCCTCTCCTGCCAGATCTGGTGCCCTCTCCTTGGGTTCGGAAGCCCGTTCCACGGTTTCTTCCCCCCGAGCTGAGGGCTCGACGCTTCATCTCTCTTCCTCCGAGGAGGTTGATGTGGTGAGCGTCGACAAGGATTCGCCTCCTCAATTGCCCCAATATGAGGAGCTGTTGGAGGTGGTCACTCGAGCAGTTGCCAAGTTAGACATTGACTGGCCTGCCGAGAAAACATCTGAGCCGCAGAGAAGCAGGTTAGATGAACGCTTTCTGCGAGCAAGGCCACCACCTCCACTCCGGAGCCTCCCGTTTTTCCCCTATCTCCACACTGAGGTGTCGAGATAGTGGGCTAAGCCATTCTTGGCCTGCCTCTTCGTCCCAGCGTCTGATTACTACGGTAATGTGGGGGGACTGAGTGAGCCCGGGTACAGAGCGATGCCACGGGTTGAACAGACGCTCGCGAGCTATCTGTCGCCCGGGGTTGCATCGTCTCTGAAGGCTCCGGCTTTGCCCACCAAACTGCTACGTACTACATCTGCGTTGGTGAGCAAAGGGTATGCGGCAGCAGGTCAGGCTGGTCCGTGTCTGCACACAACGTCTGTGTTACAGGCCTACCAAGCTGAACTGCTGAAAGAGTTGGATGAGGGCGAGGAGTTCAAGGCAAGAGATATTTCATAACTCAGGAGGACCGCTAATTTAGCTCTCTGTGCCACCAAGGAGACCGCCCGTGCCATTGGGTGCTCCATGGCAGCTATGGTGGCAGCGGAGAGGCATCTTTGGATGACCATCTCCGATATGAGAGATAAAGACCGGGTCTGCCTTATGGACGCCCTGCTTGCGCCTTCTGGCCTGTTCGGCGATGCCGTCAATGCAGTCGTCGACAGGTACCAGGAGGCCCATAAACAAGCGGCCGCTCTCGACCTCTGGAGGCCACTGGGCTGGAGCAGCCTCCTCCGCATACCAGCTCCTCATATAGGGACACACAAAAACAGAGCGTCGCCTCTCGTGCGCCCCCGCAGAAAGGCAGAGGTCGACGGCGCTCTGCGCCGGGGACTTCTAAACCTGAGACGGACCTGTGGGCTGTCATTCAGGCTAGGAAGTCCTCGGCGAAGCGGTCCTGATGTATGTGGTCCAGGACTTCTGAGGGCGACCCCTACTGGGGTGGAGCGGTGCACACCGCATTACACGGTGCCCGTCTCGCCTCAGTGCCCTCAGGGGATCGGTCTGCCAACCCTGCGCCCAGTTCCAGGGTGCAGCCCTCCCCAGCGAGCGTTATTTTCAGTTCTTTCCGCCCGGAGACGTAGCGGAAAGCAGTTAGATCGGCCGCCCCCTGCCGGTGCGCCGCTTCAGGGCATCGATCTAGCCGCTCCTGTTACACCAGAGGTCAGTCTCGAGAGACTGCCTTAGTAAATTACTTGGCAGCGTGGAAACTACTATCAAATGTATCTCGTTGGTTCCTGCACACGGTAGAGAGAGGCTATCGTATTCAATTCATCGCTCCGCCGCTGCCTTTCAACGGGGTCATTCCCGACTCTGGTCGGCCCCGAGCAGGCTCTGGTGATGGAACAAGAAGTCAATACTCTGCTGAGGAAGGAGGCCATCGAGGTGGTCCCTCCTCACGAGAGACAGTCCGGATTTTACAGCCGGTACTTCATAGTTCCAAAGAAGGATGGAGGGCTGCATCCCATTTTAGATCTGCATCAGCTGAAGTTCATGCGACTGAAGTTCAAGATGCTCACAATCAAACATGTCGTGTCTGAAATCAGGTCCGAGGACTGGTTTGTCACGATAGATCTAAAGGACGCGTACTTCCATGTCTCCATCCTTCCTACTCACAGGAAGTTCCTGAGGATTGCATTCGGGGGCGAAGCTTACCAATATCGAGTTCTTCCCTTTGGCCTAGCACTCTCACCCCGTACTTTCACGAAGTGTGTGGATGCGGCACTGGCCCCGCTGCGGCTTCAGGGCATCCGCATACTGAATTATATTGACGATTGGTTGAGTCAATATAATTAGCTCAATCAGAGCAAACGGTGGCTCGACATCGAGATGTCATTCTCGCCCACATGAAAGACCTGGGGTTAAGACTAAACGCCAAGAAAAGTGTGCTTTCTCCATTACAGAGGACCACTTATCTGGGCGTGGTGTGGGATACGACCACGATGCAGGCACGCCTGTCCCCTACTCGTATCGAGTCGATCCTCACGGCAGTCAGGAGAGTGACAGAAGGTCAGTCACTCACTGTCAAGCAGTTTCAGAGACTGCTGGGTCTCATGACAGCTGCGTCCAACGTGATACCTTCTGGTCTGCTGTACATGAGACCCCTACAGTGGTAGCTCAAGACCAAGGGGTTCTCCCCGAGGGGAAACCCACTCTGCATTTTCAAGGTCACGAGACGATGCATACGTGCCTTAGACATGTGGAGGAAACCTTGGTTCTTGTCCCAGGGCCCGGTGTTGGGAGCTCCTTGTCGCCGTGTAGCACTAGCGACGGACTCATCCCTCACCGGTTGGGGTGCGGTTATGAGTGGCCACCCTGCCGCGGTCTGTGGAGTGGCCGCCATCTGACATGGCATATCAATTGACTGGAGATGCTGGCCGTGACCTAAGAGATCACCACATGTTGGTGCGCGTCGGTGGTCTCGTACATAAACCACCAAGGAGGTCTGCGGTCGCGACCCTTGTACAAGCTGGCGCACCAGATCATTGTGTGGTCCCGGGGCAAACTCCTCTCACTGAGAGCAGTGCACATTCCTGGGCATCTCAATGAGGGAGCAGACGTTCTGTCGAGACAGGGGCCGAGGCCCGGGGAATGGATGCTTCACCCCGAAGTGGTGAAGCAGATACGGAGAGTGTTTGGCCAGGCACAGGTGGACCTGTTTACGACTCAGGAGTCATTGCAATGTCCCCTCTGATTCTCTTTGACTCCTCCAGCTCCTCTGGGACTGGATGCTATGGTGCAGACTTGGCCGAGGCTTCGTCTGTACGATTTTCCCCCTATCGCACTGCTCCCGGGAGTTCTGGCGAGAGTGCGCCGGGACGAGGTCAGTCTACTACTGGTAGCGCCGTTCTGGCCAGGCCGAGTATGGTTCTCGGACCTGATTTCTCTCCTCGACGGCACTCCGTGGAAGATTCCCGTCAGGAGAGCTCTCCTCTCACAGGTGGGGGGCACTATCGTCCACCCTCGCCCGAATCTGTGGAAACTGTGGGTGTGGCCACTGAGGGGGCACAGCTCATAGCTTCCGGTCTCTCAACCGAGGTTGCTGAGACCATCCTCCAATCCAGAGCTCCCTCTAAGAGGAAATTGTACGCCCTGAAGTGGACACTCTTCACTTCATGGTGCGGAGACCGCCAGCTCGACCCAGTTAACTGCGCGATTGGTACAGTTCTGGAGTTTCTGCAGGCCCGTTTCTCCACAGGGTTAAACCACTCCACCATTAAAGTTTATGTGGCGGCCATTGCGGCCTACCACGCTCCTGTCGGTGGTTAGTCAGTGGGTACACACCCCCTCGTTACACGTTTCCTCTGCGGTGCGCTGAGGCTGAGGCCGCCGGTACATGGGACTTGGCTGTGGTGCTAGAGGCTTTTTGCAAGGCTCCCTTCGAGCCCATCGAGGAGATATCTGACAGACTCCTCACTATTAAGACTACCTTCCTTTTGGCTATTTCCTCTCTAAAGAGAGTTGGTGATCTTCAGGCCCTATCAGTGGCCCCTGCCTATCTTGACTTTGCACCCGGCATGGTCAAAGTTTTTCTCTACCCTTGAGCGGGGTATGTACCTAAAGTTCCCTCCATCACACCACAGCCCATCGTAATTCAGGCCTTCTGTCCTCCTCCCTTCAGGGAGCCAGACCAGCAGAAGCTTAATTGTATGTGTCCAGTGCGAGCACTGGGCACGTACATCCACAGAGCTGCCCTGTGGAGAAAGGCGGACCAACTGCTTGTGTGCTATGGTCCCCCTAAGAGGGGTCTTCCTGCTACGAAGCAGACCCTCAGTAGGTGGATAGTGGATGCGATTTTCTCTGCCTATGAGTCCTCTCAGCTCCCCTCGCCGATGGGAGTCAGCCTCCCGAGGTGTGGCGGCCTCCAAGGCCTTCTTAGCAGGTGTGTCTATGCAGGTCATCTGCAACGCTGCTGGGTGGTCCACACCCCTCACGTTCATGAGGTTCTATGACCTCGACATGCGAGCCACTCCGGGCTCTTCTGTTTTCTCGTCCTAGTACAGACTAGGCAGGGACTTGTCAGTCTGGAGGAGTGGGTATCTCGTTCCCTAAGCGTTTTCGGACGCAGCTCGAGTTCCTGAAGGGGAAAGTCTCAGGTTACGTATGTAACCATATATATATACAGTGCCCTCCAAAAGTATTGGAACAGTAAAGACAAAATTGCTCTGTTGACTGTGGAGTCAAGGCATTTACAAATATGATTAAAAGATGAATATGAGACAAAACTACAGAATGTCACATTTTACTAATTGGGTGATTCAACTCATAGATGTTTTACCAGCTAAGAAGTTCAGCACTTTTAGAGTTTCATCCCCCTATCTGATGTGAGCATAAGTATTGGAACAGTTGCCTCACAGGTCTTTTTAAGTGATCAGCTGTGTCCTGTTGTATTAATTCTTCAGATATTAAAAGCAGGGAATGAATTGTATCAGTTATATCCATTACTTCTGAATCTTGCATTCGATGATGACACACACAAAACAGGATGAAGACGAGGGAGCTGACTTTGAGAGAAAAGCAAGCATTTTGGATGCTAAAAGAAAAGAGGAAGTCAATTAGAGCTATAGAAAAAACAAAGGGCATGGAGAAATCAAGAGTTTGGAAACCACCAGTGACACCAGCAACCAACAATGACCTGATCGGCTGAGAAAACAACAGTAGTTGATGACAGACAAATCATAAAAGCTGTGAAAATGAACCCTAAAAGACGTGTCTGTAAAATCATCAACAACTTCCAGAAAGCTGGGGTGATGCTCTGGCTATCTTTTGTCCTCAGGAGACTTTGACACAGAATTACAGATGCTACACAGCAAGACGCAAACCTCTGACCAGCTCCAAAAATAGAAAGGCAAGATTAGAGTTTGCAAAAAAGCACAAAGGTGAGCCAGAAGAGTTTTTGAACTGTTTTTATGGACCGAGGAATTTATAAGGGCAAAGAAATGGAAAGTCTTAGATTGCCCAAGTCAATCCCCAGATATAAATCCAATTGAACATGAATTTCACCAACTGAAGAGGAGAGTAAAGGCAGAAACTCCTCAAAACAAACAACAATTGGAATTGGCTGCATTAAAGGCTGGGAAAAGTATTTCAAAGGATGAGACCAAGAGTGTGGTGATGTCTATGGGTCACAGACTCACTGCTGTGATTGTGTGCAAGGGATCTGCAACTAAATAATAGCTTTTAATCTTTTATATCTACCTTATGTTCAACTGTCCCAATATTTATGCTCACATCAATGAGTGCGATGAACTCTAAAAGTGCTGTTCTTTTTATTTGGTAACACATGTATGTGTTGAAACGGCTAATAATAAAATGTGACATTCTGTAGTTTTGTCTCATATTCATCTTTTAATCATATTTGCAAATGTGTTGACTCCACAGCCAACAGAGCAATTTTGTCCTTACTGTTCCAATGCATATGGACGGCACTGTATATAACGAGGACATGAAAATGCACTGGTACTGCATTACAGGGATCACCGTCTCTCTCTTGTTGCCCTGGTCTCTCTGAGAGTGAGAGATGAAGAAAGGGAGACATAAAAGCACAAACACATGTGTGCGTGATCAGAAGAAGACCAGATTGGAGCAGTGAAGCCCAATAGTTGTGGGAAAATATCAGCCATCATTCATCTCTGACAGCCGAGATGAAAAATAAACTGGCAGGAGTGCATTTGGAAGAGGGAACAGTTGAGGTGGCTTGCAGTCCAGTACATGTAACCCAATCTAACGGGTTTACAGTCCTCTTGAAGGCCCTGTCCCAAATGGAGCACTTAATGTGCACTGCAAGTCTGAGAAGTCCACAAGACTGTAGGGTGTCCCGTTTGACATTTTAGGCTTCAGAAGGTCCTTGATGTGGCCTTTTACCAACCCCACACTGGTTTGTGGACTACAGTGGACTTCACTACAGCTTGTGTATTGAATCTGTTGTGTACAGTGTGAAGTCTTAAAAAAAGAGAAGAACAGGAATAATATGTTAAAAGTGTATGTTTCTATTTAATTATCTGAATACTGAGATTTGTATACACACACTCACACACATATATATATCAAATGTCACAGTAATAATTTTTTTATATATATATTCGATTTCTATTCTAGCATTTTGTATTATTACAGTTTCTACAAAAATATTAAGCAGCACAACTATTTTTAACTGTTTATTGTATGTAGATAGATAGATAGATTATTATTATTTTTTTAAGTTGTAGTAATGTTTACTGAATGTGACTGGGACATGAAATTACATTTGAAGAGTTCAGATTCAAAAGCCTCTAAGTGCCATCTGAAATTTTCTTCTAAAATAAGCATTTTTATCAGGCTTTTATATTTATGTTCGGTTATTTCACTAATTGCATAGAAAAGGACCTATACATTGCCTTTAGCAACAAAATTACTGAACGTATATATTTAAAAGACAGAAAATGGCACTGAGTTAGGATGTAATGATTTTTAGGCGGCCTTGAATAAAAAGGCAGAATGACCCCACAGAAAGATCGAGTGGTAGGCGGGGAGGAATTTAGCAGGAGGCGGGGCTTGTTTATCGGCACAATTTAAGCGAGCAAACACACGGCAGGAATGAGTGGAGTCACCAGTAACCCGACACTGTACGGGGTGATGGCCTACAGCAGCTGCTGAGGTACCGCATGAGTCCTCAACTTCGGTCCCTCCCAACTTCAGACCGACGCTCTAAATCATAACAAATTGAATAAATTCACGGTAGCACAATCTGAAGAACCCAAACACCTGTTTGCCAGGGGGTGACAGCTATATGAATCACCAGCAGGCGTGCCGAGCATAATAGGCCTCATTAGAGACTGTAGGTCGTATCACGTTCCTGTCAGAACAGGTGGGTCTGTGTTATGTAACAGCAGAATGACCCCAGCTCACCTTTGGCTCCTGACCGGCGCTTTAAGGAGTAGCATAAACACAGGTCTCAACACCCAGCACATGGACCAATGAGCAGATCCCAAAGTGTGTCAAAGAACATCCATGTGTTTTCATTACTTTTGATGGATTCTTGGGGTTATTTCATTAAAAATGTCTTCACGGATATTCTCTAGACAAAATAGTGGACATTATGGAATAGGAAATACACTATTGTCAGGGTAGCATAATGGTTCATAAAAATCTAGGCTGTGAGGGATATAAGTACAGCATGTTCAATGAATTGTACTGTTGTTTAAAAACAATTCAGTTGTTTAGCTGTAGAAACATTTTTCCAGAAATCTTCCAGTAGACAAAAACTCCATAAAACAGTTTTGAAAATTACATGTGATCTAGGATACTGCATGACATCAAAGGGGCACTAAATATGTCCCACAAAGCTTTGTTTTCATATGCATAAAATTCAATAACATCTACCCTGACTGAGGTCTATTGTATGTAGGTTGCAATAATGCTTATGATTATACACAAATTGCAGAATAATTGCAAAAAATTGCATTCTGTTATGAAAACTGTGATTTATTGTATGGTGTCTTCTTTTGTAATCAGCCTCACATTAATATTTAATATTGGTTGTTGGCTTCAAAATATAAATGATTGCTAAATTGACCAAAAATCTTTATATCACATCCCTAAAAATCCCTTTAAATGTTTTCTCCCCAATGTTTAGAAATGGGTAAATATGAAATCTAATCTATTTCTTGTAACAAGGCAGAATTGTTTACTTAAAGGTATAGTTCACCCAAAAAATTTAATTTTGTCATTATTTATGACAAATATTTATGTTTGTTCCAAACCTGTATGAGTTTCTTTCTTATGCTGAACACAAAATAATATATATTTTGAAGAACCAAACAGTTTTGTATGAGGATTTGCATAAGAAATACTTGTGCTTGTTGGTGATGTTTGTATTGATGTGTCAAGTGTTTGTAATTCGGGATATGCATGGAGATTGGCATTGTATATATACCATATATATCAACTGTTCGATTTCCAGCATTCTTCAAAGTATTTTCTTTTATGTTCAACATAAGAAAGAAACTCATACAGGTTTGGAACGACATAAGGGTGAGTAATTACAATTTTTAAGGTGAACTGTCTCTTTAAGTGTCTCAAACAAAGCTTTGAATATCTTTTTATGGCATTAACACTGCAAAAATAACTTTTTGATCATCACTCCTATAGAGGCTGCTAATCAAATTGAGCCTTGCTGTTTTCAAAATAACTTTAAAAATCCATTTAAATTTCAAAATGTAATTTCAAAAACTGGGAAGATGTGAGAAAGACTGAGATAGTGACCAGCCCCCGTCTGGGTGGGTTTGGCACCAAAACACAGCTTCTGGGAAGTTAGCAGTGCTCTTCTCTCCATGCACGTTCATGTGCAGTGAGTCACCGCTTCACACAGCCGCTGTGCCTAGTCTACAGATAGACTTGAATAAAGCCGCTGTTTTGTTGATTTTTCACATTAAAAACCCATAGATTTCTGTGTATAGGTGCAGAAATGTAAGCTGTCACATATCATAACATGGGAAATATACTCAATGAACAATTTGAACTTTGTTCTTTCATAATTAGATTCGTAAATGGCACTTCTCATCACTGTTTCTTTTCTAAGAACTCGAATCGAAGTTCACTGAAACCCAATGAAATCGAATCTTTGTGATCTGAGTTGTTTTGTTACTCTGAGGGGGCAGGGTTTCAGGGTCCCTGGACCCAAAAGTAAAAAAGCGGCCCACAAACCTCAGCACACATTTGGAGTAACATCCTTCAATTTGTCTAGAGCTTTTAACTGTACGCAGAATTTGGAGACACAGCAGCCATGCCTAAGCGAAAGATAAACCTGATGCAGGTTTGGCGCAGGAATCGTGCTGCTCACCCAAACAGAGCTAAGAACCTAAAACTATGGCCACGTCAACTGTAAGTTTGAAAAATGTTAAAAAAGGGTTACTTCTTTGGTCTGTATACACCACTTGATAGCGAGAGATGCTCATTGTTGTGGAGCTCAAACATTTGTTTGTTGTGACAGTGCTGTGATAGTAATAGTGCTTTAATTGTGATGTGATGTACAGTTTATTTAAACTGGAATATTATGCTTAGATTTAGTTTTTAGTGTTGTCTTTTTTATTTTTCTATGTCCTAAAAAAGAAAGAGCCTTTCTTGAAATTTAGACTTTATATCTCACAGTTATGAGAAATAAAGTCATCTCACTAAATGGCAAGCAAAAGAAAAAAAGAAGTGTATATTTGTGTTATTTCAGAAGTTTGGGGTTGGTAAAAATTTTTAATAGCTGCATTTATCTAATCAAAAATAAAGTAAAAACAGTAATATTGTTAACAGTTATTATAATTTCAAATATATCTCAATGTAAAATGTAATTCATTTCTCTGACTTTTAAATAAATACAGTAAAACAGTTATGTTGTTACAGTTATTATAATTTCAAATATATTTGTAATGTAAAATGTCATTTCTTTCTCTGAATTTGAAATAACTCTTTTCTATTATAATGTTTTTTAAGTATTTTCTTTCTATGATGGCAAAGCTGAATTTTCAGCATCATTACTTCAGTCTTCAGTGTCACATGATCCTCCAGAAATCATTCTAATATGCTCAAAAGACATTTTTTATTATTATTGTCAATGTTGAAAACTGTTGTGCTGCTTGATAATATTGGTGAATACATTTTTTCAGGATTCTTTTATGAAAAGAAGTTGAAAAGAACAGCAGTTATTTGAAATAGAATGTTATGTAACAATATAAAAATCTTTGAATTTTGATCAGTTTAATGCATTGTGATGATATAAAAGTATTAGCAGTGTATAAAATCGTTGCCTTGGAATTATAAGGTTCTATCTCACATTTTTGTCAAAATTTAGTTATTCGCATATTCTTATTCTGTGACAACTTATTTACATTATGTGATGTTTCTTTTGTAAGCTGTGTGCATTTTGGGTCTTTTTTAAGAAAACAAAAAGGGTTCTATCTACAGAAGTCTATGGAATGCAAAAACTTTAAAGCTCAAAATCTCAAAACTGCTCAGAATGCAGATAGAACCTTATAATTCCAAGGCGGCGTAATGTCACTTTAACTTTACTCGATATATCTCAGAATAACCTGTTTTATCTCATAAAAACTTTTGTATGTGTGCAGAAATTAAGCTGTGATGGTAGATGCTATTTATAATGTAAAATATTAATACATTTTGTACCTGCAGGGCACAATTGAGAGACCCCGAAGTGGTGGCAGCCCTCCTTCAGCAGAATGTCAAGATGGCGCGTCTACTCCCTCCCACTGGCAGCAATGTGTTCCGCCCCTTCACTTTGGAGTCGCTTGCCGAGATCGAGCGGCGGATGGCAGAAGAGGCCATCGAGCAGGAGCAGATGAAGGCCCAGAATGTCGAGGTGCCTGAGGAGGATCTGCCCAAACCCAGCAGTGATTTGGAAGCAGGAAAGGCCCTACCCTTCATCTACGGCGACCCTCCGTCGAATCTCCTCAATGTTCCTCTGGAAGAGTTGGATCCATTCTACAAAGCAAAAAAAGTCAGTGGCAAAAGCCCAGATGTCAATAAATATTTACAAATCTGGCTTATCAGACCAACATTTATACCACAAGAGATTTTGTGTCCCTTTTTTGTTTTGCAGACGTTCATCGTGGTCACCAAAGGAAATACAATATTCCGATTCAATGCTGAACCTGCATGCTACGTTCTAAGTCCATTCAGCCCCATTCGACGAGTGGCCATAAGAATACTCATACATTCATATCCTTCAAATAACGCCATGAAAATAATAATTATATATAATGTCATTTTATGTATGTATATCAACATATAACAATGTTCTCCATCTGCTCTTTGATTTCCATGTATTATTTAGGTTGACATCTTAACTTTGTGTAATGCTTCTTGCTTAATTTAGTTTTCCTTTACTTCACAACAAATTATTTAGCATGTTCATCATGATAACCATCTTGTCAAACTGCGTGTTCATGACGATGGGTGACCCTCCAGCATGGAGCAAAATAGTAGAGTAAGATTTGCACCATGTCTCCAAAATCTATCCCAGCATTCTTTAAATACTCAACACCACCAATGACAACTGATCACAGAGCGGCCATCTATCTATCTATCTATCTATCTATCTATCTATCTATCTATCTATCTATCTATCTATCTATCTATCTATCTATCTATCTATCTATCTATCTATCTATCTATCATGTCTGTCATGCTACCAATACTGTTCCGTCTATTTAAAAAATATTTTCTAAACTCTGCTTTTCTAGTTAAAAATTATAGGCAACATGAATATCAATTCATTTTAATTCATCTTCTTTAAATTTTAATTACAATTCTCCATTCACAGTTTTTCTCAGTCGCTTTGGTACATTTCTCGAATCATCCTTGACATTTGCAAAACAGTAAGTGCATTTCTCAAAACAACTCGTACAAATAGCAAAACACCATGGATTACCTGAGATATGTAGAAAATATGCTTGACAGTTTATGACAACTAGATCAACCATTTTGCATTTAATGACTTATACGATGAACTAATGACTAGATGTTTTGAGGGGTACTATATAATACATTTTGAGCAACATGACTTAAGCAATTGATAATGTAGGAAACAGCAGAGAATTGTACATAATCATTTGCATGGATGTACCAAAGCATTTGCAACTTGTTCAAAGAAATGAGAAACTGCTTTTTTGATGTGCACAAGTGGCACAATGATGTGAATATTGAACAGGTAGTTTTCAGAATTTCAATTCTGATCTGAGAAATGTACCAAAGCGACTGAGAAAAACTGTAATTCAAATTCAGGAAAATTCAATGAAATTCTTAATTCCTTTCTGGTGCACAACCTTGATATTTAATGCTCTTGACATAAAATCCACATAAAATGATCTAACCGGCAACATAAAGTGGAAGTTATTGAGACACATTTATATGCCTTGATTGTTTATTGTGTAATTTGATCCCTCTTAGGTACGTTTTCACTGGCATCTACACCTTTGAGGCGCTTGTGAAGATACTGTCCAGAGGCTTCTGCATTGGTGATTTCACATTCCTGCGAGATCCATGGAATTGGCTGGATTTTATGGTCATCTCCATGGCGTAAGTATGACCCTGATGAATATAGATGTAAAATCAGAACTTAAAAAAGCGAGTGCAAAGATTTGTTATGGCTCTCAATGTACTGATGAAAGTGAAAAATGTATAAAAAACAAACAAATAAAGTGCTAAATGTTCAATACAAAATGCTGCATTATAAATATTTCAAATAGCGTTGTGATTAAATGCAAATTGATTGTTCAGAAGAGGATTGGAATAGTTTACTTTTTTATTTTTAAAAGCAGTTTCCGTAATCAGATGCTGTTCCGAATAGTCAGCGTAGTGTGTGACTGACTAATCAGTTTTTGCTCTGTCAGGGTATGTGGCGCATGAGATAGGTGGGGCCTGGCAACCACATTAGACACAGATGCATTGTGAAAATACCCACTCAGATGTGAGAGGTCAAATGTCAGTTTGTTTACAGCATCACCAAAAGTTTAATGAGGGCTGCGCGCAGGTCCCGGTCCTCTGAAGACAGTCCTCCTCAGCTTCTCCATGCGTGTTCCCGAGGTCCACCCTCACCTCCGTTTACAATCACAGCCTGGCTGAATGAAAATGTTTATCCACTTGTAAAGCGAGATCACTTACCAGGTCTATTTTTAGCAGTAAATCTCAGCTTCACACTTTGGCCCTCTTCAGAACACTAAAAGGCTGCGGTTTGATTGTAGTTCTGATGGTGTACAAGGACTTTTGAGATCCCAAGTTGTTATCATTACTGCTGCATTCCCTCTGCTGTAAACCGTAGTATTCCTAAAAGTATTTTAGTATACATACAGTAGTCTATAAACTATTTTTGTTGCAGGTTATCAAAAAAACTGAATAAACGTTATTTCCCCTTGATCTTTAGTCAAGTAAATCCTCAATATATAAAGTCGGAGTGCAGGATGTTGGATATTTTAGCTTGCTAGCTTAATTTTTAAACTACGAATTTCAGCCAAAGCTTATTTCTCTCAATATTCTTCACAGTATTTTAGTAAATGTCTCCTGAACTACTTCTACAGAAATTTCGTTGCCTGAAGTTCACAGATAATTACATGCTGTGATCCAGTTGCCCAACAGGCATCTCACTTGCTATTGGTCCATAGTATACACATAATGATGGCATTTGGCTTCTGTGATCGACTGTTGCACTCAAGCTAAATATAGTCTACACTGAACATATCTCTTACGCCAGCAATTTCTACGCTCCTTAGAAGACCATACTTGTGGAGGAAAAACAAAGTGACACTAATAAAACGCTGAGACTCTGCTTGAGCAGACTCTTACAAAAATATGGTTTAAGAAAGTTCACTTCAATAAAAGAGATTCATTTGAATGCACACTTTCTTCAGCCGGAAATATTTCAAAAGAACAACATTAAAACAAAGGATTACACAAATCATACGTAAATCATTGCCAATGACCAGATATACAGGTATATCCAGACATGTTGGAACCTGTTGCAGTTACTTAAATCTAACATTGACTACTTTTTTTTTTATGTATACAGTGTAAGTGGTATAATTATGAGGTTTTAAAATAATAAGCAAATGATAATCCTCTTCACTTCATGCACAGGTACCTCACAGAGTTTGTGGACTTGGGGAATATATCAGCTCTGAGGACTTTCCGTGTTCTTCGGGCCCTGAAAACAATAACTGTTATTCCAGGTCAATACAGCATTTCACATGGCTACAGGAAAAATGAATGCTACTCACTTGAAGTCAAAATGTCACATTAATGTTTTTTTGTATAATTTGGGAGTACTTCAGCTGAGATTTTGTTGAACTGCATATTCCAGGTCTTAAAACCATCGTTGGCGCTTTGATTCAGTCAGTGAAGAAACTGGCGGATGTCATGATCCTCACTGTCTTCTGTCTCAGCGTGTTTGCTCTCATTGGCCTGCAACTGTTCATGGGAAATTTGCGGCAAAAGTGTGTCCGGTCTTTTGACTGGAGCAACAGTGATAACCTGACCATGCTCTTCAATCACACAGACATCAATGGCACTGAAGCTGCCAACAGCACATTCAACTTTCAGGAATATATTGAAAATTCAGGTGACTTTTTACATCACTGTGACATGAAATGTAGCCCACAATTGCTGCACATATGAATTATTATGAAAACAACTTGTTGCTTACTTTATTTGAACCATTTTAGTGTTCAGATTCTCCCTGCAGTGGTATTGATTGGTGATTTCCATTCCTTTTCCATAGACAACTACTACTATGTGCCTGGCCATTTGGATCCATTACTTTGTGGGAACAGCTCTGATGCAGGGTATGTTATTCAAATATGCTATTTTCTTACTAAGTAATCCTCTAAATCAACTTTGAATTGACACTGTGCATTACCAGCAGCAAGCAGAAATTTCAATACTAATTGTACTGTATTCAAAAAAGCAGTTTTCAGCAAACTAAGTACATATAAATTGTTGATTAAATGACCTGTTTGCCATTGCTGTTCACAGGAAGTGCCCTGAGGGATACACATGCATGAAAGCTGGCCGAAACCCAAATTATGGCTACACTAGTTATGACAGCTTTGCGTGGGCTTACTTAGCCCTTTTCCGGCTAATGACTCAAGACTTCTGGGAGAACTTGTTCCAGTTGGTGGGTATATGCATCTTGTTAAAGTCACATTGTTCTTTGCTTTCTTTTATGTGCACCGTAACAAAACCTAAGATTGTCCAATACTTTCAATTCATTTCAGCAAAAAAACACAGCAAAGGGAATGCTTGTTTAAAGTGTGCTGCCATTTAAATTTTTAGGGTCAGTGTTGTTGTTTTTTTTAAAGAAAATATGTTTATTCAGAAACAAAACAGTAAATAAAGAAGGAATGGAAAGCTGTTCATTTGAACTCTAGCAATCTTGGGGGGGCTTTTTCCACAAAAAGTATCAGCAGCTCTGTTGTTTTCTATGCTTTTGTGATTGAACAAGAACACGAATGAAGCATAAAAAGTCTCTTAAATGTTTCAGACGCTCCGTGCCGCAGGGAAGACATACATGATCTTCTTTGTAGTCATCATCTTCTTGGGTTCGTTCTACCTCATCAATCTGATTCTGGCTGTGGTGGCCATGGCGTATGCTGAACAGAATGAAGCCACCATTGCAGAAGCTAAAGAAAAGGAGGAAGAGTATGCAAAAATCCTGGATCAGCTCAAGAAACAAGCTGAGGTTTGTCAAACTTTTTCATAGGGCCTTGGATCATTTGGTTTGAATAATACTGAGTGTCAGTTCTGATTTCGTCTGCCATCAAGCAGCAGAAGAACAGCATGGTAAATGGCAGTAAAACATCACTATCAAGCAAAAAGAAAGGTGAGGATGAACAAATGCAGAACGACTATGACGGGATCGCATTGAAGCCCCTCTCAAAGTCAAATGGATCCAAAGGTAGCATGGATTACTTGGAAGTCCCTGACTCGCAGATGAGAAAACCGAGTGCAGTGAGCACCACAGACAATGCTTTAGATGGTAAGTTAGTATTTTGCTTTAGTGTAAATAATGAGATCCACAATAATTAAAGAAGTCAAATCATACTTTTGTGTTTTGTCTGTTAAAATACTTTCATCAATAGAGCTGGAGGATATTCAAAGGCCGTGTCCTCCCTGCTGGTACAAGTTTGCTGACATATTCCTCAAATGGGATTGCTGCTTGCCATGGGTGAAATTCAAGAAGTTTATCTGCTTAATTGTAATGGACCCTTTTGTGGATCTGGGCATTACCATCTGCATTGTGCTCAACACTATGTTCATGGCTATGGAGCACTATCCTATGACTGAACATTTCGAGCACATGTTGTCAGTGGGAAACCTGGTACATAGATCTACCTATCAATATTAACTTGAATATTTACACTGAAAACTTTATTATACTATAGTTATTTTGCCAGCATACAAAAGCTTATGTTTTTCTTGCATCATGATATCTTCTTTCCCCTGCAGGTTTTCACCGGTATCTTCACAGCAGAGATGGTGCTAAAACTGATTGCACTGGACCCATATTATTACTTCCAAGTTGGCTGGAACATTTTTGACAGCATAATTGTGACCATGAGTCTGGTGGAGTTGGGTTTAGCCGATGTTCAGGGCTTGTCTGTGCTGAGATCCTTCCGTTTGGTAGGTGAAATGTCATTGTTTGACTGGCTCTTAAAGGGATTTTTCACCAATACTCACCGTTGATCCAAACACATAATCATTTTTTATGCAGAAGTCAAAAGAAGTGAGAGCTATCGGAAATGGATGGGGACAAATGGCTGTCAAGCTCAAAAAAGGACAGAAAGCACATAAAATAAAAGCCATATGTGACCCTGGAGCACAAAACCAGTCATAAGTAGCACGGGTATATTTGTAGCAATAGCCAAAAATACATTGTATGGGTCAAAATTATTGATTTTTCCTTTATGCCAAAAATCATTAGGATATTAAGTAAAGATCATGTTCCGTGAAGATATTTTGTAAATTTCCTACTGTAAATATATCAAAATATAATTTTTGACTAGTAATAATATGCATTGCTAAGAACTTCATTTGGACAACTTTAAAGGTGATTTTCTCAATATTTCGATTTTTTTGCACCCTCAGATTCCAGATTTTCAAATAGTTGTATCTCGGCCAAATATTGTCCTATCATAACAAAAGCTTATTTATTCAGCTTTTAGATGATGTATAAATCTCAATTTCCAAAAATGTACCCTTATGACTGGTTTTTGGTCCATGGTCACATATGATAGGTTCATGTGTGGAAAAATCTTAAATTAAGTATTTTTTTACTGAATATATCACTTGACAGCAGTGGTCACCTTTCATATTCATTTTCTATAAATAATTCCCTTTTCATTGGAAGAAAAAAAGTCATATAGAAAGAAAAAAACATGATGATAAAATTTATTTAAAAATGAAAATGTATTTAAAATAATAACTTTCTATTTTAATTTACAGTATATTAAATTGTAATTTATTGATGCAAAGCTAAATTGTCAGCATCATTACTCCAGTCTTCAGTGTCACATGATACATGATTCTAATATGTTGATTGGCTGCTAAAGAAACTTTTATTAAAATTAAACAGTTTTTAACTATTTTAAAATATTTGTTGAAACCTTGATACTTTTTTCAAGGTTCTTTGATGAATAGAAAGTTCAAAAGAACAGTATTTTTTTTAAATGGAAATCTTCTGACATTATAAATGCATTTACTTACAATTTTGAACAATTTAATATATTTTTGCTGAATAAAAGTATTATTTTTTAATTATTGACCCCAAACTTGAAATGGTAGAGAGTGAAAATTGTGTTTTTGCATTGTAATAAAGAAGTACATTTTAATGCATTTTATATACAACAATTGTTGGAATTGCAATTTTCAGAATTTGAGCAATGACTAAAATATTTATTCAAATCATGACTCTTTTGGTTGCAGATGCGTGTGTTCAAGCTGGCAAAATCTTGGCCAACCCTAAACATGCTGATAAAGATCATCGGTAATTCTGTGGGTGCTCTTGGGAATCTGACCCTCGTCCTGGCCATTATTGTCTTCATCTTTGCTGTGGTGGGGATGCAGCTTTTCGGAAAAAGCTACAGGGACTGTGTGTGTAAGATCTCGGCGGATTGCGAGCTCCCTCGCTGGCACATGACAGATTTCTTTCACTCGTTCCTCATCATCTTTCGCATTCTATGTGGGGAATGGATCGAAACAATGTGGGACTGCATGGAAGTGGCTGGCCAAGGCATGTGCATCGTCGTCTTCATGCTGGTCATGGTTATAGGAAACCTAGTGGTGAGTGGATTTCCAGATTTTCATAATATTTCTTCATATAATGCTATTTTTACAATTATTATATTTGGATTTTTAATAACAATTAATGACCATTTAAAGGGATAGTTCACCCAAAAATGAAAATTCTGTCATTAATTACTTAGCCTCATGTCGTTCCAAACCCGTAAAACATTCGTTCATCTTCAGAACACAAATGAAGATATTTTTGATGAATCTGAGAGCTGTCTGACCCTGCATAGACAGCACTGCAACTGAAACCGTAATTTTATGAAGCTACTAGAATAATTTTTGTGCTCAAAGAAAACAAAAGTTATGACTTTATTCAAAAATCTCTTCTATTCCGACATGAGGGTGAGTAATTAATGATATAATTTTTGTTTTTGAGTGAACTAACCCTTTAATGACAATGAAAATACAATTTTCTTACTATTCCATTCTTGAATGGCCTCATTGGCCACCAATCCCTATCTCTTTACAATTTTAGTTTGTCATTGTATTTCATCTTTGAATTATTATGTTGTTTTTTTTCTCATTCTCGTCCTGAAGGTGTTGAACCTCTTCCTTGCTTTGCTGCTCAGCTCGTTCAGCGGAGACAACCTGGCAGCATCTGATGATGATGGGGAGATGAACAATCTGCAGATTGCCATTGCTAGAATGACAAGAGGCGTTGACTGGGTAAAGGCCTTTGTTATCGGACATTTGAGACAATGTCTAGGCCTGAAGCCAAAGGAAGAGGGTGTGAAAGCAAACGAAGAAAGCGATTCTAAAATGGCCACCATGAATTCCAGTCTGTCCATTGTCAAAGTGCCTATAGCCAACGGTGAATCAGATGATGATGATGACGACGATGATAATGGCAACAGCTCTTCTGAGGATGAAGACAAAGAGGACGTCGATAAAAATACTAAAGTGAGTTTTTTTCAGTGCAAAATGTTCATAGTTTTGTTCCTAATATCTAATGTGGAAGATCACACAAATGCAAAAACGGTTGCCAGAGTATCACTGGCATCCATCCATCAACACCTCTTGACACCTAGACATGTGTCTCAAATACTGTGACACCTGCAAAGTCCATTTGGAGCCCCTCGGGTCATCTTGTTTAGAGAATATGTCTAAGGAATGGCAGAAACATGTGACACGGTGACGGGGCGTGGGAAAGATCTCCAGCATGATTAGTTACCTTACTGAACAACGTTCTGACCAGCACCCATTTTACGACAACCCGTTTAAAGCATGTCAGTGCCATAAATCCCTATATCCCAATTCCCTGTAAAATGTACATCTTTCCAGTTCAGGTCATGCATTTTATTTCATATTTAATTTGTAGATGCACACTGGCCCTAATTCAATAGGCAACTGCTTGTTGGCATGCCTCTGTATCAGGTAACACAGTTCATATGTCATCCCCCCATGTGTCGCACAGCACTGCATTTCACATCTAGCTGCAGTATGTGTCAGAGAGAGGGAACATGAATGCAAATTTGTACTCAAGTCTCGCATGAACAATCTGAAGATCTGAAGTGGAATTTGAGGTTTCTGAGATAATGTACAGCTGAAAAGATTATCTAACCTTTACTTTTTTCAACATGAAGCGTCATCTTTTAGGTTTTAGTCGCATTAGAAACTTTTAACACACCTGCCAATGACAGGGAAATTGAGAAAAAATGCCCCTTATTATTGTCTGAATCAATTTTTGCAATCATTTTGTTCCTATGACTGTTTAAGCCATTTTTCCTTGCATGTACAAATTACAAAAAATTACGTGTTTGTTTTAGCAGGCAGTTTGTACATCTTTTTATATCTTTCACTTGGCATCACACTATACCTTTCCATTGACTTCCATTTGTACACACATGAACGCAGGAGACAAGAAACCTAAACTTGTGCGAATTTTGCGGTGTTCCAAAGTTCATGCTTGGTATCCCAGACAGCAACATAGTGTCCACCCACATCTGGCCCGCGTGAAATCCATGCGGGCCAGATGTGGGCCGGATCTGGGCCAACACTGCTTGCTGTCTGGGATACAAATTTGAACTTTGGAACGCCATGAAGTTCTAATGGCATGAAGATGTGTGACCAATAGGAGATTGATATGTCACAGCATGACCTCTTAACCAATTTAAAACAACACAAACTTTAAATCCACAAGATTGCCGCATTGTAGTAAAATTGAGTGGATTGTATAGTTACAATCATTTTTGATTGCATTGTATAATGAATCAGGTGTGTTGGAGCAGGGTTGGAACTAAAGTCTGCCAGACAGTTGGACATCCCTCGTCTCCACTTTACTCGATTTTGGCACTTGGAGACAAGTGTGAACCTCCCTTGAGCTGATTGAAAGTCTGTTTTGCCAGTTGCCAGATCAGCAGAGGATACTGAGTTGTTTATAAAAGTACTAATTATACCAGAAATTGATCGAAAGTGTTTTTATCTGTACAGAAGAAAGATGGAGATGAATCATCAACCTGCAGCACAGTGGACAAATCTCCTGAGGTAGAAGAGGTGGTAGAAGAGGAAGAAGAGGACTCCACTATCCCTGAGGACTGCTACACAGAGAGTGAGAAATGAACAATGCAGCCGATCTCACTGCAATTCATACATATTTTACGAGTTGCCAATTTGTACGAATGACCTACACCTAACCCCGCCCCTAAACCTACCCGTCACTGGGGTTTAGACAAATCATACTAAATCGTATGAGTGAGGTCGTACGAATTAGCCACCTCGTAAAATATGTACGAATTGGTCGTGAGATAGCGTTGGAACGATGACTTATCACTGTGTGTAGTATTGATTATATTCTTCTTATTAATGTTTGTGTTTGTCTGCGTTCCCAGACTGCATCAGGCGATGTCCTTGCTTGGAGCTTGATGTTTCCCAAGGTAAAGGGAAGACATGGTGGAATTTACGTAAAACCTGTTACACCATTGTGGAGCACAGCTATTTTGAAACCTTCATCATCTTCATGATCCTCCTCAGCAGTGGAGCATTAGTGAGTCCACTGAAAAAAAACATATATACCTGATTAACCACAGTCCATTGAAACCTCGTTTTTCATATGTATGTTTCTTTTTATTAGGCATTTGAGGACATATACATTGAACAACGAAGAATGATTAAAATCATCCTGGAATATGCAGATCAGGTCTTCACTTATGTGTTTGTCATTGAGATGCTTCTGAAATGGGTAGCCTATGGCTTCAAGGTCTATTTCACAAATGCATGGTGTTGGCTGGACTTTATCATCGTTGATGTAAGTATTAGTTCTTCCTAATTCTACAGACAATTTCAAGTTAAAATACATATAAAATTGACACTATTGTTTCCCAAGAAACTTGATTCATCTGTGATCCTTCAGACAAATTTGACCCACACTGAAAAGCCATTAAAAGTTCATGCATTCTTATAATCTTCTGGTGCTTATGCAGGACCAGATTACCTCTTAAAGTGCAGATCATGGTTCATTGCTGTAATATCTCAAATATTTTATAACAGCTTCTGTATTATTCTGCTATTAGTATGGATAGTGTACATCTTAAAGCTAAAAGTTTGGTTCTTGTGAATTTCACTAATAAATCTGAATCATTGTCACAGTTTATATGTCACAACAAATTCCAGTTCCAATTGAATTTGATTCATATTTCAGTGGTGTTATTTTGCTTTTTATTGCATTCAGTACAGACTGTGAATACACATTCCCAACTAAAAAAGATGTTTTCTTTTGTAGTGGTGCCCGGAATTATTATGTAATTAAATATATATTTGTAAAATCATTTGTAAAGATTAACAACAAAGTTTTTTTTTTCTACAGAATGCAGAAAACAACATTTTAACAGCCACTGAAAATACAAATAAAGTAAAAGGCCAATGGTCATCATTCAAATGAAACAGAAAATCAATTATTTTTAATTATAATTTTATTATTTTACCCACTTTCTTTAGAAAACATGAGGAAATATATAGATATTCTTAACAATGCATATTATTTATCAAAAATGATTTCAGGTCATTTTTACCCCATTCCTGATAAATAATCTGGATTTTAATGGTTATTATTACCGTTTCAAGAGATGACTTCAAGATGTATTATTGATGTAAAATAACCAGAAATATTTTAATTAATATTTCCACAGGTGTCCTTGATCAGTTTGACTGCAAATATCTTAGGCTACTCGGAACTGGGGGCCATCAAGTCTCTCAGGACTTTGAGGGCGTTGAGACCTCTTCGAGCGCTCTCCAGGTTTGAAGGAATGAGGGTGAGTTTTCTTCTGCCCACCCTCACCTTGACATCATTTATTCATTAGCAAATCCCTAATTTTATTAGCTCTCCTTGTTCTCGCATTTCTTTTCATATATTGTGCTGCTGACCATCTAATAAATTTTGAAGTTCAAAACCATAAACTTCTAACAATTTAAGGTTTGGTTCCAAGCTCTCACACTGTCTATTTCCACAGGTGGTGGTGAACGCTCTGGTGGGGGCCGTTCCATCCATCTTCAACGTTCTCCTGGTCTGCCTGATCTTTTGGCTCATCTTCAGCATCATGGGAGTCAACCTTTTTGCTGGGAAGTTCTACTACTGCTTCAATTTAACGTCCGAAGAATATTTCCCTATCACTCAGGTCAACAATAGGAGTGAGTGTCTTGAGCTCATGGAGGATGATCCAAATGTGCGATGGAGGAATATGAAGGTTAACTTTGATAACGTAGGCATGGGATATCTCTCCTTACTGCAAGTGGTGAGCATTTATATTAATCTTCAAATGTCTGCCCTCCATAAACAACTGCAATGTTAAATACTTTTAAAAATCGGATACTTCAAAATATGTTTTCATTTTGTTTCCAGGCAACATTCAAAGGATGGATGGACATCATGTATAGTGCTGTGGATTCTCGTGACGTAACGTTGATTTCAGCCTTTGACAGATCTCACAAATCTTGGCACAATCTTACATCTTTATTGTCCTCCTGTAATACATGTGTTACTCTTAATAACTCTTTTTGTTCTCTGTGTAGGTTGAAATGCAGCCAGACTATGAGTCAAACCTCTACATGTACATTTACTTTGTCATCTTCATCATTTTTGGCTCTTTCTTCACCCTCAATCTATTCATCGGTGTCATCATTGACAATTTCAACCAACAAAAGGCAAAGATAAGTGTCGGCACTTGGTCTTCTGGATCTGGAGTAACACTAAAATGCCTTCTGCCATGGAATAATTGTCTCTGTGTCTGTACTTAGGAGGAACTGACATCTTCATGACAGAGGAGCAGAAAAAATACTACAATGCCATGAAGAAACTTGGTGCCAAAAAGCCACAGAAACCAATTCCAAGGCCTACGGTAATATATACAGTCTTTTTCTCAGTTTAACCATTAAAACGAATAGACTTGAATCTGATTTTTAACGTACCTTCTTTTCCTCGGGATGCTCTTCTCTTTTGTTGTTTGAAGAACTGCTTCCAAGGTTTGGTGTTTGACCTGGTCACCAAGCAGTTCTTTGACATCTTCATTATGGTGATGATCTGCCTGAACATGGTGACCATGATGGTGGAGACAGATGACCAGAGTGAAGAGATGGAATATATTCTGTTCCTTATCAACTTCGTCTTCATCGTACTCTTCACCGGGGAGTGCATTCTCAAGATCATCTCCCTGCGCTATCACTACTTTTCCATTGGGTGGAACATTTTTGATTTTGTGGTGGTCATTCTTTCAATCTTAGGTAAGTCTGCTTTACTGATGGTAATTATTAAGTAATCACGAAGCAGAAAAATGTTAATTATTTGCTTATACTTTTACATCCATAATATTATAAATGTACAGTTTTATTGCTGGTCAGTGCTGTAATTTTTTCATATTATTTTAAGGTGAGCTTAAAGGGTACACGACTATGAAAATCACACAGCTTCAGTGTGACATCAATAAGAAAAAGTATAATTTCATAGATATTGTTAATAATAGTTGTTCGAAATGTATTAAAAATTGTTGCTGCTCCAATTAAGCTCAGTGTGCTCTCTTTAAGCTCTTCCACATTGAACGTCTATGTGAATACTTCATAAACAGGTTTTAAATATTAACTGATGGTCGTCACGTTAAGTTAATTGATTTTCTGTGGATTCTGTCATCTCAAATCTGCAGACTGGCTCTGATATTTGGTAACTAGCATCAACTTCTCCAGACTGTAAATCTGTGGAAAATCAGGGCAAAAATCACGTAGTGTATTCCAGCCTTAAGAGACTTTAGATAAGTTTAGATAAGCTTGATAACGAGGCTAGTTTCTATGTTCATCCCCATGAATGAAATGTTTTATTGGTTTGTTTTATTTAATGTGTTACTTAGCTGAACGTGGACTAGTCTAGATGTTGCAGTGTGCTTAGATGACACTTCCTTATGAATATATAACTGATCGACTTGAGTGCCTTGTTGCTTGATTCTAGTGTTCTGGGTTTTTTTTTTGTGATTGACTTTGTACCTTCAAAAAATATATTTTTTACAATTATTCTCCTTAAAATAAACAATAATATGTAATAAAATATGATGTGAGCTTAGTGGGAACAGGGGTGTGTTTAAAGGGTACAAAAATGTACCCATTAAGCACAGCTGGAATTGTGAATTTAATGATGTATATCTTAACTGAAATGCTTTTTTCATTTAAAATAAAATTAAATATTTTTGTGTGAGAGATTAATATTTTATTTTAAATGAACTTTTTGTACTGAAACCAATATCTTGTGCACTAAAAATGTCTCAATGTCGATTTTGGTGAGCTTAATAGGTACGTTTACCCTAATACATTTAGTAATTTACTTGTTTTACATGATACTTTTAGAGTCTTTCAAACTTCAAAATCACATAAACACCAACATGAATGCAAAGAGTACCTTGTAGACTAGATTTTCCCTTATACAGTATATCGGTGCTTATAATATTTCCTTGTTGATTCTTTCTCGTCTTACAGGTCTTTTGCTGGCAGATCTCATCGAGAAGTACTTTGTGTCACCTACGCTGTTTCGCGTCATCCGACTGGCCAGAATCGGCCGCGTCCTGCGGCTCATCCGCGGTGCCAAAGGAATCCGGACGTTACTGTTTGCGCTGATGATGTCACTTCCTGCCCTCTTCAACATCGGCTTGCTTCTATTCTTAATCATGTTTATTTTCTCCATATTTGGCATGTCCAACTTTGGGTATGTGAAAAAAGAAGGAGGCATCGATGACATGTTTAATTTCGAGACCTTCGGGAACAGTATCATATGCTTGTTCATGATCACAACCTCCGCCGGCTGGGATGGATTGTTGGCACCTATACTCAACAGCCCACCAGACTGTGACCCGGATTTGGATAACCCGGGATCGCCTGTCCGAGGAAACTGCGGGAACGCTGCGGTAGGCATCGTCTTCTTCTGCAGCTACATTGTCATGTCCTTCCTCGTTGTGGTCAACATGTACATAGCCATTATCCTGGAAAACTTCAACGTAGCGACGGAAGAAAGCAGCGACCCCTTGTGCGAGGACGACTTTGAAATGTTCTACGAAACCTGGGAGAAGTTCGACCCCACCGCCTCTCAGTTCATCGCTTACAGTGAGCTGTCCGAATTCTGCGACACGCTGAAAGACCCCCTGAGGATACCGAAACCGAACACCCTTAAGCTGATCACAATGGACCTTCCTATGGTCCCTGGCGATAAGATCCACTGTCTGGACCTTCTCCTGGCCCTCACTACAGAGGTGCTGGGAGATTCTGATGCCATGGATGGCATGAAAGCAACTATGGAGGAGAAGTTCATGGCCAACAATCCCTCAAAGGTTTCGTACGAGCCCATCACCAGCACTCTCAAACGGAAGCAAGAAGAAGTGGCCGCTTCGACCATTCAAAGAGCCTACCGCAAGCACGTCCTCAAACGCGGCCTCAAACATGCCTCGTATATGTACAGAGAGAAGATGGACTCAAAGAGACGAGGCCAAGAGGCTCCAGAAAAAGTGGGGATGATAGCTAAGAAAATGAGTTATCTGTATGGAGATCAAGCCATTGATGATGAAAAACCTACGGGTTTTTCCTTCTCTCAAAGTGGGAAACCACAGTACGGGGTTAAGCGTCCCCCGGTGAGAGTTCAGAGCGATGTGGTCTTACACTCTGCCCCTTTTCCCGTTCCTCACTCCTCAGCCGCTGCGGAAAACTTGAGGGAGTCCATTGTGTAACAGGTTCAATTCATGTGCACTTAACCTTTGGAAAGCCCAGCAATACTGAGACTTTAGGAGACTGTTCAGTGTTATACTTTGGCACACAACAGCCAAAATGAAAGAAATAATCAATGGCTCCTCTCAGTACTGCCCTTGAGAAGACGATCACCAACTGTTTGTCTAACGGCACTGGAAATGATTGGGCTCTTAGTGCAGGTATCAATGATTTTCATGCACAGAACCTGACATGACAACATTTTTTTTTTTTAAATGGAAATGATTACTAATCCTTCAAAACTAATTAAGAGGAATAACAGGAAGGATTTTTCATAAGTCCTGGCAAAGCCTAAAATAAATCCTGAATTACATACATTTTTTGCAGTATCTAATTTTATTGCATTAAACATTTAACACGTTTGAGATTTAGATTTACAGTTAATTTGATTGACTTTTCACAATTCAGTGTGACTAGCATTCAAAATAAACACATTTGCACTAAATAAAATTACCTGATTATTAGTACTTAAAGTATATTAGTCTTAACAGTGCACTGTAAAAAAACAAACAAATAAAACCATGTAATATTATGTATATTTGCCTTTATGCAGACTTTACTAACAGCAGTTCATTTGGTTTTCGACTCAAATACAAATTAAATCAAATAAAAGCAAAATCTCTAGTTGGCCCAAATATATCACTATAAGATTAACTAAGTCAGATCATAAAACACAAACTGTAGAAGAGTCTTCCGAACAGTTAGCTACCCAGCTGAACATATTGTAAATATGAATTCTGTAATGTTTAAATTGCCTAATGAGCCTTTTTGGTATGTGGGGTGTACTTGCAAATTGTTTATTGCAATTATATAGTCTGTGAAATCCTTATTTATGTAGGTAATTTTTTTATTTTTACTTTTAGATATCATTTATTATGAGCCAGATATGCAGTTGTGTCCTGAATGTCAGGTTGTTCTGCCCGGTTGTGTAGTGATAATGGATTTGATGACAACATATACAGATAATAATCTGTAGATTAAACTATGCAAAGGATTGCTTGAACAGGGCATTATATGTCAGAAAAACTACATGTACAAGATGTGTCAGGGTTAAAGGTAAAGAAACTGGCCAGATTTTTGTAAGCATTGTGTGGAGACTGATGTTCTGTGGACACATTTCTCATGTCTGCTACAGTAAGTCAGACTCAACAAGACTGACCTAATGTGGCTGTTAGCATCCCTATTATGTTTTAACATACTCATCCAGCATTTATTGCTCACTCATTAATGTATTGTCATTTTGGTGATCAGTGGTTTATTGCAAAGTTAACAATTTATCTCTCTCTCACATAACCAATTAAAACTTTTAACAGCGTTTATTTTTTGCTGACAGTTAAAGAGTTTTTAGGGGGGTGTTTATTTTTTTCATTTGCTTGTCATTTCACATCACTTTTTTTTTATTGAATTGGTGAAACATGTTTTACTTTTGAGGATCCATGTCATGTGATTAAACATGCACTGGCTACCGATGCTACCAATTTAATTAAGCCCTCCCAGCTAAAAGTGTTGGAACACTTAAAAATTACGTTTCTGATACTCTCAAGCTTTTATTTATGGCATTTCTTTCACTTTTATTCTATTTCTTGGTAGAATGCAAACCAACAGTGAGGGCGGGGAGCAGAAAGATTACAAGGACAAATGTAACCTATCCATAATTCAGATCGTTCATGCAATAATAATATGACAGAGATAAAAATAAGAATGCACAAGTAGACAATTTCCATATTTGCAGAATAACTGAATGCTAGTATTAACAGAGGCCAAATGCTTTTTTTTAAATATTTTTTATTAAATCGTACAAGACAAATTAATAATAATATTAATCAAAATGTATTTCATGTAATGCAATGATCAAAATCTTGCAGGTAATTGCATTTTCAAATTCAGCAAATTGTGAAATTTTTATTTAATCATTTTTAGATCCTTTTTTAATGTTCTGCTTACATTAATAACACTCTTTAGTGCACTGAATGTATTGACACCTCACAGTATCTGTCACCTGCTGAATGCATGTAATAGATCTTGCTTTGTAAATTTTATTGTATATTTTTTCTCTGTTTACATGACTGAAATAAACTTGTTTTTTGAGCCTTGGAGTTTTTATGTTCTAACAATATTGAATGCATTTAAGAGATGGAAAACTGAACTGTTATATTATCAAAAAGGAATATAAAAAATTCTATTGCAAATTGTCCAGCTGAGACGGCAAACAGACGCCACCCTGTGGTCAAAATACTTTCTATTTATAGTATTGAGATGGCTTTTAAACAGCAATGATATATTATATTATTTTATCAGTACAGTCCATCATATTTAAAACATCATCACAGGCTTACCCCTGAATACACTTTAAAAGACTAGGGTAAAAAGGCATAAATATCTGTTGAAATGAATGAACTGCATGTACTGCAGAGGTAAAAGAAGGCTTCAGGTGCATTGAATACTTCAGTCTCTCTCTCTCTCTCTCTCACACACACACACACACACATTCAAACCTATACGCATAAGCACACATGACGCTCACTGGACGTCGCAGAACTACTGCGGCATCCCCTGGATCACAGCCGCCCAAGTGCCTTGCATACAAATCAGGTCAGAGGTCAGCTGTGAAGCGTGACCTCAGGACAGCCGGTCAGTGTGCTCACTGCATCTCTTTCACTCTGATGAGTGGAAGCCGAGTGGTGTTAATATGCTCATTCATCCTCACTGCCGTTTGAGTGACACACTCAGTGTCCAGGGTTTAATACTGGAGAGAATATTCTTGATATTAACCCTCATCATTTGTAATGTCACTGAAAGTAGAAATTTATGGTTTGTAATGCATCTTTGGAGAGAATCTCAGTGTTTGTTTTGTTTCATGGTAATGAGTGTGACACTCATATGGCATAAAGAAATCACTAGAATCATAATACACGTACTATAACTTATTTAATATTTGCTTGCTTTAACTTTCTTTTTTTAAATGAATTTCCCATGGTTTCTTCAATCTTATTTTATTTTATTCCTAAAGTATTCACATTTTAAACTTTTTTTTACATTGGTCATTTTTTTTTTTTTTTGCCTTTATTTATTTTATTATATATTTATTTTTATGGCTGCTTACTAATGGAAACAGTTGAAAGGTCATTATTGCGGAGAAAGGAAGTAACCCACACGAACACAACTGTGTCTGGAGGATATGCACTAACCACTAGGTCACAGGTTCAACGTGTATTCGGTAACTTTTCAGAATAAACGTGTGTATAAGGTGATTCGTTAACTGATTTCTGAACACATTACTCATTGCTCAGCATTTTTAGAATGGCACACTTGACCTGAACAACCTTTGTTTGCTTCCTTTACAGGCTGTACAGGAATGTGAACAGCCTCTCCTGGGACTCAGCCTTTATGTAAGCTAAGGAAGCAATGGAGAAGCTCGTCCCGTCAACGAGTGGTGCCTCCAAAGCAAAGAAGCCGCAGCTGCCCGAAGAGATGCAACATGAGACAACTCGAGAACTGTGATGAGCAGCCAGTGGAACCGGAGAGCGGGAGGGATGGAGTCAGAGCATTCCAGGGTAGATGTGTAATATCGCCCCCTTTGAAACAAGAGTTGACGAGAAGTGGGAACAAGGTGGAGTTTGCCTTAAAAGAAGAGCACAACTTATCCAGGTCCCCAAACCGTTTAAGGACACAAAGTAGTCTTTGTGCAGATAATTTAAGGCCACGAGTGGATCAATGGTGTCAAAAGTTCAAGAAGAGTTTACAATGAAAGGGCCAAAGGTGATTGTGAACATGCAGCAGGTGGCATCAGGGGCAGGTGACTCTTCTTTGCCTAAAAGTTGTCAAGTATGGTGCTAGCAAAGGCCATGGGTTCAGTCTGACTCTTTGTAATACTTCAACCTAGTCGATATTCATGCTTCCACTGAAGCTATTTATAAAATATACATCATGCAAATGCTGTCTATTATATATGTGTGTGTGTGTGTGTTTTGTGTGTCATATTCATATTTCCATTCATATTTTGTGTGTCTGATTGTGAAACCGTCTCACTAACGAAGCCAAAGGTAAAGTGAGCAAAGAGAGGGTCATATCCCATATCCGTTCAGTCGGCAGTCAGAAGCGGAAGCGGGTCGGTAGACAGTGTTCTCTATATAGAAAGTGTTATTTAAATGTGTCCGGTATGTAAGCCGGTTACTTGGATATGGGATCGTAGCAGCATTGCGCCAACTCGCCTTAACTTGAGATGGAGCTATCTCCATTTACTCCAGTACAATCAGTGATATTGTACTTCAACTCAGAGCTAATTTAAGGGGCTTAAAGTGCTATCCACCTTAGTTTTCAAAGCGGAAGTAAGCTATTTTCTGTGAATGTCCGAGACTTCCAATAAAATAACTCGAAGCTTTTCAAACTTGAAATTCCATTCAAGCTCGAATGTCGTGAATACAGCTTCTTCAGAAAAGATCTTGAATTTAGTGGCGGCTTCTTGTGGCTAGAAATTAAATGACAACGCATTCTCATACAAAACAGTCACTGTAGCCTAATATTTCTCTTTCTGTTCCTTATCATTAAGTTGGTTTTTGGAGGAATGATGGTGTTCCTAAATCCACCTGACAGGACTTTCTTCAAGGAGTTTTGTTTTCTCACACTTGACTGACAGGTTCAGGTGGTATTGGCAGTCATCACAATGCCCAGTATGAACAGCTGAGGCATTATGGGGGATTTACCTCTGGCACCTGCTTCCATTCCGATTGTAACCGCAGGGTGGAAGTAACTTACACTCTTTGAATGCTTGTGGTGCCACTCAGTTCTGTTCACTCTGTAGATGTTTCTCTGCCAAGCTGATCTGAGACCACCCTCTGCAAACAGAGACAGATTGGCTCTTAGTGAACCAAATGCAGAAAACTCAGCGTGGCCCATGAGGGCAAACACAACTATCTTGTATGAAAAAAAAGAATGTTATTATGTAAATATTGTGTGAATATCCTTTTATTATGTCAAGAGGTCATATTTCTCCCCAGAATCAAAAGAAAATAAATATAGGCCTATATTTTGTATATATAAAATTTAAGACATTATTTATAAATACGTTTCATTGTTTTACTGCAAAAATATTCTCATTACTGTAATGTGAAACAAATCTCCCTCTCATTACTGTAATATAATTTATAATGCCCAGATATAATTATTTATGTAATACACCCACACACAGACATGTATTGGTGGTCAAATGTTTGGATATTTTGACCGTTTTGAGAAAAAAACTAAACAAAATAGTAAAAACAATAATTTTGTCAAACATCTAATTCAATTTAAAATAATTGTTTTATATTTGAATATATTTAATGTCATTTATTCCTGTGATGCAAAGCTGAATTTTCAGCATCATAAATCCAGTCTTCAGCGTCACATGATCCTTCAGAAATCATTCTAATATGCTGATTTACTGCTCAAGAAACATTTCTGATTATTATCAATGTTGAAAACAGTTGTGCTGCTTCATATTTTTGTGGAAATTGTGATACAAGATATTAAAAAGAAAGAAGGCAAAATATATATTTTTTTATTTTGCTAGTAAAATATGACCCATATGTTTCTTGACAGATTTGTGAGATTCGCCATTCACCATTTTCCGTATTTTTCTGTTATATAACTAATTAATTATCCACATGAACTGTCAGAGAACACACTGTTGCACTTTGGTCCTTTTACCGACAACCTAAAGTGACAGGCTAAACAGCCACGAGGTTCAGGTAAACAGATTGTATTTTGTTTTTCCCCACAAGCGATTAAACTATTAATGTCACACTGACATTTCACAACCCAAAGACTGCTGAATATTACACACAGGCCAACACCACAACCGAATAGGAAAATCCTCCTGCATCCCCACAGTGACAGCAAACACGTATATGACCTGATTTACTCTCATAATTATTGAAAACATGTCCTTTTGGAAGGAGATGACACCATTTACAGGTTACGTGGCAATGCTACATGCATCTGCTCATTATAAATCATCGTGCCAATGACAGCAATTGGATTCAAATATACAGTGAGTGCTTTGTAAAACATTTTCAGAATATAAAGACCACAATATTTTTTACAAACTTTCATATGGAGTGGAAACTTGCTTTTGTATTTATTTCATATCCATATTACTTCTTTTAATAAATAAAACAATGATCTTTCTACTTTGTCTTAGTGCCAACATCATCCCAGAGTCATGGAAGTAGCCATAGGCTACACATAAATGACCAGAACCACTACATCAATAACATATGGTGTCTATATACACATAACAATGCATATTTCTCATGGAAACTCTCATGTTTCAGCTCTCATGCATTAAGATGCATCAAAACATGTTCATGCCACATATAAATATCAGTACCTGAGCCAGAAAAACAAACATTCACAAGCTTTTGACTAAGCCTGCAAGAGTTTGTCCACCCTGAGCGAAATGGCTAGAGGTATGGCTGTGGTGCTTTCTTTTGCATGTTATTTTTTGTATTTTGCATGTTATTTTTTATATTTTGACATATAAAAATGATATATTATATGTTTGTTCTTTTTAAATTAATTAATTGTTTCTGTTTTATTTGCTTTTTTTCTTACATGTAAAAAAATAAATAAATCCAAACTATTGATTTCATTATTTGGTTATTTTTCCAGTGGCTTTGAAACAACCATGTTGCAGATGAAAACTAAATCGCCTGCTTTTCTTCTCTTAGCATTGGTGCTGTTGTCGGTGGTGCTGGTTAGTTTGTTGGTGAACCAGGGGAGAGCATCAGATAACCAGCGGCTCTTCAATAACGCAGTCATTCGTGTACAACACCTGCACCAGCTGGCTGCAAAAATGATTAACGACTTTGTAAGATTCTCATTAAAATCCATTCAGAACTAGTAGATTCTAACCTCTCATTTAGAGCAAATGTGAGTGGTCGCACCTGTTTAGGTTTAAAAGTTAAAAATGAGCTAAGGACTATGAGAACTCATCTGTGTACCTATATCTGATGCTATTATTTATTTAGTTATTTGAGTGAGTTATAAATAATACATTTTAAATACAATACTAAATAGAATTTGCCTTTTGTCATCAAGGAGGACAGCCTGTTGCCTGAGGAACGCAGACAGCTGAGTAAAATCTTCCCTTTGTCTTTCTGCAATTCTGACTACATTGAGGCGCCCACTGGAAAAGATGAAACACAGAAGAGCTCTGTGAGTAAACTATATAATTAAAAATTAAATCCCAAAATGCTTTGTTCCAGGGGTTTTCCAACTGGGGTCCGGGGTATTATGGAGTCTGTGGAAAAGTTTCAAAATATATAAATAAATAATAAGAATATTTAACTAAGTACATACATATGATTAAAATAAGTAATAACCAATAAAATAAAGTAAAAAAAAAAAAGTTATTTCAATAAATGCAGAATAAATACATATTGTACTATAGTGAGCAGAAATGGTAATAACATAATATTGTTAAAGTTCAATATTTTTCAAATTATTTTATACACATTTATAATATAACATGGACCACAAAACCAAAATTGATATTTATTTTAAGCTTTCCATTGATGTATGGTTTGTTAGGATAGGACAATATTTGCCCGAGATACAACTATTTGAAAATCTGGAATCTGAGGGTGCAAAAAAATCTAAATATTGAGAAAATCGCCTTTAAAGTTGTCCAAATGAAGTTCTTAGCAATGCATATTACTAATCAAAAATTAAGTTTTGATATATTTACAATAAGAAATTTACTAAATATCTTCATGGAACATAATCTTTACTTAATATCCTAATGATTTTTGGCATAAAAGAAAAATCAATCATTTTGACCCATACAATGTATTTTTGGCTATTGCTACAAATATACCCCAGCGACATAAGACTGGTTTTGTGGTCCAGGGTCACATATATAACATATTTATAATATTTTCATGGTATAAATTGGGTCTTAAAAATATAAATATATAGCTGCCTTTTAAATTGTAGGATGGAGTCCCTCTCATGAAATTCCCCCTCCCTCTTAAATTCCTTATAAATCATAGAAATCATTAAGAACATATTTACCAATCACAGTAGATGCTAAGAGATTAAATGTCTCCATCATTACACATTTTTGCATATCATAGTTTGAGAAGCACTTGGATTGACCAAATATTGGCAGAATAAACATCAAAAATGTCCTGTGGTTTGAAGCCTCCAATATGATTTTTTCTTTCTTCAGATGTTGAAGCTCCTTCGCATCTCTCTCCGCCTCATTGAGTCTTGGGAGTACCCCAGCCAGACCCTGAGTGGAACCGTCTCAAACAGCCTGGCCGTTGGGAACCCCAACCAGATCACTGAGAAGCTGGCCGACTTGAAAATGGGCATCAGTGTGCTCATCAAGGTGAGAGAGACAAGCTTCTAGGCAACTTTATTTTTTCACACAATGTATCTAATGGTCGTACCAAGAGGTCACAACATCTGCAGGGCTTATTTTGGGCAGCTATAAGATCATTTTGCATTTGTATCTGCACAGGGATGTCTCGATGGTCAACCAAACATGGATGAGAACGACTCCCTGCCACTGCCTTTTGAGGACTTCTACTTGACCACGGGGGAGAACAACCTCAGAGAGAGCTTTCGTCTGCTGGCTTGCTTTAAGAAGGACATGCACAAAGTCGAAACCTACCTGAGGGTTGCAAATTGCAGGAGATCCCTGGATTCCAACTGCATCCTGTAGAGGGCGCCAATGTATTGCTAGTCAATGCCTGTAGTAACACTTGCTGCAAATCTAAGACCAGTTTAAGTCCTTAAAACTTCCTTAAGTAATTATGGTCTGGTCTTATGTATGTAGGAATTGTCAACCAAGCGTGGCTAAGCCTATATTTTCATTTTCTCTCTTATATTTAAACCTTATCTACCACTATTGTATGTATTCTTCTCATTAGGGAATGCTCATAAATTAAAGTTGTTCCTTAAAAACGTAAATGATGGATCTGATTTAACATTTCACAGTGGTGCTAAGCAATTTATGGCAATATATTTTCAAATGCGGCCAAATTGACATCAGTTAAAGAGCTAACAATATGTACAATATTGCTCAAAAGGCTAAAGATCAGTGTTAAGTCGAATTTGTAATTTAAATGGATGAGTTCACTCTCGTATGCATGTAAAGATTTGTCTGTCTCATAGATTATGCCCTCATTATTAGCGCATCCCATTCTCAAATTCTGTCTCTTTCTCCATTAAAGTTTTAAATCGCATCCAATGTTCTTGACCTGTGTGGTTTCATTTTCCTGTCTCTCTCAACATTTCCCATACTTTTGACTGAGTGCTTGTGCCCTATCAGGAGCTGTAATGCATCCCCAAAACAAGCTAAAATAATTAAAAAAGTGTATTGTTGCTAGGAGGTTATCGAACCTTTAGTTTAACCAAAATTAAACATTGCCAGATTAAACACGACATGCCAAAATACATAAATGCAAATAAATAATATGAAAAAGTATTGTTCTGCGACGCAATTAACCGGATGAGACAAGATTACATTTTTAAAAAATGTTCATAAATTATGTTTTATTATTGTGAACGCTTTTAGAACGTTTGGAACTTTCGTAGTTGTTACATCACCGCGGAAACTCCAATTCGTTCAATCCTTTCGGAATCCATCCAATGATCCAATCACAGCGCTTTACGTAATATGACGTCCAAGAGCGCCAAATGCGATTCTGTTTACGGAAGTCGCAGAGGGGTACCTCGTGAACAGATTATTCAGATTTGTCTAGTGTTTTAAATTCAGTCATATGTTTTATGAGGCAATTTCACCGTTGTAGCTTTATTTAAAGTCCATATCTCATGGATATTGAGGTCGATATTATTGATTTTAAAGTCCCTCTCGAAAACAACAAAACTATTTTCGTTTGGGACATTCAACCAACATTTTCAGAGGCTTACATTTATGTAAGTGTATTATATTATATTATATTAAAAAGTGTATTATATTATTCATGACCAATGAATAAACCATTCAACTGCTCTTTGAGTTTGGTTATGTTTAACCTTTGCCCAAAAATGTACATAAACATTCATTATGTTTGCATAACAAGTCATAATCAATTGGACTTTTAGGGATTTTTAGTGTAAAATCACCAGTAATTGCATAAATTTACCCAACTTTAAGCTTATATCTTAATTAAACGTCTCATCTATCTTCTCAGGAGTCCCTGTGGAGCGTGTATTCAGCATTTGGAGCTCTTTACCTGTTGAAGGTCTGTCCCAATGCCACGGTGGCAGAACCTGGGTTCTATGCAATGGTGAAGTTCTACTCATCGGCACAGGCGTCTAAAGCTCAGCGGGCCACTGATAAACAGTGTCTTTTCCAAAGTTCTCCTTTAAAGGTGGCCTAATGTATTACAGCTACAGATAAAGCTGTAATGTTATTTGCACGTGTTTTACAGATGGGCTACTTTTTAGATTTATTTTTAAGAAGGTTTGAATGTTTAAATTGAAAGTTGTTTTGCAAAAATATTTCTTATTCTCTCATCCTATCCCTCAGGTTCGATTGAGCACGAAGCAGAATCTGTCCTTCTATAGCACACAACCTCTCAGCCTTTCCAAATGTCAAAACCTGGCTAATCACTATCTGGGCTTTGGCGGCTGGTCTACTCGCATTATTACTGTAAGCAGCAATATTGATATATACACCAAATAGACTCTTGATTTTTCCCTCAAGGCTAAGTGGTTTGTAAACAAACATTTTTGCGTTTCAACAGTTGAAGGACATCTCAAGATGCGTGGACACAGGGTGCCAAGAAGAAACAGATGACCAGAGTGTGCTTTTGAAATATGGCTGCATAGCAGAGTTGACCTTCCAGCAGCATGGAATGAGCTGCCAGGGGGTCGGTGTGGCAGAGGAGGTAATCGACTACGATCGAGGTGAGTTTACAAACACATGGCTTGAGCAATATTCTTAATTTTTTTCAGAAGGTTATTGTTAAAAGTAAAAAAAAACAAAAAAATCTAGAGGATTTAACTCGTGTGCACTGATATATTTATATAAATATATATAAATTATAATAACAAAAATAATAAACATTTATAATACTAATATTTAAATTAATGTTCAATTTGCAATTAATAATTAAAACATTTTATGATATTTCTTGTTTGTTTGTTATCATATTTTTAACATATTTATTTATATATATATATATATATATATAACTTCCCAACATCTGCTAAAATGTTAAATTCTTTTAGATCCAGAGGAAAAGCTGAGAAAAAGAGGGACGATAATGAAACGTGCCAAAGACAAAGCTGTGGTGGCTGCCTTTGAAAAAGTGCTTCTCATGATCTTGGGTAAGTATTATCAGCAACCTGCTGTATACGGCCATTAAACAGTACATTGCAATCTGTGGTAACATCTATTTCTTGTCATTATTGTCCCATAGGAAATGGGAAAGTAGCAATTGAGATCAAGTATGATCCAGATGAGATCCTTCCAGAAGAGAACTCAGAAGGAGTCATAAAAGTAAGTGTTCCTTCAAGATCTTTGAACAGTCTGGTTAATGGCGCATTGAATTTATTCCATTTACAGAGAAGCAAATGTATGACAATTTGCCCCACGTCTACTGAAATTAGCTCATAAGGTTGTTTTCCAGGGTCAGTAATATTATCAATCATTGCTATGAGGAACTAGCCAGTCACTTTCAGTTCTTATCTGGTCAGTGGTTTAGCAACAGCCAATCGGAGGGTGGTCTAATAGCCAATTGCTTTATGTGGCAGGTAAATGACATCTCCTGGAATGAGTTTGAAGTTGCTGACAGTAATACTGAGGAGGATTTCCCATGGGACCTCACAGTGGACCTTCCTCACTGACACCCACTCAACTTTCTCAACTCACACAGTTGCCAATGTTTTCCAGATAAGTGACCACTGAAAATGATATAAGTTTTCTCTTTAATGTTTGGTATTGACCATAATGCGTGCAGCATTACGGTCATCCTCTGTGGTTAACCTCCCAATTTCAGTGCAACTGACCTCAGATTCCTCTTCTCTATTTCCAAAGCAATTCTCTGTTTTTTAACCACACAGGTTGAGGTTTGAAGGTCAGGTCAGATGTCAAGCCAAAAAAATCAAATGGAATTTTATAAGGATTTTAGGGAATCCAAAATGCATCAACCTCTAAAATATCTTGTGTACTTAACATGATCGGCATATTAGCACTAACTAAGAATGCATTAAGACAGGTTTCAGTATGTTTTCATTAAAATGGGTTATTGTGTGTTGTGTGAAATAAAATATATGTGTAGCAATGTATCTTAATTATATGTGCCTCTCTTTTATTTATTGCGTTTGCCTTGCTGCTTTGGTTCAGTTGACTGAGTTTTCTTTGTCAAGTAGATTTTTAATGTATTTTTGGTCTAGGTTGAAGAATAATATCAGTAGATCCATAAAAACAGGCTACCCAGTTTACCTAAAATTCCCTGTGTGTGTTCATTGGCGTGATTATAAATTACTTTTTACACAGATAATGTTTTTCTCAGCTTAATTACCACTAGGTGGCAGTGTCTGTTGCAATTCAGATGATTTGTAGCAATATAAAAAGGACTTTTTACAAAATAATAATAATAATCTCAGCAAGCATGGGCATCAGTTGGGGTGGAGGGGACTTTAGATTTTTAGCGTATAGAATGTGAGAGAACCAAATTTTTAAATTATATAAAGTATATAACCCTATTTATGATAGTGTTAACTAATTAGTATGTTGTCAATTTACATGAGGTAATATACAGATGTACAAGGACTGTACTTTGTATTTTAAATCAGTTTTTATTTTTATATTATCAATTTCCTTTTCATTGTTCCTTTTCATTTTTTTCTTTTTTTTTTTTTTTAAATTAGTGCTGTCAAGTTGATTAATCGTGATTAATTGTAACCAAAATAAAAGTTTGTTTACATAATTTGTGTGTTTACCATCACGTGTATATTTATATGAATATATACACATACATGTATATATTTAAGAATTATATGTAATATATATTTATATGTATAATATAAATCCTATATATATATAAAGTTTTATTATTTTAGCTGTTGACCCAAACATATTCAAGTTACAGTTATATAATGTATAATCTCCTCATGATTGGAGAAAAGGTTAAGGAATTACTACTAGTTTAGTTGTATTAGTTTTTCAAGGGACCATAAATAATTGGACAGTTGACTCATAAGCTGTTTAATGAACAGATGTGGGCTATTCTTTCGTTATTTCACTGTCCCACGAGATAATTAATATAGTCTTTCTATAAAATGCAGTAAATGGTTAAACATTTTTTTGTCCTACATGGACCATTTGTTATAAGAGCTGCAGTGTTGTTCGATTTTTTTTTTTTTTTTTACTTTTTTGAGCCAAATCTCAAATTTGTCCTATTATGTGACTGTTCCAAGCATGGTTCAATAAATTACAACTTTATAAATGAAAAATAAAAGCATAAAAATGTTAATAAATACCTCCGGCAATTGTACAAGTGTCTACTTTAGTAAATGGCAATAATTTTTTTTTCAGCCATATATTTCTGAAAGTGTAGGAACCCTAAAACCATGTTCTCTGGTGTGACACCATATCCTGATTTTCGGCTAATTCCAGAGAAAACTTAATTAGTTGAAGGACCCCCTTCATGATCATGTTACTGAAGCCCTCTGTGAAGCCCATGACGTGCACATGGTACATTTTTGTCTCAGAATTGTTCATATTTAACTTTTTTGTTACCACTACAAAAGTGTTACGTTTTGTTGTTCTTTGGTGTGACACCCCTAAATTATATTTTTTAATTAAAAACTGCATTTTAAACATAATCATTGAAAAGTATGCAAGTGTGTCTTGCTTACTGCTCATGACAGGTTAGCTTGGAATAGCAAGGACATTAATTGACAAAAAAGGCTGAAACATCCTACGGTGTGACAGAAAATGTCCTCCGGTGTGTCGCCTGTACTATCACTTTTCTTAAATGCAATAATATCATCAAATAAACTATTTTATGATGTTCTTACAGAAAACTTGTACTGTTATAAAGTGTTCCAGAGTTTGGGAGCCAAATGTGAAAAAGCTCTACCTCCTTTAGTGGACTTTGCTATCCTAGGTACTACCAAAAGTCCAGAGTTTTGCGACCTTAGGGAGCGGGTTGGATTGTAGCGTGGTAGAAGACAAGTTAGGTACGCAGGAGCTAAACCATTTAGGGCCTTATAGGCAAGTAATAATATTTTGTAAATGATACGGAACTGAATAGGTAGCCAGTGCAGAGACTGTAAAATTGGGGTAATATGATCATATTTTCTTGACCTGGTAAGAACTCTAGCCGCTGCATTTTGGACTATCTGTAGCTTGTTTATTGAAGATGCAGGACAACCACCTAGCAGTGCATTACAATAGTCCAGTCTAGAGGTCATGAATACATGAACTAGCTTTTCTGCATCAGAAACAGGTAGCATGTTTCGAAGCTTGGCAATGTTTCTAAGATGGAAGAATACTGTTTTTGTAACATGGGAAATATTATTTTCAAAGTTGCTGTCTAATATAACACCCAGATTTTTGACTTTAGAGGATGTGACAGTGCATCCGTCTAGTTGCAAATTGTAATCCAATAGATTCTGTGTACTGTTTTTTGGTCCAATAAGTAATATCTCTGTCTTATCTGAATTTAATAGGAGGAAATTATTGGTCATCCAATCTTTTACATTTTTTACACAATCTATTATCTTAGATAGTTGAGAAGTTTCATCTGGTCTGGTTGAGATATATAGTTGAGTATCATCAGCATAACAATGAAAACTAATCCCGTATTTTCTAATAATATTACCAAGGGGCAACATGTACATTGAAAATAGCAGAGGACCTAGGACAGATCCTTGTGGTACTCCATACTTTACTGGTGATAATTGAGATGACTCCCCATTTAAATGAACAAAGTGGTAGCGATCGGACAGGTAGGATCTAAACCATGTTAAAGCCTGCCCTTGAATACCAGTATAGTTTTGTAATCGATCTATGAGTATGTCATGGTCTATAGTGTCGAACTCAGCACTAAATCGCAGTGTCTATCGTCCTAATGCACAGTGAGAAGGAGAGTTTGAGTGGCTAAAGACTCCTTCAAGGACCACAGCTGGAGAACTGCAGAAAATAGTTGAGTCTTGGGGTCAGAAAACCTTTTAAAAAAAAAATTGTCAAACAGCACCTACATCACCACATGTTGTTTGGGAGGATTTCAAGAAAAATTCTCCTAGCTCATCCAAAAACAAACTCCAGCATATTCAGTTATCAGACATGACTGGAACTTCAAATGGGACTGGCTTCTATGGTCAGATGAAACTAAAAAATGAGCTTTTTAGCAGCAAACACTCAAGATGGTGAACACAGGGATAAAAAGTACCCATGTGTACAATGAAATATACTGCTGTATTTTTTATGTTGTGGGCCTAGATTTCTGCTGGAGGTCCTGGACATCTTGTTTAGATACATGGCATCATGGATTCTATCAAATACCAACAGATAAAAAAATCAATCAGTGACTGACTCTGTTAGAAATATTATAATGGGCCGTGTTTGGATCTTCCAGCCATACAATAATCCAAACACAAACCTCAAAAATGGGTCACTGAGCACAAAACCAAGCTTCTGCTATGGCCATTCCAGTCCTCTGACCTGAACCCTGTAGAAAATTAGTGAGGTGAACTGAAGAGAAGAAGCACCAACATAGCACTTCTGGATGAAGGAATGGTCTCTGATCTCTTGTCAGGTGTTCTCTAACCTCATCAGGCATTATAGGAGAAAATTTAGAGCTGTTAAACTGGCAAATGGAGGTTTCAAAAAGTATTGAATAAAAGGGTGCCATTAATTGTGGCCAATGTGTATTAGAGAAAAACATTTATTTCATAATGATATTTCCCCCCATTTTAAATTCTTATCCAATGAAAGGTTAGATTTTTGTGATTTTTTTTAATAAAAGATCAAAAGGATTAAAAATGCAGATTCATTTTCACAGCCTTCTTTGGTCATATTTACCAAGGGTGCCGATATTTTTGGCCATGATTGTGTGTGTGTATATATATATATATATATATATATACACTGTAAAAAATTTCCCTGTAAAAAAACGGTAATCTACTGGCAGCTGTGGTTGCCAGCATCATACTGTAAAAATACAGTGTGCTACTGTTTTTTAAATTAACAGTAAAATGCTGTTTTGTCATCTACAGTATACTACTGTAATTTAGCAGCATATATCTGTTAAATTACATACTACTCATAATTCCATGATCTCAATTTTAAATGCAGATTATACCCTGCATTTTCTATTTGACCGTGTATTACAAAAGAGAACAAAGTCAAGTTATGTTTTGTTTTTTATTTTGATACAACACTAGATAAACTTTTACAATATGCCCTAAAACAGGCATGCATCCAAACATACAAACATACTGTACATAAAGTCTTTGTTCATAAAATGCAAATATACTCTCAAATCAAGCTTCAGTGAACACCAGCTAATGTTTTTTCAGCATTAGCCAATTTAAACTCTGATATAGATGATGATAATTTAATGGAGGTGAAATGTCTGTTTGTCCATACAATGCAAAATAAAATGGGGATCAAACTTTCAAATACTTAGGCAGTTTTCTGAAGTGATTCAATTTGTTTGGGTGAAAACACTTTTCACTGTACATCTTGCAATTGCAATCTCTCATTTGTGGTCCTTTGATCTGATATTTTGGTGTCTTTGATTAATCATAACTTTATGTTCCTTTTGGAGCTGACAGGTTTGGCTCCCATTTGTCTTCCATTGTATGGGCAAATATTTCTTAATGACAATATCTTAATTTGTCCTTCAAGAGAAAGAACTACAGATTTGAGACAGCATAAGTTTGAGTTAAGGATGAGATACTTCTGGACTGATGGTCGTCTTCGTCATCTTGGGTCTTCTTCTGCAGTTTTTCCAGTTATTTAAGACACCTCTTTTCTCCATGCAGCTTTGATCCTCTTTTCTGGATTTATTCCAGCAAAGTATCTAAAGAATAAGAGTAGACAAGTTTAAATTCTAAACGTTTTCCAGTGTATGATTTTGATAAGTCATACATACTGCATTTATAATAAGTGGTTTCTAATATGAGGCACATTAAAGGGTTACTCCACCCCAAAACGAAAATCATCACTTACCCCCATGTTGTTCTAAACCTGTAAAAGCTTTGTTTGTCTTCGGAACATAAATTAAGATGTTTTTGATGCGTTCTGACAGCTCTCTAACCCTCCCATTGAAAGCAATGTAATTAACACAATCAACGTCCAGAAAAGTTGCAAGGACATCAGTAAAATTATCCTTGTGACATCAGGGGTTCAACCGTAAGTGTGCGAAGTTACGGATACGTTGTTTTCATTCAAATGAAAGCGTAAATAAATGTAGAAAACGTATCCACGTGGTGCAGCTGACACAGGACAGCATATACTGTTTGCGTTCAATAGATACTCTCCAAAATAGTGCTTCAGTGATGTGGAGGAGACAAATTGTTGAATAACGTCGTTATTTTATTTATTTATTTATTTGCGTACAAAAAAGTATTCTCATAGCTATGATGTCACATGAACTATTTTACCGATTTATTTTTCAATTTTGAGGTGGAGTAACCCTTTAAGGTAGATCTTTTGCTGACAATAGAAACTAGTGTCAGTCTGGAGCGTGAGCTTTGTTTTAGTGAAACAAAATGCAGACATATCTAATATGATATACTTACCAAGAAGGATCAAGCAGGGAATCAAAGGCAGGTTACCCATATTCTCAAGGTCAGAAGGAGTGGCAGACATCTATTAGTAAAGAAAACAATTTAAGATGGCTCACAGTATCTGCAAATGACAAATTAAAAAACTAAACAAAACAAACAAAAAAAAAAACAATGTGCTACTTGTTGCAATATTCTACAGCCTCTTAGATTCAGAGTAGGAAATCAAAATGATAATTTTCTGATAATTTACTCACCTGTATGCTGATTTAAACTCTGATGATGCAATAGATGATTTTGAATGAAGATGATATGCCTGTTTGTCCCTACGATGCAAAAGAAAATGGGGATCAAACTTTCAAGTAGCAACAGACAAACAGTAAATGGAGGATAAAGATTATTACTCACATGGTTTAGCCAGTTTTCTGAAGTGATTCAATTGGGTGAAAACTATTTTCACTGTATTTGCAATTCCACTCTCTAATTTGTGGTCCTTAGGTCTGATATTTTGATATCAGACAAAATGACTGGTGATTAATCATACCTTTATGTTCCTTTTGGAGCTCGACAGTTTGGTTCCCACTGGTCTTCCACTGTATGGTCAGAACAGACATCATTTCTCCATGACAATATCTTCACCTGTCCTCCAAGAAAAAGTCCTAAGAGTTTGAGACAGCATAAGGTTCAGTAATTATGAGATAACCATTTTTAGGTGAATGATTACTTCAACAAACAATAGGCAAACTTACATTTATTTTTAAAAGAATGAGTCCTTTGCTTCTCTGCAAAGTCAGCCTTCAGTAGTTGAACTACAAGGACAAGAATAACATAACGTAAAGAACAGATAGCTTCTCTAGTTAACCAATTACAGACATCCCCCACAAAAAAAAATTTAAACAAAGTTTAAAAATAAAATAAAACCGTCTGTCGACTGTCATTCCGCTATTTTTGCAATCCCTAGCAGTGGTTTGCACATTCACAGTAATCATGCAAGAATTATGAATTTTGTTCATACACATCTTTTGCTTACATAAAGATTGGGACATGTGTCCATTGCATAAATTGTGATGGTAGTAAATAGCAAATCAAATGCAGTTTGAGTAAACTTATACAGTATGCTAACGAGCTAACAATGCTATCATATCTTGCTCTGTTACTGTTCAGTGATTAAAACACACTATCTTGTCATCAAATTACGCTTTGCTGGCTCTTTATAATGTATGTTAATATTCAGAATTGTTCTTGGTAACTTACAGATAAAACCAAAAGCGTAGTTGCAACTAACAGCAGCAGATAATGGACGGTGTGAACCTCACGCTAAAATTGTAACCATGCACACAAGATAAACAACATCATTATACAGTATTTTTCACTCAGATAAAGTTTAGGATGTGCAGGTTAGAAAAAAAAAGAGAGTTTCTTACCAGTTTGTGTGTGATACGACGACAGTTCGTTCAAAGGGTTCACGCTCCTGTGGTAACTTGCTGATAAAAACACATGATCACGAATCCAATTTAGATCCCAAAAGCTTAATTGGATGTTTAAACTTTAATATTTAAAAGTAATAAGTACTTTAAAAATTAAACAATAAAAGGCAAAGCTGCAAAATTACCTCATGCAGATAAACTAAGATGTCGTCCTATGCGCACGTACAAGGGAAAATATGGTATTATGCTGTTAAAATAACAGTGTCTTACTGTTGCTGGTCATCTTGTCCCACAATGCATTGCAAAAAACAGTAACGTACGGTTATTGTATGAAAACAGCATTTTACTGTTAAATTTCCTTGTAAATTTACAGAATTTTTTTACAGTGTATATATATATTTAATATTTAATTTAATATTTTAATTCAAGTATAAAGTTATACATCTTTTTATGTAAACCTATGTTTATGCTTAAACGTGCATGTGTCAGCTTTTTGTGCTTGGGTGTCAAAGCATTGCTCCATTATGTAATGAGTGAGAGATTACGTAGAAATTAAGTAGAAATAGAAGTTTTCATCATATTTCACTGTACTTGAACTTGACTTATTAAGGTAAGTTATCAAATTGAAAGCATTGCCTATTTTTGAAAATAGAAGATAGAATTTAGCTTTGGCATTTGCTGATGAAAGTCGTGAATTTCCACATTTTGGTCCTCAGGAGAAATCGAAAATTCTGGTATGAACACAGCTCTGCGAAACATGTTGAGCTTTGTATGTCTGACTTGTATTGTATGTCTGAGAGAATGACTCTTATAACCTCTTGTTTAATCTGAGTCATAAATCTATGATGATTAATATTTTGTTGGTTGTGAGAGGGTTACTCAGAATCAGGAATGTCTGTGCACCTCTTTCTGATGTTTTAGTCACCCTGAGGTGCTTGGCAGAACCACTCTGAAAAAAAACAAGAAGTTAAATTTACTTAATTGTTATTTTGCAAGTTTTTGCACGCATATTTTTTAAGTAAAATTTAAATACAGAAGTCAAATCTACTTAACTACGTTATGCAAAATTAGCAAAGGAAATAAGTACATTTAACGTGGCCAGGTAGAGTTTGATGAATAATTTCTACTTAATTATTTTAAGTTTACCCTGCAATACTCAAATACTTTTCACTGAGTCACGGTTTGTTAACTTTACTCAAACAACATAGCACTGAAAAAAGTCTATAAAGCATGTGGTTAAGTTACAATCACATATGTAAGCAAGTAGACAGCTCGTTGTTCATTTTAAGGTAATATGTTGACTCAGTATAGTCATTAACTGAATGAACACAGAGACCTGAATACTTGGCACACAATGATGGTGACAATCAGTGAATAGTGTTCGAGAATGGGCCATTTTGAGTAGAAAATTAACTCTAGATGTCACAAAACAGTAAGTTACTTAACCTAACAACAAAAGCAACCATAAAACAGTGTAAATACTTCTCGAAAACAGCAAAAAAAAAAAAAAAGCTTATTAATTGTTCATGCCCAAGTGCATGATGGGAACAATGGGATCATTACACTGATATTTACTTAAACAATCTTTGCAAACATAACAAACAATTCCAAGATACTTAAGGTCAAACTTGAAATTCTACAAGATTAAATGAAGTACTAATATTGAATTTACTCTTTTTCTTTTTTTATTGCCTGAACTGAGTTATTTAATGTAGAAATTTGTTTTTCTGTAGTATTTACTTCACCACAAAATCATTTTTATCAGTGCACCAGCACAGTGCTCGATTCCTCTTACTCTCAAACAACCTCACGCAGTACTGTTTTAACAGTCAGGGAGAGACAGATGTGATTTTTCATGATCACTCAGCTCTTTCAGTTCCCTGTCCTTATTTTCACTTTCTAAGGTAAGGTGCCAGTGGGGCTCCATATACCCACGAGGTTGAAATACACCAGTCGTTGTATTTCAGTAGAAGCAAACCAAGAGTAACGATAAATGTTTTTTTATTTTTCTTGCGTATAAAACCACAACCGCAAAGCGCCACGTGTACAAAGATTGAAACGCATACACACTTGGGCAAATCCCAGACTGTTATTGTGGGCACAATTCTTCAGAATTATTATTCAGTTTCAAAATGTAACACTCAGATATGAATTTATCATGTTATAAAGACAACATGTTGTCAAAAAATAAAAAAGTGTAATTTATGTTATACATTTTACTACTGCTATAATAAATGGTTATAATAACCTATTATCTGGGGGGGGGGGGGGGGGGTATACAAATTATTTATTAATAATATAATCAATAGATGATGATGGGCTGCTTTTAGAGCCATATTAATTCTATAAAGCAAAATATTAAAATGAATAATCTGAGTATGTGTTAATGTGGTCTGATTTATAACCAAGACCAAAACCAGAGGTAAGATGATTGAGACCAGGGATACCAGAGAAAGGATCTATGATTGTCACACATCAAACATGTGTTACTGACCATAGAGTAAGTCACAAATATACAGTGTTATGAGCATACTCTGTGGTTAACCTCCCAACTTCACATCCATCTTTTCTGCTTCCAGGAGAGCACTGTTTGTTTGTTTGTTTGTCTACACCAGGACACAGTGTTGCGGGTGGGTGTGTGTGGTGGTGGTTAGGTCGATACATTACGCAAGGGAATTCGTTAGCAATTTTTAGTAAATAACCTATGTATAGTATGCTATTTTTGTCAAGCTCATCTGTGACTAAGCCTTCAAATGTACTACTTGAATAGTAATAAATTAGTAGCCGAATTGTCAACTAGTTCCATCTTGAACAAAAACATGTGTCGGCATGCCACAATGTCATTCTGCTGTACTCATCTGTTAAAATTGATTCATATTCGCTGGAATGTGTTTGTTTGTTGGGTTTCGATTGTGCCTTGGGCTCTTAGATACCACATAAATCTTATAAGATTAAATAAAAGAAATAGTTGTGACTTCAACACGAGATTATGACACATAGCTTCATATAAACGTTCATAAAGTGAAATCTGTCTTCATTTGAGATGCACTGGAAGACGTGGAATTCAAACTCGAAAACGAAAATTCAGCAATCGTCCCCTATTTCAGATTTGATGTAGAGAATGAATGTCAATCACGCCTTTTCACTTTTCGATCTTTTTGCAAAATGCTATATAAACTCTAGACCTACCATGAATCCTTCAAATTGTGAAGGACAAACGACAAGTCAAGGTAAGCAGTCGAATCAGTGGCTTATTGTGATGGATCTGATTATTCACTGCATCCTTGTTTTAAACTCACATGGTCTCTGATCTTTTATAGGCAAAGTCAGAATGGAACTTCTTCGTGTGACCCTGCTGTGCGCCTTTTTCTGCTTTGCGCAGGTTTGGTCATTCCCAACAAACTGCGTCCTTAGTAAAGGTTTAATAAAGGGATCCTATACACTTTTGGAGACTGCGGTAAGAATAATGCAGAGAATCTTCAATGGTGCAGTTTAGTGGTGAGCGAATATAGGCTATTCATTAACGAATATGCATTTTGTTTTAGGGAGGCCTTTTCCCCATGCAGTGCCTGGAGGAAAAAGTTGCCATTCCTTTCCCGCAAAATGCCTTCAAGTCTGAAAACAAGGATCAGGTAGGCTACAATATTTTATAATTTTATATTAATAATTTTGACACTTGTGCACATCTGTTTAATTTTCAACGCTTGTTTCTGAAGGTTACTGGTGTTGAAAAAGCTGTTTACCAGACACTTTACAATATGAACGCACTGTTTGAGAACTCCAGTGATCCAGACCAGTTGGATGAAGAAAAGTGGAATGATTTTCGAGGTCTGGTACACCGGCAGATTGAGGAGAGCAAATGCGTAAGAAAAGACCTTATATCTTAATCTTAAATTATTAAGTTATTTTGGGGGAAAGTAATAGGCTACACACAATATTAATTTATTATTATTATTATTATTATGATTATTCTGCAATACAAGTAAATTGTCTTTATTTATTTATTTCGCTCATCCAGCTCTTTGAGACTTATTTTCGCTTTGCAGTTCAGTCTTTTCGTTTTCTTGAACCGGAGATTCCAGATCTTCTAATAGCTGTCAAAAGTTTTGTTTAACATGACAAGCTATTACGAAGTCCTCCGAAACCGTTTTTACTCCGTTAACTCTCGTTTTGAGACGAAGTGCCAATTAGCCACTATAGTGTTTATATAAAGAGAGAGAGCTGAGTGGAAAAAGACATGGAAGTAGCACTGGTCACTTGTACCGTGCCAACGGCCAATGCCCAGAAATGTTTGACCGCTGGGTGCCTCAATTCAGAATCAAGTATTTCCCGATAACTGTGTAATATTTATGACTTTTTAATTTACTTTGATATTCAGTATGTCATGTTTTCTGGGTCTTGGCAAATATAGATCATGAGCAAGTCTGACGCGGCACAGGATTTCCCCAGCAGAGAAGCTTCACTCAAGGTTTACTTCGAGACTATGGCCTCAACTCTGAAAGAAAAGGTACGCTTGTGTCCTCAACCTCTAACTTTAGGCATACCTCTTGTGTTACATATTAAATATTCTAATGCGTATTGCCATTTTTCTGTGCAGGATTTCAGTTACTGCGCATGGGAAATTGTCAGAAATGAGATTCTCCGCACCCTGAAGTTCATACTGGACGACACCATGTTATTCAAGTCTAAATAATTCTAAATGCTCCCTTGTATTATTTATTTATTTATTTATTTATTTATTGATATATTTATTTATTTATTCATTCATTTTGAGTAGAAAATGAACTCCAGATGTCACAAAACAGCAAGTTACTTAACCTAACAACAAAAGCAACCATAAAACAGTGTAAATACATCTGGAAAACAGCATCTTTTTTTTGCTAGAGGTGTATTCTTTTTCTAATCACTGTAAAGGAAATAACTGACTTTCACTTTTAAATTGCATCACATCACCATTTCCATTCAGCACTGGACAGTTCACTGTATGAAGACTTCTGTATTCATATTTTAAGATTGTATTTTTGTTGCATTTTACAACGTTTTTGTCATTTTTGAATAATAAATACATTTTTAATACAGACTTCTCAGATCTTGTCTTGTTTTATAAAAAAAGAGAGAGAGAGAGATCTTTGCTATGTTTGATTTTTGGTGAAATTAGCTTATAGTTGAGTAAAAGAGATCAATAGTAAGTGTGATTTAAATAATCATGGGTCTTGTCATTTTCATTCAAAAAGTTGACAAGTAAACATTAGCAGATGTTTCCCTTCACTCAAAAACACATAAAATAGAATTTAATTTCAAATTCAAACAGGCCTCACTCAAAATCACAGACTTTTGATAATCAACTTAAAATAAATGAGCACATTTCACTAATTATATTAAACTCATTGTGTCATAGATTCATTAATTTAGGAGATTTTGCATGATTTATTCAGATAGATTCCATTCAAAAATCTAGCCTTAAAAACTACTCAAAAAATATAATGTGTAATATTGTTACCATAATTTTTTTTTTTTTTTAAAGTAGACAGCTCGTTCCATTTTTTACAGTGTAGTAGTGAGGAATGTGTAATCTTATCATAGCCTAGGCTATACCAGGTGTAGTGAAATAGGCTATATGAACCGTACCTCTCTTTCTCAAAACTGTGACCTTACACATTGATAATGTGACCTTCTAGATTTGTGCATCTATGTGGCTGTTTGTTCCAGCAGAAGTGATAGTTTTAGCAGACATTATGATACGAGATCCGAATAGACCTATTAGCAATCACACTTTAACCACATATCCTGTGTTTGTACATTGCTGCAAAATAACATCCTGTTTTTGTCTATTTCTATGTCTACAATAAATGCAAATTTGTTGTATTGCATACAGCATGACATCATAATATAATGCACTGCACTGGTCACAAATATATAAATAATCTCTTCTTCATTTATTCATTGTTTGCAAGCAGAGTTTGTAGGGAGAAGTAAGTTAAAAGGACACTCTCTCTCCAATGTCTCAATGCTAAATATTTCACCAGTTGCCATTGTGTAATTGTTATGTGGCTTTAAACAAACTGGGACTGCTCTAGAAAAGCTTATGAAGGATTGTTCACAGACACTGTCAAATTGAAACCCTGTAAATGTTGTTTTAATCCAGCAGTGGTAGTTGATGTTAAACATGAATGCTGTAAGATCAGTAAACTCAGAAAGCCAAAGAACGGAAATGTAATTGTCATAGCAAGTTTCAAGGCTGTAACTGATGGGCTTCTCTGTTTTGTTTAAATGAATGTCACTGAGGAAATGCATAGCTATGTGTCACATTTTTGCGTAAAAATATCAAAGGATTATTTGGGCCAAAATAAATGATAAATTATCTCTCTATTTTTTAGAAATTATAAAATTATATTTTTTATACATGATAAAAAATCTCATTAACAATAAAAAATAAAGTGGCATGTTGCAAATACAAATAAATTACAAATAAAAAAAACTGCAATAAGTACATTGCATAAGTATTCATACCCTTAACAAAATATTTAGCTGAAGCACCTTTACAGCCTCAAGTCTTTTTTGTTTGATGCGACAAGCTTTGCTCATCAGCATTTGGTAATTATCTGCTAATCTCCTCCTCATCTCTTAACCTCCCAAGCTCTGTCAGGTTGGATGGGGGCAGATGCACATTTTCAGGTTTCTCCAGAAATATTTTATTGGGTTCAAGCTCAGGCTGTGGCTGGGCCACTCAAGGACATTCACAGAGTTGTCTATAAGCCACTCTTGTTGTGTTTAGGTCCATTGTTCTGTTGGAAGGTGAACCTTCTGCCCAGTCTGAGGTTCTGAATGCTCTGGACTGGGTTTTCATTAAGGCCATCTCAATATTTTGGTGCATTGATCTTTTCTTCTACTCTGACGAGTCCCTCAGTCCCTGCCACTGAAAAACAGCCCCACAACATGAGACTGCTACCAGCACACTTTACTTTTGGGATGGTACTCTGCATGTGATGAGCAGAGCCTGCTTTCCTTCAAACATGATGCTTGGAATTGAGGTTCATCAGACCTGATAATATTATTTCTCACAGTCTGAGGGTCCTTTAGGTGCTCTTTTGCTAATTCTAAGAGTGTTTTCATGTGTCTGCACTGAAGAGTGGATTGAGTCTTGCCACACTGCCATAAAGCCCAGATCGATGGAGTGTTGCAGTGGTGTTTGTCCTTCTGTAGATTTCTCCTATCTGCATATACGATCATGGAGCTCAAATAGAGTGACCATCAGGTTCTTCGTCACCACTCTAACCACTCAAAGCCCTTCTCCATCAATTGCTCAGTTTGGCCAGGAGACCAGCTCTAAGAAGAATCCTGGTTGTTTCAAACTTCTTCAATTAACGGTAATGGAGACCACATGATTCTGTGAACCTTCAATAAAGCAGAATTTTTTTCTGAACTCTTCCCCAGATGCGTGGCTTGATGCAAACCTGTTTCTGAGCTCTACAGACTGTTCTTTGGACCCCAGGGCTCTGATATGCATTATCAGCTGTTGGACCTTTTATTAAGAAGTGTGCCTTTCCAAATCATACTCATTCAATTTAATTTGCCACAGGTTCACTCAAAGTCTATTAACACCTACAAGCAATATGAATGCTCCTGAGCTTCCAACTGTCCCAGATCAGGGTATGGGTGCTTATGCAATGGAATCATTTAAATTTGTATTTTTTATAAATTTGCAAAGATGTTAAAACCCTTTTGTTTGTTTTTTTGTTTTTTTGCTTTACCATTATAGTGTATGGAGTGTAGATTGATGTGGAAAAAAGTAATTCAAAGCAGTTTAACATAAGGCAGCAACATAAAACATGAAGGGATATGAATACTTTCGCAAGGCACTGTATAGGCATTGTATATATATATATATATATATATATATATATATATATATATATCCCTCTGTTCTGAGACTTTATAGTAACTCTCCTTATATGATAAAAATGGCAAAAAATAAATAAATAAATATATATTATGAAGTAGTGAAAATAGTAATTTTTCCAGAATATCTTGTCACATGTGTTTTTGGCTATATGTCACAAGATTCTTGTGACATATAACCAAAAACACATATATAATTTTTTTAACGATTAAGAGCCAATACAAATGTTTACAAAATTGCAGTGCATGTGCAGTGATAAAGTGTTGCTGCGTTCCGTGCAAGAGTGCAGTGCAAAAATGGCCCATGTGGACTTACTCTATGAACAACGTATAAGCGTCTAGTGCAGGGGTGGCCACCGTCGGTCCTGGAGAGCCACAGTCCAGCAGAGTTCAGCTCCAACCCTAATCAAACACACCTGATCTCTATTGGTTACTAGAAAGCTACAGGCAGGTGAGTTTTTCTCAAGGTTGGCTTACTTTAGGTTTAGCCTACTCTGCAGGACTGTGGCTCCATCATTGGAGTCTGACAGCCCCTCCCTCTCTGTTACGAAATTAAAGCTTCCACAGCTGAGTGCATTAAGTATCCAACCTTCTACACTTGTTTTTATTGTCGGTTAATTAAGTGCATCATATGGGCATTTGAGGCCACTTTTGCTTTATTGGAATTTTATCATGTGCAATCCACATTTATACAAAAAAAAAACGGCATAGAGCATAAATATACACTTGGGACGCCACCTAAGAATCATTACGATCAACCAAATGGTCGAAGCAATCTTTCGAAATAATGGAGTGAACTAGCCTTGCTGCCCACTTTTGGGCTTGTTAAACCCACACGACCTGTCTCAGACTCTCAGTGCCCTCTCTTGGGGAAATGCGTGCGCAACACTGTCCCTGGTCTGAAAATGCAGCATCGAGTGTGAAGCACGTTCCTTGCTGATTTTTAAATGCTTTAAAAATACATTATATTTTTTTTAAAAATATACAAAGAAGGGCAAAAACATGTAAAGGTAGGCCTAGAGAATATATAGCTGTGTAAGTGTGAAACATGATATTTCTGTCCGTTTTTGTAAAAATACATTTTGCCACATGGGATAAAACTCGCTTGTAATTCACTGCTAGTAAGTTATACTCAGAGATATGAACTTAAGTGTCTTTAGTTTTATTGAGTGTTCAGCATAATCATCTTACATGATCATAATTACACAAATGTATCAATCGGATAAATAAATAAATAAATAATTAAACAAATACATAAATAAATAAATAAATAAATAAATAAATAAATAAATAAATAATCTACGGAAAACTACTCAGAATAATTTAACTGAATGATTCAAGTGCAAGCGTGAATTTAAGAACATGCAGGAGCTCCTTTCGAACCACCTCCCATGCGCAGACACTGTAGTCCTGAAGGAGAAAAGAAAAAAAGACAGCAATTATTAATAGCCTCTATGGGCTTGAATGACAATATATTGTTAGAGTGATTTGTAAACCATATTTTATGCATGCTGAACAATGAGGTCTGGTGTACCTTGTTTCTGAGGAGAGTGGCCAGTTTATCAAAATAGGTTTTCAGTGCATCTTCTCTTGTGGGAAAATCATCCACGGGTCGCTGCTTTCGCCCAATGATCCACACGGGTGAGAAATGTGAGACGATTACATTTACATTTATGCATTTAGCAGACGCTTTTATCCAAAGCGACTTACATTGCATTCAAGTTTTTACATTTTATCAGCTCTTACAGGCATGTTCATATATTTATCTGTGAAATTCTATTAAAAATATATTATGCCCTTACACATTGGTGCTCGCCAGTTAAACGAAAAACGATGCTTTGGAAATCCTCCACTTTCCCATGGTTCCAGGATTCTGGATGACTATCGTTAGCAAACAGGTAGTTGATGTGCTCCATGATTTTATACACTGCCTTTGCTACACCAATGTTCTGTAAATTAAACATATAACATAGAAAACATTATTCCCGGTCGTCATTCTGGGTTAAGTAGCCTAGTAATCAACAGAAACATTTAGACAATCTAAAATGCATGTCTTGATGTGTTATAGTTCACCTGATTGGAGTCATTTGATAGCAGTGCAGATGTCGGGAAGGTTATTTTGACGTTTTCTTTTAAGCATTCACGAGGAAAAAGACCTCCCTATAAGGAAAGACACAACATAGGTTAAGATATAGTTTAATATGTTCAACAGGTAAAGGAATGAAAAGCAACCGAAAAAAATTACTTACCATATTCTCAAGTAGTCTGTGAGTTTTTCTTACGAGATCCCGCCGCATGATGCATTTTGTTGGCATTGAACAAATTTGGGTGAAAAAAAGAAATGGGCACAACAAAGCGATAAATTTCCAAAGTGCCATTGTATTCGTGTGAGAAAAGAAAGCAACGAGATCAGAAAAATTATGCTCAAAGTCAAAAATTAAAAGTGCTGTAAAATAACACTCGGTAACAAACGGTGATGAAACCTCTTGAAAATCTCCTGATATTGCTGAAGACATGGATGCTAATGGTCCGTTTTATACTATAACTGAGTGATGAATGGAAAGAACAAATGTACTGGATTTTTTTGTAAACCACACTCGCTTTGTTTCCCTCTGCGTCTCTCTCGCCTTTGCTGTGGTTAATGAGGATGTGGTCTATATCTATCTATCTATCTATCTATCTATCTATCTATCTATCTATCTATCTATCTATCTCTAATTTCGCTGGTCACAAAATATAAAATATCAAACTAAATCTCAGAATTGAGAAAAGCTGGTCAGTCGCAACAGAAGTTCATCATATTATCTATGAACAAAGTTTGACAGCCAGAAAGTGTCCATGACCTTTTATTTGGAACATTATTTCAATTGTTTCATATTCTTTGAGGGAAAAGTGTGATTATGCTTTATTTCTTTAAAATAAATGCCATATTTTGATTCTTATATATTGCACTTTTTTTTTTTTTTTTGTTACATAATGCGTCTAACATTGTCTTTTCTGGTAGAACATGCTATATACAACACTACTGTTGTCCTTATAACTAAATCATCTTAAGAAGCCTATCTTATAAGAAACAATTAATTAGAATTTTGTATACTTTGGATATTTCTTATGGGTCACAAAACCCGTATAATGGGAGAAAGTTCACGAGTTTCACATTGAAGAAGAAAAAAATGAAGCAAATAAGAGAAGAGCGCGTTCTCGGCTGAATGGCTAAATGATGTAACTATAAATGACGCTATTTTCATTACATTGATTAAACACTGGTCAGGATCTGTCATCATCATCAGGAGACCGCAGGGTAGTACGTGCGCCCAATTTATTTTCACTTTTCACTCGCAACTCGAAATAAGCTGCTGGGCAAGTCCCAATTCTTTCTATGAATGAACGGTTGAATTTTTTTCTCTTTCATAAAATTGATAAGAGAATATCGTTTTCTCAGACAGTTGGAAAGCGAAGCTCCCATTCGAGGTGTTGCACCAGCATCATAAGCGAATCATAACTACCAGCGCCTCACCACAGTTCACTTCCCACACCCACAAACCACACGAGCGTGTGTACTCCCCGGGTCCTCGCGCTCTATGAATTCAGTTCTGTCGATTCAGCGCGTGTTGCAGGTTATGTTCCACTCATAACTAATAATGAGTGCGCGCTATAATAATACCCGCTCCGTCATCATTAATAGCGGAATATTCCGTCTTCATCACTATTCACGTAAGCGCAATTACCTGAAATTAGGCTTTAGGCCTATATTCATTTAGCCTCTGCTGTCAAGTAGCCTATTTGTGGAAAAATAACAAAGGGAGTATCTTTATATGCATCATTATGGAACTGAGACCAAGACTAACTGATTTTTTTTTTTTAAATCCTTTAAATGCATCATCATCATCATCATGGAATTACATAACAGTTGAGTCTATTGTATGAGTCGAACAATAAAATTATGAAAGAAATAAAGATTGCTGAAATCTTCTGAATCAGGTGGTTGGCCTACCGTACAGACAAGAATGGTAATGTGACGATTAAACTACAAAAGTCTATGATTTCACTAAATAAATATGAGCGTTTCGAATGTTGGCCTATCTCTGAAAGGAAATGATTGTCTTCAGATTGTCTTTCAATGGCATTTTCTGTTAAGCTCGTCTGCTGTTTTTGTTCAGGTGCAATGCAAAAATCGACCCATATTTTTACTCGGCAAACACAGTTGTAAATTTGAACCAGTGGATAACTAATATGATAAATGGTGCTAAATCGCACTAAAATTGTTAATTGGCTCTAATCATAAGGGAATCAGTTTAAGTTTTTCAAATGGTGCTTTATACATTATAAGTGCTCCTTCTTAGATTTTAGATATGTTACTCCACTCCATGCTATGGGACTCTACTACAATGGCAAAAGCGGTGTTAAAGCAATTTTATACTTTTCTGAGGTCAAATAGTCATGTGTTAAGGCCGTGGAATATTTCCTTTTTTTTTTTTTTTTGCCTTGAGGACAAAAAGGTTGAGAACCAAGTTATCTTCAGGAAATACTCTGTATTTTAATGTTGTTTTTTAACCCTTTCCCCAACTAAACTAAGATAAAGAGAGAGTTAGAGCACCTTTAAAGAACTATACAGGGGCTTAAAGTCGGCATGAAATCAAAATGGAAAATTCAAAATTTTTAATGGAATACTGTAGTGTTTATTATAAATAATTGATCCTTGCACTTCATTATATATATATTTTTAAATTCATGTGCCTTTGTAATCTTTAATCAAAAATGTTAACCTCCCCTCCCCCTCAAAACTCAAACGGGTAGTACACTACCCTTAAAAAATTAAAGGATATTAGGATATTACCACAACATTACTTTTATGGAGGACGCGCTAAATCATTAAGGTAGTCTCTCTCTCTCTCTCTCTCTCTCTCGATTCAATTCAATTCAGTTAGCTTTATTGTACAAAAGCATATTTTGTATGCTTTTGTTATATAACACTCTGTATATAACACTCTAATTTGTGTTGGTTTTTGATGGTGTTTGTCCAATGGGTACTTGTTTTTCTCGGAGTTGATGATCTGTGTGGGCCGAATGGTTGAGAGTGTGTGTGAGTCCTGAGGCTGGCTGATCTCTGTCAGTCTCAGCACCAGCTGAAGAAGGGGACTCTTTGTGGGGTTCAGCTCTTGGTGTTTTAGGGCTTTATAATGGTATGTGCTGGGGTCGCTTGTTTTTAGGTGTTTCCAGAATTTCAGGGCTCTTTTTTGAATGTTTAGAAGGAGAGGGTATTGGCCTAATTCTGCCCTGCATCCATTGTTTGGTGTTTTTCTTTGGACTTTGAGTAGGCCTATTCTTTTGCAAAAATCTAGAGTTTCAATTGGAAGTTTTTCTCAATTTACAAAGTCAGATTTTATAGATGGACCCCACACCTCACTGCCATATAATGCAATTGTTTCAATTACTGCTTTGAAAAGTTTGAGCCAGATTTGGATTGGGATGTCAATTTTAATTGATCTTTTCATGGCATAGAAAGCACTTTGAGCTTTCTCTTTGAGGAAGCTTATTCTTTCTCTCTCAAAATAGAGATGCAATAAGATTAAAATAGCCGCAGATGTGGGCAACTGGTGATTAGCAGATTTATCATGACAGTGCACCCGCCCATGCATCATGTCAGGGGCAAAACATCACCCACACTCTTAAAAGAAAAGGTTCAAAAATGAACCTTTTGAGGTTCCTGGAGATTGCAACTGTGGGGGAACCTTAAAGGTTCATTTTTTTATATTTTTGAAAAAGTTCTAATTGGAACCTTGACTTAAAGGTGCATTAATGACCCTCATGGGTCCCTTTTTGAACCTTTTTCTAGATAAACAAATGTTTAGAAGAAATCATAACCAGGCGAAGGGGTTGAAAAAGAAAAAAGAAAAAAATATAGATTTAAATATTATGGATACACTGTTCCAAATACACTCACCTCACTGATGACATAAAGAGATCTCAGACTCTCTTTTAATAGAAGTGAAATCAGCAGGACAGCAGCAACCACTGAGACCTTAAAGGTGTCATAGAATGAAAAACTGTCTTTATCTTGGTATAGTTAAATAATAACAGTTCTGTACATGGAAGTTACATACCGTGAGCCTCAAACACCATCGTATCCTCCTCCTTATGTAAATCTCGTGATTAAAAAAGACCACTGAAAAACAGGCAAATCAGAACATAACACCGACTGTAACACAACAGTCGGGATCACTACGCCCCCAACATTTGCATAAACACGCCCTTGTTCGAGGTCAGCCGAACCCAAGTAGGGCTTGCTGCAGTCCACAACATCCAGGGGGCGTGGTTGGATCCACATCTAGGGGGTGGAGATTGGTAGGTTTAGGGGTGGAGATGGGGTGGGTTTAGGGATCAGGGGGTGGAGATGGGTAGGTTTAGGTATAGGCAGGTGGGAGGAGTTGGATCTGGATCCAACCATACTAAATGGTGTTTTATTGAAAATCTAAAAATGCACAAAGTCTCCTGTGAGGGCTAAGTTTAGGTGTAGGGTTGGTGTAGGGCAATAGCACACACAGTTTGTTCAGTATAAAAACCATTACGCCTATGGAGAGTCCCCATAAACCACAAAAACCAACATGTGTGTGTGTGTGTGTGTGTGTGAACAGAACCACACCGCCAAATCAACTAAGTAAGGTAGGCTATAATTTAGGCTACATCCAGCCCCTAAGAAGGATTATTGTGCGATAAATAATTACATTTTTGAGTTGAGGTATTAATTAGCTCTTAATTAGTTCTTTGTCAGGAACTGTTCTTTTTGAGCCCAAAAGTTCAGACAAGACGCATATTTACTCTTATCACTAAGGAGGACATAAAATGTTATTTGAGAATAAAGTGTTTAAAAATCTTACCTCTTTATGGTCTTAAATCCAAATAAATTTTAACACTTAAACTTAAATTCATTACAGTGTAAAAACAATTGTTGTAGCAACGATTGCTGAACACAAACACTTCAATAATTACTGTAGGCCTGGCCTACCCGCTGAAGTCCTCTGGTTTCGTTAACAGTGGATAACTGGAGCAAGATGATCGCAGTCAAGTTTGAATGAAACGAACCAAAGTGAGCTGCAGTGTGACTGAAAGAAGCTCGGGCCTTAAATACCCAGATGTTTATTCTGTATTGCTAATGACGACTGTTGTTATCAGAGATTTTCCTATAATCTGATTGGCTGAGAGGTCTTTCCAGCAATGAGATTTCACGGAACCGTTTCACCGTTTGTAGGCTATCACTTCAGTTGCAGCATTTTTCACGACGTGTTAGAAATATGTTGTTGTGTCACGAAATATAGTTTTAAGAGTTTTAGCGGGAGAATGTAATTGTTTAATCTTTATTTCTTAATAAATAAATAATTTTCTTTCTAAAAAAAAATTATTTTCTAAAATAATATATAAAAATAATTTTAAGGGCAGAGTTTAATATTTAATATATGCGCTAGTGATGGTGCTTTTAGTTAGGCTACATTGTTATGCCATTTTAATTGCGTTTTTATTTATATCTCGACAGCTTGAATTTAAAGTTCACTCAAAAATGTAAATTCAGTCATCCTTTTACTACAGTGCTTATTTCGTTCCAGCGTGATTTCATTTCTTCTGTGGAAAATAAAAGATGTTTCAGATGTTTTTTACTTTAACTGTATTGACAAAAACAGAGACCCCCCCCCCCCCATCTTTTCTTTGTGTCTCACGAAATGTAACGTCCCAGATATGACTTTGGCGCCCCCTTCGAGAAGAGCCTCTTTGTGATATCCATTATAGTGACGCATTTGCATTACAGAAATATCTGTAAATAAGAATTTTAAAAGGTTACACTTAATTCTAAGGTGTCATTGTTACATGTATTTACTATTATTATAACAATAAATTATGCATAATCACATGCAAGTAACCCTAAGCCAACCCCTAATCCTAACCCTAACCATAAGTACATGTAGTTAATTAATATTATTCCAATCGGTACTTAAATATATAATTACACCGTAACAAGGACACCAAAATAAAGCATAACCAAAAAAAAAAAAAACTTCTTTACTTTTCACAAAGAACATGTTCAAAACCGTAGACGAAGTAAATAGGCTTCAAGGAATTGTAAACTCTATTGGAGTGTGGAAGTTCAAAGTATTTGGTAAACAATGGTAAAAACCTCAAGCAGTTTCAATAAATCATTTTTATTTGAAAGTACAAAACATTGTATGACAATTGTAGCAAATAAATAACTATAAATAATATTAAATATGAAAACAATAAATATACTGAGATATAAAAATTGTGCACAAAGATATATAAATCGATTTAAATATACTTTAAACAAATATGAAACATACCCAACATGCATGTGCATCACAACATACTGGCTGACTGACAATTAACACATGATCGGAAATGCATAGCATGTTTTTTCATTTAGTTTGCAAAATGTATAGTTTAGGCAAAGAGGCTTATTCTCACCTAAACCAAAAAGAAAAGTTTTCACAGGTATTTGTAAGAAATGTAATTAACTTTTTTTGATCTGATAACTTCCAGTTTTCATAGGAAACACATAAGGTAAACTCTGTATTAAAGCACTACCCATTGGTCAATATAAGCGACTTCTAGGCTACATTCACTGCAATTAAATACAAATACACAAATACATTTATAACATTCTTTTTTTTCAGTATATTTGTTTGTAAGGCAGTTTTTGTAACTTTTTTTTCTTCTTCTATGGAATGTGTCACAATCAGACATTTTTCTGTCATTATTGTCTCTTAAACTCTTAGGAGAATCTTAATTTAGCATTGTTCGCGATGATGTCCATCCTCTGAAGGTGGCTTCTCACAGCACTCCGGATTTGTTCCCATGCTTGAGCACTATATTTCTTAAAACACAAGAGGAACATCTATCACTGACTTTGCATTTTATATGCAAGAAAATAATTCCCTTTACTCTTTACAAAGTAACATTAACATCGCAGAAGTGCAAATACAACATGCCTCTTAAGGCACTAAGAAAAATAAAGCTGATTACAGAAATCAGTCAACAAATTAAAGAAACACATACAAACAATGTAACAAGCTGTGATATTATATTATGCAATCAAACTTACTTCTTTCTTTAAAATCTTCTTCAAATTCCCAAAGTGCCTTTTTATCCTCATCTTGTAAGACTCCTTTTGCAATGGCTTTTGGTATTGGGCCACCTGATAAAATGTAAACAAAATATAAACAATGAGAAAAAATAACATGAATGATAAAATAACAAAACATAATTTTTACATTTCATATAACACATTTATTGAATTGCTCTTATTAAGTTAGGCTTTTGATCTGAACATCAACATGATTAATGTCTTAACAGTTTTGAGTGGAATCATTCAATCTAAATTCATGGTCTATTACTATTAAGACAATCCCTTTGATGATAATATAGGATTATATGTAATTCATAGAATGGAATTCTGAAATCAGTTTATCAGAATAAGCACAAATACTTTCAGACAAGACTTACGCATTCTTTAAGCTCAGATGACTGCCTGTGCAGGACTTTTAGGAAATATTCCACTGTCTTTGGGTTCCATTTCACTGAATTCATGTGCTCTGAGGCATCCATGAGCTTGATGATATGATCTAAGGTCAAGACAAGAAACTTCACCTGGTCCTCCACCTGTAAGGAGACATAATGCTGTGTTTAGGTAACTGGCCCCACACAAAGACCGTTGTGCTGTATATGATTTTCACATAATGAAATTATTATCTCATTTTTGCCTATTTATTTTGATAGCATACGTTTTATTTATGTAATGAAATGTTTGATCACAGAGAAATGTTTACAAACCTCAGCTTTGTCCATCAAGTTATACAGGGGTCCCGGAAAATGCACCCTGATATTCTGAGGATATTGTCCACCCTATAAAACAGAGTCATTTGTAAGTTCTGATATGTTCCTGCATATTTAGCTGTTCATCCATATGCACCAAAACTTTCTTAAGACATTTTACTAAAATTTTAAAAACATCAATGTACAAAAAAAATGAAATCTTGACTTAAATAATTTTAATCAAACTGATTGATAACATTGATTAGTTCACTGCACTTTGTCAATGAATTACTAATAAAGAAAACTGAGAATTAGTGTGAATAAATGGCTAGAAGCAAAGATGCTGTAACATAATGATGGACACTTTTACAGTTTTTTTTAACGCATCAGACTAAAAGTGACAGCATCCCTCAATAAATACGTTTATTGCGATATATTACAAATAGTCGTGAATCATTCTGTAGTCTAAGGTTGAATTAACAACTAGACATTACAAAAACAATAAATCTGTTGTATATCCTAAATATATAGGCAAATCGAGAGTCCTTGCAGAAAATGGCTGTGGGTGTATATTGCGCAGCAATCTAATGTCTTCTGATGAACATTTACTAATAATTAATGAAGCTTTAAAAGTGTAGGCTACTTACCATTTCCCCAAGCAGACTCAGAGATTCGGCGCTCACCGTCCAATACCGGCCCAGCCATCTGCAAGCGGAGCACTGGCTCTGCAGAGTTACAAATATCACAAAGATATACGTCCACATTTGAGTTTGTTTCATCTTTGTATGCGTGCAGTAGCTTTCTACTGTGTGGCTCGAGAGAATGTTGCAGGGACATGGTGGAGTATGCTGGATTTTATTCGGAAGTATGGAAAGGGAAAACGCAGCAGGTCGGTGCTCTCCGGCTTACTTTCACTTTCTAGTTGTGTTCAGGCGAATAGACTTCTATACAAAATATATCATCTGGTCTGCTATTAATAATAAAAATACTTTTAAAAGCAATATATTTAGTACTTAGAAAAGAAGTGAGAAGAATATATTAGTTATAGCTTATTCTTTAATCGTCTTTAGTTGAGCCTACTACACACCAGCGCAAAACGCACACAACATGACATGTAATACACAAATTAATGTTATTAGCATCCTCAGTTTAAATTAAAGCAATCCCACGGCTCAAATAATTACCTGATTCCAAAGTATTTCAAGCTGATGTTTCTAAACAAGAAGGGGGTTATACCTGCGGGTTGCGTGTCCAGAAAAACACTTTCTGTTTGAGACGTAATGCCTTTACGCAACGTGCTGACGCAACCTCGTAAAAGAGCTCTCACTGGATTTCACCGCAGCTTTCTCATGGTGGAGTGAAATTCATTTTCTCATCATTCGTCACTACACAAGAAAAATGAGCTGCATTGACCATCAGTTTAGCAAAATAATATTTACTTCCAGCATATATTTTTACAAATATTTTTGGATAGGCGGCTACACTTTATTTTAAGGTGTCCTTGTTACAGTGTAATTATACATTTAAGTACTGAGTAATATTAATTAACTACATGTACTTACTATATGGGGTTACTTGCATGCACTTGTGCATAATCTATTGTTATTATAATAGTAAGTGTAACGTGTAACATGTAGGCTACACCTTAATATAGTGTTACCATATTTTTTGGTACAAATTAATTGTCATTATTATTATTATTATTATTATAGTTGTTGTTGTGGTGGTTAAAATATTTAGTATAATTTTCTTAGAAAATAATATATTATTAAAAATTAATACAGGTTATGCTTTATAGCTATATCAGGAACAGGGGTAGCCTAGCTAATTTCGAGCTAATTTCGAGATCCTTTTCCTATTTAGCACCCAAACTCTGGAACAATCTATACCTAACACTGTTAGGGAGGCAGACACACTCTGCCTAAACTAAAAATAAAACAAAATAACTAAAAATATAATAAAATACCTAACTATATAATACTAGTATTGTTAGAAATTGCAACAATATAAAAATATAATACATTTAAAATTTTAATTAAAACAATAATATCCTGGCCAGAGGAGAACTGAGCCTGGTTTCTCCCAAGGTTGTTTTCTCCATTCTGTCACAGAGGGAGTTTTGGTTCCTTGCCACTGTCACCTCTGACTTGCTCAGTTAGGGACACTTAATTTCTAGCGATTATCATCAATTTGATTTCACAGATTTAAACTAAACTGAGCTAAACAATGACATCACTGGAATTCAATAATGAAATGCCTTTAACTGAAAATTGAGTGTTTAATCTTATTATTATACATTGACACTCAATCTGTACTATTGTTAAAAGCGCTTTATATAAATAAAGGTGACTTGACTTGACTAAAAATAATAATAAATAATAATAATAAACCAACTAATGACCAGCTTGAATCTAAATGGCACGGATGAAATGGTATGACAATTTCAAAATAGTCATAATTTTTAGGCGTGCAATTTTAATAAAACAAATAAAGTTAAAGTGTCTATTACTTTAAAACAAGACTTCTTGCACTCACATAGATTAATAAAATCTGATATGGATCTTCATGTTCAGTGTATTTCTGTTTGTTTTTTTAAATACAGATGTTGCACCATGGCAAGATTATCAGTATGGTTTATATGAAGAGCCGCAATGAAGTGACGCGGATTAAAAGAGGTTTAATGTTTTGATCGCAGTTTGAGACACGGAACAAAAGTAACAGCGAAGAAAGTGTTTACAGCAGACAGTACTAAAGATGAAGGAATTATAGAAAGTTTTACGGGAGAAAACCTTTGCGTGAGAGTGGGCTCCGGGTTTCATTGTTCACATCGATACCTGTGTTTGATGTCTTTCGACCACAGCTGTCGCCTCGACCTTTTCTGTCGAATATTGTTTCAGGTCAGAGCCCAAAGAAATATAAACAATATTTGAGCAACAATAATAAATAGGCAATAAACTGTTTTTTTCTTCTTTAGGCTACTTTATTTATTTTATCTTGTTCATTGCTTAAATTATTGTAGGGAAGCAAATAGCATTTTAAATATGCATTTATGCATTTAGCAGACGCTTTTATCCAAAGCGACTTACATTGCATTCAAGTTACAGTTTTTAGATCTTAGATAAGCTATAAATATAGATATGTGTTTTTTTTACCCCTCATGACTAAATTTTCATGTTCATATTTTTTTTCTCCCAGTAACCTATAATGTCTATACAAAATATATACATGTAAATAAACCCACTCTGAAAAATATTTTATATATTTAAATATTTTATTTTTTGTCAACATTGGTCAAGTGACAAATACACGTGTCCACACATTTAGAAAGACATTTTGACATCCATTGTATGTTACAATCAACATGTAAACGAAACATTCCTTCATATTAATAATAGCACATTCCCGGATAAACAGTGGACAATAAAAGTTCGCATATTGTAAACATTTTAGTGTGGTCTAAATGAGTTATTCTCTAATAAATGTGTTTATAAATAGCATAAACCTAGAGCCGTTAATAAAGCTTCACATCTGGAAATTCATTGATTCATTTGACCATATCGACTTCAATGGAAAATTGCAAAATAAAAACTATAAAATCAGCGTATAAATAAATAATGGACAACATTTGATTTATGGCATGCAGTGTAGGCTATTAAAAGTGTCTTCTTCTGGGTCTCGTCATTCTTCTGAAGTGGTCCATGACGACCAGGATGTCGTGGCGCACAGTTTCCCACGCGCAGCAGCTAAAATTCTGCCGGAAAGAAAAGTCACACAGTTAATCAATGCACATTTAAATTATGAAGGTATGAACACATTCTAAACTTTTTCGTTTTCCGTATCGTTCACCTGCTGTGTGAGAATCTGATCGAGCTTCTTGAAGTCTTCGACCAACCTCTCAAGTTCAGAGCTCATCACCGGGACCTAGATATTAACGACAACGATTAACATCCAAAACTGTAAATAATGAAAGTGAATTCTGACTCGGCCCATGCAACTTCTGACTTACGAAATGTGATTCAGCTTGTCTTAGCTTGTTGAGGTGTTCCATTAGATCTTGGAATGCATTGAGTTTCCAGTGGCAGTGGGTTCTATTCTTCTTGAAGAGCTCAAAGGTAGACTTATATGATATCCTCAGTGCTTGAGATATTTCTTCTTTCTGTCCACAAGAGAAAAAAGATCAAACATGCATTGTCAAATAAACATTGCTCAATATTTCCGGAGATCAAGCTCACTGCAGAGTGACTGAATGGCACACTTGAGCAAATCATCTTATTTAAAATCACTTGAAAGCAAGCAGTTACATTTGAGCGAGGCTGCAATTAAAACTCCGCAGGAAGATATAGATCTGCAGGATGCAACATTTCTGTGTCCTGTATTTTTATATTGCTGCCTACCTTTTTGGGAAGACTCGTGAACCGATCAGACATCGCTTTTTCCACCTCAGCCGGACATGCTTTATGGCCCTTAGAGAGAGAGAGAGAGAGAGAAAACGTTGACTTTTTTTAGCCATTAAATACACACAGGCTATTATATTATTATTATATTGCGGCCACGCTGTTGTCAATATTAAACCATTAAGTTTAATGAACAGTGAACAATATATTTTTAATAAAGTAACACTTAAAACTCTAGGCACCATTATAATCCTAATATTTAGGCTACACTAATACATTGTTAACATTTTAACATTGAAGTTGTTGAATGAATTAACATTAATAAAATGAATGAACAATGAATAGCAGTATCTTTGTCATTTAAAATGAACCTAGATTATGTAAAATTGTTTGCTAATTCGTGATGCCTTGTTAAATTATTAATCTAGCAATTTTACTCTAATCTATAGTAAATATTTATTAATAGATTAATGATCCATAGCACACTATTGTAGAGTGCGTAACATTTTTTACACATATAATATAGATAGATAGACAGACAGACAGATAGACAGATAGACAGATAGACAGATAGATAGATAGATAGATAGATAGATAGATAGATAGATAGATAGATAGATAGATAGATAGATAGATAGATAGATAGATAGATAGATAGATAGAGTCTCACCAGTGCACGCAAAAGTTGAATAGTTGTTTTCTCCTCAGATGATTCTGCAAATATAGATGGAGACATGACAATCCACAACAAATACAAAACAGTTCTCATTGTGGTTTTGTATTGACAGCTAGAGAGCAGAGCTACTATTCAAACGATATGATTACTAGGATATGGATACTATTTTATGGCAAAGGCTCTGGCTTTATATGATGTTCTCCGAAGAAATTACCCTAAATTTGCATTCCCTTCAGCAGGTGACAGTGCGGGAAGCCCAGAGGTATTACAATTGGAAGTTTCAGAAGGAGAAAATGAAATAATCACGTGCTTCTCTTTGTCCTGGTGGGCGTTCTTCTTCTCACCTTGAAAACACAGAGAGAGAGTCAGACTGGGACTTTCATCCACTATCACTAGACGCAATGACATCATAAGAAGTGTGATGTCAATACGAGACAAATTAATATAATTATTATTTTTTAATAGCCTATTATTTACGTTATAAAGACGTTATCTGTAGCCTCTTTTGTTCTGTTTTCTGTTTAGCCTATTCGCAAAAAAAAAAAATTAAAACACAATTTAAAAACAGCTGTAAGATCTTGTTTAGGGTGATATCATCAAACCGCTTGTGTAAGGTGATGACTACTGGAGCGGGTGGTAATTCCTCATTGTTACAGGGCACTGTTTACATGTAGAGCATTTCGCTTTCAGTTTCCACAATGAGCAGCATGCGCTCTCCAGCAGAATTCCTTCAGCATTCCCACATGAGCCGCGTATTATGACGCAATTGATAAAAAAAAAAAAAAAAAAAAAAAAAACGTTTATTGCTATGCTGCAAATTTCCCTTGCTTTTTAAAATTAAATCATTTTTAACCAGAAACATTCTGATTGTGCAAATCACCTTGTGGCTCATGGACGACGAGTAGGCTACGCTTCATTCAATCATTAATTAATAAATAGTAGCTACACCTAGGCTAAATGCAAGAAGAAATATTGTTCACATTAAAAAATAAAATAAAAAAATTAATTAAAAAAAATTCGGTAACAGTTTACGATAAGATTCATTAGTTAAAATTATTTAACCGCATTAGTAAACATGAACTAAGAATGGACAATACTTCTACAGCATTTATTAATCTTACTTAATGTTCATTTCGGTTCATTTAAATGCATTATTAAAACCCCAAGTTGTGTTTGTTAACATTAGTCAATGCACTGTGAACTAACATGAATAAACAATGAACAACTGTATTTTCATTAATTAACATTAACAAAGATTAATAAATAGTGTAGTAAATGCATTGTTCATGTTAGTTAATACATTAACTAATGACACCTTATTGTAAAGTGTTACCAATAAAACAAATAAATTAATTAAATACAAGTGAAAAAGGAAAATGTAAGCAAACTGTTTTTCAGTTCAAAGGAAAATTTGTTAATTACCTGCATCTTTCGTTGTCCTTTCTGGAAATTCATTCCAAAATTGAAGTTTCTTATGCTATATTTAGAAAAAAATTAAAGTAGGCTACCATTCATCCTGAAGGGCCAAAACATTGTTGCTCTTTCCAATAATATTCATAATACATAATAATAAAATAATGTATGAAGAAATGTTTGCCTTAATATGATAAGTTATTAAATGGTGTTATATATGGCAATATTGAAACTAATAATGAATTAAAAATAAAAATAAATCTAATATTATGGTATAATGTAATATATATATATATATATATATAGTATAACAATAGCCTAGTATCTTTACAAACGCTTAAAAGAAGATAATTAATTTTATGATACTTTAAATACCAATATTGTGATAAAACCAAAGATAATCAGGCTACTATTTTTATTTAACACAGACCCGGATACAACATCCAATAACAATACACTCTGAAACATACAGCTTGTTTTCATTTTGATTCTAAGCAGAAGTCTATTTCAGCATTAATGTATCATATATCTAAAATCATTTCCTTTTATTACCCTCGCGTTATTGCAAAGCTCAGTCGGTAGGGGGCAGAACAGAATCGCTGTCTTGATTAAACAATAACTCTCAGATTCTTGCCTTTATGTTTTACATTTACATACAACGTTTGTGCTCATTAGAAACCGTGTTAGTTGACACCTATCTACACCTAGGCTATTTACCTGTTGTATTGTTCATAATCTAACTGTCCTGTAACACTGTATAGCTTGATATAAATGGACAAATAAGAAAGTTTAGTATAAATGTTTATCTCATACACCACTAGTTTGTGCTTATGGCTCAACTGCCTGAATTTATAAAAACTGTTGTATTCATTGAAGTGCAATAGACTGAGGAGCAAAAGGTAGCCTACTTCAGTCTGAAAAATATTGTGTTGCTAGATTACAAAATCAGTCTGCATTCAATCTGTCATTCTACCTTAACTGAACAAAAAATGGTCACAGATACAGATTACTGAGACATGTTTATACTTGTTCAAGAGTTCAGCAGAGTTGCACACCACCTACAGTACCTTTGTGATCATGTCTCAGTCATTGACATACTACCTGTCCTCTACTCCAGAGTGGGATTGGGGCAAGGACACGTGAACCCTCCACAGGAAATGAGATAGTTTGAGTAGAGGAAACTTTATGTGACTGGCTTACTGAACAGGAAAGATGGAGTTTCCTTCCAGAGGATGAGGAAGAGGGAGGACTGCAGGGAGAAAGAAAGACAGACATATAGGCCACGACAGAGACAGTGTCACTTTCCAATAAATGTAAGCTTTTCTAACTGTTTTGTAAATGGTTTTTATAAAATATGGTAATATGTAATTGTAATAATAGTTTGGCTGCATAATAAGTAATATATTTTATAATAATACATTTTGATAAATATTTTAGTTTAAATTGTTGATGTTGCATTCGACACACTCCATGTTTACAACCATGCTGAATGCACCATGTGACGTTTAACTGTCCATTATGTGCTCACTAAACAACGATGAGTAACTAGAACATTATTTTATGACCTAACTGCAGCTGATTCATCTCTTTATCATAAAAAAATGTAATATTAACCGTTTATTCCAGGACAGCATTCCAAGAGCATGCCCAAATGGAACATCACTGAAAGTACAGAGTCCAAAGGCATCAGTAAATCTTCTCTTGTCCCACCCAGAAAACATGCTTGCTGAGGGTGTTTACTAACCTCTAGGTTCCGCTTTCATCCTCAGTGCTCAGAACGAGATTATATTTAGTGGTAGTTCAGTTCTGTGAAGCCTAAAAGTGATCAGAGGTTGTGCAAACTGGAAGGGAGGGAAGAAACCACCAGAGCCCAAATGGGTGTGAATCAACCACTGGCTGTTATTCATAGAAACTGCATGGAGAGCTCTTGCAATAGTTGATGTTTTTCATTCAGTGGTGCATGAGACTAAAGGGAATCTCTCTGAGATTTAGGTTAGCCTAAAAATACCGTTTTACTGCTCATTAGAACCGGAAAGATGTCAAGAAACGTGTACTCACGTGAGTGAACAGCGATGAAAGCAGAACTTTCTTTTTGCAGGTGAGAAGGCAATTTCTAAGTTCCTGTCAGTTGTAGTCTCTGTCATGTTTTCCTGTCTGCTGGTTTTGTTAATTGATTTCACCCACCAACTTTCCGGTGACCTGATTTGTTGATCAGGTGCAACACAGTTTGAACTACATGGTAACATTGCAGAAAGTGAGACAGATGCACCTATTTGATAAGGAACATCATAACAGAGTAATGCTTTATTGCTTGGTTAATAATTTTGTAAGGTTTTTCTTCCTTATGATTCAGTTGAACCATACCCTCATCTCTTTTTCTCTCTCTCTTCCTGTTGCTAACTGTCTTGCTCTTCTGAAGCTGAGATGTGTGCACTGGAACAGGAAATGAATGCAGACAGAGGAGGCAGGCAAGCTGAAACTGGCACAAAGCTCTAGCGTGTATACACACCCGCCCATATACACACACGGACACACACTGGCCCTGAGCAACAACTGTCAGAGCTGGGACTTTGAGCTATAGGTGGAACGACTGAAGCCTGTCTAAGACATTAAGCGGGCCGAGGAAGGAAAAGAGATTTAAAGAAAAAAGAAAACAAACAGGAGACGGATCTTACAAATGTAACTTGAAGAAGAAGAGAGAGAAACAAAGGTGTGGAGAAGATGGTGCGCAGATCCTGCCTCGGCAGGTAAACTATTTCAAATTTAATGAGTACTAGTTTGGTTACTTTAGTTGTACATATTATTCATTCTGTCTTGAGGTACTATGCATTTTATTTTTAGTCTTATGACTTTTCTTTAAAGTCTGAGATACCTCTAAGAGCTACCTTCCTTTTTCCTGTCGTGTTGCATGACATGGCTATCCGAGGACATAAATAGCAGCTTGTTGCAGTTTACAAAGAAAAGGCGAAGTGAGCCATCTTACGCAGCGATTTGAGACCAGTAAATCAGTGCGTACTCTTAAGCAGCACTTGATTTTTTTGTCGCTTTATGTGTTGAATCTGTAATAAGGATAGGAGTTTTTAAATTGATAAGCACTATCAATTTATTTTGTTGTGTAAACTGCACAGTACTCTTTCTGCATTCCTGAGGTGACTGGGTTGGTGGGTGTGGGTGTGGAGGAAAACTGGAACACCGCAGATCTGGTACAGCTATCCGAGTACACTGCGCATTCTGAAGAGAATCTCATTTCTCCCTCAGGTCTTCGCTGTGCGCACACCTCAGAATAACCCTTCTGACTTTCTGAGGCCATTGCTTTGTGTGGGTTAAAATCTGAAAGCAAAGCAAGTTTTGTTTGGACATTTTAACTGTACACATCTGAGATTGGCCAAATGGTTCACTTTGGAAAATTCTGTCATTTACTCACCTTTCTTTCTTTCATGGGACATGTGAGGTAGAATGTCCAGACTGTTCTTTTCCTTACGGCAAAAGCAGATAGATTAGTGACCCAAACAGAAAGAAAAAGAATTGTAAAAGTAGTCCATATGAATTATTCACTATATTCCAAGTTTTCTGAAATTGTATGATAGCTACATGAAAGAAAGAAAAATAAATAAATAAAGGTTCCTTATTGGCATCCATAGTCCCATGAAGAACCTTTAACATACATGGAACCTTTTCAATGCACAAAAGGTTCTTTAGATTATTTGAATTTTCTTCACACTAAGAAAATTTTATGGGGAACCCAAAATGGTATCACTGCAAAACCCCCTTTTTGGAACCTTTATTTTTAAGTGAAAAGTTGTTGGTTGCTGAATATCTCCTCCGCTTTCATCTTGTTGTTTTCCATCATGTTTTATACAGACACTGAAGTTGGAGATCACTGACATCAAACCAGGTGAATGTTTAAATGCCCACAAATTAGATTTGATCATTTTCAACAAAAACACATTAAGGCTGGAATACACTACACGACTTTTAAAATCTGAACAGGAAAACTTAGCATCATACATTAAACGACTGAGAATCGTACTCTACCAGACTTTAAAGTCCTTCCGATCACAACAAACTCACACAGAAACGTGTGCAATGCTACTAGGAGGCACATGACAAATGAAAATGTGGTCTAAAATCACCTGATAATATCAAACATGTTTAAAATCTAAAAACTAGATGGAATCAGAGTCGGACGCAAAAAAAATGATGTGACCATTATACACGACATGACTTTGTATGAAATCTGCTGTCAAGTCAAATCTGCAAACTGGCTCTGACTTTTGGGCAGGAATGACCTGCCTAAATCAATTTGAGCAGCTGAGTCTTTAGCCATTTTTTAAAAATATATAAAGACATCTTTTTCTCCAGCACTTGACCAATTAACACTAGCACTTACCTATTCTATTCTATTCTATTCTATTCTATTCTATTCTATTCTATTCTATTCTATGTATATTCCAGCCAGTCTGTACATCACTCAAATCGTTAACTACATGGTTCAAGAATTCTTTTAACATTGCATATACAGTCTCTGGCTCAAAAAAAAAATGTAACAAGGAAAATGGCTTTTAAAATATATATATTTTTTTGTTATTGTATTTTTTTTTTGGTTCCGGATACCTGATAGGCTATGAAATACATACAAAGACTATTCAAAACATAATATGGATGCTGAAAACCTTGGGCTGACTATATGTGAGATGAGATAATAAGAAGTGTTAGGAGAGCCCTAAATCTAATTCTAAAAATGACCGGGTGCTGGGGTGAGTGAACACATCACATAAAATCCCATTTTCCCCTGCCGTGAACATCCTGTTGGAGAACCAGACAGCACAGCAAGGTCAAATCAAGCCAGGCTACAGAAAAACAAGGAGTTTCCGTATTTAAACAGTTTTTAAATGGGAACGGCCTCCTCCAATTGTTCTACGCTAACAGCCATTTTCAACTGAAAGGACACACCTCCCCCCCTAATACAGCTTGAGCAGATTCCAAGGTGATTTCTTTTTAAACTCCTCCAACATGATGAATCACGCATTGATGTTTCTCTCATTTTTGCTCCACTGCTGTTTAACTCCTTGCTCGAAAGTTGTCAGACAGGTTCTGGCTCCCCATTTAAAAGCTGAACTGTTTGTGAAATACATTAAGTAACCAGTCTGAGATGTAAGTTGATATACAGTAACTGCAAATCAGTATGGAGAAGATGCATTCTCGGAATCAAATGTATAACGGTGATTTTGGCCACTTCCTTCTTGGATTATGCAATATCCTCCCCTTTGGTAGACCACAAGGCCTCCTTTCGATGTATTGCCACTCCTTGGTTTACGAAGCGAGGAGGTGGTCTGGCCTTCTGTTTACTTCCCCATTTAAGAAAAGACTGCTGTATTTGTCTACAAACTCTCTTGGTAAGATGTGCAAGGGTGGTGCTTCTTCATCTTGTCTGACTCTCAGGAGACTTGTCTTGACTTGACTTGACAGCAGCTGTTGTTGTTTTGGCAAGAGGCTACTACAGACTACAAAGGTTTTTCTCCTTTCGTTTGGCTAAGAGCCAAACTTGATTGTGCCTTATTTTTTCATTGTAAGGCAATCGATTTCCAGTCTCCAGTGGTGTGATGCTGTTAAACTAGTTATTAAATTCATCTTTCTGTGACACATAAATGACAAATCATTTTGTAAGATATAATAGTTGCAATATACATTACATTTCAGGCTGTAAGGCTGACATAAAGTGCTTTACATATCTCACAAATGAACTTTTGAGAGTTTCTCAGACATTGTAAATCTGAAAAATTGGCTTCCTTTTAATTCATGAGTTGGAAAATGAACTGAACTGTCCCATTTGAAGTTGGAATTTGAATGATGAAATACAAACTAAATACAAATATCTCAAACATCAAAGCTTTTTAAACTTTTTAAAAACAATAACTTTAAAATCCCAAGTCTCATATAACAACTACGTCACTCACTCTCATATAATAAAGACATCAGGTCTGACAAGACATTCTTGAGACGACCTTTTAATATTAGCTTACATACATCTATGTTAAGTGATTGAACAGCAAATACTCAATGTATTTCATACATGATTTGTATAAGATTAAAATAATTATTTAAAAAATATTTATATAGGTCTATTTTGCCCCAATAGTGTCTGAAATGCTGCTTATCTGTTGAAAGAGCCACACACAGAGCATATGCATCTCCATGGAATCAGTGCTGTGACTAGAGATAAAAGAACTGCATTTAAGATCCTTGGAGAATTGTTTGATTGAAGAAGCAAGCTTGCTTTGATTTGACACCGCTTCAAACAGCTACTACAAACTGGATGTTTAAAAGGAACATAGCACATTGGAGTTGAGGGACTTGACATCTTAGCATGACAGGAAGCTCCTGACCAAGTTCTGAAGTTTCACATTTATTTAGACAACCATGCATATACTTATATGACCATAGATATATACGGAACACACGCATCTCAAATCAGTAGAAAGCTCTTTTTTGTTGCTGACTTTGCAGCATGTCTTCCTTTCTTTCTCTCTTTGTATTAGACATGCAAGAGGAAGGAAGTCTTTTAAAAACAGCCACCACGAAAACTAGACTTTTAAAAATATCAAGTGATAGTGGTCATCAAATAATAAAAAACAAAGGTGCAGCAATGTAATATTTACATTAGAGGTGACACATCCAGTGCTTTGGCAATCAGATCAATCAATGTTCTTTAAAATGTCAGTGACATAATATCCTGTGTCTATATCTCAGATGCGAATTTCTACATAAATTGCTGGCAGCTGATTCCAAATAGCACTTTGATTACTGACACTAAGCTGTTAGATGTCTTTTGTATTACAGTCAACTTCCTTTCCTTTACAGGCAGTAGTCAAACCACATTCAAAAGATTACCAAGTGATAGAGCTCACTGAGCAAACATTAAACTGCTGCTGCGTCAAGGGTGAATATCTTTAAGTACTTTAAATACTCTGTAAACCGAGAAACTGTCAATTAATATAATCCTTTAGACACATATGCATCATTTGATGTAATACTAATAAATTTAATACGAATAACTTAAAATATATATATAAAATGAGTGTAATTATAATGTGATTTGAATTACTACTGTATTCAAAAAAGGTGCTCTGATCTTTCTTGTGGGTCTGTGGAGGTCATGCTTGATTGGTTGCTTCAGGTCACTGATCAGAACTGGGGCATTTAACCTCAGTTATTGGTCCATATCAGCGCACCATCTCACAGTTGCCTGCCTTAATTCTCTTAGGTTAAACATCAGCTGTTGACAGAAGGTGTAGGTTAGAGGTCTCCACTGTTAGTTAAAAATGACTCAGAGCTCTTAGAATGTGATACCGATGCAATGAAATACTGTGCTTGATTAGAATTAGCAGTGACTTCACCACGGCAACACAATTTTGCAACAGACCCTTTCAAAATTTGTATTTATTTATTTATACACAGTCCTATGGTGAAGTAAAAAAAAAAGGACTCGCTGTTTCTTTGTATTTTACTAGCAATTTCTAGTGTACTTTGTTTCTATGTATGTACCATTGTGCGAGGAGCAAAATGATATAATATTGATAGAATTAGGCTTGATGGGCAAAGTCTGAACAGCTGGACTTGTAGAAAGGTCAGCTAAAGTGCTGTTGTTTTTGCATTTAAACAGCAGGTGCCCTTTGCTCATGACTCAAATGTGAGGCAGCAAATAAACAGTAATCCGTGTCTTCTGCTCAAATTGCTTTTTATAATCCTCTCATTTGTTTTCTACCCACAGGAGGGCCTTTCCTGAGCCTTGATTCCAGCTTGATTCGCTCAAGTGGTGAATGGGTGAGACGGGTAAGATGACGTCCTTGCACAGTCTGGGCCTGGTACTGGTGGAGTTTGAATATGAATACGAGGGCCGGGATGGTCACATGGTGTACATTAAACCCAACGAGCGCTACATCCTCCTGGCCAAAACAAATGATCATTGGTGGCATGTTTGCAAAGATGAACGAGCCAAGCCATTTTTTATCCCTGCTAAATATGTCAAGGAGCTTCCACCCAACATCCCTTCACCGCTAGACTTCAGAGAGCCTCCAGGCCCTAATGTGAAGCCTGCGGTGCCTGTCATCACAGAGGCCCGCAAATCCGATGAGGTGACAATTAGACCTCGCTCCAAAGGGAATTACCACAAGACAGAAAACCGTATGTCTATATTTGGAGTTCCTTTGGATTTACACGAGCCTCCTTCTTACAAACATGGCAGACCTTCAGACTCCCTCATCTCCCTGAACACGGTCTCTTCCTCAGACTCATCGCAACAGAAGAAGAGGATGAGTCAAGCAACCAATCTGCTGTTCGGCTCTTGCACTGAAACGGTGCCTGATAAGTTTCGAGTGCCTAGCTTCAGCCCAGCTGACCCGCTCCATAAACCCATCCCTGTCAAACCTGTGGAGCTCCCCGTCATCAAGAACCTAAATGAGACCAAACCTCACACGAAGTCTCCCGAGCTGGAATCCCCAATAAAGCCAGAAAGTGAAAGCTCTAGCTCAGAACCACTGCCATCTCCAGACTCTGAGAATATTTATGAATCCATATCGGATCTGAATCTGGACCTGTCCACACTGACAGACAAAGCACCTGCTGGATTGCCAAACCCTCAGACCAACACATCGTGCTCAGATCCACCAATAAAGGTACAGTTTTAGCTATATGAGAATGCCTTTTAAATTCTTATTCCTTTCCAGAATTTTAAGGCAGCAAATTTAGGGAAACAGAATGTAAATGAATTGAAATTTGACTGCAACAAGTGTAATTCTTAAAGGGATATTTCATCTAAAATTAAAATGAACCCATGATTTACTCACCCTCAAGCCATCCTAAGTATATATAACGTTCTTCTTTCAGATGAATGCAATTGGAGTTATATTAAAAAATGTCCTGGCTCTTTCAAGATTTATAATGGCAGTGAATGGGGGGGGGCATCCATCCAATTATAACTCCAATTGTATTCGTCTGAAAGAAGAAAGTCATATACACCTAGGATGGCTTAAGTTGAGTAAATCATGGGGTAATTTTAATTTTTTGGTGAACGATCCCTAGTCAAACTTTGAATTAACAAAGTTAAAGAGTCTTGAAGTTTTGAAGATCATGCATGCCTTACAGATGACAGCTTTACAGGGTCTGCTGATGAAAGCAAGAAATCTTGTTTTCAAATCCTCTTTGAAGCATTGGTTTCTCTTTCAAAATTTCACTGTTAACAGTTCCTTAAACCATACTGACCTGTTTCTGTACAAACACAACCAATGCTGATGCTAAAAGATGTGATAAATCATTTAAACCCAGTTACATCATTGCCTTTCACATACAATGTAATGTTAAAATTTGTCTACTGTCTTGGACAGAGAAAAGTATGAAATTTAGTTAGAATGGAATATCATCATACAGACATTACAAGTTCTGTATTGGAGTAAATAATGGCTTTTGACATTTAAACAGTGTATTTTTGACACATATACTATCTCCTCTTGGCAGTATTGGTACGCAACAGGGCAAAAATCCGTATGAGGGAAAGCAGTAGAAGTGTGTATCAAAGGAAATGTTTGGGCAAGTTATCAAAGTGGGCCACTAGGAGGCGATGTTGGCATAAATCAAAGCAAAGCAGTGCATTTTTCTTTCAGAACTGAGTTTCACTATAAACGAACTTGCACACATAATCTTCTACTTTCACTAACATAATTTACAGACAGCCAACTTAATGTGATCAGGTCACCATCAACGTGGCATTTTGTCCACTTAAGAAGTAGTTACTCAGCTGTTTTTAGAGCCACGTTAAACAAAGCACAGGAAACAATGGGAAATAAAAGAGAGCCGCTTAGCAATAACGCCCTCCTATGTGACATCAGAACAGGATATTACAGCTTTTCCTACAGTAAGGGAAGGATATAGTGCAGTAAATCCTGTGTTTTAGCCTATGAAAGACATCTAGAACTCTCATCCTATAAAAACCATGTGTACATAGCTACTGTAACAGCATGATAGCCACTACCCTGCAAACTGACAAACTGTATCCAAAGAAAACATAATAATCCAGTTTCCATTTTTATTTGCATTGACTATGTTTGTAATGCACTTGCCTGTGGCTTACAAGCTATCAGGGTGCCCATCCCTTTTTCTTGTGTGTGTGTGTTTGAGCAAATTTTAGAGGTTTGGACACACTGTGCCATAGAGTTCAAATAATAATAGCAACAGGGCATGTCACAACCGGGTTAGGCTTTCTTTTGTGTCAACTGTCTCTTAAAGAATACAGAATAGAAATGCATCTCACTTCTATAGCAGGCAATGTTTTCAATCAAATTCAAACCTGAAATATAATGTGAGAGTTATTTGTTTCAGAATACATTTGTGGTGGTAGAGAAAAAAGGTATTATTTGGCTTTTTGCATGTATACCTCAAAGGGGAACGTTACTCTCCTGGGACACTGTTGGGATTTGAGTCCGGCTTGGTGTTGTAGCTGCAAGGCAACTATTGTTAGCACAGATGTTTTCAGATTCTCAGTTTCAAAAACAAGAAATGATCCTGAAGCTTGTAATTCATCAGAAAGCCAGGGAGAAGGAGATAAAGACTGAGTATGAAAGAAAGAGAGGGGGTTTTGTTGTCATTTTCAAATGGTCTCATTCTCTACTACACTGGTAATTTAAATTGTTTGTCATAAAGCCACTGAAACTTTGTGGGAGGAGAGAGACAGATGGAGAGCGAGAGTGAAAGAGTTTGGCCTATTTCTTTTTTTTTTTTACAAAAATAGCTTTCTATAGAAAAATGATTAAATATAAAATGTTCATTTTCATAACAGAATTTCAGCATTTGTACAAAATTCCAGGGAATCTAGTAGTTTATTCTCATGTTCTCAGTTTCTCTAAACACATTTCAAAGCATTTAAGTCAACCTGTTTCATAAAACAAGTTTACCAAATAAACCAGGTTTATTTCAGTTAATCTGATTTATTGTCAGTTGATTTGGTTCAAAATAGGTCAGACTAACTGAAATAAGCCTGGGTTATTTGCTAAACTAGTTTTATGAAACAGCCCCCAGATCTCACGAAAGTGCTATTAATAGTAGGCCTACGCCAAATAAAAACAAAAACATGTGGTACTGATATGCAAAAAAATTGCCTTTGGCGTGTATATGAAACGCAGTGGGCAGGATTAGGGTTGTGGGGTAGATGCGTATCATATGCACGCCAAAGTCAAAGTCAGTTTTGGTTTTTATTTGGCGTACTATTTATATGCATTGTATGCTTAATTGTTCCTAACTCGGTCAGTAACCCTTTGCAGATCTAACGAGAATCAGTGCAGTTCCACTCTTGTTTGGGAATAGCTAGGAATGTGTTTGGAAATGAAGGGGAGCTCTCAGTGCACCTGTATCAGGTTTCAGAGCCATTGTTAGACTGTCTACATCAGTTGCAGACAAAATGTTTCTCACAAAACCAGATATACAAATATGGCCTATCTGAAGGTCCTCTGATGACAGAGGCTATAATTCCCGAGAATGACCATGAGCTCAATTCTGGTATTAAGGGAACATCAACATATTTCTATCACTAAGCGCAAACTTTTACCAAGTCACTATATGACTATAAGCTATTGTAATTATACCTCTATTTGTCTACTGGCAACAAGCAAGAGAACATATGACAGCTGGTCAAATGCCTCTCAGCCACTGGCACGTTTACAAAACAAAGGAGGAGTTCTTCCTGAAGGCCTTCAAATCTCATTTCAGTGCTTTAAACCCAAACAAGTTCAGAAGCACTCCCACCCTCTACCCACACATGGCACTGTGTGAATACACAGCCAACCGTGTCGTGTCCTCAGCCTCGTCCATGAGCGTGGCAGATGGCCTGGATACTGTTAAGAGATAAATGCAGGAATAAACTTACAAAGGATACACCACTTTCGGTTTACACCGCAAATATTCTTCGTGTGAACCATAAAACGCTGTGCGTTTGGGAGAGAAAGAGTTAAAATAAAGAGCAAGCTGGGTCGCCGCTCCCTAGTTCACCTGCACAAGCGCCTCTCTTCTGAGGAGGAACAGGTGAGATTCATCCGAGACGTCCAGCGGAAATCAAAGACAGGTATTATTGCGAATACACAATTTCTGTTTTACTTGCTCTCGACGCGATGAAGGCAGAACTCAACTGAGTCGCATGGTTTTTAGAAGGCTTTAATGATTCTAATAAGAGCGTTTGTTAGACTCCACGACTTTGAGCGCGAATAGTCTATTGTTTACAGGAAGCTATGAATCATTACAGTTTTATTTATATTGCGCTTTTCACAGTATATATTGTTTCTAAGCAGCTTTACACTTGCCTTAATACCTACACCTTTGGTTACTTGCATTTGTGAAGTGCAACACTGCTTTAAAAAACGAGCTTAAACCAGTCTAAACTCTTTTTACTGATCTACCTTATTTAAGATGATCTCCCAAAATTGCTACAACAGGCTAACAAACTAACCTGAACAGGCTTGGAGATCAGCAAACCAGCTGTTTTTCCCTCTTAAATTAAAAATGTACTGATATATAAATATAAAATGGACTTAATGTCCACACCTTGTTTTACCATTAAGTCAAGGTTCATTATTGCTGTTAAATGATTGCCATGCAGTGTGTTTACTGTATGTTTTTATTAGACAGGACAATACTGAACTTAAACTCTTAAATACCAGGTAAAATTTTATATTTTTGTGTAAAATAATATTGGGTTTTAATTTATCATTTAAACCTGAAATAGGCCTATGCCTATATTTAAAAGAAATCTTAAGCTGGAGAGCTTTTGTAGACTGCAGAGCAGTTTTATTGTGCTTTGCCTTTGAGGTAAATCATTTAACTGATTAATTTGTGCATCAAATTATTCAAGACAGTCTGTTTCGACCTCCCAGTGGGGTTGTTTTGAGCAGATAAGTCCACTTGCTTTCTGAATTGCATAGAAGCTGTGTGAGTAAGGATTTCATTTATTGATTAAATTGCATGCAGAATGTTTAATTCTTGCTTATTATGGCCTTCTAATTATTTTTGTGATCTACATTTCAAGTTGATAAATTCTGCTGACTCTTTTGGATATGAATTACAACATGAGCAAGCCAAAACCTGAGATAATATTTTGACCTGCGATCAACCTTTGAATGAATCAGTGGGATTTATTTTGTGACTAATATTTGTGTCATGTGGTTTAATACAAATTCTTTTACTTTTAATCAGACACATGTATTTATTCAGATATACTTTTAATCAGACCTAAGTGAACAGAAATGAGGAAGTCTTTTAAATCGTTTAAAGTACTTTGTTATAAGTGTTCCTGGTTTCTGTTATTGTTTGTGTTGCATAAGGAAGAACGGTCCGTAAACTCAGTGATCAAGAATAGGGTCAAAATACACTGGAATGTCACGTCATAAGACTATTTTGAGACTATAGGCGATATAAATGATTGACCAAACAACATAGTGTGCATTGATTTTTCAGCAGTTTACTGTAGTTCGTGGGTTTAAATGAATAATATATTTGAATGAGGGATTTTGATTATTTCAAAATCAAAGTGTTAGAAATGATTTTTCTCTAAAACATGAACTCAATGCTGAGCACTGCTTAATTTGTTGGGCTGTTGTCCTTCTTGAACCCCGCAATACTTTTTTCGGTCATGCAGTTTCCTTGACGCCAAAGCTGGTAGAGTGTTCTGCTTTCTCAATAAAAATACCAGAGTACATTTACATTATTTGCCTGTGCAACACACCCAGCCACAATATCCTAGATATGGCTCGGATCCCTCATTTAGTGTACAGTAAGTCTATGGGATGTTTTGGGACATTTTATCATTAATTGGCCAAAAACAATTTGCATATATAACACACCTCTTCTCGACTATTTGAGCTGAGCTACATGATGCCAGAGTTTAATAACTTGATTTGTGGGTTTAGAAACATCCCTAAAATATGAGCAATAACAATAGTTTGTGAGCTGAGCTAAATCATACCTGTTGTCATTGTTTTTAAACCTATCAATTCCAATTGCAATGCTGGAAAAGAAGGTCTGATCCATTATAACGCATTTGTGTGAAATGCAGATCATCACACAGGGTCACCTTTAAAGTGAAATCAGGTGAGTTTCTAAAAGACTTTGAGGTTTTATTTGAATGACAAAGCTTTGGCCTTTAATCTAAACTCACCGCTTGATTTGGTTACACTAGAATCCTGTCTCACCCAGTTCTTCGCACATAGCTTGTTCGGCAGGAAAGAGGAAGTAAGGTGAGAGACGAAATTTGTGATTTCAGTTTGCAAGCACTACTTCCCTTATTGAAATGATATTGGGACTTTGCATACACTAAAGGTTATTGCTTTAAGCATGGCTTTGATTTTAATTCAAATTCTTGTTTGTTGTCCATGTAGCCTTTTTGCAGATCGCAGGATGTTTACCGAGCCAATGATTATGTTTGTTTATTTTAATTAGCATTACTCCACCTCAAGAGGAAATGATATTTTAACACGAGTCCCTCCACCCACAGCAGGTAGTTTGTGTTCCCAGTTGAGGTTTCTGTATATGTGCACACACACATGCATGTTGGACCCTCAGGAGATCCCCTTTAGCTTTCCTGTCAAATAATCTGATGTGCCCCTCCCCTAAAACCTGATGTTTTTTTGTAAATTCCCAATTTTTGTGAATCCCTACACTTACTGTATATCAGCTGGTACTGTACTGTTATCCAGAACAGAAGCTGTGTTGTAGTTCAACAGAAAAGCCTTTCCAGATCATCTGGTGTTTTGAAACTCTCGCTCCTTTCAGGTGGGACCATATGTGGTCAGAACACGATAGTTAAGTTTTGATAGACCGCCTGGGCTTGTTTTTTATGATAGTAGCTTTATTTTGCTGACTGCTCGGATGGAAGTAAAAGAGGTGATCCTTAAGGCTTGCCATACGCTTATGCCAAGGCTGCAGACATTTCTGAGGTTTCGTAAGGTAAGCGGTAAACAAGGCAGCATTGTGAGACTGAGACTGGGGTTTGTGGGAATGCTGTGACAGATACGCAGGTGGACTCACTGACTCCATCAGTGCTTGTCAGACTACCCTGCTATTGTTTGCTTAAAAGAAATGGTTGTTTACCCAACGATTTTCTACTCCAAGTTTGTTACTGCTAGTTAAGACAGGGTCAGATGGTTTACCTTTGCTTTGCAGTCTTGAACTGAAGCCATAAATAAATTGTAATTGTTAATGGGTCATTCATGTTTATAGATCTTAATTACAATATGACCTTTATTATAGTTAATGCAAATCTATTACATGCACTGAATAACGTTATTTTAATACTATGAGAATATTATGGGAAATAATGAATTATCGTAGCTTGTTGTGCATTTGTCCTGTTTTTTTTCAAAGATATCTAAAGCTAAGTCAAGTCCTCTTTATTTATAGCGCTTTTAACAATATCAAAATGGGAAAATAGTGCGTCAGTAATGTAAAATGACAAGATTAAACGCTGTGACCTGCTATAATAAATAAAATAACATTTTTCTTATCCTCGTACAATTATTCAATATGTAGTTGTATTACTTTATACTAATTAAAAGATTAATAGATTATTTGTACTTAGTCACACTGCATGATTTTAGTGAACAAAAAGCTCAAATATGATTAAAAATGCTGTTCATTTACAATATACACATTATCATAATTTATATATTTAACGAAAGAGAGAGAATGTTTTTAAACTTAAAATAAACTAATGTTTGCTGCATTGTAAACAGACAGAGTTTATTAATTTGTACTTTGGTTCTTTTTTAGCTGATGCATATATCAGTTTATTGTGATACTCCATCAGGCCGTACATTTTGTAAGTGGACCACACTCCAGCATAATGTGTGTATCACGCTCCTCTCAAATTGTGTAGCGGAAACCTCTGCCCATTGTTATGTTTTGATCTTGGCTTCCCTTCCCCAGAGAGTGTGCTGTGGAAAACACATTATCTGGTTGCTTCCTCATTTTGGAAGAACATGGTATCCAGAGAAACTTTCATTTTGACTAAACAAACAGGTTTTCATTAGGATGGCCTGTTGTTGATATTTATTCAGACTTCACATTGTGGTTTCCAATGAGCTTCCACAGGTGTGCAGGTCACCAGTCTTCTGGACAAATTTTTGCGCCCATGCCTTGATGGTTCTAGCACAAATGAAAATTGCAGCTCACCTTCATGATGGTTGAAACACTGCCTTTTTTAACTCGAGGAGTTAGCTAGCAGAATGTCCAGGCTGTGCTTTTTCACACAAATGGTGACTTTATGAAGTGTACTCTTAAGTCTTTACAACTTAGCATTCTTATATGTGACCCTGGACCACAACACCAGTCATAAGTGTAAATTTTTCAAAATTGAGATTTATACATCCTCTGAAAGCATCATTTGTTATGAAAGGACAATATTTGACCGAGAAAATCTGGATTCTGAGAGTGCAAAAAAAATCAAAATATTGAGAAAATTGCCTGTAAAGTTGTCCAAATGAAGTTCTTAGCAATGCATGTTATTAATCAAAAAATATTTTTTTTTATTTAAAATTAATTAGTTTTAATTTATTTATGGTTGGAAATTTACAAAATATCTTCATGGAACATGATCTTTACTTATTATCCTAATGATTTGTGGCATAAAAAAATAAGTTTGACCCATACAATGTATTTTTGGCTATTGCTACAAATATACCCCAGTGACTTAAGTTTTGTGGTCCAGGGTCACATATAACTCTAAAAATGTTTTAAATAACATGAGGTGATTCATTGGTTTTTAATATTTTGGGCAAATTTTCCAATTAAGTGCAGAGGTCTGTTCTAGTTCCACTGAAGAACTCTATAACGGGAGAAAGAGTGAAGGCCTGAAGATGAAAGCTGGCAAGATATTTGATTCCACAAAAAACGTCCTGTGTTGTTCCTGAATCGAGGGAGTGGTTCCAGCAGGATTTTCTTCCCATAGCTCATTGATTTCGTCAGGTTTCTATAGACCTTTGTTCAGATGAATAATGGAAGTTCTTGCATGGGACATAGACAGATGCACTCCTCACTTTGACATGATGTCATGTCAGTGCCATGTTCTGTGTGATGTGGTCTGTTTAATTGTATGTGTACATAAAAGCTTAATATTTACTTGGTTTTCAATTCTTACCTACGCAAGAGAATTCCAGAAGTCCAGTGAAATATAAAATGCAATGCTTTCAATATTTGCTACGAAGTGCATTTGGTTGAACTAGTCAGACTAAGTTGGCACCGGATTATTTTAGATCTCTGGGCCTTACAAAGTAGCACATAGGACCTTTTCTGACAGTAAGGGCTATTTTTGACTAATTCAGTCAAACAAGTGAAATTTCATTTAAGTTGATTATAATATAGAAAACTTGATAAATACTTCAAGTACTTCAATTTACTTTTGTTATAATGTTTTGACCTTGATGGTCATCAGATTATGAAGCTGGCGTTAAACCCAAAACATGATCTTTCTTCTCTCTCATCAGACAGAGAATGACCCCACCACGGCAGTGTATGCCAATGTTACTGATCTGAAGAAGACCGTTCCTCGCCCTTCAAACTCCTCTACTTCAACTTGCTCATCGCCCGGCATCGCCCTCAGTCCTGCTCCGGACTCCGCCTCCCCGCCCAATTCGGCCGGATGGCAGGTCCATACTGATCACGACAGCGGTAAGGAGTACTACTACCACCCTACCACAGGACAGAGCAGTTGGTCTGATCCCCGTAGCCCCCCAGCAGGAGCAGGTATGGAGTCTGTGACCTCCCCCATACCTGTGTCCACCCCGTCCTCAGCACACTCGCTGGGCTCCGACTGGGAGCAGCTTTTGGATGAGACCACTGGGAGACATTATTATTATAATCACGCTTTGAAGCAATCCTCTTGGACTGCCCCGGAGCCATCACCACCTCCGTCCTCCACTGATAAGGCACTCAGTCATGGCAAGGAGGCAAACAGTCCGGTAAGATAAAAAAATGAAAGAAAAAATACAATTGTGATTTAGTAAGATTATTTTAAAGAAATTTAATAATTTTACTTTGCAAGGATGCAATAAATTGATCCAAACTAGGAGTAAAGATTTCTATCTCCTGTTTTTTGTTCACTTTTTGCTTCCACAGCCGCCTTTTCCAGAGGAGGACTACCCATCAGATCAGTGTGAGGATTCTCATATTTCTCTTCAGCTCCCTAAGGATTTTCAGTTGCCCCAAATCAAGCGCGCCGTCATCCCTAGGGCTGTTGTGGACATGCATAAAGACGTCCCTGTGGGCTGGACTCCCTCTGTAGGGGCCGATGGAAAATCTGTCTACACAAATGAACTCTCACATGAACAGGTAATGAGAGTTCATCACAACACACACTACGTAGACTCTTGGCTTAGGGCCCAAAACCATGTGTTTTATTTATTCAATATTACTTTTCTAAGTGGAATCCTGAATGGCATTTTTTTTGTTGTTGTTAAAGCAATACATTATTAATTTATGAAAGAGCTCTTTTTGATTTCATTTATAAGATTTCAAATGAGATGTGGCAGATTTATGGCTGTTGGTTTTGTATGTATTAGTGTCCCCTGTTGGTGACTTTATGATACTGCAACTGTGTGTGTATTACAAAAAAAAACTGAGGACGTTGTTTATTAATCAGATCAACTCCATACAGAATCTGCAGACATTTTCCAATTTGTCTGCACTAATTTTAATAGACAATCATTGGGGATGATTTTATAGGTGTTGAAAATGGAGCTGGGGTTGCTATTTTCTTATTGGAAGCTAAAAGTGAAATCAAAATAGCCAGCGCATTTAATATATGAACATGCCAGAGGCAAGGAATGTGTTCATCTTTGTGAAAGATTTGTCAGATAGTTCTGTAGTAGGTCTATATCTCCACATTGCATATGCTCAAATATATCATTTTATTTGAATGTAAATAATGTCTTCTTTTTTTAAATAAGTTGCTTAATAAATTAACCCATAATTTTGTCTCCCAATCGCAGTGGATCCAGTCTAAGGATGACAAAGGGAAGATGTATTACTACTTAAAAGATGGGTCTAAATGTCAGTGGAGCCTTCCAGAGGTCTGTGTATGATTTGGACATTTAAGTTTCTGTATTTGTGTGTGGGATTTTTTTTGTCAAATAAAAATATTTTTATATTCTTTACAAATGCATATCTCACCCTGAACCCTGTATGAACTCATAAGACATTTATTGACTCTGTGTAAAGGCTTCAGTCCCGCCTGGTCAGCCGATCAATGGAAATGGAACAGACCAAGATGCTCAACCTGTTTTGAACAACTGGAGACAATCCCAGCTTAACATATCTCAGGAAGACCTGGTGAGTTTCAGGACACTCTTAACCTGGATCTGTTCACTCGTATCATTTAAGATATTCACAGTTGTTTGACTTTTAAAAAATCCTGTCCTTTGTAAATCATTGACCTTTATCGGAACCCTTATAGAGGTCAGAGACAGCTAGATATTAACCAAAAAGTTTCTTCACAGTTTCAGCAAATTGTGTGAGGGATGCCCTCTCACTGTTCTCTCTCTCGAGACGTTTCATTCTCAGCTATTTTCGCAGCTTACATCAGGGACCGCAACAGGAAGGAAGGAAACATCTGGTACCTGATCTGACACCGCACCGTACCATTTTCCACCAGCTAATATTCGTTTATTTCTCTTTCTCTCGTTTTCCTGCTGCAGAAATTTTCCCCGTCTCACAGGCGGATCGCCTCTGACAATGCCAGTGATGCATCAAGTTCAGGGAATTCACCAGAATCACAGCATTACGTGTGTACCATTTTTTTTCCAGCCCTCAGTGGCGCTTTTAACTCATGTCATTTAGTTCACCAAAACTCATTCATGTGTAACAGTCTCATTCTTATTTTATTGAAACTTTGCTCTCATTCATGTTAAGTTTCCCTAATTGAATGCTTTTGTGTGCATGATCTAAAACTAATTATAAACCATTGTTCTCAAGTAAACGATTTCCTGCCATTATCAGGTTACTTTACTTAAAAAAAAAAGTACTTTAGTGCTTTTTATGTAAAAAATTAAACTAGTCGTTTATCAAAAATATGCAATATAATGTGATTTGCTCTACAAAACTGAAAAGAAGTCCAAAATTTAGTGAGAACTCAAGATTGTGTTCCCTTTCTCAAGGATAAAAAGTTAAGGCGGCGGAGGAACCTGTCCAGTCACAGCACAGATTCTCATCATGTGCGTCCTGAGCTTGTTTATTGGGCCTGTTAAGTTGTCTGCATTGGGGTCCCAAAACTAACATGTCGTGCATTAGATGAAAACTAACATCACTGCTTGTTGTCCAGAAAATAGTTTTGCTTCATTTTAAAATGTGTGTTGTTTTTTGGCATGCTGTTTTGTCATCGCTCATTTAACATGCTACCATTTTTAAAGGCTCCTTTTTGAGTTTTGTTGTTTTCTGAAATTTAGCTCATTTATTTTTCATTATGAAATAGGCAAATAGTATATTTTTAACATTCACAAAGAGCTTTTATGTTTGTCCTTCATTTGATGTTTTTTTTTGGTAATAAATCCGATCCCTCTAACAAACAACCCCTTGTCTTTTGCATTCATCAGTCATCACTGGAGAAGGCTGGGATTCTCAACAAGACCAAAGTGGCTGAGAATGGAAAAAGGCTGAGGTGGGGCCTTAAACTAACAGCGTCTATCTGTGGTTAAACAGTACAGTCATACTTAAAGTAGTAATAGAAAAAAGCATGTGAATTAGTAATCTGTGTAGTTTTTACCGCAGGGATTCCCAAACTTTCTTGTCAACCAAAACCATTTAATATAAAACATTTACTTGAAGTACCCCCTGAGATTTGAATAATGTGACAACATCTGCAGGTTCTTCAACATGCAGGAAAACAAATCTATTTAATTTTTAATTTAATTAAATGTTTTTATTTTAATTTTCCATTTTTTATGAATTAAAAATGTAAATTATTAGCTTTTCAATCAACTCATAACTACAGTTACCTTGAAAACCCTGGTCTGGGAAAATGACACTTTTAGCTAATGGTAGTTTATATAAAGATTCCCTTTTATATATTGCTCAGATGCTGAGAATAGAGTAAGATTAGTCAGAATTTGATCTTTAAAGAGTTTTACCACATGTCTCTGCTCTGAAATGGCTGCTGCTGTCTTTGCAGGAAGAACTGGGCGCAGTCGTGGACTGTTCTCCATGATGGCATACTCACTTTCCACAAAGACCCTAAATTTACACCCGCTGGGATGTCTGTAAGTTTATGTAACCTGTTTACTGAGTAATTTGGGATGCACAATTGATCAGTAACATATCAGTATTTTTTTTTATCATATCAGACCTTTTTTTTTTTTTTTTATGTGTCATATTAGTCGATATTGGATATATACTGTTTATTGGTTATCAGCACCCCTAGTTGGTCTGGTACAACATGGATTTTGAGAAGTACACTCTTAAAAATAAAGGTGCTTCACGATGCCATAGAAGAACCTTTAACATCTGAAGAACCTTTCTGTTTCATAAAAAGGTTCTTTGTGGTGAAAGAAGGTTCTTCGGATTATAAAAAGGTAAGGAAGAGATGGTTCTTTAAAGAACCTTTGACTGAATGGTTCTTTGTGGAACCAAAAATGGTTCTTCTATGGCATCGCTGTGAAGAACCTTTTAAGTAGAGTGTAGCATCTGTCGATTAAGTCTACTAAAGAGAACACATTTAAAATAAACTGATTGCCTTTGGTTGATTCCTACAGACCAAGAGCAGTCAGATCGTCCCAGAGTTCACAGTGGAACTGAAAGGAGCGACTTTATCATGGGCATCTAAAGAAAAGTCAAGCAAGAAGAATGTTCTAGAGGTGAGCACTGTGACTCAGCACAGTCTTTCCTTTAATAGCTTATGCAAAATGAATGAACAAAGGACTACATCCTGTGAAATTGATTACATTGCTTTTCCATGAATTAAGACTGAATTTGTTTTCTGAATTCAAATATGTTCCATTGTGATCGGTTTGGTCACTGGCGACCTTTGTTTTGGCAATAAAACACAAATGCTGCTAGAACTCTTGCACTATTAGTAACATGTGTTGCAGTTAAGGGAGTGGCAAAGCATGTTATCTTATGCACAAATATTTTAATATTTATTACCTTGACATGCATTGATACCAGTAATTGTTGGCTTTTGCCCTCAGAGATTTTCTTGTCAGCATATATCAGTCCATATTTTTTACTAATAAAGCCTGTAATACTGTCCATGTCGCTGAGCAGCTCAAGACACGTCACGGCTCTGAGTATCTGATACAGTATGACACAGACAGCATCATACACGACTGGCACAAGATCATTCTGGACACCATCAGACTGCTGGTGAGTGCCACAAACAGCGTCACAGGAAATCCCAAAATCCCATCATGTTTGCTCTTAAAACGATGTTTAAAAAATGTTGTGATCTTTCACAGCAGGAGCATGGCCATTACTCAGAGGATGAAGTGGAAGATATCCCAGAAAAATCTCCATTGCCTGCAGATAAAGAGAGGAAGAGTGAATGTCAGTAACTGAATCAGATGCACATCAAGCACATTGCTGTTACTAATGATATAATTAAATTAAAATATTATTCTTACAGCAACAAGACTGAGTTCTACGAGTAGCATAGACATAGAACAAGGCCGTGTTCGCACCAAGCTACGCAAGTTCCTCCAGCGGCGGCCCACCCTGCAGGCAGTCAAAGAGAAGGGCTACATTAAAGGTTAGTATCGACTTTCAACATGAGCTTAATTAATGTCGCTGTGATTAAAGTGCTGTACATAAATATTAAAGACTCACTTTCAAAGTCTCGTGGACTTGTGTTCACAGTAAACCATTTTGACTTTGTTTGCAGAGAATGTGTTTGGCTGCCACATAGACATTCTCTGTCATCAGGAAAACACAACCGTGCCCAAGTTTATGATAAAATGCATCAGATCTGTTGAGAAAAGGGGTAAGCGTTGATTTTGGTGTCTGTTTACGAGTTCATTAGTGAGACAAGTTATCTAAAGTGTCAGATTCTGTTTGCCTGGTGCAGGTCTGGCGATAGATGGAATCTACAGAGTGAGCGGGAACCTGGCTGTCATCCAGAAGCTGCGATATAAAGCTGATCATGGTAAACAAGAGCTAGACACATAATCACAGTTACATTAACTGTGTTTACTACGACTGGGTTGTTCTGTATTTATAGAATGCTGGAAAAATACACATTTACCATGGTAACAATCTGCCAAAACACCTTAATTGATGTTTTTAAAAACTTCTCATGAGGAGGAATTTTTAGAACTTTAGAGGTCAAATTGAAAGAGCTTATATAGTTTTTCTTACAATGCTGTGAAAGTATGTTTCTAGTTATTTTTATCATAAATGGCTATAAACGTAATATGTGACCCTGGAGCACAAAACCAGTCTTAAGTCGCTGGGGTATATTTGTAGCAATAGCCATAAATGCATTGTATGGGTCAAAATTATTGATTTTTCTTTCATGCCAAAAATCATTAGGACATTAAGTAAAGATCATGTTCCATGAAGATATTTTGTGAATGTCCTACTGTAAATATATCACAACTTAATTTTTGCTAAGAACTTAATTTGGACAACTTTAAAGATGTTTTTCTCAATATTTAGATTTATTTTTGCACTCTCAGATTCCAGATATTCAAATAGTTGTATCTCGGCCAAATATTGTCCTATCATAACAAACCATATATAAATGGAAAGCTTATTTGTGTTCAGATGATTTATGAATCTCAATAAAAAAAAAGTTTGACACTTATGACCGGTTTTGTGGTCCAGGGTCACATATAAACAATATTAATATAAATGGTTAAAATCACGTGGAATCTCCTTAAACGGTTAAGTTTTCAGAATGTATTTATTTATTTGTTATAGCAGTCGTGGATAAACGATACTGTTTTATTGACTATATAAAACTGTATGTTCCTTTCTTTTTGTAGAGGAGGATCTGGATCTGGAGGATGGGCAGTGGGAAGAGATTCATGTGATCACAGGAGCTTTGAAGCTTTTCCTGCGTGAACTTCCTGAGCCTCTTTTTCCCTTCAGCTTTTTTGATAGGTTCATCGCTGCCATTCGTGAGTGTTACTGTCCTATTTTAGAGAACAAAATCAATGTTTTTTTTTTTAGTTCACCCAAAAGTGAAAATATTAAATAATAAATGATATTCTTTCTTCTGTTGAACACAAATGAAGATATTTTGAAGAATGTTGGTAACCAAACAGTTGCTGGTAGCCATTGATTTCCATTTAATCATTTCCATTTCCATATATATACAGGTGCATCTCAATAAATTAGAATGTCGTGGAAAAGTTCAATTATTTCAGTAATTCAACTCAAATTGTGAAACTCGTGTATTAAATAAATTCAATGTACACAGACTGAAGTAGTTTAAGTCTTTGGTTCTTGTGATGATTTAGGCTCACATTTACCAAAAACCCACCAATTCACTATCTCAACAAATCCTTTTGCTTTAATTACTGCCTCAGTTCGGCGTGGCATGGAGGTGATCAGTTTGTGGCTCTGCTGAGGTGGTATGGAAGACCAGGTTGCCAAGTCAGCAGTCTTCCCCATTATTGTGTTTCAAAGAACAAGAGATACCCGGAATTTATACTGTAGGGATGTCATTAATTGCAACTCAAATGTAAATATTCTAATATTTTGAGATACTGATTTTTGACTTTCATGAGCTGTAAGCTCTAATCATCAAAATTAAAACAAAAAACTTTTGATAAGTTTTATTTTACATCCAATGAATCTAAAATATATGAAAGTTTCACTTTTTGAAATAACTTTTTCACGACATTCTAATTTATTGAGATGCACCTGTATATATTTTTTTTCAATGGCTACCAGCAACTTTGTTTACTAACATTCTTCAAATTATCTTATTATATGTTTAATATAAGAAAAGTAACTGGTTTGGATCAACTTAAGAGTGAGTAAATGATGACAACATTTTAATTTTTGGGTGAACTGTCCCTTTAAGTTTTGACACATGATATATACATAAAGCTTTTATTTCATAAAGAGCTAGATATTAAAAGCAATGTATTTTTGACATGAGAACTCTTGATGTATATTTACTTTGACAGCAATTTGATTTGGTCATGATTCGTTTTTAAATGATGCAATGCACGCTGCAATGATTCATGATTCCACTTGACTCTATTTGATTATTATGGAAACTGTAGGGAGTATCTACAAAAACAATACACTGTTTAATTTCCAAGACAAAAACCTCATTCAAGCATGTTTAAGGGCTCAAGAATTGTATTTGTTTTCTAGAAATGAGTGACTACAGCCAGAAAGTGTCATATATTCGAGATCTAGTGAGAAACCTGCCTTTGCCCAACCACGACACCATGGAGGTTCTCTTCAGACATCTTCGCAAGTATGGACCTATTTTTCATTCAGTTTCAGTGTAGTATGTCAGTAAGTATGGAAGCCCGTTTCCACCACTGAATAACTTTTTTTAAATGTAATTGTGACTTTTTATCTCGCAATTCTGACTTTTTCTCCGAATTGCATGATATAAAGTCACAAGTTAAAAAGTCATAATTTTGAGAGAGAAACTTGCAATTCTTCCTAAGAATTACGACTGACTTCTGACTTTATAACTCACAAAAAAAATCTGAATCGTGAGAGTCACAATAACCTTTTTTATTCAGTGGGGGAAACGGGCTTCCATACAGTAGTATGATGACCGTCTTAGTTTTATTTTGTTACTTCCATTTCTCTTGAGTATCAACAGTGATCAGATCATTCAAGGAAATCTGTAGACGTACTAAATGCATCCTCAGTCTATTTGCTGAAAAGCAGTTCTGACTATACACCCATCTGTCCTACAGAGTGATTGAGCATGGCGAGCTGAACCGCATGTCTGTCCAAAGTATGGCCATCGTGTTTGGTCCAACGTTGCTGAGACCACAGGAGGAGTCCAACATCACCATGCACATGGTCTTCCAGAACCAGATCGTGGAGCTCATTCTCAACGAGTTCAATGAGCTCTTCCAAACCAAATGAAATCACCTGATAGATAGGAAGAGATTACACCCATCATCAGCACCATCTTCTCATATTCCCAAACAAACAAGGTTACTGACTGTTTTCTGACTACTGATTGGATATTGGCTGTCCCAGTCAATCAACACACAAATGTCACAACAAATAACTTCATTGTGAAAGATCAAGAGGATCTGCACCTCGAAAGTGCCTTGTTCTTCAATGCAATCTGTGTTTTGGTACTGCTGAAATCAATCGAACAAAAAGCTCTGCCGATATAATCAAACAGATCTTATAAAGAAAATGTCTAATTTGTCTAAAATGCTATGACAGTCGTGGAGTCCTTAATAATAAATAACTTACGACAATTGCTTTTAAGGTATTACACATACAGAGCACATACTTGTACATGTTACTGAATAATATATTGTATATTATTACTACTCCCCAAAAACTGTTCCTATGGAACAACAACATTTCTCAGCTAGCCAAACAGCTTTTTCCTTTGTTTCCAGTGCAAATGTTGTATGAACAAGTAAAGATACTCAACAAAAGTATGGATATTTGGTTGATTTGTAAGTTTCCTCTGAACAAAGATCTTGATGACACCTGGACTTAATGTGTGCTTAATCACCAATATATGGGCACTACTGGTTAAACCTTATTGTTCAGGAGACTGAGAAAAAAAAGTGTTTTATTAATCAACTGTATGACTAACATTTTTCACTGTCTTTAGTCTCTAAGATAAAGAAATATTGTTATAAAATGCTGACAGTACATTATACACAAGTATGAAAATGAATATAATAAACAATGGAACATTTAGCAGTAAAGTAAAATATGCATGTGATAAAAACAAACTCTGTGGATGTAGACTAAAGCTGTACATATGTTGTTTATATAAAAATATGGTTAAAAAATAATTGGCAATTTTATTACAGAGATAAATATTCTGTGAATAAAACAGATAGACCATATTTAATGTTATGCAAATATGTGCATAGTTTTTACACTGGTAATTTTAGAAATCTAGGAAATAGATATAATAAAAAAAAAAGTTTTTAGTATTATAACTGCATATATACAGTCATTATGTCAAATAAAAAGTGTGTACATCAATTTAAAATTGAGAAAATATATTATCACTGGACTCTAGATCAATGCAATATGAGAAATTATAAATAAATATGGTGCCTTCATTTCCACTCTTCGGTTCCTGACTTTGTTTATTGTTCCCTGAAATATTTTCCAGCTTTCAATCACCAGTTCGCCAGATTGTCTGACTTCTCAAAAATTTGATTATTTATTTATTTATTTTACATATTACACTATCCTAAAGTATACTGGTCAAAGAAAAATTCATAAAACATTAAAAAAAACATGCATTAAAACGGTCTATGATTACGTTTATGTCTTTTTATGGACTAAAATGAGAGTCTTATAGTAAATTTAAGAAAAAAAGCCTACATTATACAGCGTGTAACTGTTATACATGAGAAGTGAGAAAAAACAGAAATGAGAACTACATTTTATTAAATATTTCAATTTCATTAAATCATTTTTGAATTTCAGGTTTGGTCCTCCATAATGAAATAGCAGTTAATTGAATGAGGGCCAGGAATTTGAATTTAATTTCTGATTAAGCCTGGGACAAATAAAATATTAAAAATATTAGGGAAACATCAGACGGGTCTATTGTAGGAGATACCAGAGGCAGAGAAAGCTAATGGAAAATAATCTGAAGGAGGTAGGGGTGAAGAAATTCACTTTAAAAGTGAATAGAGCACAGGTGAGAGAACTATTAGCCTTTTTGAGGGAACCTGGGCTTTATTTTATATAATAATATGATTGTATGTGATGGTTCCCCCTCTATCCCTAATTCATAGTAGAAATAGATTGTGAATTTACTTACTGATCCACAATCCGGAACAGAAGGGGGCGGTAATAACCGCCGTTAAAAAAATAATATAATTTCTGTCATATGCATAGTTACACAGTGACATCTCCTGGTTGTTGTCGAGGTATCTGACGTATCCGCGTTTGGATTATTTGATTGGTGCAGCGTTTAACGTCACAGAACACGAGACAAACATGGAGGACGCGTCCAAACACACACCTGCTCAGAAACAGCTCCTTAAAAGACAGCAGGAGCTGGAGCACTGGAAGAGGCACTCAAAACAACTGCGGAGCCGGAATTTGATCACGGGCCTGACCATCGGAGCCTTTGTGCTGGGCTTATGTATCCTTCATAGTTTCATAACAAAACCGCAAACTGCAGTAAAAACCAGTCGATATCGATAGTATTCAAGCTTTCCGACTCTCAGTTACTACAGTAAAGCTGGTATTTAAATTTTAGACATTTACTAGGGATATCTTGAAAACTCTAACGTTATTGCTTTTCATTTTATTATGATATCGATAGTATTCAAGCTTTCCGACTCTCAGTTACTACAGTAAAGCTGGTATTTAAATTTTAGACATTTACTAGGGATATCTTGAAAACTCTAACGTTATTGCTTTTCATTTTATTATGATTTTAAGGTAAAGCTATAATTAGCATGATGAATTTTCGTAAGAGTACAACGGACAGTGATTATGATATATGAAGGAAGTTAATTTTAAATAATGATTACCATAGTCGTTTACCAAAGGCATGGTATTACCATAGTAAAATAAATGGAAGCACCATGACTTTTGTGTTTTTGTAAAATGTTATTAGTGCATTTTCAGGTGAATAGAGACCTAAACATGTTTGTTCAGCCTCTATGAAAATGGTATGACAGAATGCCTACTCACCAACTATTAATAACTACAAATCAATTATTAACTACTAAGTTATAATATGTCTGGCTGTGTGACGTAATGGCCTTGACCCCTGCACCACTCCATCAGTCAGCTACACCATTCTCTCAGTCAAGCAGGAGAGAATCATGGATGAGATTGACGATGAGGCAAAGATCTTCGTCATGAAAGGCCCTCGGACAGGGGCCAACTCTTAGACGCTCCTCTGTTTCTCTGATGCCAGCTTTCCAATATTGGCAGGGCAGTTAACATTTGTCTCGCTGTTTGAGAATGTAGATCTCTTGAAACGTTATCAATGAACATATTTTCCGGTGGCCACATTATATGGCAAAAAGCCCTCGTGAACTTGTTAACTGTTGTGTTTTTCACTAAGGAATGATTTATTTTAATCATTCCTTGCCTGCCTTTTCTTGTGTTAGTTGCTGTAACTTAAAAATAAAACAAATGAATATTGAATTTGATGAGTTTTATTGGCTATTTCCAATGTGACGCATCCAGTTAATATTTCAGAACTGTTTGGTTTATAATATTCTATTGTATTCCAGTAGATGGCAGTATATAGTAGGAGGTGATAGCTAGTTTGTTTATACAGTATACAGGCATAGCTTGATAATCTTACAGGACACACTGTACCTTTCTGGTCACGTGTCACTCAGGACAAAATTGACTAGTTGTATAAAAGGCTTGATTTCCAGAGTCTCTGAGAAATCTGGAGAATATCATAACAAATGTCATAGATTAGTCATGTCATAATGAAAAATTGTACAGAATGTATTTAACGATCTGCAAAACCTTATCCCATAGAGCTATGTTAAATTGAACTTTTGCAGCCTTCTCCACTCTGATAGAATTCTTACTGGGGATGCTTAAAGGAATATTAAGTGTTGCTTACCTTTAAGATCAACTGTGGCATAATTTTGATCAAGTCGATTATGATTTTTTCTTCCATTTCTTGAAAGAAAATGTACAAATCTGGGATACAGTGAGTCACTTGTAATGGAAATGAATAGGGGCCAAACTAGAAACCTGGTTTTACTATTTAAATAGTATTTTATCAAGACATAAACAATATGCATTATGCATGTAATGATTTTTTTTAAAGAACTAGAAAAAATGCTTAACTTTTTGAGTAAAGTTGCATTGTATTACCATGATGATGCAATCACGCAATTTTTTTTTTTTAACTATTTCAATTGTTCAATGGTTACATGATACACAGTCGTGTGTGTGTGTTTGTGTTTGTTTGTGTGTGTGTGTGTGTGTGTGTTATGCTTGTTTTGAACCTAGAATATTCCTTTAAATGCAAAGGGCCATCACGATTTCGTGAGAATAACGTCATGACCTCTCTCACATGACCCACTTCTGTTGCATGATTATATATATATGTTGTCTCTCAATCTAACAAGCTGTTCTTAAGGTGAAATATGATTCGGGGAGGGGAGGGGTTGATTAGAACGAAGTGGAGGCAGGAGGCCCAGCTCATCACGGAGCAGCAATATGTTCATACTGATAAGCACACACACGCACACACAAGTCCTTCCTTCGAGTTTGTGTGACGTGAGGCTGTTCAGAGCCTCAGTCACAGCCATGCTGTATCACGCTCAAGGGGTCGGAGGTGTCTGCTCCATACAAGCTCATCTGTAGTTCTATTCTGGCCCACATTCATATCATCTTTATCATTTTTAATAAAATAAGGTAAAATGTTTTATATTTTATTACAGTTAATGTTTGAGTAACTGTCTTTTTGTTAGTGGTTTTAGTTTTCATTTTAGTTTTAGTCAAAAGAATAGATCACCCATATATTAGCATTTGCTTCATGAGAGTAGATTGGAGCCTCTGCAGTGAATGGGTGCCGTCAGAACGATCACAAAAATCCACAAGTTATCCACACAACTCCAGTCCATCCGTTGACATCTCGTGACATTAAAAGCTGCATGTTTGTAATAAATCGATAATAAAGTAACTTTTAATTTCTGGCCATTGCTTCAAGCTAAAATATGATCCCTCTATCCACAAAATTAGTTTTTCTAGTGAAAAAGTCATCTTGTCTGAATCATGAAAGAAATGTGCACAGATCAGTTACTGTTTATAAGTGCAAGTAGTCCAAAACAGTTTTAAACAAATATGTGTGTGGACAAGAGGGGATGGACTTGTTCACTGGAGGAATCATTATTATGGATTAGTATTTTGGCAAATTGATAAATAAAAAAATAGATAAAATGCCTTATCAATTTGTTTCATACAAACACAATATGTTAATTGATGGACTGGAGTCGTGGATGATTGTGACTTTTTTATCAGCGGTTTTGATTCTGACGGCACCCATTCACTGCAGAGGATCCATTGGTGAGCAAGTGATGTGCTAAATTTTCCCCAAATCTATTTCGACGAAGAAACAAACTCATCTACATCTTGGATGGCCTGAAAGTGAGTACGTTGTCAGCAAATTAAAAGTTTTGGGTGGAATATTCCTTCAATGATAATAACTCTACAGAATTTTGTGTGCTTGTTCTGATATTTCTTTAGATTGCATTTTAAGTGCATTGTTCATTTTGCAGGCTATAGGGATAATTCACTCAAAAGAGAAAATTGTATCATTATTTATTCACCCTTATGTTGTTTACTTCATTTTCAGACCTGTATGATTTAGTTTTTCTTCGCAAAATAACATTTTAAACAATGTTAAAAGACATGCCCCCCACCCCCCCCACCCCATACTGTCAAAGTCTATGGTGTCCAGTGTTTGTATATAAGTTGAGAATGAAAAAAGTATGACATAATTTATCCCTGTTCTGTTGCCCCAGAATGTTCAGCGCTCCTATGATCACTGTTGTCTAAAATGAACATAAACACTGTTGTCAAGTCACCTGCTGCTATGGATGAAACCTCGCCGGTGGCCCACTGGTACATGGCGATTTAAAGTTAATACTTAGATTATTTAAGCCAATAGAAACACAAACAGTCGGAAACAGATGACCTATGCTTGAGTGGCTAGACCCTTGCTGGCCCTCACACTTCTCTGTGATCACAATCAGTCCATGTCCTTTAATTGGGCATCAGCTCATTGCTAGGAGACTAAGCCATCATAACAAAGACACTTACAGTGAGAGAAACGGAGGCTGCTCGAAATAGCCACCATGAACATACACTGCAAAAAAAGCTTTTCTTACTTTACTTGAAATAATCTTATTTCAAACAGAAAACAAGATTATTTTTCTTACCCCATTGGCAGATTATTTTGCTTGTTTCGAGCAAAAACTCACTTAATTTTGAGTTGTTTTTGCTGAAACTTGTCTAGAAAATCCTTCTCGATTTAAGAATTTTTAGATATTTTGGCTGGAAACAAGACAAAAAATCGAAGTAAGAAAAGCATTTTTTGCAGTGTATAGAGATAAATAACTTGGTATGGAAAATGATCAGTGATTGTTAATAGACAAAGCAAAGAAAAAACAAGCAGTTTATTTGGATTGCTATGTGATATATGCATGCTGTATGTGAATGGGATAATATTAATAGTCACATGAATGCAATATAAGCATTGAGGGGTGAGAACCAGAAAGGCGTAAGTGACATTTCACCAGCTTTACAGGAGAGCCAAAACAAAATTTTTACCATAGTTTTATCTGACTTTGTGTACTGATTTCAGTTGTTTATAATACAAATTTGTACACTCATAGATGACATTACTATTGCCAGCAGAAAGAGCTAATTAAGAGCTTTCATTTGATATATATCTATCTCCATTTCACCAAAAATGTCACTTACGCCCTTCTGGTTCTCACCCTTCGTTATCATGTATTATGTTGTATTGACAGTCCTCCACTAAACAGCTATAGTGTGATACTGATGTGTATGGAAGTTTGGCATACATCTGAGCTTATATCAACATGGTGTGAAAAGGATTTAATTCCACCTGATGTCTATGTTTATGCAACTCTGATTCTGCTCATCAGCTGATCAGTTATTATTAGTTTCTGTTATGTGCTAGCTACTTACTGTAACACGATCGTGGGGTCATGACCACATCGAGGGGGACATGTCCTGCCCGATATTCAGATTAGTGGATGACTGATCCCATACCGATTCTTAAATTATTTTAGTCCCCTCCAACCTAAACATATAGTTATATTGTTGAATGTGCTTCAGGCTAATGGAATACAGCAGGATTGAATCATTCTCAGTTTTAAACTTGACTAACTACATGAATGTCATTAAGGATTCTGACTAATCATTCTCATGGGAGCCGCAGAAAAATAATTCCATCTGTTCGTTTTATTCACTTTTAAATGGGGAGGTTTTGATACTTTGGATTTGAGTTAAGTAGTCGTTTCTTGAATTCTCTGCTTCGTGATTTCAAAGGTCTGGGATTCCCTGCATTGAGTTGAACTTGTTGACTCTGTAATGATCTTGCAACCGACAAACCTTAGACAAAACTTAGGCAATAGCATGTGGCAAGACGTTTCAACATTTATTCCCTAAAACTAAAGTATTTTATAGGATTTTTATTTCTGATTTCATTTTAGATAATAGTAATTCTGATATTTTCAGCTCACTAGAAATTATTCATTATATTCTAGTTAGTACATTTTCTATTCAGTTATTCACTAGCGTTTATTAATTTGTTCATAGTCACTTTACCAATAGCAACAAGTAAGTTTTTCATTCTTACTAGTAATAAATGGCAAAACTTTATCTGTGCCCATATCAACTATGCCTGATAATAGCACTCACTGTATAATGAGTTTGAGCTTTTGCCTTCAGGTAGAAGATTTAAGGGTACCGGTGTTTTTTTTTTCACAAATAGGGGGAAAAAAGTATTTTATATCACAGGCAGTTAAGTTTTTAAATGAAAGATAGGTAAGAAAGAAGTTTTTTTCTTTTCTTTTTTTCTCCCCTTCTGTAAATGAGCAGGTCTCATTCAGTGTTTGTATTTTATTTATTTATTAACTTATTTATTTACTAAGTGCTGTGAAATTTATATCGTCCTACTGTGAAATCTATGTTGTTTTGTTAAAATTACAAATGACTTGCTTCTTGCTTCAGACCAAGGCTGCATCTCATTGCTAGTATTACTTGATCTTAGTGCTGCGTTTGACACTATAGACCATGACATACTCATAGATCGATTACAAAACTATACTGGTATTTAAGGGCAGGCTTTAAGATGGTTTAGATCCTACCTGTCCGATCGCTACCACTTTGTTCATTTAAATGGGGAGTCATCTCAATTATCACCAAAGTATGGAGTACCACAAGGATCTGTCCTAGGTCCTCTGCTATTTTCAATATACATGTTGCCCCTTGGTAATATTATTAGAAAATACGCGATCAGTTTTCATTGTTATGCTGATGATACTCAACTATATATCTCAACAAGACCAGATGAAACTTCTAAACTATCTAAGCTAATAGATTGTGTAAAAAATGTAAAAGATTGGATGACCAATAATTTCCTCCTATTAAATTCAGATAAGACAGAGATATTACTTATTGGACCAAAAAAACAGTACACAGAATCTCTTGGATTACAATTTGCCACTAGACGGATGTATTGTTACGTCCTCTAAAGTCAAAAATCTGCGTGTTATATTAGACAGCAACTTTTTTCCTTTGAAAATCATATTTCCCATGTTACAAAAACAGCATTCTCCCATCTTAGAAATATGATCATATTACCCCAATTTTACAGTCTCTGCACTGGCTACCTATTAAGTTCTGTATCATTTACAAAATATTATTACTTGCCTATAAGGCCCTAAATGGTTTAGCTCCTGCGTACCTAACTTGTCTTCTACCACGCTACAATCCAACCCGCTCCCTAAGGTCGCAAAACTCTGGACTTTTGGTAGTACCTAGGATAGCAAAGTCCACTAAAGGAGGTACAGCTTTTTCACATTTGGCCCCCAAACTCTGGAATAGTCTTCCTGATAACGTCCGGTGTTCAGATACACTCTCTCTGTTTAAATCTAGATTAAAGACACATCTATTTAGCCAAGCATTCACATAATGCATCTTATAATCTTGTACTGCAGTTATATCTGATCAAATGTACATTATTATTATTCTTTAGCTTGGGTTGAACAAATCATTTTTGCTTAGATGGAACAGCAGCTACGCTAATTATGTCTCTATTTGTGATTAACATCCCGTGGTAACTAGGAATTACAGAAGCTTTAGTCTGGATCCAACCCTTAAATGATCTGAGATGACCGAACACCTGAGAAAAGATAATGCCAACCCCTCAAAGGACCTCAGAGGATGCCAACGCTCAGACAACATACAGAATTACCTAATTTTGCCATAAGTTAAATATATTAAGGTTCTGCAAGATACAAATATATTGTGGAAACTTAATTTCCTGTAGAGCAGCTTTGCAATGATTTGTATCGTAAAAAGCTCTATACAAATAAACTTGAACTTGAACTTTGTCTTTTGTGAGAAACCGCATATGGAAACAAGCCACTGTAACAAAATTTCCCCAAGGAGATGAATAAAGTTACTACTACAATTTCCGAGGGTGAACTGAGGGGTTGATTTATTTGATTTTATTTATTTCAGATCCTCATGATTTAATGACACAAGTTTGCAATTTGTTACCCAGTTACAGATGCTTGTATCAAAAAAGTATTATTATTATTATTATTATTATTATTTATTGTTGTTGTTTTAAATAAATACTACTAATTGAAGAGACATAGTCACTTTGGCAACAAGCACTAATATCCAGTGAACATTGTGAAAGTGAAAGATACTTGTCATTATTAAAATGACTAGTTATTAAAAAACAATAATAAAGTATTAAATAATAAATGTTTCATCAGCTTGCCATAATAGACATATGTAATTTATCTGAGACGTGAGGGACTGCATTTATGGCATTGTAGCTTGACTGTGGTCCCTCTAATTACTAAGGTGTTTTTCCACGGGGAGGAGCAACCAGAGCAGCAGAGTAGCGTAGCGTACTAGACACTTGCGCTTGGAAAGCGAACGCAAAGCGTGCGCTCCGTGGACGCGCTAGAACGCCACGCCGTGATATTCTAATTATTAACCTACAGTTGATTGCTGCGTGATATTTCTACAGAACGTTAACTTGCGTTCGCATTTATTTCACAGTCGCGTTGATTTGTATAGGCTTTATATGGCTATATAGGCTAATCTGCATTGCGCTCTTGGAGAAGTTCGTTCTTGAACCTGTTGTTATGGTTTGGAGGGGCTAAATGTTAACGCATAGCTGTTATGGAGAAATTCTGGAACGCAAAGACATGTAATGCACTAGATTATGCGCTGCAGTTCTAATGTTAACTACACAGATATCTACTACAATGTCACAGGCTGAGGTTGACATGGCAGGTCTTGGCTTCCCGAAGTTGCCTGCGGGTTTTGACGCGGACTCGTTCTTCCCAGCGCGCCTGCCGCCGAGACGGAGGAGACACTCGGCGAACTCCAGGAGAAATGCCTACAGGATTAACAAACTCCACACCATGGACGTTGAGCCCCAGGAGAGCATCGCACCTCTGACAAAAACTCTTTCGTGGTCAGCCGACAACATTTTATCGGAAGGTGCCAACGAGGAGAAAAAGACGGACTCTTCTCCTCCAATGTCACCTGTCTCCAGCTCTACACCTGAGACGCAAGACTCGGACCCGCGGCCAGCTGATACCTGGGCTACCGAGGAGCCCAGCGCGCAGGAGGCTGATTCCAGCTCGGACTCGGATGAAGAAAACACCCAGAAGAAGGCTGTTTTGTCAAGAGCCCCGTTCGAGAGCAAACGCGAGCAGGAAGAAAAGGATGAGATTGAGACTAAAGCTGTGGCGACTTCACCTGATGGAAGGTTTCTGAAATTCAACATTGAGATCGGAAGGGGGTCCTTTAAGACAGTCTACAAAGGCTTGGATACGGAGACCACCGTGGAGGTTGCTTGGTGTGAACTACAGGTAAGAAGTTGTTCAGGTCAGTTTCTTTAATGGGGTTCAACTTTTCGGTCAGTAAACGTCTGGATGCTGTTGGTCAAGGTTCGAGTAACTCAAATTGCCGTGTGGCGCCCCTAGCGGCGTTAGGTAACTGTGAAATTGCTCAATCGGTAATTCTTTTATTAGCAACAACTGTATGTAGCAGTTCATAGATGTGCATTGGGTCACCAGGTCAGCAAGTGTTTTAGGAAGGGTTCTGTATGGTCACAGTCTTATAATGTTGAGGAGGTGGTGATGAAAAAGGGAGTAATTAAACTAATAAGACTCAGTTAGATAGCATTTAGATTGGCTTTGTGCCATACAATGACTGTCTATAAGGAATGGACGAACAATGCATTTATTATCTTTGCATTGTTAGTAATCAGGTGCATGTGTTCTTTAATGCAAATGAGAGTGACACTGATGTCAGGCAGTTTTCATCAGCATGTGACATTACAGTAAAAAGTCACATTTTTGTATTGATAGTAGGCTATACTGAAAATCATTATCTCATCCTAAGAGGCAAGATGTCATCACGTGGAGTGTCAATAGGATAATTAATGTGCGAGGCTCCAGACAGGAATGGCTTGGTCAAGGTATATGTCATGTTGAATGTTTTAGTGTTAAATATAGATGGGTTCATCTATTTTTATTTTCACCTCAGACAGTTATGAGTTTGAGCTTTACTCTAGTTTAATAATTTTGACTGGGTTGTCAAATACATTTTATTTTTAACTTTACAAACTGATGTTGATTGAATGGTCTGATCTATTTTACATTTTAGGTGCATGTTCTGATTTTTTTTGTACATTGAATCCAAAGCCTACACTCTAAAAAAAATGCTGGGTTAAATATAAATATTAAATATAACCCAGCGCTTGGTAAAATATGGATGAACCCAGCGATTGGCTTGTTTAGACCCAGCGGTTGGGTTACTGCCCAGAAGGTTGGGTTAAACATTTAAACCAACTGTTGGTTGAAAACAACCCAATCGCTGGAGTTGTCCATATTTTACCCAGCACAGGATTGTATTTAACCCAGCATTTTTTAGAGTGTAGAATTCTTCACTGTGCATTAGGAACTTTCTTCTCCAGTGCTGAAAGCTGTGTTGGCTATTATGTCCACAGTCCCGGGTAACCTGAGTATTGAGCACTGGACCTTCTCTCAGGCTTCCTTATGGTGCAATATGCAAGATGCCACATGCTGTGGTTACTAGGCAAATTGCTGGGGTCATTAAGTACATTTTTCAAGCAAACACTTGCATGCTAAAACATGTGAATGCTTGGCTAAATAGATGTGTCTTTAATCTAGATTTAAACAGAGAAAGTGTATCTGAACACCGAACATTATCAGGAAGGCTATTCCAGAGTTTGGGAGCCAAATGTGAAAAAGCTGTACCTCCTTTAGTGGACTTTGCTATCCTAGGTACTACCAAAAGTGCAGAGTTTTGCAACCTTAGGGAGCGGGTTGGATTGTAGCGTGGTAGAAGACACGTTAGGTACGCAGGAGCTAAACCATTTAGGGCCTTATAGGCAAGTAATAATATTTTGTAAATGATACGGAACTTAATAGGTAGCCAGTGCATATGTGCACACTACAGATGAAATTGGCCCACATCTGCAGCACAGATGTGATTCTAAGCAATACTTTTCAAATCTGATTTTGGCTAATTCAATAAATCCCCCTAGATCTGATAGAGTGTTTCTCATTTGTGACCCTTGACCACAAAACTAGTCATAAGTGTCAATTTTCTGAAATTGAGTTTTATATATCATCTGAAAGCTGAATAAATAAGCTTTCCATTGATGTAAGGTTTGTTATGATAGGATAATATTTGGCCGAGACATAACTATTTGAAAATCTGGAATCTTAGGGTGCAAAAAAATCGAAATATTGAGAAAATCGCCTTTAAAGTTGTCCGAATGAAGGTCTTAGCAATGCATATTACTAATCAAAAATTTATTTTGGATATATTTGCAGTAGGAAATTTACAAAATATCTTCATGGAACATGATCTTTACTTAATATCCTAATGATTTTTGGCATAAAAGAAAAATGAATCATTTTGACCCATACAATGTATTTTTGGCTATTGCTAAAAATATACCCCAGCGACTTAAAACTGGTTTTGTGCTCCAGAGACACATTTGGTCTGATTTGATAGGATCATGGATAACAAGAAAGGAAAACAATGCTGAATGCAAATTATAAAATGTAATGAATTGTATTTAGGATAGAGAATTACTGTAAATCAGGATAAGTTGCTTTCCATATCATTTGTTGTTGACATCAAAAGTTGACTGTCCGAACTCTTCAGGTATCACTTGGTAAAAGTTAACCAAATCAGCCAGATGCCAGCATGAACAGGTTGGGTGACATATACTCTCATCGTCGAAAAGAATGAACAAAGCTACGCCTCTGAAAGAAAACACAACCTAGACGACTTTCAGAACAGGTTCACTTGCAGTTATGATGATCATATTACTTAATATTATTTAAAAAATGTAACTATTATTATACTATTAATTTGTATTTTAATTTTATTTGGAATGACAAGATATAGGCTATACACACAAATAGCTATTAAAATGATCTGAGTACCCCTTAAAGTTAAGCTTTTCAAAATATTTTTGTTTCAAAACTATTTTGTTTCGATAAACGTTGTTGGGTCATCACTTTATGTCAAATTTGGGCTTTGAAACAAAGCTAGTTGAAAACTTCTACTGTACAAAGAGCTCAGCATAGACTTCAGTTCATGTATTTCTTTAACTTCACTCATCACTGTGCAGGTGCACATCACAATCTTCGTCATTCATTGCCAGTGGCACTTTTCTTGTACAAAACCGCTGTCAACACAATTACTGATGAATGCTTCTTTGGCTGTTTTATTCTTTTTCATTGATGCATTCAGGAAAATATAGCAATATATTGGATTTGAGTTAAAAAAAAATCTTTAAGGGAAAATTCACACAAACTTTATTTTCTCAGCCTTCACTTGTTTCAAACCTGTATTAGTTTCTTTCTTCTGTTGAACATAAAAGAAGATATTTTGAAGAATGTTTTGCAACCGAACAACTGCATGAGGGGTGAGTAAATGATGACAGAATTTTCATTTTGTGTGAACTGTCCCTTTAAGGCCTGTAATGTAGCTTTAGTGGAGGCATTGATTGTTCTGCTGACAGTGCTGTCTACAGCACTTGGACTCTTTCTTTGTACTTGCAGGACATGTTATCTGTCTCGTTAGAAAGGGATGCTTGTTAATCCTATGAACGGCCAGGAAAGTGGTTTTGTGACTTTCCCAGACTGCCGGCCCCCCGGTCATTCACAGAGAGCTTGTTTACCCCTCACAGTTTTATCTGAGAAAGCCATTCCTCAGCGACCCTTTATCCCGCAGTTCATTTTTCTGCCTGCTCATCACACCTCTGAATGCATCATTTACTGCCTGTGGCGTGCTCATTGAGCTAATTCTGTTGAAAGTGTAGAACATTTATTTTACCCAGAATGCAATGCCTAATTAGCTCGCTAAATGGTCGTCTGGTGGAGGGGAGCTGCCATGGTGACGGTGGCTTGTGACCACTGAGGATGGCTCCACGCTCTGTGAAAATGACACAGGCTTTGCTTTGAGACTTAAGGCGGTTAATGAGATTGACTGAAGTCTCTCACTCAGGGATCTGTCTTTCATGATGCTGACGTGAGGGGAGATCAAGGAAAAGATGAACTTAACACAGAGCTTGGCTCATTCAGTGCATGTGTGTTTAAGACCCCATGAGTGCTGCATATAATTTTAGGGGGCAGTAAGTTTTTACTTGTTATTAGTGTGGCACAGTTTTTTTTTTCAAATTAGTTTCAGAATAATATTTATTGTGAAAAGCGCTTTATAAATACATTAAAATTGAATTGAAAATGTTTATCATATTCAGATGTTGGGTAAAAAGTCTCTCTCTCTCTTTCTGCATATGTATATACATATATAATCTTATTTTTCATATTAGCCTTATTTTTAATTATTATTTTTAAATTATTTTTATTTTTATTATTCTTTTTATATTTTAATTTTATATATATATATATATATATATATATATATATATATAAAATTAAAATATAAAAAGAATAATAAAAATAAAAATAATTTAAAAATAATAATGTGATACTGTGATATATATATAACCTTAATTTTAAACATTTAAACATTTAAAACAGTTATTTTAAATTGTAATATTATTTCACAATATCACTGTTTTACTGTATTTTTTATCAAATAAATGTAGCATGAGGGGAGCATAAGAAACTTTCTTCAAAAACTAATAAAAAAATCATAATTATTCTGTAATTGTTCCTTTTGTCCAGTAGCGTGCGTGTTTTCACTATTGAAAATGTAGATTATAGATCTTATATTTCTAAAATTGTGTACATCTCAAATGTACTTGAAATATTTAATATATAATTAATATGATTTGTTTACTTGTAAACCATGTCCTGATAAAGTAAATGTGCTCTTTTAAACATATGGACTTATTCATCTGATTATGTTTACGTTCATGCGTATCTCTCTGCCTCATTTCTGCTGCTCGCTGATTAGAAACTGAGCATGCTGTGGTCATGTCTCACACTTGTTGTCTAATTCATAGATCCACGTGGCTCAGCTGTGGGGTCTGATATTTTGTTTCCTGTAGAGAGGGGCACATGGGTGGAGATGAAGGGGCTCACATGTCTGCCAGGTGGTCGAGCTGGATAGCGATAGAATGTAATTGACAAGCTGCATAGAAAGAGGCCATTGGCCGCAGAACTTGGGGGAGGGTGGAAGTATTTCAAAGTGTGCAACAGATGGTCTGCACTGTGTTCATAGCTATAGATTAAGGTCAGTCAGTTGTGTAGGTGGGTTCATGTAATGAAATCCGAGTTTGATATAATTACAATTATTTAATGTTTTAAAATCATAATTATTCTGAACTTTGAACCGATAGATTAAACATATAATTTTTTTCTTGTTGTACATTCATGTCCAATTTTTTTTTTTTAAACGGACGGAGCTGCAGGCTTGTGGCTTTTGAAGGTGGATTAACTCAGAAAAAGTAATTCCCTCCCAAGCATTCATCATCTTTCTGAGCTGCAGGCTGCATATGAGTTTACCAGCTCCCCAAGGCTTTAATAACCAGCCTGAATGTTTCTTGAGTTTCCCTTTAATGAACTGCTTCACACACTCCTTCAGTCCCTAATTTTCAGTGTAACTAATTTTCCTCTGTGTCAAGTCAATATTTTTCCTTTATAACTGTGATTATAGATAGCAGTGCTTGAATACAACCCATTGTAATACAGCACAGCAGGTGGATTTCACCAGCTGATCCTTCTCATTTCACACCCTTTATCTCACTGATTCCAATGAAGTCAGACATGAAACGCATTCATAAAAGGATAAAGGCAACAACAGCTGGTTAAAAGAAAATTTGTTGCTCAACACATAATTGGAGGGCTGAGGCCGTGCCTTGCTTCGCCACACGTCCTGCTCTTGAATGACACTCTTCATTTTTCATCATTGTAGAGACTTCTCACACAAAGGCTGTGGCCTGAAGGCTTGTGGCATCAGTTGCACAGCATATCAGTTTTTTCCCAGGCAGAGACTATATCGTGCTTTTTTTTCTTTTTGATTTCCAAGTGACTTCTCACAATGAGACGAGGTCCCTCAGTTTTGGAGTCCACAAAACTGGTGTTCGAGTTTTGTACACGGATAGATAGATAGATAGATAGATCTTCAAAACTACAGAACTTCAAAGTTTCATGTTTAATTCAATGTTAAACTGAAACTGTGAAACTGTTTCTAAGTAAATCCTACACCGTTTTTTTCAGTCTAGCGTATTCTTAAATTATTAAATTAAATGATAAAAAATACACATTTAAAATGATTGTTTTTCTCTCGCTTTCAAGAAAATGAGCTTGGTTGATGACTTATCTAGCACTAAATATTTGTCAACATCTTATATTGTATATATTTTAAAATTGATAATATAATTTACATCACATCCCATTTAGTTTACATGTGTTTTGTAGTTTGTTGCTGGGGGTATTTGGAGGATTTTCTTATTCTAGAGGGAATTTTATTGCACAAAAGTCTGTACACCTGTGTAAACAAGATGAGCCATCAGTATGTTTGGTTCATTTTCTTGTATATATTATAATGCTAAGTATATATACAGTGCTGCTTGAACGTTTGGGAACCCCTTGCAGAATCTGTGAAAATGTGAGTAATTTTAACAAATTAAGAGAGATCATACAAAATGCATGTTATTTTTTATTTAGTACTGTCCTGATCAGAGTAAGATTACATTTAGTCTTCAAGACCAAAAAATGGCTGAAATTATAAAAAACAAACAAAAAAAAAGTTCTTAATACTTTGTGTGGGTTACCTGGATGATCTACATTTGTGTTTTGTCTTGTGATGGTTGTTCACGAGCCCCTTGTTTGTTCTGAACAGTTAAACTGAGCACTGTTCTTCAGAAAAATCCTCCAGGTCCTGCAGATTCTTCAATTTTCCAGCATGTTTTGCATATTTGAACCCTTTCCAGCAGTGACTGTATGATTTTGAGATCCATCATTTCACACTGAGGACAATTGAGGGACTCAAACACAACTATTAAAAAAGGTTCAAACATTCACTGATGCTCCTGAAGGAAACACGATGCATTAAGAGCCGGGGGGTGAAAACTTTTGAATTTGAAGATCAAGGTAAATTGTACTTAATTTGTCTTCCGGGAAACATGCAAGTATCTTCTGTTGCTTCCGAAGGGCAGTGCTAAATGGAAAAAAAAGTTATGTTTCTACAAAATCAGAAAGATTTGGACATCTTCATTATGTTCAAAAATTCTTCAAACAATAGTAGATGATAATTAGTTGTGTGAGTCACACATTAAAAAAAATCTCCATCTGTCTGTATAGTTGTTTCAGCAGTGCAACATTCCTCTTAATTGCAACTTCCTTTGGCGGTGGTGTTGGTCACCCGCTGTTTTATGAGGCATGTATGTAGCTCAGACCCAGAATGCTGTATTTCATATGAAAGTATCAGCAGGTAATGAGGTGTTATCACCACCAGCCATGAGACTGACGGCAGATGACTTTAACAGCTGACGTTGTATGTGACTGATTAATATTAACTTTATCTTAATATCATCTTCCATTGGCATCAGATACTTCATATTCATATTTATGGGCGTCTTGGAGATTATATTGCTTATGACTTTCAGTCTGCAACATTACAACTAATTGCGCTCAGAAATTCTAATATGCACTACCTGTCAAATATTTGGAATATTTAAGACGTTTTTGAAAGAAGTCTCTTATGTTTACTGAGGCTGAAATTATTTGAGAACAATGACATAGAAAACAATTAGTAAAGACATGTGTAATGTTATGAAATAATTCTGCTTCACATAAATGCTGTTTATTGAATTTTCTATTAATCAAAGAATTCTGGAAAAAAATGTGTCATGGTTTTAGGCACCAAAAAGTTTTTCTGCATAACCATTAGTAATAAATGAGCACCAGTAATAACTGATAATAATTGTGCCCCGAATCATAATATCAGAATGATTTCTGAAGGATCATGTGACACTGGGGACTGGAGTGACGGATGCAGAAAATGTAGCTTTGCCATCACAGGAATAAATTATATTTTAAAATAATAAAACAGAAAATGGTTCTTTTAATTTGTAATAATATTTCACAATATAACTGCTTTTACTGTATTTTTGATCTAATGCAGTCTTGGTGAACAAAAGAGACGTCTTTCAAAAACATTAAGAAATCTTAAAGGAACACTCCACTTTTTTTGAAAATAGGCTCATTTTACAACTCCCCTTGATTTTTACCGTTTTTGAATCCATTCAGCCGATCTCCGGGTCTGGTGGTAGCACTTTTAGCGTAGCTTAGCATAGATCATTGAATCTGATTAAACCATTAGCATCGTGCTCAAAAATGACCAGAGTTTCAATATTTTTCCTATTTAAAACTTGACTCTTCTGTAGTTACATCGTGTACTAAGACCGGTGGAAAATGAAAAGTGCTACCGCCAGACCCGGAGATTGGCTGAATGGATTCAAAAATGGTAAAACTCTACTGTTTAACTCTAGGGGATTTGTAAAATGAGCCTATTTTCAAAAAAAGTGGAGTGTTCCTTGAATAATTCCAAACTTTTGACCAGTAGTGTAGATCCAAAGGTGTTTTCTGTATCTTGACCTTGGCTAATATGAGTACACATAATATCTAAAAATTGTATCTTTTGTACATGCAAACAGGTTTAAAGTCTTTTCCCTGATGGATACATGAGACCTTTCCACCTGTTTGTACTTTAAACAAAATATGGCTCTGCCCTGCCCTTGTTGCTTAATGCCAGCAAGACTGGGAAACCAGACACCAAACGCAGGGAAATACTGTTCTTGTGACAGGTTTTCTGTCTTCAGGCATCTCATTTAATGATTAAAGAGACAGCTCACCCAAAAAAATGAACATTTTCTCATCATTTACCTCAAATTGTTCCAAACCTATACGAGTTTCTTTCTTCTGTTGAAAAAAAAGAAGATATGTTGAAAAAAGTAACCAAACAACTGACGGCAGCCATTGACTTCCATAGCATGGAAAAAAAATTCTTAGAAGTCATTGGCTATACTGTCAACTGTTTGGTTACCAGCAATCTTACAAATATCTTCTTTTGTGTTCAACAGCTGAAAGAAACTGGAACAAGTGGAAAGTGTGTAAATGGTGACAGACTTTTCATTTTAGGGTGAACTATTCCTTTAAACACTGGCGATTCTGAAAGAGAGCTGTGAGAATATGGGCAGCATTTAGCCTTAGTCTGTACTTGAGACAGATACAGTAACATTGTTTGTGAGCTAAAAGTTAAATACACTTGACAAACTGGTTTGAAATTAAATCTTTTTGCAAATAAGCAGTAAATGACCCATGACATAGAACAAGTCTTAGCTTCAGATAGCACCTACATATACATTTTTCCACCTATAATTGATTTCAGAACCCGCCCCTAAATGACACGTCTAAATAAACTGAACTATGGTTGGTCACTTAACATGTCAATCAAATTGTTGTCTCTTCCTGTATAATTGGGCTGTTTTTGACAAGAATAAGGTCAGTGTTGGGGAGTAACTAGTTACATGTAACGGAATTACTTAATTTAATTACAAAATAAAAGTAAGTAGGGGGAAGTCGTGGCCTAATGGTTAGAGAGTCGGACTCGTAATCCAAAGGTTGCGGGATCGAGTCTCGGACCGGCAGGGATTGTAGGTGGGGGGAGGGAATGTCCAGCGCTCTCTCCACCCTCAATACCTCGACTGAGGTGCCCTTGAGCAAGGCACCGAACCCCCAACTGCTCCCCGGGTGCCGCAGCATAAATGGCTGCCCACTGCTCCGGGTGTGTGTTCACTGCTGTGTGTGTGCACGATGGATGGGTTAAATGCAGAGCACGAATTCTGAGTATGGGTCACCATACTTGGCAGTATGTCACTTCACTTCACTAATTGTAATTAGTTGCAGTTACTAAGAAAAAATGTGTAATTAAATTACAGTTACATATGAAAATGCTAAAGATTACAAAGGGGGTTACATCTGATTTTTTTCAAACACACTCCCACATACAGATTTAATTGATTTCTGCAGTGACTGCTCTAAAATATGAAACACCAATGTTTAACCCATCCAAATGCACAGACACTGTGAACACACACCCGGAGCAGTGGGCAGCCATATTGCTGCGGCACCTGGGGAGCAGTTGGGGGTTCGGTTCTTGCTCAACAGTCTCACCTCAGTCATGGTATTGAACATACACTGTAAAAAAAGATGGTCTCCGCTTCCTTCCATTATAGAAAAGTGAAGCCAAAACATCTCAATATGGCCGCTGCCATCGTGAGTAAATGACGTCATTTGGAGCCAAGTCTGCGCAATATACATTAGTTTGGAGCCCGAGTCTGCGCATAGATTCGTTTGGAGCCCGAGTCTGCGCAGTATAGACTCGTTTGGAGCCCGAGTCTGCGCAGTAGAGATTCGTTTGGAGCCCGAGTCTGCGCAGTAGAGATTCGTTTGGAGCCCGAGTCTGCGCAGTAGAGATTCGTTTGGAGCTCCTAGTCTGCTCAGTAGAGATTCGTTTGGAGCCCGAGTCTGCGCAGTAGAGATTCGTTTGGAGCCAGAGTCTGCGCAGTATAGATTCGTTTGGAGCCAGAGTCTGCGCAGTATAGATTCGTTTGGAGCCCGAGTCTGCGCAGTAGAGATTTGTTTGGAGCCCGAGTCTGCGCAGTAGAGATTCGTTTGGAGCCAGAGTCTGCGCAGTATAGATTCGTTTGGAGCCCGAGTCTGCGCAGTAGAGATTCGTTTTGAGCCCGAGTCTGCACAGTAGAGATTCGTTTGGAGCCAGAGTCTGCGCAGTAGATATTCGTTTGGAGCCCGAGTCTGCGCAGTAGAGATTCGTTTGGAGCCCGAGTCTGCTCAGTAGAGTCGTGAGGCGGAGCCGCGGAATCAAACTCTCGCCCAAACTCCCGCGAACCCAATCAACCACAACGACACGCCCCGTTTTTATAGCATCAAATTACTAGCTAAAATCAAACTTACCACAAAAACGAACAATTGAACATATATCAGCGTCATAACAACTATCTTAAATGACCAAAATTATATTTTGGAAAATTGTATTGGAAGTGTAATAAATTTTTTTGTTATGACTCAAGTCCCATTCGTTTACATGGAGAGGGCGGGGATTCTGACTGCAGCCAGCCACCAGGGGGCGATCAAAGATCCCACAGCTTCACTTTCCAGTACGAGTGAGACATTTACATTACATTTACATTTATTCATTTAGCTGACGCTTTTATCCAAAGCGACTTACAATTGTTATAAATGTCAGAGGTCGCACGCCTCTGGAGCAACTAGGGGTTAAGTGTCTTGCTCAGGGACACATTGGTGTCTCACAGTGGATTCGAACCCGGGTCTCTCACACCAAAGGCATGTGTCTTATCCACTGCACCATCACCACCCCCAACACCCCCAATATTGAAGGTGGAAGAGAGTGCTGGTTATTCACTCCAAAATCAAAATGGCTTGATAATTGAGACTGTTTAGGTTTTCGGGGGATTTAAAAAAAGGGCTTTTTATCATTTTAAAATTTTTATTATTGTAGGGTGTCCACACACTGCCAAGAGGCATTTATATGCAAATGAAGATATTTGGCATCCAATGTCTCCTTTCAAATTAAAATATTATAATCCTTATTCAAGTGATGAAGGATTTCGAAAGTCTGACAGTAATCAGTGTTGAGTTCTGCTGTAAGGTTAACCCTGTCTGCTTTACATGTTTGAAAGTGAATAACAGTTGAAAACATTAGGAATTTAGAAAAGTAATCAAAAAAGTAATCCGTTACATTACTTTAATAAAGTAATTGAAAAGTTACACTACTTATTACATTTTAAGTAGGGTAACTTGTAATCTGTAACCTATTACGTTTCCAAAGTAACCTTCCCAACACTGAATAAGGTGCATTGTGGACATGGACTTTCAGAACTAGGTTAGGATTTCACCACTGTAAATCACGAGAAGAGATTTGGCTGAACCAGATGGAAGAAGTTTTATTGGCTTTTAGCATGTCTTCCTCTCTGAAATAGTGTCATATTTTACAGTGTCCTCTGACGTGGACATTTTCCAGATATTATGTGTCAGTGAGGAGCCAGTGGGATTAGCAACAGGTGAATGCAAGCTTTTCTTACAGTAGAGTTGCTATTGATGCTATCTCATCAGATCTGTTGCTGTTGGAAAGTGGCCAGGGCTGGATCCCGTCTGTCTGTCACAAGATGCAACCCAATCATACCTGGTTCTTTTCGTCGTAATAGCTATATTGCCTGTTACAGTTCAGTACAGGTGTTAGAATGGCTGTCTCCTTGAAGCAGATCCTTATTAGTGTTCAACAGAGGAATTTCTGGCTCTGTTTTGACTCCCTTAAACATTTTATAAATGGATCTGAGCTGGTTTTAGTCATGCTATAGATAGGTTAGTCTGTGTGAATGAGATAACATATGCAAAATAGGCTACGCAAACCATTATCATTGTTGCATAACCATTTATATATCAACACTCCCTTTCCTCACCATTGACAAAAATACACCTGTGAGCATTAAAGGGATGAGGAGTTTCTGAAACTTTTTTTTGTGCAACTTTTGTACACAGAGTCTGTAACACTGTGTATTTTTGTGTAGTGACTTAAAAACATGTGACGTCTGTGTGTCTTTTGAGATGACATCAGATCTGGTGTTGATCACTCGTTTACAGTAACATGAGTATTTTAGTACAAAGTGTTGCAAATTCAGATGAGTCAGAAGAAAAGGTTGTCGTATATCTGGATCCTCAACATTGTGTGGCCTTTTCAATATGCGAGCCATTATATTTTTAATATGGTTGTAAATATAATAACTTGATTGAATAAATGACATGAGATTAGTTAACCATTACCTGTATAGTTGCTTATATTGAACGTAGATGGAGGAATACGTTATTTTTTTTTTTTTAACGGTTTTTAATGTTTATGTTAAATTATTTTTGCAATCTTTTTATCCTACTCTAGTAGTATTTTCAAAACATTATATAAAAAATATCATAATTATGTCCAGACATTTAATTTTTTTTTTTACTACAACCCGAATTCCGGAAATGTTGGGACGTTTTTTATGTGGCCAAGTGTAAATGGAAACGGTTTAACAAATCAGATAGATATCCAATCTGAGAAAACGCATGAAGTGACCATGTGTAAACAGGCCCATAGACATCAATTTTATGTTACAGACCTGAGGTCAATTAACTTAATTAGTTGCTAGATGTTCTCCCAGCTGAATCTTTAAAAAATAGACCTGTAGCAGGCATCAAATTTGAAATGAGCTCATTTAGTGGATAAAAGTGTAAAATTTATCAGTTTAAACATTTGTTATGTTCTCTATGTTCTACTGTGAATAAAATATTGGCTCATGTGATCTGAAAGTCTTTTAGTTTTCATTTTATTCAAATTAAAAAAAAAAACGTCCCAACATTTACAGAATTCGGGTTGTACAAGAAAATGTGTAACATACTCAAAATGTAAATAATTTGTAATAATATGTTTTTTTCTTTCCCCCAGACTCAAATCTGATATAGTTATAGTTGTTTACAGGCTAATTTGCCAAAAAAATAAAATAAATTACAAATCCGTTCCAAGCCACAACTGAATGGAAATCATGTTTTTAGAAATGCATTGCAGTCAGATTGGATTAGATTGGATGATAAGTAATTTTGTAAATATTAGATTGAAAGTTTTACATCATTCAGGATGTACTACAATTACAGCATATAATAATTCAGCTGCGCAAACTTGTCCTTAGATGCATGCATACAATTTACACACGCCCCCACACACGCAAACACACACACACACACACAGTGTTTCTGCATTAGTGTTTGTTCTGTTGTACGCACACCCTGCAGTCCTCTATACGGCTCACACATTCATTCAGCCTTTTGTAGGGCCACGGCTGCTCGCTGTTTTGTTTCTGTATAATTAAACAACAGCAGCTGTCTTCGATGGAGAGTGAGAGTTCACACTCAGCTCTATTACCCAATTAGAACACGTGACCCCGCTAGATTCAAACGTAAATAAAATCTGAGCCGTACTCTGATATATTGTTTAGTCAATGACTAAACAAGCATGTAGAAAGCCACAATTTATGGGCTGTTTTGGCATATTACTGTTACCGGAGCTTTAACTTTGTAGCACTCTTAAAGGGAAAGTTCACTCACCCTCACCTCATTTCAAACCTGTATGTGAACTATACTTTTAAGGACAACATACTTGCATACATACTTGCTATTTCTGTAGTATAATTCTGTACACAATAGCTAGCCTAAATGTCTATATGCATGCAATACACAACCTACTACAGTATTATTATATTACACCCCACAATGTAATTGACCTGACTTTTCATTTCCATCTTGATTCATTCGTTCTTATTCACTCGGGTCCAGAGCAATGTACTAATCCTTGTTCTTTTGGGAGGTATAATTTTAAAACAGTGATACTACCAGAGGTAATATGACAAACATATGAATGCCAAACAGAGGGCTGCAAGGCAATTAGTCTTGAATTAAGACATTCATATTATTTTTTTAATCCCACATGAAATGTTAATTGCAAAATGAGCTTCCGATTGATTTTGAAATGTCCTCATGCTGTGTTCAAGTGCTCCTAGGAAGTTTGCATTTGTTAGCTCATAATTACGATTTGAATGCAGTGGCCAATTTCCTTTTCCCTTTAAGCACTTACTGCACATTTTAGTTATACAAGCTTGTTGTTTCATAACCCAGCTAGAAGAGTTGTAAGTTGTACTGTGAACATTCACAATTCTTTAATAACTTATGAATAATGCCATTATGTTTCCTCTGTAGTTCTTTATTTGACACAGAAAGTCCACCTCAGAAAATTGATCTTGAAATTATGATAATTCCAACATGACTTGAGTGCAATAAATTATAAGAGGTCATTTTCGACTGTTGAGTGCGTCAGTGCTCTGTAGTAAATGTGTTTTGATTTATACGGATTGCATTAGTGACAGTCCAAACTGAGATAAACCTGAAGTTTACGATCCCTTGTGTGAAGATGTTATCTTGTATTGTTGGCATTGCATTTAAATCATATTTTGATTCATAACATTGGCACTGACATTTAGTCCTGTCATTTCCAGTTATGTTGACCGTGTGGCATGGGTTAAGCTGTACCCTGGGACCTCCAACACTTCCTTCTGTTAGGATCGACGGAAGTGAATATGAAATCGATTGCTATGACGTTTAAGCTCATGCTTCATGGACACAGTGTTTAACTTCGACGCTTTATAATGTCTGGAATAAGAAAAAGAGGGATAAGCTTTCCTCCTTTGACAAAACAGCAGATCATTATTTTCACTGATCTTGATTATTTAAGTTTGTTAATAACAGAGGTAATTTACATGTAGAAGCCTTAAAAGTACAGTAGCAAAAAAAGTTTTCAGTTTAGACAGAGACAGGGTGGAAATGATTTTGATGCAAAAAAGCCTTATTATAACAGAATAAAGACACTTCAGGGAAAATATAAAAAGCTACACAAGTGTACAATATGTCTTCTTAAGAAAGATAAGTGTTTAGGGAAGAATCTGTGGCCTTGATCTTGTATTTCATGAGTATATACTTGAGTTATTTATTATATTGTGAAGGAAAGTTAGTTACAGGAGTGTTTAATTGTTATCTTGCACATACAGAACATATAGCAGTATTAGTCATCTGTTCCACACTGAGTTTCCATATAGTGATTTTGGCCGGATTGTCAGCTACACTAGCAGTGTTTAATTGCTGTGAAAGATTTATTGCACACGCCCTGTGCATATTAGAACTGTGAGTCATGGTTCCTTCTCTATGGATGGATATTGTGATGGAAAATTATTTATAAATGAATAAGAGTAATTTGTCATTCTGTCAATTTGTCTCCGATTTATGTCAATACCTGGCATTGTCACTGTGGACCATGCATGTGGTGATGCTTTTTCAAACTCTATTAAGTAACACTCAGGGATGAGAGAGAGTTACTTTTAAAGAGAGAGTTACTTTTTTGGTGTGGCTAGGGTCTCAAATTTAGGCCCTGGCCCGAGACGCTCAGGCCCTAGCCCGGCCCGTGTCTGAGAGCTTGACAGAATTACCAGCCCGAGTCCGTCCCCAGTCCGTCTTTTTTCCCCCTTCTCCCAAATCAGATTATACTGTTTCAGCTATTAAAATAGTTTGTATGTAATGGAAAAGTGATTATATTTCGTTTAATTTTTTTTTTATTAAGTTAATTTAGAAAAACGTTTGGAGCATTTTATTGTTCGTTAAATACGTTTTTTTCTTTCTTAAAGGAACGACCAAGCGGCCAGCGGCAGACCGGCAGGCTGATCATAGCCATGTTTGATCAATTTAGCCTTCTCAAATCATCACGACTTGCCTAAAATGAAATCTATAGATATACTAAAACAGTTCAAGCATACAACAATGTTTAAACGTTAAACCTAGTACACTGCCTCCTAGTTTGTGCGGAGAGTGGAAGCTAAAGCGCAGGACATGGAGGCGCCAGCGCAATCAATTGCATTTTGTTTCAATGGAAACAATTTACGCCGTAATTTTTGCTCATAAAAGTAAGAGTAATACATCATTCGGAACTGTAAAGGGCCTACTTTTATTTGTGTGCACTCACAATATCAACAAAACTTTTTATAAAATATATAAAATAATTTTATAAAATAAAGAAAACAATGCGCCGTCTCGTCTTAAACAGGAGCGCTTCACAAAAATGAACCGAAAGTCAGCGAATACATGCCTCACAGACATGATAAATATATCTATAGAAAGCTTTAAATTGCTAAAAATCCCGACTATGAAATGCAGAAGGGCTGAAATGCAGGGCTCTACCGTTCCCCTCGGTAGAAATCACGTTTCCCCCTCGGGGCCCTCCCCGATTTTCAGTTCAAGGCAAAATAAAAAGGATTTTTATTTTCTTTCTTTTGGAGAGCACTGTATTTCAGATGTATTGAAATAACATATAAAGCAAAACAAATAGTGGTTAGTCATTTTATATATCTGTCAAACATTATTTCCAGCTTCCATTCTTATTCACAGGCTCCAAGCTTCTGTTCTTGGGCCAGAATAAAAAGACTTTAGGTTGAAAACCTGCAGTTATCTATACTGTTTGGTATTAAATATGCCAAACCAGCTCAGTTTGATATATTAATTTAAAACTGCAGTAAACACATGCTGCCTGAAATAGGAAAATGGCAGCAAAATTGTTCCCTTTTACTGCTGGAAAACAACAAGCCCTTATAGTTCTGCCAGTCATTTAACAGCCTACAGTTGCCAAAGAAAAACACTTTGATTTACGTTAAGTATGATCACACAGTTTATATCCTTATTCTCAGAAAGCAGGTTCTCTTAGCTTGTTGATTTACTCCATGCTTTTATAATAAAAATGAACTATCATTCTATTGATGGATGTTTTTTTTTGTTGCAGACTCTGACTTTAGCTGTTATTTGGGTGTGTGTGGTAATCTAGTCCAAGCTGCCAGAGGCTCCAGTGAAATAAGGAACATCTAGATGCGCAGGATCCCCAGTCCCCTTTATAGATCTGAGAGCTTTATGAGTGAGATGCCGCTTTAATGAGACATTCCACACAGCCACCAGACGGCCTCCCTTCACTAAGGCAGGACATACACTCTCCGCTGGGAAGATGAATGAATCAAGCCAACACCTTGAGCACAACTAACTTGCTATCATTTAGAAGCACAAACGTCTGGAGGAAAATAGATTATAAACTCATAAAGAAATGTGTTATTAACTCCTATGAAAGCCAAGGGAATACAAAAGTAATACTGTAATACGTCATTAGGTATATTAGTCATACGACCCGCATTCTTCACATATATTGAGTAATGTTTTTAAACACTATAAATATGTTCATATTATACTTGATATACAGTGTTATAAAAGGGCAATGATTTTTTTTATTAAATAGAAATAAATAGGAATTGCATATATTGTTTTATTTGTTTACTTGCTTTAATTTTCAGAGTTTGAACTATATTTATTCACCATTAAAGTGGTATTAAAAGAGAAATTTTCAATTAGATTGACATTGCATTGCGTTTTGTTATTTTGTATCGTTTTGTTTTATATTTATTTTATTTAGATTTTTGTTTTTGCTCAAGTTTTAGCTCTGTCTTCAATTAAGTGATCTTAAAAATGCAATGATTTTTGTTATTAGTTTTACTTTTAAAGAAGCAATTAGCTTTAATTTGAAAAATTAATTGCATTTTTCTATTTCAGTTTTTTCCATACCTTTTTATGCAGTGTGCAGTCCTGCCTAAGTAATTATATTTTGTAAGTGCTCAAACGATTTTTTTTTTTTCTGACCAATAAATGGTGTCAGATACGTTCATCAAACCTGTTCAGTTTAATAATGTCAAATCGGTGATACAGCTTCTCAGCATCTGGTTCTGTTCAGACAAACACACCAGCATTGTGGGGAATGAGCAGATATTTCCACACCTCATTTCCACCTTGTCAATTTTAACCGTACAGTCTGTTTTGTATTACAGCAAGAGGCTGTTCATGGTGTTTTGGTGATCCATAAATCTTGGACTTTCATAATGCGGAGAGAGATCGAGAGGAAGCTTCCAGTGAGGCATTAGGTCTGCTAGTTCTAGATTGGTTCGTCTCTTACGTAATGGAGAAAACATCTATCGTTCCACTGGCTTCCTTGAGCATGCCAAACTTCCTCCTGCCTGACAGAAGGTTTAAAGAAATAGATCACCCAAATTATCATTTTTCTCACCCCCATGACATTCTGGCCCTGTATTACAGCTTGTTTAGGCAGTAGTGACATGCAATTCTTCTTTTGGACCTCTGGATTCTAGTGAGATCTCAGGTGACCCATCTGGCAGGTTACCAGCCTTCTTCAGCCTTCTGAGTCCAACCATGTGGATCAGAGCCTGGAAATATATGGATTAGCACGGGTATCTTTGGAAGTACTTGGCTTTCACTCCTACACTGAGATCAGCCACAGCATCTCAGATACCAGAGAGGAACCTGAGAAGTTTCCAGTAGCCCATTTCAACCTCAGATGAACTTGTGATGTTGTCACCTAACGTTAGCAGCTACTGTGCTTCAGGCCATCATCTACCCTTCTTCAGGTCTTTCTTGTATGGATCACAAAAGAAGATATTTTGCAAAATGTATATGTAGAAGGAAAGTCATGCAGGTTTGGAATGACATGAGAATGAGTAAGTGATGGCAGAGTCTTCATTGCGGCCTGTAGGCAGAAAAACATTTACTCCTAGACAGCAGTTTATCTTAATTCTGCTATCTAATGTGTGTCTGGTGGCATTAACCATTCTTTAGTTCATCATTATAGCTGTCATCTTCATATTCTGGCCTTCAGTCATTTTGAAATACACCGAGGCAAGTGAGGAGTCTATAAACACCCCTTCACCAGTTAGGTAAGAGCGACTCTCAGAGCCAAATATTCATTGCTCTCCAGTGTAGGCTAAGAATACACTGCCCAGAGAGCAGATGTGGAGTCTGATGACCCATGTAATAGGAGTACTTGCACAGACATGGTAACTGTTGCTCAGTATACATGTACCAGACAGAGAATTGCTGTTAACAAGAGTGTGGGGCTGAAATAATTTGCATTTATGTTTAAGGCATTTATAGATATTAATAGATATTAGATATTTTTATTCAGAACAACAAAAAAATTAGAAACGCAATTTATTACTTTATCTGCATAGGAAAAAAAAATGCTTCCTTTACCAGTAAAACAAGTGTTAAAATTGTGCAAAAACTGTGCACTTGCACATTTACTTGTTTTCTTTCCTGTGGTTGTTGGGCCAAATATTCAAGGATTATTTTTGAATTATTTCTATGAAGGTCAAGGCAGATTTTAGTAAATGTGTGCCTGTTTTGCCCTTGAAGCCTTTGAATATCAAAGAGTAAATTAAATGCCGCCGGTCCAAACAATTAACATCAAATTCTATTATATTCAAATTATTCCACATATTATCACATGAGATAACTGGGTTATATAAAACATTGAAGCATTTACAACAATTTTAAATTTCTAATCTAAGTTATATAGTACTGTGTATTTGCTTAGAGCCTTCCTTGAGGCAGTTCTTATCTTATGTTTTTATTTAAAATGCTGTATCTCTTCACAGCCACATTTGTGGGAAGTCAGTGATGTTTTTGGTGTATCTGTTAAAAGAGCACTGGATCCATTGAGACTATATTGAGAAAAGCGTATCTTCGAGCTGACATAGTTTGTTCCTGATAAAGAGCAGGGCTTTGTAACCCACCCACATGCTCAAACAATATTACATCACATCCTCCATTCTTCCCAGTTTATGATCAGTGCTGTAAATGCATGTTACACATGTGCTCTTTCCCTTGTCTGGAATACATTATATGTCTGCTTTGACGTCACGACTGCTCTCAGAAACCCCAATCACAGCCCGCCACTGACCGCCATCGTAAACTACAATTACAGGTTCTGCATTACCAAGCCAGTGTCCAGTTTAACATATTCTCTGTTTATGCATTTTTGGACATGCTGAAGTAAAGAAACCCCACTTCATAGTATATTTTAAGACCTTTTCTTGTTTGGATGTCCTTTGTGTTGCATAAATTCGTATGGAGCGTGTTTAACAGGTGCACTGACTGCTGAGTTTCCCACACTTGGAGTTGATGAATGTGCAAATAAGATTATTTAACTATCAAGGACAACTCTTTCCTTTCGTGAAAAAATGACCCCGGTGAGACAGACTCTTAAGTACTCAACAAACAGCTTGATTGGAAGGTTGCTAAAGTACAAAGAACAGATGAATAGATGTTCTAAGCATATCTTTCTTCAGTAGGTAAATCAGACAGTTAGAATTGATCACAGATTTCCAAATTACATTTAATTTAGATTCACAAGCACTTGATTTGATTCGATTTGAGTCCAATTTCAATGGCGGAATTTCAAAGTGATCCAAAACAGTAGCTAGTCACATGTTGTTAAATTGGACTACAATGGTCATGTTGTATGGTTGTTTTTGCATGCAGCCTGTGAGAAGAAAATCATGTCCAGATCTCAAAAATCTATCTGTCTCAAAAATGTGTTTTAAGTTGCACTTGTGCATGGCAGCATAACCAAACTCTACTAAAAAGATGTTAGCTTTTTTTTAAATGAAAGGCAAGACTTGCATTCCTACAGCCTCCACATTGAGTGTTGTGATTTTTCCCATTCATAATTCTGAGGTGAGTGGTCAGTCTCCTGTCTAGTAAAACTCAAGGCAGTAATTCTGAGTGTGGTTCCATTAGCGGTTAGTTTAGTGCTAAACTGCACTGACAGCCACAGCTAAGAACCAGTCCACTAACCACCAGAACTGGGCTTCTGCCCGAGACAGTTACTACAAAAGTGAATGGACTTAGCCTACGCTACATACCAGGGAGCACAGATTAGAAAAACATGTCTGATAGATTCTTCATCCAGTCATGGAACCATATACCATGATAGTGCTTTACTCAAGAGCATGTACATGTGAATAGTATATAGTAGTCAACATTTGATGTGGATCAAAAAAAGTTCATCTAAGTTGTCCTAAGACAAGAACACATTTTGGTTTTAGATTTTAGGACATCTTTGATTAAAGCTTTTGATCCACTTCAAATGTTGACTAGTGTATACTCTCTCTCTCTCTCTCTCTCTCTCTCTCTCTGTGTGTGTGTGTGTGTGTGTGTGTTTAAGCTGTATCTATTTCTTTTTTAAATGGTTATAATTACCCAACTAGATTCTCCACTGGACTAAGCTGATATTCAAAAGGAAGTGTTTATTCATTCTTGAAAAGTAGCAGGAGATCAGAACGTCAAGCTCTTTAACTTTCTGGACTAAAGCTGCTACTGTTATCTTAATAAATCTGGATTGTGTTTGATCGCTGAGAGTCGATCTAAGGCAGAGGTTCTCAGCTGGTGGGTTTTGCCACAAATAGGCCTATGAACGTTTTGTGGTTTTTTAATATCCAATAAAACTCATCTGTATTTAAGCAAATTAATGTCACTTGCTAAAGACAAATCTTTTTTTAGTGTTTTTTAATTCTTATTCTTATTCATTTCATCTTTTTTCAATTTTTGGAAAAAGTATTTCATGTAAATATTTATGCATATTATTGAACCTATGCAGTTAATGATTTTACGGATAAGTACACGGTTTATTTTTAAATCTTTAAAATCTTAAAACATTTTTTGCTTCTTTATTTGCAGTTTTGGTCCTGAAGCAAAGCCATTTTAGAAGCACATATTGTGAAGCAAAACCAGTTGAGAAGCGCTTATTGTGAAGCAAAGTCAGTTGAGAACCATTTATCGTGTAGCAAAGCCAGCAGATAACCACTTATTATTAAGCAAAACCAGTTGCGAATCACTTATTGTGAAACAAAACTAGATGAGAACCGCTTATCTGAAGGGAAATTGTGGATGGGCAGGGAAAGCAACTGAAGGAATGAGAGAATAGGTTTCGCACAGCTGTTTTTCCAGGACTGTATCAGGATACGTCCTGAAATAGCGTTTTCAGAGATGTAACAGCATTCCTCAGCAGCTCTGTCTAACATACAGGACGCTGGATCTTCTTTCCTACTTTCCTTGCAGCACCATATTACCACATTACTCTTATTAATGCACTCTCAACACTCATGCACTCTTCACCCTTCACTCCCATCAACTTCATCCAAACCTGTCAAGAATGTCCTCATCTGCCTTGGTTATATAACCAACTGTCTTTGCCCCACATTTAGAATGTTCTATCAGAAAGATGTTATCCATTAGCCCAAGCACCGGAAATGAGCCTTTTCACTGAGCAATTCAAAGTTTTGCACTCATGTAGGCTTGTCTACCTAAAGCAACAAACATAATTCACGCGTGAACTCATTCTGGACAATCAGTACTCTGTTTTGAGTGTGTTTTTGCTTGTTACAGACCAACAACCATGAGCATGAGGCAGTCATTGGTCCGGTTGACCTGTCACCTGTCTCAGGGGCCTGAGACTGAAAGGGGCCTTCATGTTGTTGGCACTATCTGGCTGTGCCTTTGACATAATGTCATGTGTGGGACAGGTCAAGCTGTCTGGAGAGCCAAATGTGGAAATGCAAACAAACTCAGGGCTGCCATATGTGTTTTGACCAACAACTTCTGTCAACTACCTCCTTCTTTTACAGAAAATTATGCAGTTCTGCCTTTAAAGCCCAGAGCTGCAAATCAAAGTTATGAAAGAAGACAGCACTGTCCGTTTTTCCATGTGTGTAGCACAAATTCTTTTCACGTAGACTGTGTGCCAGCTTATGGATTTGGCACAATTTGATGTCTGCTGCATTTCTGATACTTTACAAAAACAGAATCGCCGCTAACATAATTTAGTAAGTTGTGTTTTGATTTGTCAGGGAGTTCTGGTGTGTTTAATCTCAGTTTATACTTTATTTGCAGTGGCTTTCTGAAGCTTCTGTGCATAAATGGATCATTTCATGTCAATTTTTTACATTTCCTGACCTTTTTCTGAGAACAAGGAATACTATTTCAATCAAAGAATCATAGATTGAAGGCCTTACACCTATTTAAACCCTATCATCTCTCAGAAATGGGGGTTATAAGAACATTGTGAAAACCCCCAACCCTAATTGTAAAACTTGATTAGTTAATAGGAATGTTGTTCCAGGACTCTCACAGGAACATGACCTACTTGGGTAAATCACATTAAACAAGTTAAACATAAAAGAAAAGGGACTAAATGGCAAAAAAGACTAAATAACAATAGTTGTTCTTAAAGTCGAGAACTGAAGGTCGGTTAACAAGTTGTTTTGAATTCCCAGCCACTGAAGTCACTTTCGACTTGAATGTGGTTCAATTTCAATTGTCATAGACCAGTCCTACAAGTCACAAAGTGTACAGAGCTCCCCAGACATTCAGTGTCCCATCATGTATGAACATGAATGAACTAACCCATAAATTTACTTGAAATATGTGTGTCTTCGACAGACCCGAAGGCTGACGAAAGTGGAAAGGCAGCGGTTCAGTGAAGAGGTGGAGATGCTGAAGTGCCTGCAGCATCCAAACATCGTCCGTTTCTATGACTCCTGGAAGTCCACCATGAAAGGACAAAAGTGCATCATCCTTGTGACAGAACTCATGACGTCAGGGACACTAAAGACGTAAGTCCAGTCCAAGCATAGTTGTGTAAAATTGCTACAGAAGTACTTGCAGATGCCAGTACAAAGACAGGAAAAGTTGTCTCTCCTGTAAATAAACTGTTCATTCTGTGTATTCTCACATGAGACACTGAAACCCAACTGCTTTTTTTCACCCATTGTCGGGATAATAACTGTCCTTTGTCATTCTGCAGACACTTTTATCCTGAGTTGTCAACTGTAGAATAACTGTAGTAATTTGGAAAAGTGTCTTTCTCGATAAATGGAATACTGTAGCTTTTTTGCCTCACTCACCACCTCTAATGGATAACAAACCAAATTGTTTACAATGTATGCATATATTATGAAATAAATTTTATATTCAGTCTAATTTGATTGCTGTCATAGAAGGAGTACCATAAAACGACAAATAGGAGAATGAAATGAAAGTCCACGTCTCTGTTTCAAGCCTAGTGATCTTTCTAACTGCCTACGTAGTCCATAAAAATATTGCTCTGCATGGGAGACTGAACTCACAATTTATTTCGGTAGAGCTTGTTGTTAGCATGTTGCTAAGCTAAGAGTGCAATTTCCTAAAAATGCATTCTGGAATTGACCCTTCACAAATACCTGCCCCCTATAAAATACATTGCAGAGCAAAGAGGACACTGACAACATGCTGACAGACAAGACAGAGCAGGTTACTTTTTTTGTATGAAACAATAGTCTCGGTTGTTAAATTTAGTCATTTTTTAAGAAATTCAAACAATAAATACCATATTTTGTCTCTTTAATGTGTCGTGACAGATCACTGCAGTGCCTTAGTTCCAGCGGCACGTGAACCAATTGTCTCTTCCTCTTTACTAGTTAAAGCACAAAATAAACATGAATGAACATTAGAAGGTATCTTGTTTCAACCACAGAAAGATGTCAATGCACACCATTTTTCAAGTTTAAGTCCACCAATGTTAATCTACTCTCCAGTCTGGTTTGTTTGTCAGACAAAATGGCAGATTTGGCAGGTTTGGTCAGACCGCCTGTCAATCAAACTCTCAGCGAAGGGTCAGTTGCCTTCTTCATGAAGAATACACATGCTGCTGCCTTAGAATTTAGTAAAAAACTATGCCTACTATAACTACAATGCTGACCTGTTTACCTGTAGGTACCTGAAAAGGTTCAAAGAGATGAAGCTGAAGCTACTCCAGCGTTGGAGTCATCAGATCCTAAAGGGCCTTCACTTCCTGCACACCCGAACACCTCCCATAATCCACCGAGACCTTAAATGTGACAACATCTTCATCACTGGCCCCACTGGATATGTTAAGATTGGTGATTTGGGCCTAGCTACTCTCAAGAGTGCCTCATTTGCCAAGAGTGTCATTGGTGAGTTCAAAAAATGTCAGTTTACTGCTTATTAAATTTAGATGTTACCATGTCAACAGTTATCTCTTCAAACGCTCCACGCTTTCTTTTACCTCCACAACATTTATTTTAAACAGTGCCCTGAGCTACCTCTACTATGGGCTTACCTTGTTTGTTTACTCTGTCAACTGTATTTATCCCACAACAAGTGATTGACACAGATTAATACGCTAGTGCTTGTATCACATTAGCTAATTAGCTCAGCATTGGCTCGACACGGTTGAAAATCTGATCTGCTCATGCTCAGATTAGGAGAGTTCAATGACATGAATTAGTAAAGAATGTGTGACCTGCATCATGGGACAACAGGAAAGCACAACCAATAGATCAAGCTCAAGTTCAGTTTGGATCTCAAATGTACTGTTCATGTTTACGAGAGTACATTTAAAATTCAGTCACTTGGTGGGCCAACTAACGCTCTGGGATCAAAATTGTGGACTTGAGCAAGACACTTTATACAAGTTCAGTCCTTGTACAGGGTATTGTTGAAAAAAACAGCATATACTGGTTAAGTATGTTTTAAAGCATGGCAGCTGGCAGCTATGCAACTAGCTCCTGCTCTGGACCAGCTTAAACCAGCTCATGACCAGCTAAGGACTAGCTTAATCCAGCTCAAACCAGATGCTATGCTTCATAACATACCTAACCAGCATATGCTGTTTTATTCAACAGGGTATGTATGTTGCTTTGGATAAAAGTGCCTGCTAAATGGTTACTTACTGTACTTTATTTTTTGGCATTGTTCTATGCTTCCACACAGGAACACCAGAGTTTATGGCTCCAGAGATGTACGAGGAGAAATATGATGAAGCTGTTGATGTTTATGCCTTTGGCATGTGCATCCTGGAGATGACCACATCAGAGTACCCTTACTCAGAGTGCCAAAACGCTGCACAGATCTACCGCAAAGTCACCAGTGTAAGTCAATCCTCGCACCTCTATTACAAGCTTGAAAAGAACGTCATGACCCTAGGCTATACTTAATATGTTTTTACCATCAATACAGACTTCATTGTTTTGTCAGGTTGCATGAAATGTATCACCTCTGTCTGCCTCTCACACACACTTCAGCTTGCATACACTCTTAAAAATCAAGGATCTTTATTGAAAACGGGTTCCTTGAGGAACCTTTACCATCCATGTAAAAATCCATTGCACAAAAGGTTCTTTATAGAAGATAAGGTCCTTTAGATCATTGCAATGTTCTAAATGGTTCTTACTGGAAAGGTTCTTTGGGGAGCTCAAATTGTTCTTCTGTGGAATCATTGCAAAAAAAATGCAATGCCCTTATTTTTTAAAGTGTTGCTAGCCATTTTGTGAAACTGCATACCAATTCACTACTCTCTCAGCTCACTGCCACCCACTTCATTAGCCATCTCTCCTCAAAGTGGCTTCAAGCTTAAAAAGTTTGCTAATGGATGTGTGAGGCCTTTATGAGGCTCTTGTTGACATTTCTTTGCAACATGGGGACAATTAGCGCACCTCTCTTGAGCTGTAATTCTATTTAGAAGATGGCGATCTTGTCTCTCGCCCAGATCTCTAATCAACCCCCTGGTTAACCCCAAAGTCCAAACTGATTTCTGACTACAGTGTTGCAAATGTGCCATTTCATTGTACTTGTGTGCAATGCATGCTAACCGCAATCTTGGGTGTGCATCGAGTTGCATGGTTATAATCTCTTACATAAGGGACGACTTTTTCCCTAGGGGCAGCTCATTAAGTCCAACCAATCTGCATGTTTACGTGAATAATATACAATGCAAAAACCACACAGTTAAACAGTTCTAGAACAACAGTAGTCGCATTGTTGAATACAGAAGAGGAGATTTGTTATTTTGATGGGAAAACTGGCTGATTTTCTCTTTTTCTTCCTGAAACCTCAAATCAGTTCCATTTATGATGTATTTAATGGCCAACACATGTTGAAGAAAAACTTTTCCAGTTTGTAATACTTTACATAGATGGATGCCATCTCAATAACTTGTTTTTTTTCCATTTAAAATATCTTATAAAAGCATAAAATCTGTTGTATAGAAAGATATATTTTATTGTACTTAAGGGTGCTCTCTCATTATAAACACCATATTGAGATCACATGACCAGCGCAATAATACTCACTTTATCACAAATTCGGTTGAAGAGTAAATTAATCATGAGTAAGTATGTTTACATATACTTTAAAAGTTCAGTATCAATCAGACTGAAACACTGTTTTGTAAGCAATTTAGTTTCACTGAAGTCATGCCAGATTTCAGATTTTTGTAAGGCCGGACTGACAGACCTAGATAATACATTGTAAATTGCTAGCAAAACATAAACACATATATTAAATATGGATGCCATCTTAAAATATAGCTGTCCTTCATAAACTACAGAGTTTGCAAAGCTGAAAGTCAATGTAAATATAATTTCAAGTATTATTTGGGTTGTCTATCTATCTTATATTATTTCACATGCATTATTAGCATTACCTATGATCATTTTACACCTGTTTTGGCCTCTCTTTATTTTTTGGACATTCAAGGACATTATATTGTCCTGCTCTGCATCATGGTCTGGTGTTTATGACATTACAGCCACTAGGTCTTCAATCACCACATCCTTTTGTTGTTTTGTTCCTGTTTTCCCTAGCCGATTAGTGTTTAAGGCCATATCAGATTCAGCTGATAAGGAAAGAGGAAGGAAAGCGTAAATTAGATGCTTGCAGTCGTTTGTGTGCCTGACATGACAAACAGACATCACCTTTCATCCTGCTGTTCCTGATAGAGTTGAGAAGAGACTTGTGGCTTTGAATTTGGCATGCAGAAATTACATGGTTGGTCGGAGAGCACATTTCCATTTTCCAGAACACTGAGCAATAAGGATAGACAAAGCAAGACAGTAGCACTTTTCCAAAATGTAGTGAGCTGTCCATCTAGGCAACATTTTTTAGCATTATGTGTTTGCTTCTGACGCAACAACAACAACAACAACAAAAATGTAAGGTAGTGTCATACATATCCATTGCTTTGAAGGCAATCCCACAAAACAGTGCCACAAGTTTAGTGGTATGTTTGTATATGTTTGTATTTATCTTTCAGAAGTGTACATTTACAGTAAATATTTTAAATAAGGGGTCATATGATGTGATTTCAAGTTTTCCTTTCTCTTTGGAGTGTTACAAACTGTTTGTGCATAGATAAGATCCCTGAAGTTGCAAAGACTAAAGTCTCAAACCCAAAGAGATATTCTTTATAAAAGTTAAGACTTGTCCAAGCCCTCCTAAAACGGCTCATTCAAACATCCCCCACATCTACATCATTGTGTGGGAAGATTTGCATAACACTGCCGAAGTGTATACGCAAAGAAAGAGGGCATGATTTTTATTCTCACTGTAGTATTGTTCTGCCACTGGCGCCATGTCATGGAGACGCTGTTTCATTGTGAAAGCGAAAGTACTTTGTTTGGGCTTCCAAAAGAGGACACAACTAGAAATCAGTGGTTAAGTTATATTTACAACACTGTTCCAGAAAGCGCATTTTACAGAGGACTATTTCCTGAATCTGGAAGAGTAGCCTACAATGCTGGCTTGCACAAAGTCTGTTTCTATAAAGTGGGGTAATTCCAACTTTGCAAGGACATTCTGGCGTTTATGACTCACAGCCTGTATGTTTTCATATTAAAAGAATTTGCCACTGACGATTCAAACGCGAGTTTTGAGCAGTCACAAATGCAGACATAGTAAGTATTAATAATACAGACAGTATAAGTCATTATAATCAGTAATTATGTCCCCACTGGATGCAACAAATGCCTCGTTTATAATGGGTTTTATTGTTTTGGTCTCGTCGCGCCGGGACACGGCATCACAATACGGTAAGGGGCGTAACATTTCCGTCACACGCTTGAGGTATTCGCCCAATCACAACACACCGGATAGCCGGCCAATCAGAGCACGCCTTGCTTCTCAAAACGATGTGCTTTGTAAAAATCGACGTGTTTCAGAAAGGTGGAGCATAAGAGGAGCAACAATAATGTACAGTATGTGGAAAATAATGTTTTTTGAAACTTAAACACATTGCATTACACCAAAAACACAAAATAATGTTATTTTTAGCAACGTCATATGACCCCTTTAACATGCTCAACAGCGGCACCCAGTGCATTTAGTTATAAGAAGGCATATAGTTTAGGATTTATCATGGATTCCCTGCATTTACAACCAGCAAATCAACACATAGTAAAATTCGAATAGTGTTTTTATTTTTCAAATAATAATTACAGACAGAATATTCGAATGTTCAACTATTTGTGCACACCCCTAATTATGATTGGGTGTCAACGTTTGTATTGTTCATCAGCTGGAAAAAAATTGCTCTGAAAGTGATTCTAAAGATACGGTTTCTCTGTAACTTTATTGTTATAGTTGTGGTATGGACTTCTTTAATATTGAGAACGATTTTTAGAACTATATCTTTATTGTTATCTTTATAGTTATCGTCCTTGGTGTGAACGGGCGTGATTTTGTTCTGTGTATGTATATCTTGTATATCTGAATTTTGCGTGTGTATCTTGTACATCTGCATTTGCATGTCCATTCACATCACCGAATTGAGCCAGTCATAAATCACTGATTACGACTGTTAATTTCCATACTACACACAGTGGATCAACTATGCATGATCTAAGAGTGTGAACACAAACAATGCAGTGGCCCCTGGCAAGCATGGGAGGGACGCAGAGGAGTTGGGGCAAAGTGGAGCCCAAAGGAGGTGAAACCACGTGCCTGAGCATCAGCTGATTGGAGAATGTGTCTCAAAGGCACATTCATATTTGATCCCAACGGGCTTTTGCACTTCCCTGGTTTAATGAAAATCATCCTCTGTATTACTGGGGGCTGAGAGCGTGGGGTTTCTGATACTGTGGTCGTGGTCTGTGGAGGAGGCATTTGACCCCAGCATGTTTATGAGAGCAAGAAAGATGCTGTTGTTTGTAGATAGTTGTGTGTTCTGTTTAGACTGCAGACGGGTTTTATGATCTGCATAAGCATGAAACAAGCTTTTAAGAGACAGAAAAAGCAATGTTCAATTGTTCCTGGAGCAAAGGAAGTTTGGAAGACAAACAGCAGCTTTTCAAAGCTGTTTTTCAAAGCACACGTCCTAGGCGTCCCAGAGAGATGAGGCATGTAAAAATGTATTAAAATGCAGATGCTGAGCATTGGAAACAACAGGCTTCTCTAAGCCATACATATCTGCTTGTTTACATTTGTTTTGGGCGACGTGCAGATACCACAAAACATGCATTTTGTGGAGGATTGAGGTTGAGCTTCAATATTCAGTCTTAAGTGCATAAAATGTTCTCTAACAAACACGATCCTCAATCTCGGCGTGTTTGTTTTTCAGATAGGGCCGGGCGGGTGGGCCCTCGAGCTCAACTTTATGAACCGCGGTCCCTGCACTTAAAATTCTTCTGTTGTTATGCCATGGGTTTTCTTGGTATTCTAGGATTACCATGGCAACACATGCTCATATTTAGTTCTTAACCTGTCATTCTTTCTAACTGCTGAAAATCATTTAAGGTTAAAAAGGAAACGTGAATCACCTGAGACCAATTTCTGAAAGAGCCTTCAAGAGCCTGACACCTTGCAATTCATTGTTTTTTGACAATTCAATTTCTTTTCATACAAATATTCAGAATTTTCATTCTGTAATTTTTGTTCAGATTAATTATAGATTGTCAGCAATATTGTGTGTGTATGTGTGAGTGAGTGTGTATTAGATAGATAGACAGTAAGATAGATAGATAGATAGATAGATAGATAGATAGATAGATAGATAGATAGATAGATAGATAGATAGATAGATAGATAGATAGATAGATAGATAGATAGATAGATAGATAGATAGATACATACATAGATAGATAGATAGATACAGTGCCCTCCATAAGTATTGGAACAGTAAAGACAAAATTGCTCTGTTGGCTGTGGAGTCCAGACATGTACAAATATGATTAAAAGATGAATATGAGACAAAACTACAGAATGTTACATTTTATTATTAGCCGTTTCAACACATACATGTTTTACCAAATAAAAAGAAATGCACTTTTAGAGTTCATCCCACTCATTGATGTGAGCATAAGTATTGGGACAGTTGAACATAAGGCAGATATAAAAGATTAAAAGCTATTATTTAGTTGCAGATCCCTTGTACACAATCACAGCAGTGAGTCTGTGACCCATAGACATCACCAGACTCTTGGTCTCAACCTTTGAAATACTTTTCCCAGCCTTTAATGCAGCCAATTCCAATTGTTGCTTGTTTTGGGGAGTTTCTGCCTTTACTCTCCTCTTCAGCTGGTGAAATTCATGTTCAATCAGATTTAAATCTGGAGATTGACTTGGGCAATCTAAGACTTTCCATTTCTTTGCCCTAATAAATTCCTTGACTGAGCTGGCAGGGTGTTTTGGGTCACTGTCCTGATGCAATATGAAGCACTTCCCAATGAGTCTGGTGGCAACTTATAGGAATCTGCTAGGATGTGTTCTTCATTTTATGAAATAACTCAGCAAAGGATTTACGCACGGAAAACTGAGCCGTGCGGGGCGGGGCTCTGCCCTATAGAAACACTTGTGATTGGATCAAACAGAAAAAGGGGCAGACTGAAATCAACCAACCAACCACGAAGGGCATTCCTTGAAACGTGTCAGACGACGACACATCAGCAGCCAATCAGTCGGAGGTTCCCTCCAACCCCGTGGAGACCGCGTGGAAACACCCAGCTTTCAAACTTAACTAAAAGCAAGTAATCAAACAATTCTTCATTATTCTGCTGGAAACTGGTTGCATTCATCTTTAAGAGTAAAGATAGTAAACTTCCTTTCATTTCCTGCAGCGTGTATGTGTGTTTGTGTGTGTACGTATTCTGCTTTGTGTTATTTTAGCTTAGTATTATTGTAGAGTAGCAAATAAACTTTGACTTATAAAGAAATCTTTTGTCTGGTGCTATGTCATTTTCAAGTCTTAAACTATTTGCCAAAGATCGCGTTACCTATGTTAAAATTTACCTATGCTAAAATTACCTAATCAATTCGGTATTACTGTGGCCACGGGAATAATCTGAATTGTTAAAACATACTGGTTTTAATGCTTGCTGGACAAGTCGTTAATGAGGTATCGTTAATAAGGTATAAGTTGGACGTTTTGATTAATATCCATTAATCATACGAATATGAAATCGATACGTCTCGATTTCCAGAAACTAAAATTAAATTAATAGTTCTAAAATTACTACAATTTTCACAGCTTTCATGATTTGTCTGTCATCAACTACTGTTGTTTTCTCAGCCGATCAGGCCGTTGTTGGTTGCTGGTGTCGCTGGTGGTTTCCAAACTCTTGATTTCTCCATGCCCTTTGTTTTTGCTATAGCTCTAATTGACTTCCTCTTTTCTTTTAGCATCCAAATTGCTTGCTTTTCTCTCAAAGTCAGCTCCCTCATCTTCATCCTGGTTTGTGTCATCATCGAATGCAAGGTTCAGAATGCAGAAGTAATGGACATAACTGATACGACACATTCCCTGCTTTTAATATCTGAAGAATTAATGCAACAGGACACAGCTGATCACTTAGAAAGACCTGTGAGGCAACTGTTCCAATACTTATGCTCACATCAGATAGAGGGATGAAACTCTAAAAGTGCTGAACTTCTTAGCTGGTAAAACATCTATGTGTTGAATCACCCAATTAGTAAAATGTGACATTCTGCATTTTTGTCTCATATTCATATTTTAATCATATTTGTAAATGTCTTGACTCCACAGCCAACAGAGCAATTTTGTCTTTACTCTTCCAATACTTTTGGAGGGCACTGTACATAGATACATAGATACACACACATGCACAAATATATACAGTCAAACCAAAATTTATTCAGACACCTTCAACATTTCTCACAATATCACAGTTCATTCGCTATAGTTTAGAAAATGGTAATAAATTATGACAAGAACACAAGAGTTAAACTGTGTCAGAACAAATGTATCTTGTTAATGTCAGATAACATTGATAGAAAGGTATGTATTGAATTGGGCTGAATAACTGTCAGCTGTTAAATTTAAGTGCTCAATTAGATAATACCAATTTAGGTCAACCAATTTCCAAGCAATGCTTAATTTTGTTCAGTCTGTGGTCTAAAAAGGTCGCATTAGCAATTAAAGAAAAAACACATAACCAAAACATGGTCAGGTCAAAGTGTCTGAATATTTTTTGGTTCCAACTTTTTATAAATTTTACTGTCCACTGTATGAAGAATTTTTGGGTATAATGTCACAGTTTACTTTATTTTGCTATCCTCACGTACATAAATGGACTATAGTGTCCTGGACCCACTAGTAAAAAAAATATTAAAAATTATATCTGGTGTCTAAATAATTTTTGGTTTGACTGTATATATATTTACAGACATGGTCATTGAGTTGTGTTTAGAAATTGTCCTGCATCTTTATAGTTCAAAAATAAAGAGATTTTATACTTTTAAGTTTAGGCTGGTTTGTGTTATTCTGTTTATCTAAAGTAAATTTCACTTGTTCCAGTAATGCAATGCTGTCGCTGTCACGGCTCCAGCTAATTAAGTGTAATACAATTAGACGTGAATCTGGGTCCTGCATTGCCATGGGGACAGATCTGTTCTCACGAGGTTGCGGAGGTGTTAGGACCGAACTTACTAATGTGCATGCTATTGAGAGGACAAAAATTGTGTAACACCTCTGCATATCAGACGTGCTATAATTAGGCCATGTACACATCACTATGAAGACTGTCTCCTCATCTGCCTACGCTTAAACACAGATAAAACTTCGATGAAATGTCATGGAATATAATGTTTTTCCAAGGAACTGTTGCACCTGATTGTAAAAGTATGTAAGATTTGTCTTTTTCACCTTTGTATGACCTTCAGCGGATTGAATGACATGCAGAACCAGAGGGAAACAGACAGAGAGAATTAAGACTGGACCAGAGGTCTGGTAGTCTTTGCGGAGCCAGTGATGTCACTGAAGCATGTGGTCTTACCACATTAGCTCAACTGATAGACCATGGCGCTAGCGACGCCAGTTACGGGTTCAATTCCTAGGTAATGTACTAAACTAATGAAATGAGTAGCTTGAATCAGGAGGTAAGAAACCTGTGTTTATCTGACTGAATTTCTTCCATTAAAAACAGAAAAGAAGACATTTTCAAGACTGTTTTAACTGTTTTTGCCCAAACAAAAACATCATCGCGCAGTAAGAAAGTATATTGTGCAGTATATTGTTGAGATATCCCTTTAACTGTAAGAACCATCATGACAGCTTAAACTGTTCTGATAGCTGTTTTCATAAAATAACACCGCTTTCATGTTCAAATACAGTTAACAATGAATCACACGATGTATTTACCGAACCATGTAACCTTGCTATTTTCCGCATTTATCTTCCAATTCACCCCAAGCCTTTCTATCAAGCATGAGGTCCGCACCAGCAAGATGACTGCGGTCACTTAACTGAGACGCAGAGAATAAAACCCTGCCTTTTCACTGAAATCAAAAGCTTTCAGGTCGATTTATTGGCTTAGTGTGAGCATTAACCTTATAATGAAACTTGCCTGTGAAATGAATGAAAATCTAGCAAAGCTAATCAACCTAATCACAGTTCTCATGAGAGAACATTTAGATGTAAACTACTTTGCCATTTAACACTTGGTTTCTGCGGACACATTTGTTGGGTGGTATGGTCATGCTTATATATGGTATGAGGACATTAATGATTTGGAGTTCAGAACAGTTTGTTTATGAAGCTTCCAGTTTGATACACAAGCACGTGGCATGTTTATGTTTATGACAGCTAGAAAGGTTGGCATATCTGTCTGCAATCCTTGGGGAATGGTAATTTCATATCTACTGTGATGTTATTGTGAAGATTATTGACAGCAAACTTTGTATATAGAGATGAAATCTGGTTTCAAGCCACCAGCACGTAATGGCTGCAGCACTTTCAGCTGGATGTAATGTTGGGCTTATTGCGTAAATGTGAGGCAATGATCATTCCTCAAGCCACTGGTGAGGAAGAAGAAACAGAGAGAAGATGCAGAGCAGAAATCTTTTTCCTTTTTCATTTCTTATAACAGGACTGTGAAGGCTTGCTGGTTTTAGCTGGTTTAAAGTGGCTTCTAACTGGTCTAGCTGGCCTCTTAGATCAGGCTGGCCTTTAACTAATCTAGATGGTCTCTCAGTCTGACCAACTAAAATTTACCCCAGACCAGCATGAACAGGCCGAGAGACCTAATGGTGGTTTAGGTGGGGGTTTTTTCTCAGAAGGGAGAGAAAAAGAGCTGATTAACAGTGTGTGAAACAAACATAAATGGGCATTTGGTTCTTTGCTTCTTGGTCTCAAGGGGTCTTCTCAAAAGACTGATGTCATCAAAAGGTGCCTGACCAGTGAAAAATCATTCAGCTAATCCCTTTCAACTGCCTCCTAAACCCCTGTTGAAAGCCTATGAGATCAGTTTTGCCCAATGCCTCGGACAGAAGCGGTTTTCAGGGGTGAGAACTTCAGGCCGCCCCACCCCCTTTATGCTGAATTGCACCTCTGTTTTGTATTTTCTGTTTTCTTTTGCATCGCAACCTTTCAATGGGCCTATTATCTGAACAAGCAATACCAAAGCGTCCTGGTTACGTCAACAAGTTTCTCGCTCTATTTTCTGGGCAGCTCAGAACATTGAGGTTGCCACAAAAATGTTCTGTCCAACAACAGCATGGATCTCGTCCATAATGCCTTTTGCAATGAGCGTATGGCAGCGGGCCTGGCTGGAAGAATACTGAAGTTACGTCATAGCTTTCCTCCATGAGGATTTCAGGCCAAGAGCGCTGCTTTAAGCGACGATATGATGGATTCAAAACCGTTTATGGCATACATATACTCACACACTATGTGCTTAAGTTTTCGGGATCTCTGTGGAGAGGATCAGTGGGTTCTGTGTGGGTATGATGCTGCAAAAATCATCACAATCCTCAGTCCCTAGCATCACAATTTTGTGGTTTTCACCTCATCTGTTTTACAGTGCGGTTATAGCTGCCTCAGAATTAGATCTTGATTTAATTTTGCTTTTCCACTTAACAAAGGAGATGGACTGTGAAAAGAGCATTTCCTTGAATTCCATAATTGAATTTATTATCATTTAAATGAAAAAAGTGATGGTCCTTCTAGGAGAACAGTGATTGACTGTACAGTGCGGTCCTTTTATCAACCGTTTTTCTTTAAAATCCAGTATAGACTTAATCAAATGTTCTTTGTAGTCATTTTTATAAGTGTGTTTGTGAGTATTTATTATGGCAAATTGTGAAAACGTCCTCACAAGGCTTGTAAAATCGACCAACCAATCAACCAAACCATGTTCCACAAACTACGTCTTGTGTGATCGATGTTTTTCCACAATATGGCGTCTGTTTCCTGTCATTAGATGGCCAACGGATAACACTGATAACAGAAACGTTCAGTCCTTCTATTTAGGCCAGGAGGACTGAACATACTTCTGGCATGATGTGTTCTGTTAACTAATATGTGCTGTATATATATCAAAAACTGCTTACAGTTTTATATGACCAATCTCTTAAAGAGCCTGGTTTATCTTTAATTACAATTTTAATCATTTGTACCATTATTTATTTATTTAATGCCACATCAGATGTCATCAATTAGGTTTGCAGTAAGTTTTGATAGCTTCTTTTCTATTAGGTTCTCTTTAAAGATTCATTTCAAGTTTTATCTCTATCAACAGTTATAGTATAGGTACAATTTTTGATTATTTTTGCAAGCTAAGGGACTCTGTCAATTGAGCTTAAAATGTATTAAATCCAGAACATTTATTTAATCATTGCTTTCTGTATTATATCTTTTATTGTTTTTTTTTTTTATTTTAACAATATGGGGAACCATAGAAATAAGCAGGCTGTTTTTGCTGTACTTTGAAGTCTATATGTGAATTATCTCTGTTATGAGCGGTTGACTTCTTTTTATGTGAAATTAGTAAAAAATTGTCCCTGGCAAGTTGCTTTAGAGATTAGCTTAGGTCTATACAGCCATTAAGAAGCCCAACAGAGCCTGAAGCTTCAAAAATGAAACGCTGAAGGTCAAACCGGCAAGCCTTGTCTGTAACATTACTGAGTTGTTTACACACACTCAGTTTTTCTATTATTGTACTGATTCAGGGTGTGAATCTTTAGGTTTTTTTCAACTGGATTCCAAAGCATTTTTGCAAATGATTCAGTTTGATTTGGCACATAATTTGATGAATTGTGATTAACAACAAAGCAATTCTGTATTTTTTAAAAAGATTCTTGCCCTAATGTGTCTCAGGCAGGAAGATGGATTTTTTTCCCACCCATGCCGTCAATCAAAATAATTGACACCTATGACATTTCTGTTATCTAAAGTGAATTTTCCTTTCCTTTACTCTTTCCTCTCCCCCAAACCCTCCTCCGCTCTGTCTCTCACTCTTTTTCAGGGCATGAAGCCAGACAGTTTTTACAAAGTGAAAGTCCCTGAACTTAAAGAGATCATTGAAGGATGCATCCGGATGAACAAAGACGAAAGGTAACTATAATGTCTACAAGGTTGTTCAACAAACAGGAACATCTGTAACCAAAGAGCTGCAAAGGCGTGTATGTGCACCAGCAGTCATCGTAATGTTTTAACACCTGCCAGACGGGTTTTTACTGTTTGCACATTAAAACAGCAATACCCAGATTCTTGTCCTTTTGACATTTAAACAACTCCTCAGAAAGCCCTGCACGCCACTATTTTTGTTACTCAGCTGCACTGGTTGATATTTCTATTCTGCCCTATATTGATCAGGTGACACGTGGTTACAGAATCAACAGTGTCAAAGATGCCGACATGAACACTTCAGATTTTCTAATGGTACTACTAGGGCATACACTATCTCCTCTGTGTTGTTTGACCTCTGTGGTGTCAGATGGCTTTGGGTCACTAGTTAAAATGAGAGAGAGTTACAGTTAAATCCCAGCTAATCTTACAGACACAATATATATATTTATATTTGGGTTTATTTTTGGTCGCACACTTCTAAGGCAGCTTTATGACCATCATGGAAGTCAAATTTAGAACACTCTACTTTGGCAGCAACACAAATAGCAAAACACATACCTCACAATAAAGTTTAGCATTAGCAAGTTGCTAAGCTAACAGCATGGTAACATAAAAATACACACAATAGCACACACAAATATTGGTTGAAATGTATTTTAATTTACAATGATCTGCTTGAAACATAAGAAATTTAACTATATTAACTATTAGCACTTCTCTTACTTTCTTAGGCCCATGTGCCATGCTAACTTATGATCACTACCCAGATAGCACACATGTCTGTTAAAGATCTCTTGATCTAGAAAGCATCTTCTGTCTACAAACGTCTGACAGGCGTCTTTCAGATGTCAGTTTTACATACATTCTAAATTAGAATCATCTTAAAGACATCTAATAGATGTCTATATGATATTTAAAAGGAAACATCCTATAGACGTATTGCAGCAAACACGTCAGCAAAAAATACGTCTTGCAGGTGTAAATGCGGACGTCAAATAGACCTAGGGTTGGTTTTGGAATAGAGTAACTTTGTGTGGACTTCCTGCAGACATGATTTTTGACTTTTTTTCACTTTTATACAAAAAAAAAGTACCAACAGTTTCCATCAGTACCTGCTCTCCACTTGAAATCACTCAATAACACCACTTTCCTTCTACCCAAAATATCCTCATAATCGTGTAATCAATTTAACATAACACATTTCTGCCAGGATAATGGTCCATTTAATGTCATCCAGCCATTATGTAAAGCATTTGGTCAATAGCCACTAGTAATGACTCACTCCATCCAGCAGCAGGTAATTCTGATGATTAATAGTCTTGATTTAATTAACTCTAGTTTTTGTAGATGTACGTACTCTCAGTCACATTAAGATCTCAAAGTGCTTGCCTGACAGTCCATCTCTCATAAGATGTGAGACATTATTATGCTGGGATTTTACTTGTTTTACCGGTTGCATGTTTCACAAAGCAATAAGGAAATCTGGTTGTAAATTGGCTTAAAATATAGCAAAAATAATTAGCATTTATTAAAGGCAATAGCTCATGTAAACAGCGTTCATCAAAAACAATAGCTTAAAATAGCTATTTTAGGATCATTATTAATATTTGTCACTTGCATGTGGTTTGTAAAAAAAAAATGTTCAAAATACAGAGCTAATTTTTAATGGCTTATAGTGGAAAAAGATGCTTTTTGCAGCCACACTCTTGAAAATAAAGGTTCTTCAAGCGATGCCATAGAAGAACCATTTTTGGTTCCACAAAGATCCATTCAGTCAAAGGTTCATTAAAGAATCATCTCTTCCTTACCTTTTTATAATCTGAAGAATCTTCTTTCACCACAAAGAACCTTTTGTGAAACAGAAAGGTTTTTCAGATGTTAAAGGTTCTTTATGGAACCATTTAGACAAAAAGGTTCTTCTATGGCATCGTGAAGCACCTTTATTTTTAGGAGTGCAGATGGTGTAGTTAAAACATCTACCAGTAGGGGCTAACTAGCTCATGCGAACCAGCCAAACCTTGATGCCCTTTTTTAAAACCCAGAAGGAAATATATATGATCTTATGTGTTTTCTTGGAATCTTGTTTAGGTACACTATCCAGGACCTGTTAGAGCACACTTTCTTCCAGGAGAATAATGGTGTCCATGTTGAGTTGGCTGAAGAGGATGACATGGTGAAGTCTGGCCTTAAACTCTGGCTTCGAATGGATGACACCAAGAAGCTCCATGGCAAGTATAAGGACAACAACGCCATTGAGTTCCTGTTTGAACTCTACAAGGACGTCCCAGAAGAGGTGGCTCAGGAGATGGTGAGATCCAAAATCTTGATTTGATAGAGATTCATGTCCATTTTTCTGTAATTTCCATGCCATTACTGAACAGATCAGCAAAAATAACAACAAATTCATGTCCTTCAGGTTGTTCTTGGCTTCGTCTGTGAGGCAGACTATAAACTGGTGGCCAAAGCCATTCGTGACCGTGTCACCACCATCAAGCGCCAACGAGAGAAGCTCCGCCGACAGGCTGAAGAGGCACAGAGGCGGCGACAAGAGGAGGTGATTGAGGAGGAACCCGAACCTATTCTTGAAGCCGAACCTTCAGTTTCTAACCCACCTGCTCCTAAGCCTCCTGTAGAGATGCCCGTTTCCACCCCTACTCAAGCTCCGCCCACTGTCACAGTGTCAGGCCCCATTTCTCTGCCTGCAAACGAATCTCTGGACTCTGGCTTCAACGCCAGCTTTGCCACCGAACCCGAAGAGCCAGATGCGGATCAGCGGCAGCATTTCAACATACGTCACGCCAGCTACTCATCAGCAACCTGTAAGTTTGTGCACTCTTCTATATATTAAAGTCTGCATGAAATAGATATTCCCCCTTTCTCAGAGGTGTCTAAACCTGCACACTAACAAACAACTTTCTCTTGTATGGTTGAATTATGGTTACCATGGCAGCTGACTGTGAGACAGATGGATATCTCAGCTCCTCTGGGCTTCAGGATCCTTCAGAAGATCGAGTTCCTGTGGCAAACCAACCCTCCACTGCTCCACAACCAACCAGTGGAGCTCCTCATGTGGAAACCCCACCCATTGAAGCGCCATCCACTGAAGCCCCTCCCACTCCAGCTGCAGTGATCCCAGCTCTCCGCTTCCCCTCGGTAGGTTACCAGTGGGCATGAGATGCTTAAAATGATGGACACTAATGACTGTTTGATGTATAATCCAACCAACACTAACAATTAAAAGTGACTAAAAGCGACAGTAAATGCATTTATAATGTTATAAAAGATTTCAGTTTGAAATAAATGCTTGTCTTTTGAACTTTCGATTTATCGAAAAATAGTGAAAAAAAAATTATCACAAAAATATTAAACAGTACAGCTGTTTTCAACATTGATAATAATAAGAAATGTTACTTGAGCAGCAAATCAGCATATTAGAATGATTACATTTACATTTATGCATTTAGCAGACGCTTTTATCCAAAGCGACTTACATTTTGCATTCAAGTTACAGTTTTTTTCATTTTTTTATCAGCTCTTGCTTTCCCTGGGAATCTAACCCATGACCTTTGGCGTTGCTAGCGCCATGCTCTACTATTTGAGCTACAGAAAGCTTTCCTGTAGCTGTAGCTTTCCTGATTTCTGAAGGATCATGTGACGCTGAAGACTGGAGTATTGATGCTGGAGTAATTCAGCTTTGCATCACAGGAATAAATTACATTTTAAAATATATTAAAATGGAAAACAGATATTTTAAATTTTACAAATATTTCTGTAATATTACTGTTTTTACTGTATTTTGGATCAAACAAATGCAAGTTTGGTGAGTATAAGTGAATGCTAGTGCACATTAAAGTTAAAGGAAATGCAAGATTTCAGACCCCTTTTGACTGATACTACCAAAATTCATAACAGACAAGCTGCCCCTAAAATGCCCTTAATGTTTTATATTAAATAAAATGTTCATTTGAATGAGGTTTCAATTTGAGCCACAATTTACATTGCTAAGTGTTTTCCTTTGCCTCCCACAGAGCATTGCTGTGTCCCAAAACACAGAGAGGGCCCAGTCAGGAAGTGCCAGTGGGTTTTCTTCTCCTGTCGACAGGTAAGCTTCTGATTAACAGGCTCCATACACACCAAACATGGGATATCTGTCTAAAAATGTTCACTTAAATGCCCTGAAACGTCATCAACCTGGTCTTAACATGTTAAGCTATGAATGCAGAATCAGTCCTATACAAGACTGCCATTTAAATAAAACCTCCCCCGCTGCATGTGTGGATGTGGCTTTTGTTTTGACGTCAAGAAAATGTGGACCTGATCCCAGCTGTGAGAGCTGTAATCTTACTCACCAACTGACCACAATCGTGCCACGTTTACCCACAGTGCCCGTAGTGCTCCAGTGGAGAGCAGTTCTTTTTCTGTGTGACTCATATATAGAGACACACACACATACACAGCACATAGCCTAGTGGTAAGTGCATTAATGGTATTTAACTCAGGGGTGCAATTTACCTTGAAGGCCGTTTCTGTAGGAAGCCAGACAAAGGCAAAGTAAAGGTGGCACAAGGTAGTCAAATGGGTACACAAGGACACTGTTGCATTTTACTCAATTAGCTCAACCCGATTTAGAAGATCTGTGGTAAATTACTTGGCCTTTAGGGGCTAGTGGTAAACTGATAAAAGAAACGTTCTGTGAAGTCCAGTTCTGTGAAATTCAGGAAGTCTGAATGGCACCATGTGCTTTATATCCTTCCTCTCGGAACAGCTACGCTTCTGATGTCACCTCTGGTTTGAGTGATGGAAACGAGGGCCTTTCGGAGAGAAGCGGGAAAGGTCAGAACAAACGCACAGGAACCAAGCTGCTCAGGAAGAGGGCTCGCTCACGGCTACGCATCACTGGGGTAACTCATCTGTCAAATAGCTATCCTTAATTAACTGTCTATACGTGCTACCTGACCTTACACTTATGCTAATACTGAGTCGGAAAGCATGTCTAAACTCAAAAAACATGGATAGCTGCTTTCAAAATCAATTGCCTTTTTGTGATATACTCACAGATAAATGCTCACAAATTACTCCCTACCTGTCTTTCTTCATGCAGCTGTCCGATAAAGTGGATCGGGTTGTAGAGTGTCAACTACAGACCCATAACAGCAAGATGGTGACATTTAAATTCGATCTAGATGGAGACAACCCAGAAGACATCGCTGCAGTGATGGTGAGCAAGCAACACACTCAAAAACATTTTTTATATATATGAAGAGTTCATTTGCAAAAACCGATAACCGATAACATTTAAAACAAAAAGTAATTATTTAAGTAATAATAACTTAAACAAATACAGGTAATTTACAAAATTAAAGTTAATTGAAAGTATGTTTTTTTACATATTAAATGTTTGTTTTATAGCAAAAGCAGATAACTCCACATTTCATGTTTTAGAGTTAAAAAAAAAACACTCGTTTAATCTTTGTAATCTCCTCAGATGACAATGTAGATGCCTGACAAACGTTATTGTTGTTGCGATCATAAACTGTATGGATGTGATTGCACGCAATACACAGAGCTTTTCATTGTAACGCGCTGCTTTCGCAAGGATCCATGAAAAAGTTTCAGCTTTTATTTTCCTTTTTCGCCCTGAAGAAGATATCACAGGTTCATCAAGTTTGTCGAAATTATCCGTCCTCGATTACTAATCAGCTTTGACGAAACTCCTCTCAGCTAGCACATCTTTTCAAAGTGAAAGTAGCCTTGTCACCTGACCTGAATACAGCACGCTGATTCGCTAAAATGGACTTAGCGGCTTCTGTTCAAAAACAACAAGGGCGCTTGTCGGCTTCTGCAGTAAAACGTGAACTCTAGATACCTTGAAAGTGGACAATACAGGCTTTTTTGACAAAACGTGTTTAGGTTTCAGATTGTGCTATATGTGGAGAATAATGTACGGCACTCAGCTAATTTTTTTTTTTTAAAGTGGCATTTATCGGTTTTTGCAAATTAACTCTTCATATATATATATATATATATATATATATATATATATATATAAAATAAGAAAGAATGATATAAAAAGTTAAATAAATAGAAAAACAAGATATATATAATAAAATAAAATAATTATGTAATATCTTTATCATTTCTAATAATAAAATTGTAATTGTAAATAATTTTTAAAAGTGAATACTTATACAATATATATGTAAATACTTATACAATTTCTGCATAGTCTCTTTTTTTTATAGGAAAATGTCAAACATATTACAATTAATATTAATACAATAAATATATGTAAAGTTATGGGGGTCAAAGTGGACACAAGGACAGAGATAAGGCGGCACTCCTTGTGAGAACTGCATTATACTGTGAGAAGTGTTGATGTTTCAGCTTCTGTCTTTGCACAAACTCTGCTACCTCAAACCTACAGTGGAAAATCTATGCACTATTTCTCTCATCTGTTCATCTAAAACATTGTGTACTGTAGCATCTTCAATTACCAGTGGAAAACCAGTTCTTATGTGTCCATTGTGACTTGTCAGCTATTTTTGATATATTTTTAGCCTACAGGACAAAGAACTAGTTTGTGACTCATCACATTCTCAATTAGTGCTAAAAATCACTGGAATGTCTAGTTTTTTACAGGAATATGCACCATGTGGATTTCGTCTGTGTGTTTTTCAGTTGCTCAATTGGCAGCATGTTTTTAAGATGCCATAGCAAGTTAAAAACAGTTTTCAACTTGTATTCAGTACTGATATGAGGCACAAAAAGATTTGTTAAATGTAATCTGGGGTGAATGTGTTTTTAGTAGAGATACTGAAAATAACTTTTGTTAGCTGCTTTCTTTGGCGTCTTTGTGTTAGCTGTGACTACAAGTTGTTTTGATCATCCAGTCCATGGCCTTGAGACTGGTTTTAGGAGTCATAGACAGTAATGCTACATTATGAGTACATGTCTTTGTACACTGCACTCTATCACTACTCAATATTGGATTCCAGTGGCTTTGAAGGAGACTTTTGAACTCATTAATAAACTCTGCTCAAAAAAGCACGCAAAAGGACTCAAAATTATATAAACCCAATTAACTTATCTGTCTCTTTGCACCCCTTTTAGGTACATAATGAGTTTATCCTACCTGGGGAGAGAGAGGGATTCATCCACCGCATGAGGGACATCATCCGTCGAGCGGAGGCCCTGATGAGGAGAGAGCCTTGGGAGCCGCTTGACCCTAGAGACACCGCTCATCTTCCTTTTCTGAGCGGAGTTGGCTCACTGTCTGCCTCACAGGTTTGAATGCACTGTTTCTTATTATTTTAGAAGAATTTTAGATTATTATAATTATTATAAATATGTCTATATATCTACTGTGTTTTAGCATTTTATAAAAATTTCTTTAAAAAATATTTTCAATTAAATTGATCATATGAAGGTGAAAAGATTAAAATGGTAAAAATGGTTGCAAAAGTTTGAATGAAGGAAATATATGTTTTCAGTGGTTTTTATATAAGAACTTTTATGTGTGTGTCTGGCGAGGGTTTGGAATTCAGTTGTTTACTTTGGCATTTTATATGTTGTGGTTCAGAAATCCAATCTTCTGATCATCAGATGTTAGAGCCAACAATTAACGAACAAAGACACGGTTTTGTTGTTATAAGAGAACTTAGTCATCAATATTGAAAAGTCATCAATAAGAAAGGACTCTGCCACAGTGTGGTTGTAGACTTTATTCGTGCTTGTGTGACAATCTTCTTATCTTTTCTCATACGTGGTCCTAACTTGGTCACTTTTCTAGACGGTGACGTTAATGTCAACGTGTGCTCTGTTTTTCTCCACAGCCCAATCTCCACACGCAGGGCCTCGCTCGCACACACTCCTCCTCCTCGTTGCCTGGTAACAAACACACACACCCACACACCCACACATGCAGATTGCAGAACACATACACACACAAACACTCATCATATACAGTATGTGTAAAATCTTTTCCATAATTACAAACAAATGCTCAATGTGTCGCCCCATCCAAAAAAAAATTCTCAATAAAGGCACTAAATGTATTCATTAAAATAAAAAAAAATGCATATAAAAACGATAAAAGTGCACATCATGATATGACCCTGTTGGTGCATGTCCTTCAGATTATGCTGCTGCCAGTATAGGGCCAGTGACCCGGGGTTCCTCACCTACACTGAGCGCCGACTTTTACGTTGATCCCGATGCTGTTCCACCTGTCCGGCCCCTGCGCTCACAGTCCTTCCACACTACAGGTACAACAGTAAACTACTTTCTCTTTCCTTGAATTTATGTGCTGTGTTTTTTACAATACGTATTATTCCTAAGCAGCTCTACCTAAAATGATACCACATTGAGAATTTGTATAGATAATGGCCGTTCAGTAAGTCATAAAATGGTTACCAGTGATACTTACTAAAAACTTGATCATTCTGAAATCTAATTTGCATGAGGGTGAGGCTCAAATGGTAATTAAGCATGAAACTGAAAGCATAGCTATAAACTTGTTAGATTCTGTCAGACTGAATAGAAAGTGTGTTTGTGCCTGTCATTACATGCAACTTGAATCAAGCCCAGTAGATGTTTTTTTTATTCACACAATGGGTCATTATTGCTCCACTGTTTTAGGTTATTCAATAAAAGCTTGTATTCCAAAATAATGTTTTGATAAACAATTTCATAGTCTATTTTCAGTGTTTGCTGCTTTTGCACAACCTCAGGTGTCTCAAAATTAGGGCTGGGTAAAAAATATAGATTCTCCGATTTTAATCGATCTTCAGTTTAACGCAACGATATCGATTCGGGAAATCCCCGAATCGATTCTTAATGCGTGTGCTTCACGTAAGAGGATATGAATATTCACCTCTCATCCTGAAGGTGTCACCATCTATAGATATACTTACCTGGCAGGGGAGACACCATGATCAAGAAGGCGGTTCACCCAGGGCGAGGCTTGGCCACGGTGTGTGTGTTCACTGCTGTGTGTGTGTGTGTGTGTGTGTGTGTTCACTGCTGTGTGTGTGCACGTTGGATGGGTTAAATGCAGAGCACGAATTCCGAGTATGGGTCACCATACTTGGATGAATGTCACTTCACTTATCTTTCGAATTGCTCCACTAAAAAAAAACAACTGTGTGCACCCTATTATTAATGTAGATGTGTATTTCAATAATAAACTTAAGTAGGAGAGTTTCAGTTACCAGCATTTATATCAAAATATGGATCCCATGTCTGCAAAACTAACATAATAAATGAAATATTGATAGCTAATCGATATCGAATCGAATCGAATCGAATCGAAATCGAATCGAATCGAATCGAAACCATAAAAATAAGAATCGAATCGAATCGCAGAATTGGTCACAATACCCAGCCCTACTAAAAATACATTAGTCTGTCAATCGTTGTATTAACTAAATCAGATTTATGTAAAATGTTTAGATTTCTAACAGTTCTGATGATTTACATTTTTATATCACCACCAAGCTTCCACTATTTGAACCAATCATCTTTGGTCTCTCCAGGTAATGAGCGCTTTGTTCTGTCACACAGACAATCAGTACAGTCCGGACCTCTTGGAGACAGGGTACAGTATTCAGCATACAAGGGGCATCATAATGAACAGTCTCGCTCTTTTATCTTTCACTCGTGTCATTGTAACTCAGAGCACTTTTCCGTGCCTATTTCTCTCTCTGCACACCATTAGCTATGGAGCTACTGGAACAAACTCGATGTCTTGTGTATCCCACTCTTCAATTGGCTTTCTGAACACCTATCCCCATGGAGACCAAGCTTTGACGCCAGTGTCATTGTTGACGTATATCAGGATTTGCTTTTGACACCTGCTGCTTTAAAATGAACAAGTACATTTTATTACCTGAGAGAACAAACTACACATATTACAAAGCCTGTGCACGGTATAAAAGCTCTTTTTCAAGATTACCAGTTTTTCTTTTCTTGAAAGACACATATGGTGACAAATCATTGTGCCAGTGTGTCTGCACATGAAGTAGAGGACTGGCACATGGGGTTTGATAAATGCTCCAATGTGGTTAGCTCCGCTGAAGTAAGGTCACATCCCAATGTGTGGCTTTACTTTTATGCCACAATGATGTTTATGGAGCCTTTTCAGAAGTCAAGCATGGCACTGATAGGTCAAAGTATGTCAGAGAGTCCTATATTAATAAATTATTAATAAATTAATTCTTAGTTGAATATCGAAAATGATCACATAAGATGGTGACCAAGCACAAGAGTTGCAGATTTGAGCAAATAACCACATAGCCAATGATTTTATTTACACTACAGTTTACTCGAGGGACAATCCCTGTGGAACAACCTGGAATTTAGGGCATAAAGGGTGACAGATCATGACTTGTTGTTTGTGGATCTCAAACCCACAACTGCTTTTCAAGTCCTAAGTTTTAACAACAATTTCTTATAATGGCATCAATGGCCACAATGACTGTTGACGACATGATGAATACTACTACAACTTGGCAACCAAGACTGCTATGTTTATATGTATTGAGCTTAACCCAGTGTTTCTCTCTTTCTTCCAATTTCCATTTTCTTCAGGTACCTCTCAGACCTACCAGTCTTTTATGCCCAACTACCCGCAATACTCCCACCCTGATGTCCTGCCACATCTCCTGCCAAATCAGATGCCCCCTCATCTCCCCAAACCACCTTATGCTCACAACACCCACTTCGCCTACCCCTACCAAATTGATCAAGCCTCCCTCAAGAGTCCTCTCAACCCAAGTCCGCTCACCCGCGTCCCCAGCAACCCAAACTTCTTCTCCTCTTCTTCATCCTCTTCTGTTGTTTCACCGGTTCAGCAGTCCGTCGAGATGCCAACTCAAGCTGAAACCAACAATCTGTCGCTTTCAGTTGCCCCTCCACCTGGTCCCCAAGCTGCAGGCATGTGGCCACCACCTTCCCAGCAGCCCCTTATTTCACTGGCCAGTGTTATTTCTATGGCTATGAACTTTGCACAGTCCTTTATACCCCCTGGATCCATCCCTCAAGGGTTCCATCCTCAAATGACCCCTCAAACAGGGTATAGCCCTATGTATCCAGCTCAGCATGCGAGTATGAGCAACACTGATGCTCCATACTACCAGGGGGCACAGAACGGCCAGTATATGGACATGTATCAATATCCTGATGCTCATATGCAGGTTCCGGCACCACTTCCTGAACCTCACGAAGGGGGCCAAACAGCATCTCCACCAGTAGTCCCTCTTATGGAGCCGAGAACAGGCACGGCCCCTGAGATTAAACAGCCCATTAACCCAAACCCAAGCTCTTCTCCGGGATCTAGAAGTAGCCCACTGGCAGAGAGCCAGTCTAACCCCTTTGGGCAGCTCAGAGAGCGGGCAGACAGTTCAGCATCAAGCTCCCGCACCCCATCCAGCACAAGCTCACCAGCGTCCTCCACATCCCCGAGCCCACAAAACACTGTAAGTGTTTGAAATAACACACACAAAACAACTTTTAACCTAAGGGGCAGTTCAGCCAAAAATGGAAATTCTGGGGAAATTCGTATTTACACTCGTATCAAACATAGCAAAGTTTTTTTTTCTTCCATGAAACACAACAGGAGAAATATTGCAGAATCTTTTCTGGCTGCCCACAAATATTATTATATATATATATATATATATTCAAACTTAGCATCACGTCTTCGGTTACAAGATTTATTATGAGGTGTCATCGGTTTTTATTGCATTACAGTTGGAATATAGCCATATGTTTGGGTTGTTTTTTTTTATATTTTAAACAATTTCTCCATTTGTGTTCCACTCAAGGAAGTAAGTCTTTCAAGGAATGACATTAGTGATTAAACAATGACAAAAGTAATTTTTTGTCACTTTAAATACTTCTAAAGTCAAACCTGTTCTTCTACTCTAAATGCATACTGACCTTTCAAACAAAGACATGCATCACCACAAGAACGTCTTTTAAGTGTTTCTGTCAACATAAATATGAGGGTATACTATTAAGTGGAGACATCTTTGTGAGCATACTTAGACAAACCTGTTCTGAACCTGTACAGTATTGTGGGTGTTGTCTGTTATTACATGTCTCAAAGCACCTGTAGAAGGACGTCTGGGGTTTACGCTTTTATTAATGTTTTTCAACTTGTTTCAGGTGTCCTCACCTGTCCCAAGGTCCTCCCCTACTCTATCCATGTCTCTGGCAGTGTCTGAAACAAATACCATCGCAGCCAAATCTAGACTCTCACCTATATCTGAAGGTGAGTTGCACTCTTTCCATCTGTCACACACGTACACACACACACCCATAAATAAAACACACCCTATATTCCTTGTACACAAAGACACAGAAGTACATAAAGGCTACACAGCCAGGCAAGAATACAAATATTTACATACACGTCCATTATTGCATGTGCACACATATAAACAAACTTTTGTGTGCTTTCAAGCTTTCTATTTACCAAACCTGAACAAAAAACAAAAATGTAGCTTTTAAAAATTAATAAAAAATGCTACTTAAGTACCAAATCAATACATTACAATGATTTCTGAAGGATCATGTGAAGACTGGAGTAATGATTGCTGAAAATTCAGCTTTGCCATCACAGGAATAAATTGCATATTAAAATAAATTAAAATGGTAAACAGTTATTTAAAGGTGTAATAATATTCCACAATATAGAACTTGTTTTTATTGTATTTTTGATCAAGTAAATGCAGCCTTAATAAGCATAAGAGACTTATTAAAAAAATACAGTATGCTGTATATATAACTTCGAATGATAATGTACTTTGAAAATAAAAATGTCTATGTAGAGTCTAACTCAAACTCAATTCCTATAATTGTGTATCAAGGGCTAAAATAAAAATACTCAGCTGCCATCTACTGACTGTAGAACCTCATTGCATACTAAACACATTGTTCAAGTAGTTTTGATACATTTGTTTTTTCTTCTTTTTTTTTACCACTTTACTATTCACATTTGTCACCTTGTCTACAGAGAAAAAGTCTATTGTCACAGTGGGACGGTTCCAGGTCAGTCCAAGCAAGGAGATCCCCATTCCAACTCCCAGCCCGACTCCCAGCCTGACGCCAACTCCCACCCCTACAGCTACGCCCACATCCATACCGATTCAAACATGCCCTACAACAGTTCCCCAAGCCACACCCCCCACATACAACAGCCAATCAGACAGCAGCACAGACGTGCAGGTGGAATCAGAAAGCAGTCACACCTCTCTGAATAAATCCCCACCACTTTTCCAAACACCTAGTGAGGCTTTGTGCAACTCAGACAGCAGCCCCTTGTGGACTGGAGAACCAAAAACACCAGAGAAAAAAGTTGTAGAACCAGACGAGGGACGAGGAGGTGAAGAAGGGGAGGAGGTGGGGGAAGAGACAGAAAGGAGGCGGAGGAGGATAAGTGTAAGTTTGCTGGAAAGTTCAGCCGGGAGTCCTCAGTTCAATCTCAGTCAGCCGTGGATGAGCTACACACGCAGCACGTCGTACGCCAGCAGCGACGAGACAGAGAGTGAAGATGAGGGAATGTATGAGGAGCTACAGGAACTCAGAGAGAGGTGAGCCTGTACTGAGGTACACTCCTGCAAATCCCTGTATGTTCTATGAAGTGCTTCATCAAATTCTAGCAGTGAGCCAAAGTATAAAGTCTTAACTTGTGAAGCAGCTACTGTAACTCTTATAGTTTAGACCCAAACCGTCAGTGTCCATTATAGATTTATTCATCCCAAACGCTTTTTGATCTAAGATTACCGAACATGTTCAGTGCTGTCAAAGTTTTCAGGTGTGGAAAGCTCTGATGACATAATGCAAAAATATAGAAAAGCAGAAAAGCACTTTCACAGATTATATCCTATGTTATATTGCTGAATGAGATCTAATAGTTTATCAGTAACTTATTAATAAATTGGGTAATACTTCATTTTGATAGTCCACTTTAGACATTCTGCTAACAGTAAGTAACTTTGCAACTACATGTCAACTAGCAGTCATTAGAGTATTAGTAGACTGTCTGCTTAATATCTTCTAACACTTTATTTTGAAGGTTCCACAACATACATCATACTGACTATCAGAAACTTTGCAAGTATACGTCAACTTATTCTACTAACCGTAAACCTACCCTATTGAGAATTAGTTGACATGTAGTTGACACGTAGTAACAAAGTTACTTATAGTTTGTAGAATGTCTAAAGTTGACTATCGAAATAAAGTGTAACCATAAATTGTGTATTTACTAAGCGTGTTCACATTATTTAGTGATTAAGGGTCACTTGAAGCTTTAAAACCAATGACTTGTTGTTGACTTCCTGTCCTTCTCCCTCTTTCTCAGACATGTGGCAGAGGTTCAGGCTCTCCAGGCCTCTCAAAAGCAAGAGATTGAGGAACTCTACAAACAGATGGGTAAAGTGCCCCCTCCCGGAATCGTGTCTCCAGCGGCTATGTTGTCCAGCCGCCAACGTCGTCTGTCTAAAAGTGGAGGGTTCCCAAGCTCTCGCCGAAATAGCCTGCAGAGACTGGATATACTGCCCCCTACAGGTACCATAGGAAAAGTTACAAATATTTTACTGTATATTTCGTCTTGGAAATGTGTTCACAACCTATTTTGTACTGAAAAGGGGTAAAAAAAAAAAAAATTAATAAATAAAAAACTGTATATCTAGGTAGCGACTTAATTGTATCAATTTGGAATTGATTGGATCATGAAAACCGGGTGATACATGTCGAAATCAAGTCAAGCTATTGACGAGGTTGAAAAGTAAGAGGTTTCTTTTGAATAAGGAAGGGGAAGTGGTGTGTGGCCAAGTATGGTGACCCATACTCAGAATTAAATGCTCTGCATTTAACCCATCCAAGTGTACACACAGCAGTGAACACACACCCGGAGCAGTGGGCAGCCATTTATGCTGCGGCTCCCGGGGAGCAGTTGGGGGTTTTTGGTGCCTTGCTCAAGGGTCTCACCTCAGTCGTGGTATTGAGGGTGGAGGTGAGACCCTTGAGCAAGGCACCAAAAACCCCCAGCTGCTCCCCCCAAATGTTCTCTTGTCATAATATTACAAAAGAAAAACATTTATTTGGAATACTCAACATATTGGCGCCATATTATTTATGTGATTCTAAAATATAGTTTTACAGACTTTTTATTGACGGACATTTAATTTTTTTTTATTATTTCCACATATTTTAAGATTTAGTTCATCATCTAGCACTCACTTAAAGGGATAGCAGTATATCTTATGGCCCTTGGATTGAGTTGCTGTGTGCATTCATTTCTCAAAAAAAGTATGACTTTTATTAATGTTACTTTGTAAGGTACCTTTTTATAACAAAGTATTATAGATTTATAGTATCGACCATTTGTCATTTATAGACAATATAAATGCATTAATATAATTTCCACAAACACACTTTCAGGTATCATACGTAAGAACTCAGTGAGCGGCAGCAGCAGCGGGTCACAGGAAAGGACCAGTAAAGGAGTGACCTTTGCCTCTGATTATACCAGAATTGTGAGTGATACCTTCTATTTGCTTTAATTGATTACTTCCTTTCTGTACCTTCTTAACCCGTTTTGGTTTGTTCTTTATCCCTGCTAATGGAATATACAAGAGAGGAATCTGACATGCACTGACCTCCCTTTTTATCTTTCTGACAGTGATTTCGTTTTCTAAGGAGCCCTTTGGCCTTTGTACCACTCTCCTTATGGACTGAAGTGACACCATTGCTTCCTCCGATGTGTGTGAGCACGTGTTTGTGATGTCAGGAAAGGAGTGTGTGTTCTTCACAGACTGTGATGTGAATATTTTTAACCAGTATACCTCTGTTCAGTATTCTAAGGATGATTTACTTACCTAGTGAGCTTCTGAAGAGACAGGACACTTGGAAGCACAGACTTTATATATGAAACTTGTTTAGAGATGTGATGTAGTTGATCTCAGCATGGATTTATGGAGAAATGCCCACTCATTTGCAGCTATAGCACCCCTAGAGGTTGAATGTACAAGTTGCAAATGTGTTTTCACTTGTCCATGTGGTTGCTCTCTATAATTTTGACAATTATAGATCAACTAGTCAGTTAATGTTTTATTCCAACTCACAGGCCATCACAAATACCTGAAAGAATCGGTACTGTAAACAACTTTATTTTCTTTTTTGCAAAAATGCAATGCAATTCAATAAATTCAGTCCTTATAAAGAGTTTAGGCCTCACTGTAGGTTTGCTTTTAAATAAACAGTATCATGTACATATTTGACAAATTGTAAAAATGTTCATTATAGTGCAATGTTTTTGCACTCTCAATAATTGCACAACATATTTTTCTGAACTCCCATGACTCGCGGTATTGACATTCTTTTTTCATGATATATATCTCTGATGCCTCAAATTGATCTAAAATTAATGTAGATGTTTTGAGTATCCACATCGTAAAAAACAACAATGCAGAATATATATTAGACCTATATTTAGAGCTAAACCCACTTAGATTTCGTTCTGAAATTATTTTAATATGTGACCCTGGAGCACAAAACCAGTCTTAAGTCGCTGGGGTATATTTGTAGCAATAGCCAAAAATACATTGCATGAGTCAAAATGATTGATTTTTCTTTTATGCCAAAAATCATTAGGATATTAAGTAAAGATCATGTTCCATGAAGATATTTAGTAAATTTCTTACCGTAAATATATCAAAACTTAATTTTTGATTAGTAATATGCATTGCTAAGAACTTCATTTGGACAACTTTAAAGGCGATTTTCTCAATATTTTGATTTTTTTGGTCCGATCCTAACAAACCATACATCAGTGGAAAGCTTATTTATTCCGCTTTCAGATAATGTATAAATCTCAATTTCGAAAAATTGACACTTAAGACTGGTTTTGTGGTTAAATGAGCATAATAAGCATGTTTAAATGCACTTTTCAATCAAGTCTCATTTAGATATTACGCTAAAGTGACTAAATAAATTAATTTCTGAAGGTAACAATCTATCCAAAGTATCTAAAACCAAATTTAGAGACCAAATAGGGGACAATCACATACATAAATCTGCCTTCAGTTCATTTAATGTCCATACTGCCATATTTTTCTTAATTGTATATTGTAATTATACATTTAGTTGTAATTTTAGTGGGTACTGATTAAGAATTGAGTCCCTCCCGATGTTAAAACTTAGCATACGGTGTGATTTTGCTTTATTTAATGGCTTTTCAGCTTATGGCTGCCTAATGTTTCCTATATTTGAAACCTTTCTGTCTTAATGCTTTTCCCCTTTGTTATTCGTATCTTAGTTAATAGAGTGTGAAATGAAGATGTTAACTCGTGTTTTCTTAATTAAAAGAAGAAAATAGCAAACAACTGAAACACCGCACTTTTCAATAGATGCCACAGATTATCCGTATATAAGGACACTTGTGACGTGTGGAGTCTCGGTTTATATGCTTCGGCCTATGCAGTGATGTTACATATATATGAATATGTGAAGACAAACATAAGCATATTGACAACTGAGAAACGGTGAAGTTTGAACAATTGTTGCCTTAAAGTATCTGCGTTTGATTAGACAGCAGGTGTGTTCTACTGCATAGCGAAAGAAGATTTATATATAGATATATATTTAGATAAAGAGAAATGCTGTATTATATTATGCGAAAAAATGTTGTACTGCCATGCAGATTGTGCCTATTGTTGTTTTTTCTTTCTTTTTTTCTTTTTTTTTTACAATTTATTCTTGATTCCTAGATGAAACATGATTGTTATAAATGTACAAATAAATGATTCACAAACAACCAAATGTTCTCTTAAACTGTGTGAACATACACATACACATACACTGGGGTGTAAAGGCCTGAGACCACTAATGAAAATGCTTATTTTTTGCAATAAATATGTTATTAGCATAACAGTATAGTTTAAAAAGTAGAGTTAAAATGTCTTTGAAGGAATACCTCAGCTTTGTCACAAATTTGCTTGATTGGTGACCAGTGCAGAATCTTAAAGGAATCGTTCACCCGAAAATGAATATTTCCTAAACATTGGTTCACCTTCCAGCCATCCAAGATGTACAGTAGATGAGTTAGTTTCTCATGTATAAAACGTGTTACGTCACTTGCTCAACAATGGATCCTCTGCAGTGAATGGGTGCCGTCAGAATGAGAGCCCAAACAGCTGATAAAATATTTTGAAGCAAAAAGCAGTGTAAGAAACAAATCCATCAAGAAGTTTTTTAACTGTTGCTTCTTGCCAAAATATCAATCCATAATCTATAATGATGTTTCCTACAGTGAAAAAGTCCACCCAGTTTTGTCCTCTCACAACATATGTTTAGAACTCTTCTGGAATTTTTGCTTGTAAACTTCCTTGATCTGTTCATATTTCTCTCCTGAAGATGAGTTTTTCACCTGAGAAGGCAGTATTATGGCTAGAGGACTAATTTTAGCAGGAAGCAATGTTTTGAAGTTAGAAATGTTCTAATGATGTTTTTTTTTGAGCACAGAGCTTTTCACTTCTGAAGATGTTAATTGATTGACTGGAGTCGTGTGGATTACTTGTGGATTATATTTATGTTTTTATCAGCTGTTTGGACTCTCATTCTGACGGCACCCATTCACTGCAGAGGATCCATTGGTGAGCAAGTGATGTAATACTAAATTTCTCCACATCTGTTTTGACAAACTCCTCTACATCTTGGATGACCTGTTTAAGGGGGAACTATTTATTTGCATCCAGCTGTTTTTACCGCCCCCCCCCCCCCCCCTTTTTTTTATTCAGTCCGTATAAGAATGTTCTGCTTGGCGTTGAGCAGCTGTTATTTATAACTGCATGCATTCCCTGGATAGATCCGAGACTCAGCCTCACCGTCCAAGAACATCATCTGTACTGACCCTTCTCCTATTGTAGGATGAGGAGAGCGATATTTTTACTACCTATTGTTCTTAAACTAGGTTGATTCAGGTCATCATCACATTGTGTAGCTTGTATGTATTTATACTGCAAGAGAGCCAAAGAGCAATAACCCAAAACCAGCTCCATCCAAAGACAACATCGGGGACTCGGTTGCCTGTAGATCGTTCCCTCTTTGTTTAATGATCCAGTTTGACAGTAGTGTGGTGGGATGTTGGCCATAAAATAATGCAATAGTTTGAATATGTCCTTGTTTGGAAATGAGCCTTCTTGCTGCACAGTTTATGGTTTCAAACAGTCGTATTGGCCAAAGCACAGCCGTAAAGAAGAAAAATGTATATAATTTCTATTTATTCAGCAGAAGGGAATGACTGGGGATAATGAAGGCAGGCCTTAGTGTATTGTTGCATCAGTATAGAAGTATGGGTTGTAAAAAACATCTGTGAAGGACAAAACTATATAAATTGAGCAATGGTTTGCTTTCACATCACGGCCACTAGAGGTCAGTAAAGACTCTCTTTCCATCTTTAGTTTGTTCATAGAGCAGAGGCGGAGTGGAGCAGCTGGTGAATAGAGGGACGCAGTATATAGGGCCCAGAGCCTGAGAGGGGCCCGACTGAGGCCCCTCTCCCCTCCACTAAACGTGACTTTGAGGTTCCATAGTAAATTCTGTGCAATGGGCCCAGAATCCCTAGCGACTCCACTGGGCAGAGGTATCAGTCACTGCATTTCAATTGGCATACTAAATAAATAGTAGCTATGTGAGATTAGAATTAACGTGAATTATGGTACGTTGACAATTGGATGACAAAGGTGCTCAGATGGAGTCCATCCTTGCTTTAATTGCTTTAATTTTTGGACTAATTTTACCATAAGTTTGTGAGAGTACAGTCTGCTGTATTGTTTTTACTTAAAGGTAGATGAACTTAGTGTCAAATGAAATTAGACATCCATTCTGACTAAATATAAACTTTCTAGCTGTACGAAAGTGGCGAGGAATGCAAGGCTGAGGTTTTAAAATCTGTGAACCAGTCTTGCTATCGACAACTAAAACTATTTTACAAAATGTTTTTGTTCATTTAAATAAAGTTAAAAATATACAACTAAACAAAAAATTACAAATGCTGTAAAATATTAAAATTACTTATTTAATTATAAATTTTATCATTACTAATAATTATTTTAAATATTAAAATACAAAAACTAATAAAAAATTACATTCAAATAAACACTTAAAATAATAAAAATAAAAGCTTATTCAAATTAATAAAAAAAACTATAACAATATATAAATAATTCTAAAATAAAACTGCTGTGAACGCATTTAATTATTTATTTATTTAGTCATTTAGCAGACGCTTTTATCCAAAGCGACTTACAAATGAGGACATAAGAAGCAATCAAAACCAACAAAAGAGCAACAACGTGCAAATGCTATTACAAGTCTTGGTTAGCCTAATGCAGTACAGATATATATATTTTTTTTAAATAAAAAGACATATAGATAAAAAAAATTAGAATAGAGAGTGTTAGAGTTAGAGGGTCAAGTAAAGATGGAACAGATGAGTTTTTAGCCGTTTCTTGAAGATGGGTAAGGATTCGGCTGCTCGGATTGAGTTGGGCAGGTCATTCCACCAGATGGGAACAGTTAATGAAAAAGTCTGTGAAATTGTTTTTGTGTGTCTTTGGGATGGCACAATAATGTGTCGTTCACTTGAAGAACGCAAGCTTCTAGAGGGCACATAAGTCTTAAGTATAATGAATTTAGGTAAAGGGGTGCAGAGCCAGTGGTGGTTCTGTAGGCAAACATTAATGCCTTGAATTTAATGCGAGCAGCTATTGGTAGCCAGTGCAAATTGATGAACAGAGGCGTGACGTGCGTTCTTTTCGGCTCATTAAAGATTAATCTTGCAACTACAAGCAGTTCTGTTTTAGCTAGGTTGAGTTGAAGATGGTCTATCATCCAGTAAGAAATGTCTGTTAGACACGCTGGTATACGAGCAGCTATCGTCAGGATGGAATGAGAGGTAGAGTTGAGTGTCATCAGCATAGCAGTGATATGAAAAGCCATGTTTCTGAATGACAGAACCAAGTGATGTCATGTAGACAGAAAAGAGAAGTGGTCCAAGAACTGAGCCCTGAGGCACCCCAGTAGCTAGATGTTGCGATACCTCATCTCTCCAAGACCCTTTGAAGGACCTATCAGAGAGGTAAGACTCAAACCTCTGGAGTGCGGTTCCTGAGATGCCCTTTCTCAATAGGGTTGACAAGAGGATCTGATGGTTGACCATATCAAAAGCAGCAGACAGATCCAGCAAGATAAGTAATGAAGACTTGGAAGCCACTCTTGCAAGTCTTAGGGCTTCAACAACAGAAAGCAAGCAACTGTGAATTATAGGCCAATTCACAGTGGCGCCATCTATGATTTTTAACAGGAATGAAAGTGAGGCTGTAAGGAATAGACACACATCTCTTCAGTGGGTTGTACTGTTATTTTAAGTGTTTTTGGATTGTTCCGCTGATGAAACATTGCAAAAATTTATTTCCAAGGAATTTAGTAGACAAAAAATTCCAGACAACATGAGATGTGGCAAATTATAAGTGGTCCAAGTCCATACTTGTAGTGGGTAGTATAGTATGCATGTTGGGAAGCAGCCAATGTCATGGCTGACATGTTAATAATTAAAAAAGTTAAAAATATCAGACCTGATGCTGTTACAAAACATTTGCATACATTTAGAAACCGTTGTGTACCTAAGGTGAAATATATATATATATAATCTTTGTAGAATTTTATGCTATCTTAAAGCATATTGATTAAAAATTAAAAAGGTTTTTCTTCCATCTACTCTATTCCACATTTGTCACTAATTTAAAATTAATTAAGTCAGTTTAATGGCAAAAGGCACCATTTGTCACAATGAGACTGCCAGCTATGACATTGTCTGTGAATACTGTGGGTTAATCCAGACTCGATGTGTTTCACAGCGTTCTCCTCCACAACATCTCCAATCTGACAATCTGCCACCCTTAAAAGACACATGTGGCCCCATTCTCTCCTTCATTGACTCCATGTGGTCACCATGGTAACCCAGCAGTGGCATTTTCCAGCGCTGCCACGGGGGGAATTCCTTCTTTTTGGCACAGAATCTCTTCAGGGGAGCTCGCCTCAGATTCGATCCTTAGCAACCAGTCGTTAAGCCGCCTTGTTGCCATGCGAGGTGTACCACGCAAGAACCTTTTCCAATTGCCTCCGCAGACACTTGCAGATATGTACAGCTTTTATATGGAATTCACAGAGAGTGTTGTGTTATGGTTGGTGGCACTAACGTCACACCTCCAACAGGTCACCTGCACTGCTGCTTATGCCACTAAGTATATATATATATATATCAAATAAGTATTTGATACACTGCCGATTTTTCAAGTTTTCCTACTTACAAAGAATGGAGAGATCTGTAATTTTCATTGTAGGTACACCTCAACTGTGAGAGACAGAATATTAAAAAAAAATCCAGAAAATCACATTGCATGATTTCTGAATAATTAATTTCCATTTTATTGCATGAAATAAGAAATTAATGAGCCCCCCCCCCCCCCCCCCCCCCCCATTAAAACATAACTGTGGTTTATCAGTTCAGTTTCTCTAGCCACACCCAGGCCTGATTACTTGTTTTGGATTATAGCCCGTTATAAGATTTCTAACAGAGCCAGTCAGGTTTAGATTTTTTTTATCTGTTGGTATTTGATAGAATACATGATGCCATGCATCTGAACAAGACATCCAGGACCTCTGGCAAAAAAAACAGGCCCTCAACATTATAGATCCAGCAGTATATTTAAACATGGACATGGGGTACTTTTTATCCTTGTTTGTACTAAACCCATCTGGTGGGTTTTCTGCCAGAAAGCTCTTTTTTTATGTTTCATCTGACCATAGAAGCCAGTGCCATTTGAAGTTCCAGTCATGTCTGACAACTGAATATGCTAGACTTTTGGATGAGCTAGGAGGTTTTTTTTTTCTCTTGACATACATTTGAACAATGTGTGGTGATGTACATAGGTGCTGTTTTATTTAATTAATTTTTTTTTGTCTTTCTGACCCCAAGACTCAACTAATCTCTGCAATTCTCCAGCTGTGATCTTTGGAGAGTCTTTAGCCACTCAAACTCTCCTTCTCACCGTGCATTATGACGATATAGCCACACATCCTCTTCCAGGCAGTTTTGTAACATCTTTAGTTGATTGGAAATTCTCAATTATTGCCCTGATGGTGTTCTTTACATCAGAACTATATTCTTTGGTTTTACACCTTGTGATGGATGATTAAGGAAATTTAGCCTTTGACTTCCTCATATTTATAATCCTGTGGAACAGGAAGTCATGGCTGGACAATTTCATGCTCATAATCACCCTGGTGTGCTAAAAAATGTAAATATGAATAGAAATATACTTCAGAGATATTTTACTCATAAGAATTTCTAGGGGTGCCAATAATGGTAGCCAACACGCATTGGAGAAAAGCATTTATTTCATAATGTGAGTTTCCCCCCACTTTCAATTGTTTTACTTCAATGAAAGTTAAGAATTTTGTGCATTTTTTGAATGAAAGATCAAAAAGATAAATAATGCAAATTTATTTTCACAGCCGCCTTTGCTCATATTTGCCAAGGGTGCCAATATTAGTGGGTGGCACTGCACACTATACTATATGATACGATATGATACTATATATACTACTCTCTCTCCATATACTATACTATACTAAACCATATACAGGCATTTTTTAATTTAGTACTTGAATACTGAGTTTACACCAATCATCTTATTCATTTATTTTTAATTGTTAACACTTTGCAGATTCTGCAAGGGGTAGGTTAACTTGTGAGAACTGTATGTTTGCTTCTATGTTCAAATTATATTTTTAATCACTCCTCAATATCTGACAATATGATTTAAAAAAAAAAACCTACAGTACACATCTCTCTCTTAAAGGAAACAAAGAATTGCTAGCTGCTAGGATGCAATAACGCTCAGTAATAGCCATCTCCCTCATTGTATTGATCTCTCGTGCTCACTGTCGAGAGTCACGCCGGCTGCTGTAAGCAGATGTCGCAGATCCAGAAAAAGCGATTAAGGAGGAGTCGATGGCACAGTGCAATCGCAGCACATTGCTGCAAGGCCATCGGGAGCAACGCTGCTTGGAGCGGCCGGTAAGCCTCCTATCTCTGGCACCCACAAAGAACTGCAAGTGACATTTCTTCCCCATCCTCCTATTCTTTCCCCTCCTGCTTTTTATGTCCCATGCCCCCCTCATCACGTCACCTTCACTAATTACCAGGAGAGCCGGAGGAATCCTGGAGAACAAGGCAGATGTAAGGACGCACTAGAATATGAAGACTGTTTGTTGTCTTGCATTATGGATAGTTAGTGAATGTTTTGGCATGGAAGAAAATCTTAAGTCCCAAATCACATTTACTAAATCTAAATTCAAAGCAGCCTAATTACATTTGTAATCCAAAAGCTCTTGACTTGAATAATCCTATGAGACTGAACCAGTTTCTGTTTTGGCACCAAAAAAAAGTGGAACCAATTCCCCTTTTCTTTCTTTTAGGTTTAGACACCAAAGGTGACTAGAAAATTGGTACAAAGCTGTCACTGGGGCAGTACACTGAAAAAAAAAAATGTTGTAGAGACAATTTTCACTGAGAAATTGTACAAAATGTATTACAAAGAACATGTGCAAGAAGAACATTGAATGAAATGTGACATTTTGAAGTAGAAGAAAGACTGAAATTTTACTATATACTCCAGTAATTTTTGCTTTATTCACAATTTCAAAAAATATTTTTTACAGTGTGAACCGTACATCTTTGTACCTTATTTACCCCTAAATAGTACATATTAATACCTTAAAACTACATACCTGAAGTGTACATATCAGTTACTTTCAAAACTAACTTTTTAACTAATAGATTTCACCATTTCCCCTTTAAAAAAAATGAAATGTATTACATGTATTAAAGATTTTCTGAAATGTTTCGTACAAATATGCAAATGATCAATTATCTACCTAAAAATGCACTAATTTGCATAAAATTCCAAAACAGAAATCTGAACAGTGGATAAAGCCAGATTCAAATTTTATTTCATCATTAATATGCTATGACCGGTTTTAAATTAGATTTTATTTTTTATATTTTCTTCATTTTAATTTTTGTTAAAATAAATTTGTTGTGCGTATTTATCATTTTAATTATTTTTAAGTATATGTAGATTTTTTGAGTTTTATTTATAACTTTTTTTTATCATTATATTACTTAAACTAAACAAAAAGGAGAAATATATAGGTAGGAATAAAACTGTTAAGTTTGGTGTTTGTAAGTGCTACTAAAGTGAATACTTCAGGCGCAAATAGACAAAATACTTAAATTTGTATTTTGGATGTTTTCTTTCCACTATTTTGAAATGTCACGAAAGCAAAGTAGCCAAAATCTCAAAACTGACCAGTACATAAAAAAAACAATGATTTTGCCTGTAGTGTTTTGCCCTAAAACGCTTTGTCCTAAAAGTAAACTCAGGGTCAGATTAATAAATAGACCCCCAGTGAGATTATACTCAAGGGTGGAGGAGGTAGCATGCAACATGCAGCCTTGCGTAAAGGAAATTCCATTTAGATTATTGCACCGGTCTGCTTTTGCCACCCGTGGGACAAAGGAGCTCGAAAATCACAGACCTTTGCGAGTTTAATAAGGAGCTTTGGTTGACTGCAACGTACAATCTCAATGTTGATGAAAAGCACAAATGTGGCGGCACGCCCTGAGTTTGTTTGTTCGTTTAATTGTACGAAGCAGCTCACCGCAGGCCCGGGCAGCTTTGTTGTGGAGCCTGAACATGGGAGATCTCGTTTTGATGTAGCCTTGTGGATTTATTGATAAGCGATTGCTTGTGAAGGCTTATGAAGAGCTGTCTCATTCGTCAAACATGCATCCAGCAGAGCCAGCCATTTGATTGGAGCTCAGTGATCTCATAAAGCCTGATTTCTATAAATGGGAAATGGTTTGTCGGTTACCTAATATCTACCTCTGCAGATGCTGATGGAACAGTTGTCTTCAAGACGTTGGCAGACGGTTTTGGCTGCGCGGATGGGGCCTCCTGGGAGTTTTGAGTTTCATTTGCAAAATCTGGACAGTCTAATCATGGAGGTAATACAGTGTGAAGCAGAGGCTGGTTTCACTTTCTCTGAATCTGCCATAAAAGCATTTTAGCAGCATTTATAGAATGTGTCCGTGTAGAGAAATGATTACACTGTTCTTGGCACACTTTGTCCTCTGATGTCTGGAGATGCTTTTATAGCAACAAGAGGATTTTTCCAGCAGTTTAGATACACATTTCCCACCTATCAGATTCACACTTTTCACTATATACTTGACCTTTGATTCACAATCTATCGGCACAAACGGTGTCGTACTTTAGGGAGAGACTGACTATGGAACTTGAAACTCCCACTATGAGACTCAGTGGAGTAAAGATCATTTCAAAGACTATCTCTATCAGCACGTTAAATTACATTTACATTTTAATTACAATTATAGTGTGCTATAACAACCACAAACACTTATATTATATCCAACGCATTATATCCAATAAAACATTTGAAACTGTGGCACTTTTACCCCAGCTGTCTTAATCAAGAAGTTTAATGCTGTTTTTATGTCCAGATGGCTTGGCTTTTAAGCTACCATTTTCAATTAAACGGTAATTTATTAATGCTTGTGAAGACAGCCATCACTGTTATTGTTGCTCATACTTACGGTTAAGGATTTGAACCAGCTGTAATTCCAAGTATTAAACTTTGGTGAATAATTCACACCGTTTAAGCTATGACAGATGATAAAATGGGTTAAAAAAATAAGACCTAACTGCATTAAAGTAGTCCAAGTCCATGTCACGTCTGAGGTGGTCGAAATGAGGAAATCTGATCAGAAACATTTTGTTTTCTGCATTAATTTTGCTTCCATTTAGTAGCCATTCTAGCGTGTGTAACGTCTCAGAGATTCTGCCAGCAAACCCATCCAGTTGACATATCAATCAGAGCAGTTAGACTTTTACTCAATTAAGTGTTGGCAGTAAGCAACTGGAAATCTAATCTATTTCGCATTAGGCTGTTTCTTTGTTAATGCTTTGTCCAGTGCATCCGACAGGCCTCGTCTCACCGTGCCAGAGCCATCTAAGATGTGTATTCTTCAAAGCGGGGTAGATGTGCGTAATAGGCTTAATTTTCCATCTTTAATCTGAATCACATCAGTGAGAATCAGATTATGATTCTGACAGTTCTTAAAGCATGTGTTATGCTCTTTGTGGGTTATTTTTTTTATTTAGAGCATTACATATTTTCTACATATAAATTAGTGATGAAATACATATGAATTTTCACTTTTGTGAGTTACAGTGATGTTTGAAGGAAAACAGTGTTCCAAGAACTGTAGAAGCTTGGCTTGTTCATATGGGTTCGTTGAGATACAGAATGTCTTAAAAAGGTATAAAATGAAAATTCATAAAATCCATATATGGCCTTATGCCCTCTCAGAGGCAGCATTTTACTGAGAAAAAAAGTGAATTCTTTCTCTAGTGTTTTATCCTTTGATCAAGATAATTACCAGAAAACATGTCCCAAATAAAGATACATATACCTAATCTATAATGCATTAATACCCTTTTCATGCTTAAATGTTAAGTGTCAGATATAAAGTGGAAAACATGAGTAATGACGGATAGTTTGGTATTAGCATCAGAAGGGCCTTGATGCCCATAGGCAAGTTTGAGCATCAGATAAGATCAATGACTAAACATGTCCTCAAAAAAAAAAAAAAAAAAAATATATATATATATTTGGCACATTTGAGGCAGACCCCGCCCCCATCCTAAATATGCCAGAATTAATTTTTCTTAAAGTAGTAAACAAAGAATAACTATTGATTTTAGATGAATGCATACAGTTAACTATTTGAAGAACGCAAATAAACAAAAAACAAATACAGTTTAAGAGAAATGCACAAAAAATCTTGATTTCATTATATTAAAGGGTTAAGCTAGATTTATATCTACATTTCTTCTGATTTATATATTTTAGAGACTTAATAAAGAAAAAAACTGTAGAAAAATACTGTAACACGGTCAGCATTTATCTATATTTAATTATTCTGCATCATCATAGATTTAATCCAAAGCGCAGGCGTGTGGAGAACTGAGGGCAGACGTATTCCCCGCCCCCTCATGAATAATGTTGAATAACCCCGCCCCCAAGCGCAGAAGCTGTAGCAGGGCACCCGTATGCGCACGGCGTCTTCATATGATACCAGAACCGCGTCGCTACAGTTGATAGATACGCTGGTCCTTCCGTCTGCAGCTGCACTTTTGATTCATGGTGATCTTCGGATCACAAATCCTTTACATTTGCTACGTGCTGACCGGTACGCACGAAAACCAGGAGTTACCGTTTAATAGCAAAGGAAAACCGAAGGACGAAGCGTTTACACTTGGTGAAGGTGTTCTTCATCTCCAGCGCTTCCCACTATACGGACACCAGCAGATCCTCATCCACACGACTGCATATCAGCATAACGGGTAGGTCCAATCTCCAAATGACTACATAAGATAACATCCAGCGTGTTGACGTGAAATGGGCGACGGTTACGCGTCGCTTCCGAGCGGAGTTCATCATAGGCTATATGATGAATCAATGAACCGTGCTATTTATTTACAACGTTATGAGCAACGGCGGAGTGCTGGGTATACAGACTTTCAGCTCCAATGTCTCTCCTTTGAAATGCTTGCATGTACCTCCCATAGCCGGAGATACAGTTGGATCTTATTTGGCAACAGTGTTGCGCGTGCAGTGTATGCCACAGACGCATGGCAGGTTTGGTGCTTGCATCATTTAAGTTTATATATATATATATATATATATATATATATATATATATATATATATATATATATATATATATATATATATATATATATATATATGGTTTCCAGTTCTTCTGGTTAATGTTTGTTTAAACACCTTAATATTGCGTAGGGTCCTGGTAAGCCCTGACTTGTTATTATGCAGAAAATGTGATTGTATCTCATTGGACTTTGGGGTGGGAATCCTCCTTATAGCAGTCTTATTGTATGCATTTATTGTGTATGCATGCAGAATCCATGCGGCGAATAGAACAGCACTATTCCTTCTGCATCAGCATTGACTGGGGCACTATGTGGGAATTCTGTTCACTACTGTTTATTGACGTTTTTGGCCTTGCCATCTTTAGATCACTCATTGGCTTTCATGCAGTAGATCACCTGCTTTACTACCACCCTAATGTTAAGGAGTCTTTGCCAGGTGTGGTGCCACACTTTTGAACTTGAGTGCCAAAGAATTTACCTAAACTTATCATTGGCTCATAAGCACATCCTGATGATGGCCCCTTGATTGTGGTTTTTAACGTAATATCCTTATTCCAACAAAGGCTTTTAATTTTATACCTCTCATGAGTGTCATTTATGTCTTCATAGACTGTTATCCCTTCTTCAGAGAGACTGCATTGATGCATAATCCAAAATGATCCCTAAAAATAGGTGTGGTAAGGGCCATACACACCTTCTCAGGCAATCCATCTCATGAACACTGAACAATAAATGTGGAACACACAACTATAATACATTATCCATTCGCCACACTCACTTATTTTATTTTATTATCATTTCTAATTTGCACATACTTTACCTGTACATACATAGTTGTCTACATTACATATTGTGTTTTTGCTGCTTTGTACATTGCCTATTTGGTCATTTGTATATTATTCTTTTATTATCTGTGTCCTGTCCTGTTGCTGTCTTTCTGATGCACTGTGAAGCTTCTGTCACTAAAACAAATTCCTTGTATGTGTAAACATACTTGGCCAATAAAGCTCATTGTGATTCTGAATCTGATTCTGATTAGAAGTGATTAACATGCTTAATATTAATTTCAGTGCGATTGGCTGTCCATAATAGCAGCTGTGGTGAAGTGATTAGGGATTTCCATGCGCCGTCTGGGTTTTGGGGACTTGAGACTTTTCCACAGAAAATCATCTCAGCTGTGTCTCAACACCGGCAACCACATGAGAAATGTCTTCCCTGGTCTGGGGGGCATCAGCTGAGAAAATTACCCAATCGTAATTAAATGCCGCAAATTGATTCACCGGCTGGCCAGTATTGTGTGTGTGTGTGAGTGTGTAAGCGAGCGCAGGATGAATAGGCCCTGGGGTCCTTAACTAAACACCATTCAAGTAGGAGAACTTTTGCTCATGTTTTGGAGAGAAGAGGTATTTGACAGGTATATTTTCTCATACGCCACATTTCAATCGCAAGACAAGTGAAATTCAATTCAAAATTGAGGGAAGCATGAAGGGCCGAGAGGAACTGATAGATTTGACACCGTTTAAATTGGTTTTCCCAAAGTAAATTTTAGACCGTGTTGTTTTGACCTCAGATGACAAATAGTGTTGCCACATTTCAGATCAAATCTTGAGGATTCGTCTTTCATAACTTCCTTTTACGCAACTGAAGAAGAATTCTCTGAAGCTCTAGAAACCTAGCAGTCATTCAAGCATGCTAGAATTTGTTCTGCGCTCTCGACTGCAGTCTTGTTTATGTTGAATGTCTCGTACGGTGATCTATGGGGAAATTTTGGCGTAATCTCATTCTCATAATTTAAAATGAGCATCCTGTGTCATCTGCTGGTTATTCGAGTATCAGACAGGAGGGTCCGTCACCAAGGCAACAAGTCACCACAAAGCCGAGCATGCCAGGTGTTGCTCTTTAACATTTGTCCCTTTGAAGCTTCCGCACCCCTATGGGGACCTTTTATGGGCTCTGTTTTCGGCCTTTTTTGCTGCACTTGGCCAGGCATACATTGTTTCTCTGCTTGTGTAGCCAGGATGCTAGTTGAGTGAGGGTTTGAAAATACCATCTATGAGCTTTTATTGTATATTTGTGAGGACCTATGAAATCCATATACATTTTTTCCAAAATTCTGTGTTTTCTGTTTTAAGTTTTCTGGTTTCCTTTTTAATGGTTTAATAGGTATATTTTAATAATCAAAAAGGATGTCAAATCAATTAAAGGGGAGCTATTATGCAAAAATCACTTTTATAAGGTGTTTGAACACAGTTGTGTGGCTGCAGTGTGTGAAAACAACCAGCCTATAATGGTAAAAATCCACCCACTCATATTTTAATGAAATCAATAAATCATAAACAGTCTCTCAGAATGAGTTTTTTCAGATTCTCCCTCTGTTCACATCACCGATGAGAAAAAGTCCTGCCCATTTGTGACGCTCTCTGCCTTATTAGCATAAACACAGCCCTCAGTGAGAAGCTGCGGTCCACCATTACTGGAGATATATGTCAGCACCAAAGAAGCTTTACAAGTGTTGTGTTTTTGGATGCACTAATGAACATAGGAGTCGCCATAATCTCCCCCCCATCAGAGCTGAGGACACTGTGGTTAAATTTCGTTTTCAAAGGAAATAACCCAGAAAAAAATCAGTAACGTCCCCTAAATGTTTAGGAATCAATACCAATATCACACGTTTGTTTTCAAAATGGCCTTTCTGAAAGCGCTTCTTATTCTCACTGGTGCTGCCCATGAATGATCGTGAATAGGAAAGTGGTAGTTAAAAGTTGCATATGAAAGCAATGCGAGTCGATCGCTTGAGTTTGTTGAGCTCATAATCAGAAGTGGGACTTATAAAGTTTGTGATAGCATGAGACCAGCTATGTTGTTATTTTTATCCTATCTGTGTAATTCATAAACACGAATTTATTATGCACAGTATAATCAGATGACTGACTTTGAATCCGAGTACATTTTCTGTAAAGATAACAGGATTGTACTAATAGGGGAATGTTTATTTGCAAAGACTAGCACTGCTATTGCAGACCTGGAGTTCTTGAAGCTCCGCCCTCTTCTCCGGGAGCAAAAGCACGGGAGCCCTTTTTTCCACCCTAAAAGTGGCAACATTAACAAGCTATACAAATTTATCTGTGTGGTATATTGTGCTAAAACTTCACATATGCTCTGGGGACATCAGAGACTTATTTTACATCTTGTAAAAAGGGGCATAATAGGTCCACTTTAAATTCATAGTACTTTAACAATTTGATATTTTTTTAAAAAATACTAGTATGCTATGAAATGTCTTATTTTTTCAGAAATTCTAAATTCGTTGTTTTAATACAAATCTATCTAAAATAACTATCAGACACAATGGTGATCAAATGAATGCATAAAACATTAACAGCTTAATTAATCTTCTGAAATATCAAATTAAGTTATTTCAATTTTGACAAAAAAGGGGTCTAAGGTTTGCTTTTTAAAAAACACAGATGAAAAAATCTAATATTCCTTAAAAACACCATTGTTGTTTGAGAAGCGCATTATAATGTACAATATTAATGTATTGTTGTCATAATTTCTTCAAGTTAAAACAAACCTTTATTTTGCTGGGTTGTAGCGAAGACCTTTGAGTGTTTCAGATTAGTTTTATCAAATAAAATAGTGACACGCAGAACATGTAGACTTTTTGTGGTTTAATGTTCATACACTCAAAAAAAACAAATGCTGGGTTAAATACAACCGAGTGCTGGGTAAAATATGGGCGAACCCAGCGATTGGGTTGTTTAGACCCAGTGGTTGGGTTAAACATTTAACCCAACTGTTGGTTGAAAACAACCCAGCATTTGTTCTGTCCAATATTTACCCAGCACTGGGTTGTATTTAACCCAGCAATTTTACAGTTTAGTCTGTGGTCCATATTAAAATTTGAATTTGAAGTGTACAGCCCTGCTTTTTATTCATTTTATGACTGGAATTTACAGTTCTATCTTCATTTTCCACATTTTAGAAATCAAAGGGCCCTATATTTGTGTGTATGTGGGCTAATACACAATATGTCTGTGGAGCCTGTGGTGAATAGATGGAGTTTGGACCCTCAATTTGTGCTCTCTAGACCAGGGTCACCTTAATTATGCGAGAAGCAGCAGATGTAGGGCAGCTTAGTGTGGTGTGCAGCTGTAGAAACCCATGGTGATTTAAACACGTTGAAATGTCTTGCCTCATCTACTGCCGTTAATTTTTACTTTCAAGTATCATGTTTTGCCTTATATGTCTTACTCCACTCACTCAGCCAGGCATTAGGCTATTTTTAAAATTCCCTACTTGGTTTTGGGGGTTTAATCATCAAAATGACTTTTTGATGCCTGAAAGATTCAGTCATCACCCTTATCAAGATCCTCAATGATATCTATCTTAGCCAGTCAGAAACAATGCTGAAAATAGAATGGTTTGGTACCAGACACGTCTTTTCCTGTTGACTGTGTTTCATATGCTCTGTTGTTCGGAAAAACTAGACTCGCTCCCAAACCCAGTTATTGTAGGTATTTATGTTGGTTCCTTGTGATGTAGATGGTACTTCTGCTCTGCCTTTCATCAACATCACATTGGGGTTTGGGGATCAGATTCTGCAGTGCAGGTGGGTTTCGTCTTATCACCACCCGGATCCTGAAGAATCCTGAACTCCCGGGGTGCTTGAGGTCTGTCTTCAGACTCTTATTTTATCATTTCTCTCATACATTCCTGTGGGTATGATTTAATTAACCTATTTGTCAGTTGCACTCCGCTCTCTCTGATTTCAGCGATGAAGCTGCGAAGTGACTGAGGAAGTCTGGGTCATCAAACGTCAGGGCCAGCCTGCGGATACTGTTTGTTTTGGCTCATTGCCGTGCCATTGTCCTCTGTCAGTTTATCCCAGCGTTCAGGCCAGCCGTTGGTTAGTTTGTTCCATAGAGACCAGGCAAACGGGAGATTTCATTAAGAAAACATCTAGATTATTTTGTTCCTAGATCTTACCCAGGACACTTCCTGAGGAGGTGTGTTTTTGTTAGTCAGATATATAAAAACTCTTGCTGTTTGTGTACAGCAGTGCTTGACAAAGCTCAACTCATTGACATTCCCAAGGCTTTGTTTTTTTTTTTGGTTTGGCTGTTGTTTAGTTGTATTATAGTGCTAGATAATTATTTTTTGTTGTTTTGTGCAATATTGCAACAGAAGCGAGCTTTCATTGTCGCTATGATTCAAGGAATATGGTGTTAGATTAACCTAATGTCTGCCTGATGATTTAATTGGATTCAGGCTAATTGTCATTAATGATATGACTTTTAATGGAAAAAAATCATCTGAAAAATGTGGATGTTTACTATTGAGGTTCGTGTTGTTTTCTTTTGAAAATGCTTTTTTTCATACAATAAAAGTCATTGTGGTCCAACATTGTTAAAAATACCTTCTTTTGTCAGACACAAAGCTGCTTGGAATATAGTGCAAAAGTCACGTGGGCCATTTCATACTTTATTTTGGAGCTTGACAGCCCATTATCACTGTGTCAATATATTCAAAGAGTGCTCAGATATTCCTCACAAATTCACATTTTGTTTGTAAAAAAGAAAGTCATACAGGTTTAGACCAACTTAAAGGTGAGAAAATAAGGAATAATGGGTGAATTATTTCTTTAAACAATTGTGCATTGTTGAGTGAAGGCGACCAGGCCACTTGTTCACAAGGAAACGAGTGTGAGCACCTTCAACTGAAGCCACATCATTTGCCTGGTATATTTGCCTAACGAGTCTGGTTTGTAGACCTTTTATAAATTCAACAACTTGTTTAACTTACCTTGTTTGCTCATGTACAGCATCCAGCAGTTCCCACACTTTCTCACTGTTGAATGGAAAGTTTCTTTTCCATAGCATTTGGTTCCCTTCTTGAGGGCACTTCACCATAAACACACTTTAAGTCCTCTTATTGGCCTAGTGTCTGACAAAACCAGTTTGTCCCTTTAAATCCAGTTAATCCAGATGACGTTTTACACCACAGACACTAGTCAGTTACCTACAAGTAATTGTTTACTTGGTTAGCGTGAGCTGTTTGCTTTGAGAAGCACCTCTTGAGTGGATAGACTGCTGACACAAGCATACACAAGCATGTGACTTGGAATACCCTAACTACTAATTCTAAACCTGTTGAACAGGCTTTTTATTACTTTTTATTGTCAGATATGGTAGATTAAGAAAACAATTCTTGATAAACGAGGAGACCATAGACATTATATAGACCTTGTAATATATTTCATTTAGCATCTGTGACAGGAAACAAGCTTTCTTCAATAATGTTGAAGACATAGCTGTGCCTTTGTAAGGTGGAAGCGTGCTGTACTGTCACCTCCAGTGGAGAGGGTGACTGGAGCCCTCTGATTTGATATGATGGCTCCTTGACTCAGTTTCTTCTCCTTGACTTGCACACACGGTCTCCTACTCGATGTGGTGTTAAGTTGAATGCGTCTCTGCAAGCTTCTAGCGTGTTATGCCAGTGGCGTGTGTTGCAACGGCTGCAGGTTAACTGCTGGATCCATCTCTAATCTGACAGGCTTTCTCTGGGTGAAACCAACCACCCAAAGAAGCTTTGTTCAGTGTGAAGTCTATTATGTCTTACAGTCGGAGCTCCAGCTGCTAGAATGAAAGCTTGACTTAATCCTAGTGTATATATATATGATGTAACTGCTAAATTTATTTAGATATTTATTTATTGCTAGCAGATGGCCTGTGATTTCAAATATCTGTTAGTCACATGCATATTATCTCACATTTGCTCATTCTGCTGATGTCGTGCCTCTATATTTGCTGACTCGCATGATTCAGGCTGTTGGTCAAACAAAGTCTGACGTTTAAGTGATGATGAAAAAATCATTGCCGCCGGTTCAGGGTTCTATTGTTCTTTGTTTTGCCCAGTGCTCCACAATCAGCCATTGAAACCCCAAGTTAAGCAAGCAGAGCAGAAAGGAGAAGTGGAGGCTTTTCAAACATGTGTGCTGTAAATCTGCGCTGCTCTGTTGTGTCAGACAGTCTGAGTCATTGTTGTGGCAGATGTCTGTCCAGGCACCTTTGACCCCTTTGCTTGAGGCCACAGTAACCGCCCTGTCTAGGAGGCCTGGAGAGAGCCTGTTAAACAACAGGCTCTGTTTTGCATTTGAAAGTGTTGACAAGTTTCAGTTAAGATGCAGATGTTGTCACTCTTTTTGTCTTTGCTTTTCTGGCTTCCGAATTTTAACATCGTTCACAAAACTATTCTCAAACTATGAAAATGTGTGAAACCTGTCTGTGTGTTTGCGTACATTTCTGTAACTAGTGGAAAGTCAGGGTGTTCTTTTAATATGCAGCTCATTAATTCAAGTTTTTTTCCATATTCATTAGTGCTAATATACCATCACCACATGGACCAGCTGGTGACAGCCATGAATGAGAATGTGTGTGAGTGTCTGTGTGTGTGCGCAAACACTCGCAGAACGTTTGGCTGTTTTATTCCAAACCTTAATTTGATTCTACGCCCCTCTCCCCGCCCACTCTGGGCTCTTTTCACAGTAGTTTCATCTGAATTGGCGTTCTGTTAGAGTATGTAGTGCACTGGACAAAAAATTGCTTCTTAATATTTAATAAAGGGTGTTTTCTAAGTACAAGCAAGTATGCTACCAATTTAAAATAATTCAAATTTTCTATTTGAATACATTTTTTAATGTAATTTATTCCTGTGAATTTTCAGCATCATTGCTCCAGTCTTCAGTGTCACATGATCCTTCAAAAATCATTCTAATCTTATCGTCAATATTAAAAACAGGTGTGCTGCTTAGTAGCTTTGGGGAAACTAATACAAAACTCTAAGAACGTTTATATATATATATATATATATATATATATATATGTATGTGTGTGTGTGTGTGTGTGTGTGTGTGTGTGTATATGTATAAGCATTTATTTTGAAATAGAAATCCTTTGTAACATTATAAATATTTTTACTGTCACTGTTGATCAGTTGAATGCATCCTTACTTAATAAAAGTATTAATTAAAATGATTGACCCCAACATTTTTTTTTCCCCCGGTAGTACTGTAATGCAGATTACTACATCCACCATGTTGACATTATCATGTGACCTACAATGTCAGTCATGTTGCCATTTCTGAATAATTTGACTTCTAGTAAAGTATCCACTGATTGTGCAGTTAAGAATCTTAGTGGAAGCAGGTGTTTGCCTATTGTTTATGAACAATTTAAGGATATTTTGGCATTCTACTTATTGACTTTCTGCTTTACATTCTGTATAGTAGGGAAGTTGACACATTCGTTTGTTAGTTCAAAAAGAACCCTTGAAATGGCACAAACAACTATATTTACATTCATAATATGACATTTAAAAAGAGGATATTTGAGAAACCTCCAGTGACATTAGCAGAAAAGAAATGTTGTGTCAAAGTGAGTTGTTATATTTTGATGAAGGATTGCTTTTTCTTTGAATAATATACGCTGATGCATCTTTCACACTAACAGCAGGAGTGTGATGTTTTAAACTATTTTATTTCAGGTTCACTTTTACAGTTTGGTCACGTTAGCGAAATCTCAGTGAAATTTAACAAGCAAAAATAGGTTCATTGTCTATTGTCAATTAGCAACCAAGCAAATTCCTGATCACGTGGATTCCTATTGAAATGACTGGATCTTGTCCATGAAAATTCAACGGTAAAATGGTAAATGTGTTCACTGCTTAAGACAAAAAAGACCATTGCTTAAAGGGGTCATCGGTTGATATGATTCTTTAGGGTTTTAATTAAAAGGCTTTAACATACTTTGGTTAAAATTGCTCAATGGTAGTGTAAAAAACACCTTTTTTACCCTGTCAAAATCAGCTCTGTTTTCATCAAGCCATTTTTTTGTCTATGTTGCTTTAAATGCTAATGAGCTCTGCTGACCCTGCCCCTCTCTTCCGTGGGATGACGAGCAGTACTGTTTACTTCAGTCGTGAAACTGGCTAACTAGCAGATTATTAGGAAAGGCGATTTGCAAAGATTCATAAAAAAAAAACCTTATACTCACTTCTTCTGTAAATGAAACTAGATCACGATTGGTTTACGCGAACATAGACGCATTTAGGCAGATCGGGGATCGGCGCATTCACTTCAAAGTGAAAGTAACGTTAATCCTCTGTGTCTTCAGCGGCTCAGATGTCAGGAGTAAATGATGACTAGTATATTCATTATTACATCCAACAACAAAACGCCTCAATCGATTAATCTGAGACATCTTGTCTTCCCCTGCACCAGAGGTGGACAGCTCTCAGCTCACTCAGGGCGGGTAAGGTAAAATGGTCTTGTCAATCAACTATCATAGGAGGGGCCTGTGCAGAACTATGTCATTCTGACAGGAACCCCAGAACAGCCTGATTTGAGAGAGGGGATTTTAAAATAGGGATTTAAAAAAATAAAAAAACACTGGGTGGATTTTTATAATTATAGGATGGATATGTACACACACTTTCAACAGACATTTATCTTCAAACAACTTGAAAGTGATTTTTGCATCCGATGACCCCTTTAATGAAACCAAGAAATCAGAATTGTAATGTTTTTTTGTAGTGATAATAACCTTTATGCATGACCTTCACACTCTTCCAGAAGGCAGTGTCACGACTGCTATTGTTCTCTGAATTCGATGCTTTCCGAAATAAGACACCTTTGACCTCTGCTGTGACTGTCTGTTCCTTCTGAGAAAATGCCCATATAGAAACAAGAACCCTTTAGGTGGAAGGAACAAACAGGAAGGCTGCAGCGACTTCTGTTCGGCACAAAAGAAGTGGATTCTTTCTTTATTAAAGAGCCAAGAGTGTGAGAATATCGCTCTACCGTACAACATCTGTTTCCTCTGGAGATAATCTCAGGCTTACATGATCCTCAGACGGACAGCTGTTTGACTGAGAGAGTGCAGAAAAAACTGATTTACCGCTTTCTTCTAGAAGTCTCCTTAGGGAAGCGTCCAGGCGAGGTGCTCTGTCATCTGTAAAACAATGCTAGGTACACTAACAGAGCCGTCAGTGTTGTGCTGTGTTGGATAACTCTGGCTTTGCAAGTCTGTTTTCACCTCCGTGCTATGGATTATCAACACTATGAAGCTATGCTGGAGATGTTAGCGAGTATGACTCAGATGTAATACCATGTGTACAGTAACACCTGAGGCCTGGATTTAAGTTTTCGCATCAAGCAGTTTGATGGATAATATGGGACTCAAATGTGATGCCTTGAGCTAAGCAAGTGATTTGCACAAGTAGGACACATTCCTGGATCAACATCCTTTCTTGGACCTCAAACAACATTCCTGTCAAAAATTATAATATAATAATGTTTTAATTTAGATTTATTATGTTGGTATATATGTATATTTTATCTTTTTTATTGTTTGGGCTTACATAACCCTACTTGTTTTTCCATGACTTTTATTTTGCTTAGGTAACACTTGTATGCAATTATTAGGGAATGGGAGCCATTGAACACTAAGCTATCCCTAAAAACAAATGAAAATTATTGGTTGATTTAAAGATGTTGTGTAATCATAAGCCTAAACCTGCCAATAACATCAGAGGGCACTGATTGGCGGATTTATATATTATTACAGGTTTTATGATTATTTTTATAATTTTAGTTTAGCTTTTAGTCATTTTGCTGTTTTTGTAATTTATTAGTTGTTATTAGTTTTAATACATTAATTATTTTAATAGTTTAAATATTACAATGTTTTATTTTTAGTGCAGTTTTAGTTCTTATTTTCTATTTGAGTTTTTATGCTTCAACTTTTTTCAGTTAGTTGGCAACATCTCTTTTTTTTGTTTGTTTTTCATATAATATTTATATTTTATCTGATTTTAGCTTTGTTGCAATGAATGAAAATGTTTTTAATAGTTTTAGTGGTAGTTAACGATAATAACCCTGATAAGAATGTTATGCAAAACACATTGATTCATGAACATGTCCAACATGTAAATCATATTAAGGCTGGTCCTGGATGAGCATTGGCAGTATAATTAGCAAACCACAAGCTTGTGTCCTGAGAAGCCTCGGACATGTTAGGTGAATCTGATTCATGCAAATAGTGGAAGTACTTTTTATATAATCTTTCACTTCCTTCAGTTTTTTTATGGTGTTTGTCTGATGATACCCTAACGGTGAACAACAACAAACCTCTTTCTCAAGTGTACGATCTCTTTGTGTATCTATTGCGCAGTTTTTCTGGTTCCTGTTTTAAATGGTGCTTTAGAGATTTATCAACTCTAACTGTTGTTTGTTATTCGTAGCCATAAATGTTCAGGTCAGGCTAGGATGTGCGCGTTTGCCTGCTCGCAGCCAGCAATAAAGATATAGTATATGAGTGGGCGTGTCCTCCATTCTGCTCATGTTTAATTCTTCAGTTAGCCTGTGACCCCGCCCCTTCCTGCAGTGCTGGAGCAGCATGTGCTGTTTATTAGGCCGCTGAATGAAGAACCAGCCCCAGCGTGTCCTCATTCTGTCTCCTTCATTGGAAGAGCGACCAATCAGCCTCCTCGGCTTCAAATCCACAGATTTGCACGAGCGCTCTTTGATATGACATTGCTTAGATGGCTAGCATACTTCTCTCCTCACGGTTTTTGTGAATTCATGCAGGTGAGGCAGCAGAGAGAGTGAAAGTGGAGGGATGGATGGATAGATAGATAACACCCTGTGCTTCACTGGAGTCTTGGACTCCCTCGGAGGAGCCGGTGGATTCCAGCACTACCCTGGATTATTAATGAGTGTCTAGCTGAGAGAGAAACCCCAACCCCAAGAGCGCACACATACTGAGAAAAAGGAGGGAGTGGCAAGCGCAGGAAATGAGATAAAGAGAAGGAATCGCAATGAGAATGAGATAAATGGAGCGATTTAATGCGCTACAAGGGCGAGGAAAGAAAGTAAAATACAATGCATTGTGAACATGTACAAGCGTTTAGCATGCGCTGGCTGGTCCACAACACCCAGCAGGCAGGTGAGATGGCAGCCAGTATGGAAATCAGCTTGTGATAAAACATTCTGTGTTTGTGTGTGTTTTAGGGTGTGTCGTTGTGCCGGGAGGGGGGCGGCGGAGGAGAATAAAATGTGGCTGCGCAGTTGAATGTTGTTTACACTAGCTTCAATAAATGGTTCTGACTGCCTTTGTTAGCATGCACAAAGGAAACACAGCTACCTCATGGATGGAGCTGAAACATTTATGAGTTCTCTCTCCGTTTCCTATCATCTTCACTCATAATGTCACGCCATGTTTAGATTCTCGTCATGGGTAAACACTCTCGAATTCGATCCTCTAGTCGATTTCTGTCAGGCACAATCCATCTGTGGATCACAACCTGCAAGGGCTGTGAGACATAAACCTTGTTACTTAAGTCAAAAATCAGCTTTTTTAACATCTAAGAACTGTTTTTAACTTGACGCTGCATCTGAAAAATGCAATGCTTGTTGCAATATGTTCAAAAAGCAGTGTAAGATGTGGTGCAAAGATTCCGATTTTTTTTCTAGTTAAGATATCTTAGCGTCTTTCAAAGAAGATAAATTTGCTAAATGTCTTAAAGGGGTAGTTCACCTATAAATGGAAATTCAAAGATAGACACGGAAGAGAAGAAATTGTTGAATAAAGTTGTTGTTTTTGTTTTCTTTGCGCACAAAAATTATTCTCATAGCTACATAAAATTACGGGTGAAGCACTGATGTCACATGGACTATTTTAACGATGTCCTTACTACCTTTCTGGGCCTTGAACATTGCAGTTGCATTGCTGTCTATGCAGGGTCAGAAAGATGAACGAAAACCTCTGTAGTCCCAATTAGATATTTGTTAGTGACCATTAAAGCTTAAAAATCATAAGTGGGTATTACTGGTGTATTTTATGTCATGGCATAAAATGTGAACATATCTTGAGCTTGCTTGTATTAACCACATGCATTAATTTAACCAAAATCCATTAAAAAATAAAAAAACACTGACTTTGAGATGATGGAACCCGAAGTTCAAAAATTTTAACTTCCGGGCTGTAGTATTCATTCCAGCTGTTCTCTGTTTATTTTCTTCATGCATGCAGTGAAACTATTATTATACGTCTCTATTCAGGTATGCAACACTCACTTTTCACAATCTTATCAGCAACTGATGGATAAAATCAAGTCCATGCTGTATTACTCTTGCTCAATAGCTGTTTCACCCAAAAGCATGCCACAATATGCTAGTAAAGTGGGTCGGAACTTCTCTTCCTTACATAAAGGAAAAATATCTAGAAAAATGAGTTGTTGGTATAGAGGATTATCACTGCAAGGATCATCCCTGAAGAAGTGTGGAGAAACTGACACAAAGGACATAAACCAGAAGAGCCTGACCTGTGGAAACGAATGTAGGACTGAACCCTTCTTGGCAGCTTCAAACCAGATGTACATAAACCACTCTGATGAATCAGCTTGATGTTTGGGGTCTTTCAGAGAGTAACAGCTGAGAGCTATTTTATCAGCATTTCTTTAAAGTACCTCATTGTTAGTCATCAGTTAGACGGTCGCCATTGTCTCACTTGCGTTAGCTAGAAAGGGCCAATAAACTTTTGAATCTTAAACATCTTTGTCAGGCAAGGGATCTTGCGTGTTACGTCCCCCTAGTTGTTTGCAAGGCAGTTTTACTGAATATTTCTTCCAGAGCTATACCTCACTCGCTGGCACATCATAAATTGCTTGCGTTATCGTCTCCGTGTTTTCTGGTTGGCTAGTTTCATATGATCTAGTTTCTCTGTAATGTTTGGCCACAATTTCAGTCGTTGCTACAAACTTGAGTTTGAAACAAGCTATTGTTTTATGAAGGTCTATTATTTTATACACTTTGCACACTTGTCTGTCTGTTTAATGTCAACATGAAATGACATTTGAAACCAATTTTACTTCTGCAATGAGTCAGATTTCTTAGTTAAACAGGATAAATAGGAACGTGTATTAGGGAAATAAAAAGGTGACTTTCCCACTGCCTAATAAAACTACGTTAATCCTCTAGGCCAGGGGTTTTCAAGCTGGGATCTGCAAGAGGGTTCTTGAGGGTTTGTGGAAAATTGGAAGAAAAACATCTTTTCAAAATGTGTTTTGTTAAAGTGAACTGTAACTGGAGCAATCAAGAAACCTGTTCAATCATGTAACCTTTAAAGTTTCTATCTATGTCCCATGCAGCTTTTATCTTTTATTCATTCTCTTTTTGTTCTTCTCTGCTCCTCCTATCTGCTTAGCTGTTCCTGACAGTGACGGTTCTCCCGCAAGGTAGTCACACCGGTTTAACAGCGGGGACAGGTGGCATGAATGGATTCACACGTTCCAATGAGTTTCTTAGCCCAGGAAGATTAAGAGAAGGAGATGGCAATGCAATGAAACGTTACAATTTCCTCATCTTGCAGTTACGTTACAGAGCATCACTTTAGCTCCACCTTTGAGACATACTGTCTCCAGATAAATCAATGAATTTGCATATTTTCTCAGGCGCTGTGCCAAATTACTGAGGTAAAGTGGACGCATAGATTGTCAGAAAATAGTTTATTGCAGTGGATCCCAACCTTGTTTTCATGGAGTGAGTTTGAGTTCAAAACAATCAAAAACAATAATATCTACAACAGTACATTTAGATCATGACAACCAGAGTTAAAAACCACACATATAGCACCTCAGTACCATGGTAAATAGGTATTTGAATTAAAAGTCCAAATACATTTAGTATAAATGGACAAATGCTATATCTTACAAAAATGCTGTAATTATATCGCATTTTCCTTTGAATATCCCACATTTCTGCCACAATACCATACTGCTGTTAGTGTTACTACAGTAAATCCATGGTAAATGATGACTATTTGTAGATTGAAAAGCCTTCTGACTGTATCGTTATGCACAGTGTTTGTCAGCGCTATTTCGTCTGGCTTTAAATTTGTTTAAAGCTTGTGCAGCGCTGCCGTTTGAACTTTGATCTGAGTGGATAAACGGTCTGTGTGACGAGCTTCAAATGACTAGTGCTGTTTTGTTCTGAAACACTACACTGTAAAAAGTTTGCTGTAAATTTTACAGTAACTTACTGGCAGCTCAAACAGAGGCAAGTCTCTGTAACTTTAAACTTGGCTGAAGAATTGTGTGAACACACATTAACTGAGCACTTACAGCACTAATATGCAGTGACAAAACACACTTTAATGTCTTGTACGGCAGAACACAAGTTGTAAGATGGTTTTTCAGAGTTTGTTGTCACCTGTTGGATTAACTGGAATGTGTTCTTCATAGATTTAGGGTAGTTGAGATGCAGTGTGTAAGTCCATACAGAATGCACATAGCTTTTGACAAGTCTTCAATATTGTCCATCACAAAATCTCCTTCAGTGATGAACTTCAATGAGGCTGGATTGAGACGGAGAGAAGATGAGAGCACATCACCTCATCATGCGCAATGAGGATGATTCCAATGTCATCAGAGACCTAACAACATGAGAGCACAATCATAAAATTTCGCATTATATAACCATAAATAATGTTAAGCAATTTGTTACAAATGCTGGGGTTGATTAAAGGAAAAGTCCACCCAAACATTAAAATTCACAATGATTATTTAAATTTTGGTAACATGGACTTTTTTTTGAATGGAGGGACAGAAACCTATGATGTTCCATTAAAAATAGTTCACGCAAAAATTTTAATCTGCTGTTAATTTACACACCCTCAGGCCTTCCAAGGTTTTTCCTTCAGTAGAATAATAGTAGAATAGTTCAATAGACTTTTAGCTGTAACTCCTGGTCCTTGGTAATTCATTTAATGCAAGTCAATGGCTACCATCATTTGGAGCCAAAAAATAAATAAATAAAAACATGTGCACGTTTTTTAATTATCAGAAATGACTATTTCCATTGATTGCTTTACATCAATTACCAAGGACCACAGTTTCAGCTAAAAATCTTCTTTAAAGTTAAAATATTACTTTAAAATTTCATTTTTGAACTATCCTTTAAAATTGTATTTCAAAAATGAATTCTAAAGGGTTTGTAACAACATGAGGAGCAAATGTTGGATAAACTAACCCTGTGATCAAACAGATAACCCAAAGAGGTTAAAAGAGCTATTGTAATAAGTTAATGGTTTAGGCTTTATTCTCACAGGTTTTATAAAACGCTGGAACTATCAATTAATGGTGAAATGGTTATGTTAATTCATGCAAACGTGCTGATATTAAACAACTGAAGCTAAGGGTAATGAAATGTTAAAATTGCAGCTAAACTGAACATGCAGAAAGAAACACGAATTCAAATATTAGCATTATACGTTAGCTGTGAACCAACAGGAAAAAAACCATCGATCAGTACAAGACTAACTTACTTTAGCTTTAACTACAGTAACACTGTCATCGGACCGGTCTTTTGGATAATCAATTTTCCCAGAAAGATAAAGAGAAAGAAGCTAATTTAAGCACTCACCATTTCATGATGCTTTCCAAATCCATCGCGTGCATCATCAACGGACTACTTGGATATCTTCAAACATCGCGCGCTCACACAGATGTGTTTGAATGGGGCTCCTCCCCCTTACAAAAACTTAACACATTAAGCTATATCTAGTTAACATAATCATTGCATTAAATTTTTCGACTGAGTACTTCAAACAACTAATTATATTTTAGTAATGGTGACGTGTTTTACTAAAACAAGAAAGCATAATTAATGACATTTATTTAAAACAAAATCCAGGTTTAGAGTGCAGGGGCGGTTCTAGGTTCTGAGTGGATATCCAGGGCTTAGCCCAGAGACATTAATTTATGTATCAGAATACACGGGATACAAGTCAAATAAAACAGGCTATGCTGAAAAGTTACATTGGCTAAGTGGCTTATTTTTTTTTAAAAGCGACAAGTATAATTAATTATAATTTGCATTTACAAATTGCAGAAATAATATAATGAAAATTAATGTTTTAAATATAAACAGTTTTTTGCGGGCAAGTTCACTACTGTAAATTTACAGTAGTTTACTGTAAAATACATATATATATTCTATTCAATCATGTGCATATTACAGTAAATTACTGTTTAAATTACAAAAATCAGTTACAGTGTACATCAAGCATTTATCAAACTCTTGTTATAGTTTTATCGAGGAAAATTATATCACGATAATTATCGTTATCGTTTTATCGCTCAGACCTACTTCAAAGCATATCCAGTCCCATGAACCCCCCTGTGAACTCTGGTGCCCGCAAGTTGGGAACCACTGGTTTATTGGGTTAACACGCTCACTTAAATGCCAGAAACGATGCAAGACTATTAGGATTGCACAATTTGATGAAAAATTAAATTAATTTGTCACATTTTATTAAATTGTTTGTGTGCTTTTTTGAAGGGCTGTACTATTTGGCCAAAATATGTTGCGATTGTGCATCAATATGACTAAACTATCGCTGCTACTACTAGTACAACTAATGATGATAATTACTACTATTATTACTATTAATACTAATAAAAAACATACCCCAATTGTAAATGGTAAATAAGAAACAGAGAAATTATTGCTCAAAAATTTAAGGCATTGGCAGATGTAGCAAAATGTTAGTTTTAGGTCCTGATGATGACGTAATTGCTTCATTTCAAAACATTAAACCATTAGGTTTTTTTGGCCAAAAAAAAAAAAAAGCCATTTTTTGACAATAGTCGGTTTAAGCACTTCTCATTAAAAGTTCTCGAAGCTGTTTGGCGCATGTTGTGTTCTCAAATGCACATTATACAGTAAGTAACTTAAGCTCTGAGACTTGGAAAACAAAGAATCATGAGCTTCTCGCATGTAAAAGAACACAATGGCGTGCTTCGGTGTGAAACATGCAGCACATAGCCTTCATGATTTAAGCCATATCATGATTTGAGTTTTGTTTTATGAAGCATGCAGCCTTAACGGCTATCATAAATCCAGATTATGAACACACAGAATCACAATTTGAGGTAATCAAATGTGTACTGAAGCATTAGAGCGAGAGGAGAACAAATAGAAAGGAATGGAAGCTAAAAAGTGAAATACAAAGAGAAAAGGAAAGAAAGGCAGAAGCTAAACAGAAAGAGGAAGAGAGAGAGAGGCACTGTTGTAAACAGCCACCTTCAGGCACTCAGACACATTGTTCTGATAAAGCTCAACTGTGACGCATAGAGCGTGTGTGTATATGTTTGTGTGTGCGTGTGACCATTTTTAAACTACGTGCCAAACCTGGAGATCCTTATGCAGGCTTGCTAGCATTAGCCCTGGAGGCTGATAACATCTGGAGTGGCTCAAATCACCATCGTCCTCCCCCCACTTCAGACTCCAGCCGTGGAATTCCTCCCTCTGCCTTGGGGGGAACGTTTAACATCTAATACCACTCGGGAATCACAGCAAAGCAGAGCATGATAGCAAACCCCATTTCAGCTCCAGAGAGCCCCTTTTGAAGTGGAAATTGTGTCCCTAGGAGTCACACGCCACTATAGAGTGGTCAAATGAAGTCAATGACCATTTCCTCATCCTCCATGGTACTGTCATTTCTGGGTTCTTTTGAAGTGACTAATGATTTTCGGTCTACAAATAACGGCATGCGAACATGAAAGACGCCATCTTCACACAACGCTTTTATAGGGCAGCAGACTCACTAAAATGGTCACAAATGGTTGTATTACAAATTTAATGTTTTTGGGACTTTGATTTTCATTGCTGACCACCATTTTTAATTTGCATGGGCTATAATGTCAGATTCATGATCGATTATGAGCAAGTCTCAGTTGATTGAAGTTATTTGTCGATTGTCTTATTTTTTTCACCAGGTTATGATGAGGTAATTAACTGTTAAAATTATATATTATATTATATTATATTATATTAATCACTGTAAAAAAACAAAAACAAAGTTGAGCCAACTTAAAAGTTTAGGGCAATCAGCTTCAGCAGATTTTTGAGTTTTCTCAATTTATTTTTTGGGAAATTTCTCAACTTTTTGTTGTATATAAAGAAAACTCCAAAATCTGGCTCAACTTTGTTTTTGTTTTTTTACAATGATTCTATTATATTCTATTTATATTATATTAAATTATATTATATTATATTATTTAAAATTTTGCGGTCAGTAAGATTTTTTTTTAATGTTTTTGAAAGACATCTCTTATGCTCACCAAGGCTGCATATCTTTTTGATTAAAAATACAGTATAATTATTATTATTATTGTGAAATATTATTCCGTTTTAAAATACGTTTTATATATTAATATCTTTTAAAAAGTAATTTCTTCCTGTAATGGCAAAGCTAAATTTTCATTATATATTCTTTAGCGTCACATGATCTGTCAGAAATTATTATAATGAAATATGGTGCTCAAGAAACATTTATTATTATTATCAATGTTAAACAGTTGTGCTGCTAATGTGACAACCTCTCCTTTCCCTGAAACCCTTTATTTCTGTGGGGAAGGGAAGAGAAATATAATTTTTTCTTAGCTTGTTCTCGCTCACTTTCTCTCCCAGTTGGAGAGATTTGTCCTTGTGAGGGCACAACACTCTCCACTGTTTCAGCACATTGTGCTGGCTAAAAATACCCTCCACCCCCTTGGCTCAGCATCCACTTCCCAGTGTGGGCCAGAGAAAAGAACGAGGAAGGGAGACCAAAAGGCGCTGAGGGTGGGTGAGAGATAAGAAGAGGGGTTCGAGTGAACTCCAGCTCTTTCTTTTCAGTTCCTGCTGAGATTCTTCCACCCCCAGGTATGACGGCGAATGCGGGGCTATTTTCGATGGAGGTTTGTCATACTGAGAACCTTAAACGCTACCAATACATGATGTGGGTGTAACTCCAGTCTAACATTGTGTACTAGCCAGGTGTGACACAGCAACTTTCTAGCCTTGAGTAACTTTTCTGCCCACACTCAATATGAAAATCATGTGTGAAGGGAGAGCGCTTGTCATCTGAGCCAGTCAAATTTGATGTTTAGGATCTCTCTATGGAGGGGCACCTGGTGTGATGTAACAGAATGAGATACTGAACCACCGACAAAATGTCATGTTGCTGTTCAGGGGGCTGGGGGCTGTTTAGAATAACATATCATTATTATAATAGTTTTCATCCGTAAACCTTTTCAAATATTGAATTCTGAGTAGATGTAGACCAATAATTTGTTTTATGTTCATGGGCCAAAACAAAGATAACAATGAATTTAATAAAATAAAATAAAAACTTTTAGATAATAATGGTAATAATAACAATAATAATAATATTTGTTGTCATCATTATTATGAAAATTAATTTTAAAAAAATGTTGTTCCATAAACAATCTAATCTTACAATATAAATTATTAATGTTGTTATTATTATTGATAATTATATCACTAAAAAATATATATTTTATTTTCTGAAAAATATTATTAGTAGTGGTATGCCCGTTTTGGATATTTAATAATCAGTTATTAAAAATCAATATCGTAAATCTGTATCGGTTTTGAGTCTTGTGCTTTCTTTAAATATGATATAGTTGTTGAATCTACAGCACCATGTCAAAATAAATTCTATTATAATCAGAGCTGGGTAGTAATTAGATTAAATTACATTTGAAAATACTCATAATCAGACTACAGTTATTTTTTGTGCATTACATGATTGCATATTATTTACACAATAGCAATAAATTATTTGTAATTTATTGATTCTCCCCAATTCCTCATTTTCATCTCTAAAATAGCCTATTGCTTATATACTCAGTATACTTCGCAAACCCCAGTTTGGGAAACCTTGATGTAATTTTGAATGCACTTCGCATTGTTAATAACAACAAATGGAATATTTTTTCTTACTCTCTGTATTTCTATGTCAATGTGGTACAAGATTATCCTATTTAAATCAATGTGATAAACGAGTTAGGTCAAAAGTAATCGAAGTAGTTGGTTCTGTTTACGAATTGGACAAAGACATACAAACTCACTACTTAACAGCTTGAGTTATTGACTGAAATAACATCTGGCTCACTTACTGATTATACTTCCAATAGCTTGTCCTAGCACCAAAAGTAGTTTAAGAGATGGTAAAGCCTTTTACTGTTTTACGAGTGAGCATTTCAAGGCTAAATGTCCTTCAAGGTCAGAATTGATGAATCGGAGAATCAGCGGACTGGAGGAGCGACGCCTTCTAATGGACATGCTAATGAGTCCTTAATTGAGTTGTAGAGAGACGTCTCTGTTGCACCTCTCACCACAAATGAAGACATCTCAGGAGAGCGATCATGCAGCCGGTTTCTCAGAGGAATACCTCCCAGAAATCATCTGTGGGACAAATCCGCTTGCAAGTTACGAAGGTAAATCAAGGCATTAGTTTTAGTTAAATGAAGACCACATGACTGTCATCATATGCAGACAATAATGTTGTCAAGAAAGTTAATGATGAAAACTGGATTTCAAGACAGATGAAAACTAAATAGAAAAGACCCACTATGGTGATCATTTTAATTGTTAAATGTAAATGAATTTATATTGACTATTATTTGGTGAAAACCAAATGAAAAGTGTCTGGTTTGGAGCAGTAAACTCTGCACTGAGCTTTGGGTGTGTCATCTTCAGGTTATTCAGGTCTTTTCAAATCATGTCTTGTCTGTAGTTTTGTTGTGTGACTCATTTCCCCTCTAGATTGGCTGAAAAAGTCCTGTTTTTTCTATTAATTTCATCACAATATATTTAGTTTAGTCATTTCCGGAATCAGGAGATGTGTACAGGTAGTTGCTTGTGTTTCTAGTCGGTCTTGTATTGCGTTATATGTTCCTGCGTCTCTTTCCTACTATTATGAGATGAATGGATTCATATGACTCACTAACATCAGCTCAAATATCAACATAGTTATGCATTCCAAAGTATCTAATTAGTAGCCTCAAGTCTTAACTTTCCTTGGCTTCTTGTTTAAATAGATTGTGATTGATTGATGTGTATTTTGCTCGAGTCAATGGTCCAAGCACTTAGTATGTGAGAGCAAACAAGCTTTTCACATCTACACACACCTGGAGGAGACAGAAGGATCTAGTTTCAGAGAAGATTTGGAAAGCGACCGTGACAATGGCTTATTTCAGGTTCGGTGAAGGGATGTTTCTTGCCAAGAGTGCTAGGTGACTGAGTTGTTATGAAGTTAGTGATGGATTTGCGGTTTCGTATTACCTCTATGTGTCATCGCTGTTTGTTATGATCCTTGCGGTGAAGTTCCTGCCTTCTCGACACGTCGTGACATGATATTTATCGACTGTCTTTTGCTAGTGTGGAACTATACCCTGAATGTTGTGGGAAAATTCATTTTGCATTGAACTATGGTTAGCAGATTTTCTGCTCATAGTATCATTCAGATGGTTTCTTCCGGTATAAGAAGCCGATTCCTGGCCGGAATGAGCAACAAAGTTAGTTAAAAGTCTAGCTTACCCAACAATTGGCTCAAGATCACGCTGTCCTCCTAACTTCCATCTAGTGTGACCTTTGACCTTCTCTTTGCACATACAAGAGCTCCAAGGCTGACCTACATTGTCATTCAGGGCTGAGTGTGAAATTGCAATTTTCCGCCTGGTTGATGCTGTAATGAGAAATTGATGTAATGAGACAGCATTTAGGAGGAGGAGTTTACAAGAGAGCCCTTTTTCAAATGCCACACTTTCAGCATCTGTTGTCTCCTACAGGCCTCCATTCTGATGTTTTTTTTTATCTTCAAGAACACTTTGAAGAACCTAATGCGTGCTGTTCCCTTTGAAAGTACAATTCAGCACCATTTCTGAAGCAGTGCCTCTGTTTAATACAACTCTAACGCCTTTTTTCTTGGTAATTCAGCTAACAGCAGCAACCTTAGTAACATTACCTGGAAACCGGTTGGTTTATCATTTACGGTAATTAATTTTGTTCCATTTCTCCTATTTTGCTGCCAAATTAGGGGCATGTTTTATATGTGTAATGTTCAGAACTCCACAGCTCTTTGACAGTATATTGACAGCTTCTCTCAAATGTGTTAACGTGACTCTACTCTACAACTGCAGTGTTTTGTAGACTGGGATTTTAGTGCAGTTTTTAAGGTTCATAAGTTAAAGCTTGTTCTGGCACAGATGGATGTAAAGCACAATTTTGTTTGTCCTACTGAACTGATGATCTGAAAGATCTGGATTAAATGTCTCGCGGTGTTCCGGCCCGGCGGGTGTCCTTTTGAGTCCCCCTTATCCCTGAAAGGATGGCAGGTTTTTGAGAGGGTATATTGCAGTTTGGTTCAACACAGGAAGTGGAAATAAATTGCCATCTATTCATGCTTGCTAATAAAACCAAGAAGCATTTCACAAAAGATATATAATGGTTTCCCAGTTTCAGCTTTTAACTGGCTATTTTAAATTTGGCAGTAATAATTCAGATGTAAATTATCATCATTATGATTGACCTGCTACTTATTTTCGCATTTATAGTTGACAGGCTAATCATTTTGGATTAAATAATTGAATTAAAATGCTAATTGTACAATTCCATTAAGTTTTAATCCTTGACATTTTAATGAGTCAGAGAAGCTTAAAGGAACACTCCACTTTTTTTGGAAATAGGCTCATTTTAGAACTCCCCAAGAGTTAAACAGTTGAGTTTTACCTTCGGTCTTAGTACACGATGTAACTGCAGAAGAGTCCATCTTTAAATAGGAAAATAATCTAAACACCTTGGTCATTTTTGAGCGAGATCCTAATGGTCTAATCCGATTCAATGATCTATGCTACCGCCAGACCCGGAGATCGGCTGAATGCATTCAAAAACGGTAAAACTCAACTGTTTAACTCTTGGGGAGTTGTAAAATGAGCCTATTTCCAAAAAAAGTGGAGCGTTCCTTTTACAGATTAAATAAATAAAGTTTCTGTTATGTATAATTATTTTTAGTGACATTACATTTATAATTTTAGCATTATTATTCTAAAATAGCCAACTACGTTGCATGTTTTATTTAGGCCTACGTGTTTTTCATCTGTAATGTGAAGTTTTAATTTTTGTACTTTTATTTATTTATTTTAGTTTTTTTATTACTATAATCGTAATTTTTCTAAAATAGCTGACTGTTACATGCTTTATTATATCTGTAATGCATAGTTTTTTTTATACTTTTGTCATTCTTATCTCTTTATTTAATCTGTAATGTAATTATTTTTATTACTTTTATCATTATTATTCAAAAATAGCTGACGGTCACGGTTACATGCTTTATTTTATTTATTTTGTCTGTAATTTTTGATTTTATTTAATTTGTATTTTTTTTTTATGTTTTTTGTTTAGTTTTTTTCATTTGGCATATAACTGAGTAAGCTCCCCATTCAGGTTGATGCTGTTATTAAAGAGATTACTAGTTTATTGATCGCATAATATTTTACAAATCCAGTATTACAGTACAGCAATAGTCAGTCTACATCAGCTCTTGTTAACTCTTTTTGTTTGGTCTCTATACAGTAGAGCCTGATCTGTGCAGCCCTGCCACTGGCCCCCTCTCTTACCCTCCTTGCTTTGGGTGTTAAAGTCAGTAAATCCACAAGCCTGAAGTCACAGCAGGTGCCCTGAAAGACAAAGCAGATCAGGATGTTTTTAAAAGTGGGTTGCGATGCATTGATGTAGCCAGTGGATGCCTGTAGTGGCCTAGTGGGCAGCAAATGTAATACTGTTTTTGTTGTGATGAATGTTTTTAGCTCTAGGGACAGCGACCAGTGAATTTGTCACTGCCGTTTTGTTGTTTGGAATAAGATTACATGTTGACCTTGTGAGGAAATTACAGGTTCTGTAATTGAGTATACTACATAACAAAATACAGAATGTCCCTTTGTTCAGTGATTCAAACCTGATAGATATGTGGACTCGTGATACGTTTCTCATCTTAATATCTGACAGGGCATCGTTTTTTTACTTCTGTGTCAAAACTTAGATTGAAAATAGTTTTGATATATTTAGTCACGGATTGGGGAGGCCTTCTTGTAGTATTCATGAATATTAAAGTTCAGATTTGATTTCTGTCATTATCAACTCACCCATATGATTTTTTTTTTCTTCTTTGGAAAACAAAATAAGATATTTTGAATCATCATCTTATTTTTGAATCTGAAGCTACAGTTTTCTATACATTAAATGCATGTTATCAGGGATGTTAAAGGGATAGTTCACCCAAAAATGAAAATTATGTCATTAATTACTCACCATCAAGTAGTTCCAAACCCTTAAGACCCTTTGTTCATCTTCTGAACACAAATTAAGATATTTTTGATGAAAGGCAGTGTAGAAGAAATCGTTGAATAAACACAAATATTTTTTTTCTTGTGCACTGTTGAACCACTGATGTCACATGGACTATTTTAACAATGCCCTTACTACCTTTCTGTGCCTTGAACGTGTCAGATGCGTTACTGTCTATGCTGGGTCAGAAAGCTCTCGATTTCATCAAAAATATCTTAATTTGTGTTCCTAAGATGAACGACATGAGGGTAAGTAATTAATGACAGAATTTTCAGTTTTGGGTGAACCTAACCCTTTGAGCGCCAAAAGATACAAAAAAAGTGGTCCATATGACTCATCTGCTTTTTTTTTATTTTTGTGGGAATTCAAGGTGGTTTTCCTTTTTAAAAGTGAAAGAAAAATCGATGTGTCCAAAAGTGTCGATGGAACAGTACTGGCATTTTTATCATAAAAATAAACATCCCTTATAACCCAAGTATGACTTTGATAGTATAATATTGCTTTTCTTGCAGTTACCTTGTTTGTTTCCATCACGTTTTCATCACTTGTTTGAAATTCAAGGCAGCTGTTTGAGCATGTCAAACTTACCCTCAGCCCCACACGTCCTACAAAAGATAGATAGACTGGTGCTACATCTTTCCATCCTCTCCTCCCCTAATTCCCAACATGCTGTAATCAAGATTTATCAGCTCCGAGGCAGATGGTTTTCCAGGATGCCAGCCGCATCCCCCCTCCCGACCCTCGTGCTGGATCCTGAGCCCTGGGCCCAAGTGTTTGTCTAGACTTGAGTTATCCGCCTCATCTAGGAATGACAGGGCCCCTACCCTCCCCTCCCCATTCTCCTCCATCCCTGCATGTCCCAGCGGAATTAGGGTCATCCATCCTCAAGTACCCCTATGCTGCTAAAAGTAGCTCAACACATGGCGGAGCTTTTCGTAGAGCTGCATCCAGTCTTGTGAGTTCCTAAAGATCTCCAAAAATGCATAGCAACAATGTCTTTTTATACCTTTGATAATGGCGGCGGAATCTCAAGCCAGCATAATGTCAAAGTCCTCAAAGGTTCCTGAGTGCATTCAAAGAAAAACTCTTTCATACAATGAAAGTCTGAAGTAATGAGACAAGACCGTTTTTTAATTTAAACCACGAGACTTGAAAAGAATAGAAGGGCAGGCATGACATGCGTTCTCGTTATCAGCTGGCTCGTGAATTGGGCCGTACCAAGTGGTGGGACACGTGTCTCTCTCTTTGTTTAGTCGGAGCCTGAATTGGCGCCTTGGATGGGACCTATTCATGGCTGGACATAAGGCCGTCTTTGAGAACGGTGGCTTGCTGGCCCTCATTATCCTCATTGTTGCATTCCATTACACCTCATTTTTTGCCCCACTTCAACAGGGACTTTGGACAAAGCCCACAGTGTGAAAGGGTGCAGTCGAACCAAAAACGGCAGAACTTCGAAGGCGAAGGAATACCTCAGTCTTCCTATTATCTCCCTGCTGTCACATTAAAAGTATCTGATATTAGAAGATTATATTAGGCAGCCAAGTAATATAATCCAGTCTATGTTCCTCTCTGTTTGATATGCTGTGGATGTAAGAACTTTGCTGGAGAAGTCAGCTATTGTGAGTCATCGTGTGTACGTGACAGACTCACTCGCAGTGTGTTTGCCGGATTGTCATGTGCTCAGAATGTTGTGTATATGGCTTGTCTTGGATTGTAGGAAGGGTCACACATTATGAGGCTGTTGTAGATGCCTTCAGACATCCATAATGTAATCGGTTTTTCTATTTGCTGTTTCTGAATTCAATTGAATTTAAAAGTACAAATTTGAAAGTGCCATGATTGTTTTGCATAATGTACTGCCTGAATACACACATAAATTACATGAATTATGTATGTGTGTGTGTGTGTGTGTGTGTATGTATATATAAAAAATTATCATATAAAATATGTAAGAAAATAGTTGATTTTTTCTCCAGATTTTATTAATTTGTTCTAATATAATAAAAGCTAATGACTTTAATAATAAAAACTAATAAAGTGCCACTAGTGATAGGATTATTTTTATGTAATTATATAGAGAGGGCGACCGATCGATCGACCGATTTTTGGCATTTTTTTATTAATCTGCATCGGCCGATTGTGCTGCAAATTAGGCCGATTAATATACAGGCGTGTCTGCAAGCAACACGTGATGCTGCCTCGTGCGGCTAGCAGATTGCCATTCCACTGGCACAACGGATAACCCTGTGATGTCCCCCTCTGCCTGCTATCTTTTTGAAGAGAGAACTACCTGGTAGGGTCAGATCGAAAGTTAGGCAAATTAAAACTAAAGAAAACATACTGCATGTTCGCTAATTCAGAAGACCGCACACACAGCCCGTGTCTCTGAATGCTTCTCATACTCGCTCCGCTCTGCCCCACGCTGCGCGTCTCCCGCGTCTCCCGGACGAGCCGCACACACTTTTATACTCACGGCCTCGCGTCCGGTTCTGCTCCGCAAGTCTCTCATGAGCTCATCTGGCAATATGGACGAGGCCTGACGCACGCACGCAACCTGAGTCAACTCGCTTCTTATATTTTTAATTCTTGTTCTTTTCTAAATACTGTTATTTGAAAGCATTTGTTGTGGAGTGAGGAGAACTAAAATAGCCTAGCTATGTTTACAGTGTTTACTATAATGTTTGCAAACATTTCACGTCGGCATTAGGCCTATTTCTGAATGAAATAATAAAATGTTACTTATACGCGACTTTTCTCTCTCTCTCTCTCTCTCTCTCTCTCTCTCTCTCTCTCTCTCTCTCTCTCTCTCTCTCTCTCTCTAAAAAACAAAAAAAAATTTATACACGCAGCATATTTTAACCATGCCGCAAACCTTATAAATATTTTGATAAATTACTGAAAAGAAATGAACATCGCTGAGATGAAGGGAAAAAAGAGAAAATCGGCCAAAAAATCGGCATCATATATCGGCCATCGGCTGCCCTGATTTCTAAATATCGGCATCGGCCAGAGAAAAACCCATATCGGTCGACCTCTAATTATATATGCACACAAAAAAATTATGAATTACAAGTGTGTGTGTGTGTGTGTGTGGTATGCATGTATGTATGTATGTATGTATGTATATATGTGTATGTGTATATTTATTTATTTAAATTATGATGTAAAATATATAAGATATTGTTTTTATAATTATTCTCCTTAGACTTAAGTTTTTTCTTTTATAATAAAAACTGATAACTTGTATAATAAAAACATAGAAAGCACCGATTGTACTATTTTTATATAATTATATATTATCTAAATAATATTTTTTATTATATTAATGCACATATATAATCATATAAACAGTGTTCATATATAATCATATACATCATATACAATCATATACATGTCTTAGTAAGTGTGTCTTGTGCATGTCTTGCGTATATACACACACACACACACACACACTCACACTCTCTCACACACACACACACACACACACACACACACACACACACAGTATTAGACTTTATATAATACTTTATTCATTTGTCCTTCTATAATAAAAACTAATATAGTGCCACTAATTATATTAATATAGTATTCATTTTATTTTTATTGTTAAAAATTAACATTCAGGAATACTATATTGAACATTAAACCAAAGTCAACTTTCAGCTCTGTCTCTTTCTCTCTCCCGCTGTTTTCTTAATGTGTCACCGAAATGTGTTCTCACCGCCCAAATCTAGTTAACTCAGACTGTGTGTTGTCTCTTCACATAATGGCAGTTTTGTTCCTAACATCTCTCTGAGTGAATTTACATGTGTGACAGATTTCACATTCTTTCTGCCTACGTACTGAGGTCCATTACGTCGCCTGTGTAGGAGTCAAGGGCTGCCCTTAGACAAAGTGAACAATCTCCCTATCCCACCGTCCACCCACTCCTCGCCGTTTGACTAGAGGGACAGTCAGATACGGGGCGGCAGCACACCAGATGTTGTTTCAGTAATGCTGCTGAAATGAGAGATGTTAGATACCTGCTGTCTGAAGCCTTGATTGTTATCCCCTACATGGATAACTACAGCACTGCCTTTGATGTTATCTGATGACAGGCTAACTTAAATGTCACTCGAGCCCTGATGCTGATCACCGCTATAGCAATCACTCTTAGATTAGATTATTTCTGAGTCATTTAAAGAAGGTGAGATCAAGCTGGCATCCAATCTACAAGCCCTCCTATCTTTGTCTTTTTACTACAAAAAAAGGAAAATCACACTTCCTTTCCTCTTTTTTCAGTGCCTGACAGAGTATACTGACAATTGTTAACAGGCACTGTGACATCCTTTGATTTAATGGTGCACACTGGAGGCATGCTCTCATTTGCTTGCTGATTGTGTGTCTGTCTTGTTACCATGGTGATCCTCGTGTTATACATATATATGCTTCTTATGCATCAACAGATTTTTATAATCAGACCAGAGCTGAGGCTTACAGAAGATGGTTCTGTTAACCATCTCTTCTTCATGCTGAATAAAATACACAGAAGAAAATGTAGTTGCCCAGATCAACAGGGACATGTGACAACACCCTAGGTGGCGGTTTTGTCTGGAATTTGTGGATCATTCACTCACCTGCTGTTTTTATAGGGGATTGTGGTCTTACATTATTTTTGTTCTCGTTTTATTAATTTTTTTAAAAATAAACTTAAAATATATATTTTTTTATTTTATTTGCTTAATTTATTTTTGTTTATATTTATAGCATGTTTTAAAATTTTTGTATTTTTTTTATAGATTTTTAATATTTGTTATTTACACTTTTATTTTGCTTATTGTTTTTAAATTGTATTTATTTGCTTTTTTCATTTTTAGTTGTAATATTTTTGTTATTTTTCCTTTTAAGTTTTGCACATTTTTATTTAATTAAATTATTTGTTCACCTTGTTTTTAGGTTTACTAAACTGTTACTAACTGTTATTTGTACTTTATTTTCATTCATTCATTCATTTGTTTTATTTGTTATGCTCATTATTTATTTTCTTACATTTTATTTTTGGCCATGGTTATGAATGGAAGCACTTTTGGTGATTGTGAACCAGGCTCAAACCTGCATCACCCACATGAGCTCCACGGCTCAGTGTCTCAGAACATGTGCATTAACCACTGGGCCATGCTTCAAAACTTTTATAAGTGTATATGTGTACAATGACCTGCATAAACTGCTTTTTATTCCTTGCAGGACCTTAGAGAGATCAGTGTGCATGATGCTGAGCCTTGGCTGCACCTCCGCACCTCGCCAATTACTGTACATCCTGCTCCGTGTTGCTCAGAATGCGTCTCGTCTCACTGAAGCAGTTGATGTGTCTGTTTGCGTGGGTGTGAAATGTATGTTCTATGCTTTAAGCATGCCATTTGTTTTTATGTTTACAAGAATATGCATATGCCTATATGGAAAATTACTGTGGGTGAGAGCATGCGAGTCTCTCTCTCCCTCTCTGTTGCTGCATTGGAATTGCACATAATTGTACATTCATATTATTTGTTCCTGAGCTGCATGTAGAGAGCATCAGCCAGGTTCCAGAACTAAAAATCCCATTAATTTTCTCCTTAGAGGAACTGTTTTAACAGTAACTTAAGTTTATACTGAGATATGAGATTATTTATTAATTTGATATAGTTTTGTTATAGCCATCAGCCAGCAATTATTTTATTTATTAAAAAAAATATTCTTTATATCTAAAAATGTATTTCTAAATCCATGATTCTGCAATAAAATCTCCAGCAATCTGAGAATTGCAATTAACAAATTGTGCCAAAAGATCTCTTTAGCGCATTATTACATCCATGATTCACTACAAAAGACATGGTCAGTCTCTCTTCACTCTCAATCTTAGATACTTGCGTATATGTATACTTGCATATTTTGCTGTAAATGTGAAATATGCATTGTAAGTAGTTTGAGAGTTTAGGGTAGGGAGATTGACTCTAATATTTTGTTTCTGTATCTATAATCAACATCTTTAAAGCTTTGTATTTTTCTAGTCTTTTTTAATTCGATTGTCATTTGCACTGCTTCATGGAATTGTTTTATTATTTCTTTTTTCGTTTTAGCTTTTAGCACTCAGTCGTGCACCTTAGTTTGTAGTATTGGGATTTAATGTACTTTGTATCTGGTTGATTTGGTTGAAAATCAATGGGAAAAATATTTCTTGTTGCTAAAGAGGTGTATGGCAATGTTACGTCTTATAGAGCAAGTATTATTCTTAAATTAACACACAGAGTAGTTTAAAATGATAATAAACATTAAACATTTAAAGAACAAAAACAGTTCCAAGCATTTCAGGTGAAATGTGTAATTTCTGAACCACAAATGTATCCAAATGGAATAGAGCTGTTTAGTCATGATGTTAATTTGTAGGCTAACCCAGAAGGCTAATTCACCATGTGTTCCCTGTGGGCTTATAGAATGGTGGTTCTGAGTAAATTAAAGACTCATTACTTGAATAGACTTTAACATTCTGTTCTGCAACCTCAAGTGCACTGTCATTCCTCAAACATAATTTTTTTTTAAACCTTTTTTTTTTCATTGCCATTACTGGAAAAACACAATACATTCTTTTTGTCTCACTTTCTTTCTAAATGTTCAGACAGCATCTGGCTATACTGAACGATACTTTGTTTACCCACTCAAATTTCACACCCACTTTAAAATCTGCATGTGTTGAATCACGTATTTGTCATATATAGATTCCAGATCCCTTTTTTTGAAAAGTTCAAGTTTATTTGTATAGCGCTTTTTACGATACAAATCATTGCAAAGCAACTCTACAGGAAATTAAGTTTCCACAATATATTTATATATGGCAGAACCTTAATATATTTAACTTATGGCAAAATTTGGTAATTCTGTATGTTGTCTGAGCGTTGGCATCCTCTGAGGTCCTCTGAGGGGTTGGCATTATCTTTTCTCAGGTGTTCGGTCATCTCAGATCATTTAAGGGTTGGATCCAGACTGAAGTTTCTGTAATTCCTAGTTACCACGGGATGTTAATCACAAATAGAGACATAATTAGCGTAGCTGCTGTTCCATCTAAGCAAAAATTATTTGTTCAACCCAAGCTAAAGAATAATAATAATGTACATTTGATCAGATATAACTGCAGTACAAGATTATAAGATGCATTATGTGAATGCTTGGCTAAAGAGATGTGTCTTTAATCTAGATTTAAACAGAGAGAGTGTGTCTGAACCCCGAACGTTATCAGGAAGGCTATTCCAGAGTTTGGGAGCCAAATGTGAAAAAGCTCTATCTCCTTTAGTGGACTTTGCTATCCTAGGTACTACCAAAAGTCCAGAGTTTTGCGACCTTAGGGAGCGGGTTGGATTATAGCGTGGTAGAAGACAAGTTAGGAGCAGGAGCTAAACCATTTAGGGCCTTGTAGGCAAGTAATAATATTTTGTAAATGATACGGAACAGAATAGGTAGCCAGTGCAGAGACTGTAAAATTGGTGTAATATGATCATTTTTTCTTGACCTGGTAAGAACTCTAGCCGCTGCATTTTGGACTATCTGTAGCTTGTTTATTGAAGATGCAGGACAACCAGCTAGCAGTGCATTACAATAGTCCAGTCTAGAGGTCATGAATGCATGAACTAGCTTTTCTGCATCAGAAACAGGTAGCATGTTTCGAAGCTTGGCAATGTTTCTAAGATGGAAGAATACTGTTTTTGTAACATGGGAAATATGATTTTCAAAGGACAAGTTGCTGTCTAATATAACACCCAGATTTTTGACTTTAGAGGACGTAACAGTACACCCGTCTAGTTGCCAATTATAATCCACAAGATTCTGTGTACTGTTTTTTGGTCCAATAAGTAATATCTCTCATGTCTTATCTGAATTTAATAGGAGGAAATTATTGGTCATACAATCTTTTACATTTTTTACACAATCTATTAGCTTAGATAGTTTAGAAGTTTCATCTGGTCTTGTTGAGATATATAGTTGAGTATCATCAGCATAACAATGAAAACTAATCCCGTATTTTCTAATAATATTACCAAGGGGCAACATGTACATTGAAAATAGCAGAGGACCTAGGACAGATCCTTTTGGTACTCCATACTTTACTGGTGATAATTAAGATGACTCCCCATTTAAATGAACAAAGTGGTAGCGATCGGACAGGTAGGATCTAAACCATCTTAAAGCCTGCCCTTGAATACCAGTATAGTTTTGTAATCGATCTATGAGTATATCATGGTCTATAGTGTCGAACACAGCACTAAGTAATACTAGCAATGAGATGCAGCCTTGGTCTGAAGCAAGAAGCAAGTCATTTGTAATTTTAACAAGTGCAGTTTTCTGTACTATGGTGAGGCCTGAAACCTGACTGAAATTCTTCATTTTGCAAGAAGGAGCACAATTGAGCAGACACAACTTTTTCTAAAATTTTAGACATAAATGGAAGATTTGAAATGGGTCTGTAATTTGCCAGTTCATTAGAATCTAGTTGTGGTTTCTTAATAAGAGGCTTAATAACCGCCAGCTTGAATGGTTTTAAAAAAAAAAGTAAAGTAAAGTAAAGTCGTGACGTATTGTCAAGTATGGTGACCCATACTCGAAATTGGTGCTCTGCGTTTAACCCATCCAAGTGCACACACACAGCAGTGAGTAGTGAACAAATCCACACACACACCGTGAACACACACCCGGAGCAGTGGGCAGCCATGCTGCAGCGCCCGGGGAGCAATTGGGGGTTCGGTGCCTTGCTCAAGGGCACCTCAGTCGTGGTATTGAGGGTGGAGAGAGCGCTGGACATTCCCTCCCCCCACCTACAATTCCTGCCGGCCGGGGGCTCGAACTCGCAACCTTTCGATTACGAGTCCGACTCTCTAACCATTAGGCCACGACTTCGTTTTGGGACGTGACCTAAAGATAACGATGAGTTAATGATATTGAGAAGCGGTTCTTCTGCTACAGGTAACAACTCTTTCAGTAGTTTAGTGGGTATAGGATCTAATAAACACGTTGTTGGTTTAGATGCACTGATAAGTTTATTTAGCTCTTCCTGTCCTATAGTTGTAAAGCACTGCAGTTTTTCTTTGGGTGCGATGAATGAAGCTGAAATACTAGACGCAGTAGAATCTACATTTGATATTGTATTTCTGATGTTATCCGTTTTATCAGTAAAGAAATTCATAAAGTCATTACTATTAAACTGTGAGGGAATATTTTGATCGGGTGGCGTCTGTTTATTTGTTAATCTAGCCACTGTGCTAAATAAGAACCTTGGATTGTTTTGGTTATTATCTATGAGTTTGTGGATATGCTCTTCCCTGGCAGCTTTTAGAGCCTGTCTATAGCGGGACATAGAAGTTTTTAGAATTGCGTGGAAAAACAGTAAGTTAGTTTTTCTCCATTTGCGCTCAAGATTACGAGTTTCTTTCTTGAGAGAATGAGTATAACTGTTGTACCATGGCGCAGTGCGTTTTTCTCTAACCTTTTTCAATTTGAGGGGGGCAACAGCTTCTAATGTATTAGAGAAGATAGTGCCCATGTTGCTAGTCATTTCGTCTAGTTCATGTGTATTTATGGGTACACAGAGCAGTTGAGATAAATCAGGCAGTTTATTTGTGAATCTGTCTTTGGTGGCTGGAACAATAGTTCTGCCCGGACGATAACGCGGAGCCATATAACTAATATCAGTAATACGCAGCATGCACGATACAAACACGATGGGTTAAATGCAGAGCACGAATTGCGAGTATGGGTCACCATACTTGGCTGAATGTCACTTCACTTCACTTCACAAGGAAATGATCAGTAACATCATCACTTTGAGGTACGATATCTATATCAGTAAGATCAATTCCATGCGACTACAATTAAATCTAGCGTATGATTAAAACGATGAGTGGGCCCGGTGACGTTTTGCTTGACTCCAAAAGAGTTTATTAGGTCAGTAAAGTCCTAACACATCATTTGTGTTATCAACGTGAATGTTAAAATCTCCGACATTTAGCACTTTATCAACATTAACCAATAGATCTGAGAGGAAATCTGCAAATTTTTTTAGGAAATCCGTATATGGCCCTGGCGGTCTATACACAGTAGCCAGAGCAAGAGACAGGAGAGATATCTTTTGCATATCTAACAGTGTAACATTAAGCAGAAGTATTTCGAATGAGTTAAACCTCCTGTATCCTGTTTTCTGAGTAACATTGAGAATATCACTATTGTTGCAACACGGCTCATGTTTATAACAGTAGCTTGGTGGAGTAGACTCATTTAGACCAAAATATTCATTTGGTTTAAACCAGGTTTCAGTCAGGCAGAGTACATCAAAATTATTATCTGTGATCATTTCATTTACAATAACTGCTTTGGGTGCGAGTGATCTAATGTTTTGGAGGCCAAGCTTTAAAAATGGTTTTTGTTCATTTATTTTGCGTTTTTCTGGTTTAATCACGATCAGATTTTTTCTAGATCCTGCATTAAATTTATATTTTGACCTCGCTATTCGGGGAACAGACACAGTCTGTATAGATTGGACAACGCAAGTACTTCTATCTTTTAAGTGGGTAGAACAAAAGTCATCATAGCAGTTATTTGAGAATTGGCTTACTAGTCAGATGGAGCGTAGCGTCCTGGAGATGTTGTCCGACAGGAGTTCCGCTCCGACTCTGCTGGGGTGCAGGCCATCAGCATGGAAAAGCCTAGGACGCTCCCAGAAAAGATTCCAATTATTAACAAAGAGCAGTTTCTGTTCTTTACACCATGACAATAACCATTCGTTTAAAGTAAAAAGTCTACTGAACCTTTCGTGTCCTTGTCGATACGTGGGAAGCGGTCCTGACACGATGATCGTCGTCGCGGGCGATGTGCTGCGTACCGTCTCGATCAGGCTCCTGAAGTCCCTCTTCAGTATCTCCGTCTGCCGCAGCTGGGGTCGTTAACCCCCGCGTGCAGCACGACAGCACCGATGCTTTCGTCGCCCTTCAGGATCGCGGGTATCTGCGCAGAAACATCGAAAACACGAGCACCGGGGAAACAGTGAGTGTGCACTTTACCTTCAGCTAACGTAGCACGGACGTGCCGGACGATGGAGTCTCTGACGATCACAGCGTCGCGTTCCGTCTCGCGGAGGGGAGCGAAGTGGTTCCGGGTGGAGATCTCGAAGACCGGAGGGGGAGAGGTCGTCGCCCGGGCCTGGCTCGCGTCTTCCGCTGCTGGTGCACCCAGGGTCCGTGGCGTCCCGGGGCCGGAGTGAAGGACATCTGGGAAGATCGCGTCCTGGGTGCACAGTGTCTGTGTAGAGAAACACACGGAGTAGAGGAGTTTTAGCAGCATGCTGTATACTTACCCCGGACTTGTGAGCATCAGCCCGGGATGTTTCCAGTGTGGCTCTCCGCTCTCTCAGCTGGGCCTGCTTCTCCACCAGGTCGCGGATCTGCTTCTCCACGGCCTCCAGCTCCAGCTGCACCGAATGCAGCTCGAATGTGTCCTCACCTGCACTCAAAGGTAGACACAAATCCGTCATTTAAGCAAGTAACCGTGAAACAATGGTAATGTGTGTGAATAGAGTATTTGCAATGTAAGCGAGATTAGTGGCAGCCACGCTGCCGATGCTAACGGGCTATAAGCTAATAGCAGACTCAAGAAATCAAAATAAAACTAGTGATAACAAGGCGCTCTGATTGGTTTTGTTTTAGAATGCTATAGGGGATATATTCAAACATTATAGAAACGCAAAATGATTTTTAAGATCGAAAATAGACGATAAAGAATCAACTTGATGGAGCTCAAAATATAAGCAAAATATGCTTCATCTCCTCTGCAAAGGTACTGATGACATGGGCAGATGTCCCCCACACGCAGTCTGCAGGTAACGCAAGGCGCAGCTCATCTGTCAGGCCTCATGTTTTGGCTATGGTTTGCAGTATCTGTGTCCATTCTCTGTGCTGTAAGGGGGTTCAGGTGTCACTCACACAATACACCCAATAGGGCAGTATATCAGCATGGAAAGACGAGAAGTTTGTTTTCCCACTGCTCTCCTGAGCCTCCGGCAGCCGTCTGGAAGGTGCATTTGCAAAAAAGCAGAGTAACTGAAACCGTAAAATGCTGAAAAAATAGGCTACTTAAAGTTGAAGCATTTCTGCACCACCAATATTACCAAAAAGGCATTACAAACGGGATTGTGTGCGCACAGGTTTCATGAACACTCCCCTCATCTGCCATTGGTCAGTCAAGCAGTTAGCCCCGCCTTAAGCGCATTCCATTGGTTGAGCAAATGTTTCTGTTGTCAGCTGAATGTGAAGCGCAAACAAACAGAGCAATGTTTTGATAGCGCCACTGTATTTACACTTTATGTGGGATTAAAGGCACAGAGGCGGATTTGTTTATTTATCCATATGCATTATCCATATGCATAGCCACTGGAATAAAGTGCCAACCGAATGCCAGACTCACTGGAAAAATATGCTTTTTTTTTTTTTTTTACATTTGACATTTTTTACATACATTTCTGCAAATTATTACGTCGCTTTGCATGTTTCATTTAAGTGAAATGCTCAATTCTCATCCAGTTTAGTCTGAAAAAGATGAACGTGAATCAAACAATGTTTATTACGCTAGTTGTACGTATCACAACAAATACACTGCAAAAAAATGCTTTTCTGACTGGAAACAAGACAAAAAATCTAAGTAAGAAAAGCATTTTTTGCAGTGTATCGCAAAAATTAAAAGTCTGGTGAGAAGCTACCCTAAACCTAAGCTAATGTTAACAAAAGCAAATGTGAAATAAAATTACATATGCTCTCAAAATGATATACTTTTTTTTTTTCATGACTTGTCTTTCATGGGATGGTACCCAAGCACTCCACATCAAGTTCAGTGCTGCACCAGGTGCGCTACAGAGCAAGTTTACTATGTCAGAAAGGCCAAACATATGGAATGGATTAGGTGATGCAAATGTATTATTTTACCAATCATGCACTATGGGAAAAGTTGAGGCCACTGGGATTGTATTGTGCAAGAGGCTGCATGAAAATATAGGTGTTTTCACACTAGGGGTGTCCCCGACTAAGGATTTTCATAGTCAAATTGGAATTTTTCGAATCTTGCAGATAGTCGACTGATAGTCTAATCATATGTTTGGGGGCGGGGCAAAATACCTACATTACCAAGAGTCAAGTCAGACATTCGACAGTCATAATTATTGACGTTAACACACAGGGAAAATGTGTTACAGACGCCTCGCAGATACAGGGGTAAATATTGTTTTATGTTTTGATTAAAAGATCGTTAACATTAAACGTCTGCGAAACCCTAAGAATTCATAACATTTTTACAGTAGTGCTCTCATTATAACGTTATGTATATGACCGTGTTCTGCATTTCAGGTTTGAGCTGTGCGCGCTGAAGATGACCAGTAGAATGAAGCATTTGATAGCAGGTTTTTAATCACTGGGATTTAACTCATCATTTATCTCATATAAAATACGCTTTATTTATACAATATAACGTTAATATTACGACTTATAGGCTGTCTTCACAAAATGCCCCGAATGCATGAGCGTGTCTGCGTGGCTCTGAATGAACTCCTTTTGTGGACGGGTTCTTCACACAACAACGTGCAGAAACACGGTAACTAAACTAAAAAAAATCATAGCCTTTTATTATAATAGTGTTCTCATTATAATGTTATGTATATGACGGTCCAGTCATAGTTATAAATACTCTGCATTGTTGTTTGTCCTGCTCACGCTGCACGTTGAAGCGATGATCACGGTAGTACTACAGTGAATCGTTTTACTGCAGTACAACTCAACCAAATGCATCTTATAAATAATATATACATGATTATATATAAACCAGCTGAAAGGTTTTGAAATCACTTGTACCCTACCTGATCGAAAAAATCCAGTCTTTCTCTCTGCCGGTGCCAATTTGACTCTTGTAAAAGATTTAAATCCCTGCCGCCAAGATGCTCCTCTGTCGGTCACGAGTTATGGAAAGTGAAATTTAAGTCTATAGGGGTGGTTGGATTTATTCACGCATGATAAAATATTTATTTAAAGCTTCTTTCTTTTCAGATTCTTATTTACAGCATTATCTTAATAGTGTATATTAACTTATTGGGAGAAAACCGGTAGTTCTATGTGAAATCAGACATTTGAGCACCCCCATATAGCCAAAATGGCATGGTCATAACAGCCCGTGAATATTCGACTGTAAGACTGGGAGTCGAATCAGGCTTCTCCTATCAAAGCAATACATCTTCAACTATTCGCGGTCACCCCTAGTTCACACCGTATCGTAATTACCACAATTACGATATACCAACTTGTAAAACGCATTCACTTCTTCATAGAACTTGTAATTGCAATTTGTGAACTGGGAGTTTTCAGAAAGCTATGACTTGTACCACCTGACCACCTCAGATTCATTGTTTAAGCATTAGTGCGATAGTTCCGTGTCTGAGTCCAAGGATGCAAACAGCTCCAAGTACAATGTCACATGTTGTCATTTCGAAATTACAGTAGGTAATTACGATATGGTGTGAATGCAGCATAAGTCTTAGTTAATCCAAAAATTTGCCCCTGTATTCATGTATAGGTACTTTTTTGGAGCTTAGCAAAATTGTAGGAAAAGGTTATTTTCCTAATAAGCCAATGTAGGTAATACTAATAGTGCTTCTTGCCCCAGCAAACACAGCTAACTGTGCCATCAGATAATTGATGCTCTGTTTGCTTTGTGGTGCTTTTATGTCAAGAAGTTGGCAGCTGTTCTATTCTCATATTCCACTTCTCTCTCTCCCCCCTCACACTTTATCATCATGTCTCTAGAGAGAAACTTGTCTCCCATGTGTGCAGACATGTAAATGCACACGTTACGTGTTAATTAAATCGCATGTGTAGTGTTCCATGTTTTTTTTTTACTGCTATGAAGGTTGCACATAGACACCCCTCCTTCCTAGGAGCCTCCGGCAACATGCCACTGAAGGTGCCTGTGGGATTTGTGAGGCTATACATAGGCTCTCAGGCAAGATGCTAGTTTGTTTGGCTCACGATAGGGTCTGGAAAATTATGGCTGCTGTTTTTGTTATCATGCTTCTGATAAGCTTCTTTTGTTTTCTGCCTCTTATACAGAGCTGGTGAGGTTTAAATCTTAAGGAGATGGGACTTGGGCTTCTGCCCAAAGGAGAACGTTTCCAACTCTGCCCCTATATAGCTGTGACCAGTTTGCCGTGAGGCCCCGTACCCCCCTCTAATGGTGAGTTGACTTTCTTTATCTTTATTGGAAAAAAACAGGATGTACAGTGAGGAATCGAGAATAAATCCCACTGTTATTCTTTAGTGAAGTCTTGTAGATTGGTAGAATGGCTTTCCTGTAGCTCAAATAGTAGAGCATGGCGCTAGCAACGCCAAGGTCATGGGTTTGATTCCCAGGGAAAGCAAGAGCTGATAAAATGTAAAAACTGTAACTTGAATGCAATGTAAGTCGCTTTGGATAAAAGCGTCTGCTAAATGCATAAATGTAAATGGTACTCATTTTTAAAAAATTGAAGTGGAAAAACTTTACCTTGGCTCCGCCTCATCATTTAACCAAAACACAGTTGTAATCTGCAGAAGCCATTTAAATTTACATTCTCTTCCATCCAAAGAATTTGTTCTGCATGCAGCCAACAAATAGTAACAGCTCCTCTGACAGCAACTCTGGCAAAGACAAAAGCAGCTATTATGATTGCATATGTGTCACAGTTTTACAATCCTCGTATGGTTCCGTAACTACTAAACAGCGTATGCCATTGCCAACCTATGTAGCTGTTGTACAGTTTTCTTTTTTCTTTTTTACTTATGTAGATGAGAATATCTTAGAAAATCTCATAGACTCTCATAGGCAGCTTTTGCCATAATTCAGATTCTTACCATGATCTGAATTGGGGCAAAAGAGAGATGAACTATTTTTTTTGCACTTTTTGAAGATTAACATTAAAACTGTTCTTGAAGTGCTTGGGTCATATTTCTAAAGAGAGAAAAAAATGAAGCCTACTGCAATGCAAAAACACTTTGGTAAGTGTAAACCTAGTTTATTTATTCATTTATTTTATTTTTTCATGCTTTTTTTCTTAGTTTCTTCATTTAGGATTTCACTTAATTTTTGTATCCACTCTAACTATCGAAGTAACACACAGTTGTTATACTTCCTTGACAAAGTGTGTTTTGTACCCTCCCTGACCCCTTAGTTGGCAAAAACGAGGCCTTGTTCTCTGTCCGAGAAGCACGTTGTTGCTGTGTCCGCTCTGGGCCCATCTAATTATCCTAGTGGCTGTCCATCCATGAAATAGGCATTACACTGTGAAACTGAGCCAGTGTAGCTTTCCTCTGAACAATCATGATAGCTTAGCAACAATGTGGCAGCCTATAATGACCATAACAACAGCAAAGGCACACCAGAGGATTATGGGGGATTATTACCTTTGATCTGCTCCAAAATGGATGGGAAGAGAGTTGGGGGAGTTATTAGGAACTAGGCAAGTTTATTCTATATGCTCTTTCCTTTTTTTCTAGACATAGCTGTTAAGGGAAGATTGTTGTTTTTTAAACTAAAGGAGGCAGAGAGGATGAAATGTAGTGATAAAAGAAAGGGGAAAACAACAAAAACCTCTCCTGAAAGTGTGGAGTCGGGAGCGGGGCGCAGTGGACTCTGTGTTCAATGTCCACTGAGTAATGTTTTATTAAATTGTATTTTCTATTTGTGGGCAGCTGCAGTTGCAGCAGAGTTCAAAGCGTGAACTAGTGTGGGTTGTTTAACTTGTTTTGGGGATGGTAAGAAACCGATTCGGCCAGCAATCTTAACAAACAGCATTTCTCTGGACATAATCCACACTTGCCTGTTACATGTTTAGGGGTGATTTAATTGTTCTTGGTTAGAGCTGCAGGGTGTCTCCTCAGAGCAAGGACACAGTTCAAGGGCTCTTTAATGTTGTAAAATCTCAAATGAGCAATTTGAGTCACAGTCCCAGCACTGGGACCACAATGTCACTCTTACACTTTCTGGGTGAGTCCCATCTAAAATGCCATGAAATGTCCAGGTATATTTCATGAGCAAATCAAGAGCTTATTCGTTCTATCGTTTGTTCTGTAAAGCTATCTATCGTTCATTTTATCATTCTATCAATCCTTCTGCCTTTTGTTTGTTTGTTTGTTTGTTTGTTTGTTTGTTTGTTTGTTCTACCATTCCATCCATCCATCCATCCATCCATCCCTATATATATATATATATATATCCATCCATCCCTATATATATATATATATATATATATATATATATATATATATATATATACAGGTCCTTTTCAAAAAAATTAGCATATTGTTAAATTTAATTTAAAGTTCATTATTTTCTGTAATGTACTGATAAACATTAGACTTTCATATATTTTAGATTCATTACAACACAACTGAAGTAGTTCAAGCCTTTTATTGTTTTAATATTGATGATTTTGGCATACAGCTCATGAAAACCCAAAATTCCTATCTCAAAAAATTAGCATATTTCATCCGACCAATAAAAGAAAAGTGTTTTTAATACAAAAAAAGTCAACCTTCAAATAATTATGTTCAGTTATGCACTCAATACTTGGTCGGGAATCCTTTTGCAGAAATGACTGCTTCAATGCGGCGTGGCATGGAGGCAATCAGCCTGTGGCACTGCTGAGGTGTTATGGAGGCCCAGGATGCTTCGATAGCGGCCTTAAGCTCATCCAGAGTGTTGGGTCTTGCGTCTCTCAACTTTCTCTTCACAATATCCCACAGATTCTCTATGGGGTTCAGGTCAGGAGAGTTGGCAGGCCAATTGAGCACAGTAATACCATGGTCAGTAAACCATTTACCAGTGGTTTTGGCACTGTGAGCAGGTGCCAGGTCGTGCTGAAAAATGAAATCTTCATCTCCATAAAGCTTTTCAGCAGATGGAAGCATGAAGTGCTCCAAAATCTCCTGATAGCTAGCTGCATTGACCCTGCCCTTGATAAAACACAGTGGACCAACACCAGCATCACTGACTGTGGGTGCTTGACACTGGACTTCAGGCATTTTGGCATTTCCCTCTCCCCAGTCTTCCTCCAGACTCTGGCACCTTGATTTCCGAATGACATGCAAAATTTGCTTTCATCCGAAAAAAGTACTTTGGACCAGTTTGGAACTACCAAATTGTGCATAAGGGACATCCAAAAAGGACATCAGTTGGAACATTTTTCTTGTTTTTAACATCGGCCAACATTTAAATTTTGAGTGGCTAAAGTTCTATCCGCTCCTGAGGAGTTGTAGATGCAGATATCTGTGCCACGTGTTCAGTGTTGAAACAAACAGCATGGACCCTTTGAGATGTCTCATTTTAGAACACCTCACGTTGCTCCTTCTCATGCAAGACAAGCGCCACCTGTGAACTGATCTCAAAGACTTTTATTTAAGGCAGGACATCTGTTTCAGCTGTCTGTTGCCACTAATTTATATTTTTAAGATGAGACGGTGTTATTACATTAATAAAAATGAACTATTTAGTTTTTCGCTTCAGAGATGATTTAGGCCTGTATTTTTTGGATGGGATGTTTTCCTCAGGCAACACATCAAGATTCAAAATGTATATTAGTGATCAATATATAGATATTTGATCAGATACGGCAGTGTGGGATACCTTAATATGTGTGTTATATTGTTTACTGTCAATTACTGGTATTGACTATAGTTATTCCATGTGTTTTATGTGTAGAAAAGAAAATTTGCGTACAATTTCAGGTTTACATACTGTACACTGCAGAGTAGTAAGTAAGATGGTATGATCAAATTTAAAGAGGACAACTTTATCCAATCACATTTTAATACAGCTGACAAGATGAGCAGGGAGGAATAATAAATATCACCTTTTGCATAATGGTGCTTTCATTCTTAAGATGCAAGACCCTAAAAATCCCACACTATCACTCTTTAAGGAGGGGAAAATTCTCACATCGGTTCTGTTTACCCAGAGTTGCTTTACAAATTCAATATAACATTGTTGTTGATTTTTAGAGAATTTCTTCTATTTGTCATTCTAGGGATTCAGCCGCTGCTTTATCAGTGATGGTCGATTAGATACTGAGTGCTGAAATCTCCATCTGTTTACTCAGAAGCACTCAGGTGTTGGAGTGTTGATTAGTCGGGTTATTTGACATGGTTGCGACAGCTGCTGGACAAGGAAGGGATTTGATCGACAGAAACCATTTATTTCTCTACGGTCTGATGTTTTATTCTGCTCTCTAGCATGGTATCATTTGTTTGAAAGACTAGGGCCCTTGTAGTGTAATAAAGAGATGCCTGCTTGTGGGTGTCTTTATTTCCAGCAGTACTGCTGTCTCATCCTCAGATTGCTCACCCACGGACTGTTCACAGAGCAGCTGATGCACATTGCACACAAAAACGTGAACTTGTTGATTGACCGACTTAAAACACAGTTTCAAGGCTTTGTGGTGTTCGCGTTTTTATCAGTCCAGCGTTAAACGGTTGTGTTTTCAAGGTAGTAGACAGAAACTATAATGATAATTTAATAATAATAATAACTATTATTATTATTGTTGTTGTAGTTGTTATATACATCATAATTTGACTAATGACAAAGAAATGTATAAAGTATAGAATACATACACTACCATTCCAAAAATATTTTTAAATGACATATTTTATGCTTATCAAAGCTGCATTTATTTGATCAAAAATAAGTAAAAAGTACAATTTTGAATTTACACTTACATTAGAGATTAAATAACACGTTATTTAATAATTGTGTTATTACACTTAAAAAAATCTTTTACCATTTTAATGTATTATTTATTTAACATGTAATTCATTTCTGAAATGGCATAGTTGAATTTTCAGCAGTCGTTACTTCAGTCGTCAGTATCACTTGATCCTTCAGAAATCATTCTAATATGCTGAATTGCTGCTCAAAGAAAAATTTCTTATTGTTATCAGTGTTGAAAATAGTTGCTTAATATTTTTGTGGAAACATAAAACTTATAGAACAAATAGAATGTTCAGAAAAACAGCATTTTTTTTAAATAGAAACTTTGTTTTATGCATAACCTTGTCTTCACGGTCATTTGAATGCATTCTTGCTGAATAAAAGTATCAATTTCCAAAAATAAAAGTCTTACTTAGCCCAGACTTGTACATATATTCCCTTGTCAGTGCCTTAAAAACACTCATGCTTGCTACACACTGGCACAGAATGGAAGGAAGTATGCTCTCATGATTATTGTCTGTAAACCACAAACATTCAGCCATGTTGTTTATGTTGAGGCAGATTTGTTTGGACCCTTGTCATCGCCACGGAGGAGTTCTGAGTGGGCGCTGTCACCGCAGGGGTCTTAGTCACAATCCACTGCTTTTCTGATTCCCTCATTGCCATCTTCTGTAATGCCTCCACTACGTGGTCATGTTAGTGCTGGAAAACCCGATGATTAAAATTTACAAAGGCTTGAATTTCAACACATACACGATCAAAGCTTTTGATGGAATTGGGTTTTTGGAGTACTTTAAAGTACGCGTTTACATTCTTAGTGTTTGCAGAGTTGAGTTGGACAAGTCTTCTGCAAGTCTTGTTCCTGATAATTTATGTGTATTGGACCGTTACGGTTTCATTTAAAACGGCTGTGGGAATGAATGATTGCAGCTGTAATCCTGACATTCAGTTAGTCTCCTCTTGTCCGTCATCTGCCCTTGGTCAGGTGACTGCGCCTGTAACGTTAAACTCTGCACACGCTTTGTCCTCTTGCAGAACCTGCTGTCTTTCTGTGGCTGGCTGGCTGACAGAGAAGAGAGCAGTGTGTGTTGCTCCACAGGGACCTTGCACACCTGCTGCATGGGTTATATTACCTTTCCTAAAATACCACGAGTGCCAGGCGTGCCCAGGGCACGTGGAGGACATTTGAGTGACAGTGTCAAACCTTGGTAACAACATAGATGATGTCCATGCTAATGCGTTAACGTGAGGCACCATATGATAGCCACATGAATCAGCGTGGTTTAGTGATTTATCACAACTGTTTCTCAGGAGGAATTCAAACCTTTGACCTTGATTTAGCTATTTTGTTACAGGAAGGTAGATTTTAAGGCTCTAGGGTGTAGTGTGCTTCAATTAAAACATTCTCAAGTATCTCACAGCCAGATGGATACAATAATATTTCAAATACTTTTTTTTCTTTTATGTATATATTTGTTTGTTTAGTTATTTATTTTTTATGGGTTTGTTTGGTTTATTTAGTGGTTTGTGTTTGTTTGGTTCCGTTTGGTTTGTGTTTTTGTTTTCACTTGGTTTTGTTTGGTATCTGTTTGTTTGCTTGTTTTGTACTTTTTTTTGTTTAGTGGCTTGTTTTTTTTCATTTGGGTTTGTTTTGTTGTGGATTGGTTTCGGTTTGTTGTTTTGTTTTGTCTTGCTTTGGTATTGTTTTGGGTACCTTTTCTGTTTTATGAGATTAAAACAATAACCCTTTCTTCTTAAACCTTTTTAATTATTGTACACTTAGTGTGCAAGCTCAGTCTAGGTGTTTCTCATAGCTGTTTTCTCAAGCTAAAGAATGGTCACTCTTATGTTAGTATGGCAAATCCACCACATCGCATGCGCCTTTCTCCATATTATTTGACCTTTGACCTTGTCCTGAACTTTAAACCTTACTAATGGGACTTTCAGTGTATTCACGTACCTGCAATTATCATTAAAGGGATAGTTTAGTAAGATTTATGTAACATCTAGGCCCTTTTATTTCTCTCTCTCTCGCTCTCTCTCTCTTTCTCTCTCTCTCTCACACACACACACACACACACACACACACACAAGTTGGGTTTCCATGTTTTATGGGGACATTCCATAGGTGTAATGGTTTTTATGCTGTACAAAAAAAAAAGGTTTTCTATCACCCTACACCAACTTCATTATGTATGATTTATAAGCCTGTTTCCTCATTAGAACCAAAAAATGTTCCAACAAGGATTTTGGATATTGCCATCTTTGTGGGGACAATATCACACACACACCCATACTTAAACATTTACTTCGCTATCTAGACTATTGTTTTAGGGACGTCACGATACCAAAAATCTAATAGTCTGTACTGATACCACTAAAAGTACACAATACTTGATACCAAGTCTATACCACAGGAAGAAAATAACAATACTACTTAAACATGAACTCCTTTACTTAATATAACAAAAACACAATATTACTTGACCTTCAAATAATACACACACAAACACGCATGCACTCGCCCGCACACACACATACACACCTATACCCTGAATGCAAGCATTAGTTTAAATTCACTGACATACTGGCAGGATGATTTTTTTTTTTTAAACAATTAGCATAAACAACAATTGTTTAAACCAGTAATATTAGCCAATAATGTGAATAAGGATAATCCACGGACGGATACACAACGAATGAAGAAGCTGTAAGCTGTCAGACAGTAATGTGTGCGTGATCATGCGCAGCGCTTGTGCTTTCAAAGCTGCGCACTCTCATTTAAATCTCACACAATCATATTAATATATCGTCACCAACTTCCACGTGTAGTTCTTCTGAGTGCTTTTAGGCGTTTTTTTCTTTCTTCTTTACCCTTTGAGGACCAACAAAAACATCTCCAGGTGTATGCTCTGCCTGCCCCGTCAGTTCTAGAAGAAATGCAGCCACGCTCGCTACCTTCGGTGCCATCGTTACTTACGCTACTGAAGAAAAACCAAGTACCGGCAGGATTTAAAAACGTTTATACCAACTTTGTACTATAGTATAGGTTCTAGTGACATCCGTAATACCTATTTAGAATTTATTATAAACTACATAAACCTGTGCCTATAAGAGAACTTTGTGCATTTTTATAATTACTAAAAGTATTTCTGCTTATGAGTCGTTTTTTAAATTCAGGATATCCCAGCTGATCCCAGAACGAGGTTTTGTCAGATTTAGATCACTTCTGGGGACAATTTCCTCCCCAAAATATAGCCAAGCAAACCTTAAAACATGCACACACAGGTTAAACACACATTTAGCAGAACGGATTTGGCAGGATCTCATAAAAGGGGCCATAAGTCCAATTTCTTTCTTAACTTTTTCCTCTTGTGGTCTACTGTTTTTATTCAGGGTGCATATTTGTGGTAAAGTGGGATTTTAATCGCTTTTAATATGTCGCTAATTGCCTGCTAATAGCTACTAGTCGGACACATTTCGGAAGAGTGACCTCCAATAAACAACCCCCTACCCCCCAAAAGACTGTTATGAAAGGTTTTGTAGGGCGTTTAGACGGAAAATGGCCTTCAAATTTTTTAGCTTCACCTAAGGGGATCGTTTTTATCTTGTTCAGATACAATAAAGTTTTCAATTGACTTTTTGATGAAGTTGTTACTCCCTAATCCCCCAAATGATTAAATATACTTCAAGGTAGCACTTAAAACACATCAGAGCCTTGTGGTAAGTTTTAAAAGGCGCTAGTTTTTGATGTTAATTATCCGGCTGTCTCTCACGTCTGCGTCTGCTCTGTATGTGGAACTCTGCAGCGATTGCCATGGCGACTCCAGGGTGTGAGTTCTCTCGCAGCTGTCTCTACTACGCTTGTTATTCCCTGTTTCTTTGAAACATAAGTTTTGCCTTAATGAGGGAATAGTTAGACACCTCATAACATGTGTATGGTGTGTTTCGCTGCTTAGGTTGACCTTTAACCGGGCTAATGAGCCTGTTTTTCATATTGAGAGTAAAACGTTTAGTATAAGCTCTGTGGGCCTGCCTGCGCTGCCACTGTGTAATGTTCTTTCCCAGTAAAAGAGGGACAACTTTTGAAGTGATGCTCTATTAGTCTACATTACCAAACTATGTTAACTTGATGTATTTTTGAGTGAAATGGGATATTGGTGTAACTTGGTTTTGTTCATTGGAAATTAATTGGATTTTGATAGCTGGTCTATACTGTAAATGGTTTGAGGACTTAAATAAGAGCTTGGTGATGTGAACAAGTTGTTCATGGTGCGGAGCAAATTATTATATTCTGATGAAGAATTATGAAGATAAATAAAAAAAAAATTCTTTGAAGTCATTTGGATTTTGTGTTGACTTTGTTGAGAAAGGAAAAAAGCATATTCTGCAGCTTTGATACATTGAGTCCATTGCCGTAGGTTTGACTAGTGGCTTTACAGATATTTTAAGCTCTTTCATACTTTAATTCATAGTAAATCTTTAAATAACTTGAGTAACATTATTCCAGCTTTGATGTCCACTAACATGTCTCTTGATGCCTGGAACTAAGTTCTGCATTGCATTCATTATTTATGTTATTTAGTTATTTTTATCTTCAAATGCTGCATGTTACAGAACCGTTTCCTTGAATCTAAGTTAATAACGTGCTGCTGATGCTTAAAATCCATATCTTTTTAAAATATATAAAAAATGCAAATAATGACTTGAATAGATTTAGTTTTTTAATTAAAAATACAGAGTTTTTTTTTTCTTTGTGAGGCTTAATGTCAAAAATGTCTAGGCAAATAGTTCGATTTTTATGTATTTATTTCTGTATGCATTTATTTCATTTTTAATTGTTATTTAGATTTTTTTTTATTGTATTTCTAATTTGTATATGTAGTTTTTTAATTAAATTCTTATATAAAAATAAGAAGGAAATGTGAATTTGTTTATGAAAAGGCTAGGTTAGTTCAGGTCAAATTGAGAAACCCTCATGATATTCGGTGATTCAGAAACCCTATCGATATTTCTGAGGTTTCATGTAAAAGTTCTTGTAATCTTGATTTGAAAAGCAAATTACTGGCCAGGTCAGAAGGCTAGGGAGTCAGTGTTGTGTTGATATGGTTTTCTCTGCACAGATGCAGTGGACTCATTGCATGCGTGTAATGTAGTTGTTTTTAGAGGAATTGTTCCAGTGTTCGTCTCTGTAGCAACAGTGATGTGGACATTTAGTTTCCCATAATGCTGCAGAAGTTCATAAACAATGAGAGCTGAAACTCAGTTTTCAAACCCAGGCTTTATTTGTCTGATTAGCTTCTTTGCTTTAGTTTGGTTTCATGTTCTCGTCGTCTCTGCAGCTTGTTTTTCTAAAACTAAAGCACATTTTGTTATCTGTTGTGCCGCTCTGATAATAAATTAATCATTATCGTCTATCAATCTCCATTGTCTCATATACAACACTCTCACACGCATACAAGATAAACATAAACATGTACAGGTTTACAGCACTTTCACCTCTGTTTCACAGCCATTGGCTGCGTCCAGCTCCTGTGTGTGTGTGTGTGTGTGTGTGTAAAAGTCAGCCAGCGCCACAGGGGATTTGTTGTCTAGTCTGATTGATTGACAGTTCATGTCACCAAGAGAAGAGGCCTCATGGGAGTGTACGGCCACAGGGGGAATTTGTTTAACCCTGGGATTACACACGTTCAGGCCATAAAGGACCTCATATATATTCATTAAGCCGACACCCCTGTCACTTTGACATGGATTTGTGTTATTGCATCAGAGAAATGTTTCAATCATAATGGGCCACTCTCTCTGGGCAGTAAATAGATGCAAAACACAAGAAGATCATTTGAACAGCATTTCTATAATGGTGAGTGTGTGATGAATACAAATTGTGGCTAACATGACATGTCTATATATATATTTATATACATTGTCTGGGACGTGTTTTCTCTATTCAGTCATGAATAAATATTCATACATTAAAATATACTGTGTTTAATGACCTTATTTTTTGTAGTCCATGAAAAATATAGGTTTGCTCTGGTTCAGTTGTATTTGGTTTCGCTCGGGCAGGAAGAACAGGGTGTCAAAACGTCAGCTTATTCAGGAAATGACACTTTTTTTTTTCTGGGCTCCAGGTTTATCAGCTCTGATAAAATGTCAGTTTTAAAGATCCAATGATTCTGGATACTTGGCTACATTGTATGAATATTGTGGCATTAAATAATATTGTATTTCACACCATAGGGTAAATCCTTCATGGCATGCTGTGCTGATTATATTTAAGATAAATTACTATACAGAAGATAGTATTTTCATTGACTTAAGAATTTATAGTCTGTAATCAGATTTGTGTGGGGGGGTTTTTAGTGCTGTTTTTCTATATCGATTTTCCCCATGAAAATTTCTTTCTTCTCCAGCCATACTCAATTCAGTTGTTTTTTTTTTCTGTATGAGACATATTAAAAAGAAAATTTAATGTCATCCTCAGAGTATTATACAGCTTTATTTTTACATTACAAAATAATGCCAAAGAAGTGTAATTGTATATGATTGTGTATTGTGTGGTTCTCTATTTTTAATCAGGGACCTGATTTTAATACAATACCTTTCAAAAGTTTGGAGGTTGGTAAGAGATATAGTTATATAGATGGACTATATCGATCTATCTCTATCTCTCTATCTATATATCTAGAACACTTGTTCCTGTGATCAAAGCTGAATTTTCAGCGTCATTACTCCAGTCTTCAGTGTCACATGATCCTTCAGAAATCATTCTAATATACTGATTTTAGTGTTCAATAAACACTTATTATTATCAATGTTGAAAACAGCTGTGCTGCTTCATATTTCTGTAGAAACTAATACAGTGTGAAATTGAATGCATTCTAGCTGAATAAAATTAATTTATTTTAATAATATTACTCGGATTAAATATTTAAATTATAATGTATATTTCAAACCACAGTTTCTTTATTTTTGTTTTTAACAGTTGATGAATTGTCATGTTTTCCATGTGTTTTCTCTCTGGCTTTTGTTTTGATTCAGCTCTTTGGGTTTTGGGCTCAGTTTCAGACACTCCAGATGTCTTAGTGTGGCCACCTGATACCTAACCTGGGGTCAGATAGCCAGATGCACTGAACCTGCCGGCCCTTTCCTAAAAAACCTACTGAGGTAAATGAAGAGGGCAAGTGGTGGCTCGCCCTGTCGCCCTGGAAACACTAATCATGTCTTCCAGCTTGATTGTGTCTCGGACTGTAGACAGGCAGCATCGATCTGGCTTTCTGATTGGAGAATCACTTATGGTCTGCTGATCTATGTTTTCTCATTCTGATTCACTACAGCAGTATTTCCATATTCAATTCAACCACTGCAAACTCTTAGATTTACATTACTACTACAGCAAAGTGGCCACACATGTTTTATTTTCCTTGCTTTAAAGGATATCAAAAAAGTGCACTTATCATATTTTATGAGGCAATGGACCATGCAGTTCATGAATCTGTGCAAATTAAGCAGTTGGATAAAAAATTATAGTACAATTGAAATAATACTTGCGAATCTGACTATTGATTATGAATTTAAACATATAATATCAAGCATGTTCTGGCTTGTTGTTTTGTTCTTCAATATTTTTAATTAAAATAAATAGCTACATGAATTAATATTAATTTAAACACACACATATATATATATATATATGATAAAATGACAAATCAAAACATTTGAAATGTTATGTCACTTCAGTTCAGATGTTTTTGAAGTGTTTTTGTTGTTTGGTTCTATACAGCCAGCTAATAATAATATGCTACTATTACTTTCCTACACTATGAATTCCCTGTTTATGGCCTTGTTGGAAAACAAATGGCTTAAAGGAATGAAACAGGTTGCCTCAGCATAGCTTGACTAGATTCCACCCCTAAGGCTTCACTCATCTTATTCATTTACGAAACGTGATCAAGATGGCATGAACAATCATAAATCATGCATTCACCTTTGATGATGTTGATGATGTATTTGGCCCTGACTGTACTTTTTCTGCCAGCGCTTAACAATAACATTCATCTTGATGTAACTCTATCCTCTGTTGTGTTTACGTAGCGTAGCACATTCCTGGCCCGTTGCATCAACACGCTTCTCCTGTAGGTCCATTCCCCGTCGTGCATTATCTCGACGGCTTTACCAGACCGAAATGAACAGTCTGAGTTCATGCGGTATCTTCTGCCTGTCTTCTTTCAAACCCCCACTGGTGCTCCTCGGAGCCAAACGCTCATTGTTTAGTACTAAAGAGGCACGCCGATGTTATTGATGGCCGTTCTAAGTAGCAGAAGGAGGAGGAGGATAGCTTGGAAACAGAATCTAGGTCAGTCTGGCCTGCGTGATTCATTGATTCTGATGTGTGTCCATTTTCTGGTTTCTCCCTCTGTATCTCTGTATTGTTAATTGCTGGGTGACTGATCGCCCTAAATCTTTCTGTGGCCGTCTGCCAGAACGGGTTTTTGCTTGGAACACCTGTCCTCGGGCTTGCTTTTAAGCGAGCGGAGGCCTCAGCCTTTTTACCAGGGCATTGTGGGAAGGATGGTTGGAGGAAAAAACACAATAGACTGGAAGTGGACAAACAATGAACCTGCAAGAATGTTACTGAACTAGAACCAGGTCACTGTTTTGATTTCAATATACACCACTGGGCAAAAGATTTGAACAATTCCAGTTGATTAATGTTATTTTTTTTAAATATACTGTGATTAGACATGATGAAATATTACAATGTAAAATAACTGATATTTTTCTAATATTTGTATTAAAACATGACAAAAGATTTCTATTTTAAAGCGGTCATATGACGTTGCTAAAAATAACATTATTTTGTGTATTTGGTGTAATGCAATGTGTTTATGCCGTTTAAGATTCAAAAATGTAAGGTTTAAGGTTCAAAAACATTATTTTCCACATACTGTACTTTATTGTTGCTCCTCTATGCCCCCCTTTCTGAAACGTGCCGAAATTTTACAAAGCTCATCACTCTGAGAAGCGAGGTGTGCTCTGATTGGCCAGCTATCCAGTGTGTTGTGATTGACCAAAAAACTGCATGTCATGTCAACTGCTGAGATTTGTGATTCTTCACTTCAGTGGAATAAAAGAGAGCAAAGGACTGGCGTTTCTTCCAGTGTTTTAATCAGACACGCCACCAAGTTTCTACAATTTTAACGAACTTTGGCTATTTTAACATTTCATATTCAACAGCGAGATGACACAAAAACAATAAAACCCATTAAAAAAATGGCATTTGTTGCATCCAGTGGGGACATAATTACTGATTATAATGACTTATACTGTCTTTTTATCCATTGCGTTGCATCGCGCCGCGTAAACATTACCATGTCTGCATTTGTGATCAGAGAAATGACAAACAAGCTCTACTCTGCACTGCTCAAAACTTGTGTTTGAATAGTCAGTGGCATATTCTTTAAATAAGAAAATGTACTTACAGGCTGTGAGTCAGAAGTGCCAGACTGTCCTTGCAAAGTTGGAATTGCCCCACTTTATAGAAACAGCCTTTGTGCAAGCCAGCATTTTAGGCTACTCTTCCAGGTTCAGGAAATAGTCCTCCATAAAATGCGCTACACACACTCTAATATTTGGGTTGAACTGTTCTGGAACAGTGTTGTAAATACAACTTAACCACTTATTTCTACACTGACACTGAAGACTAAAGTAAAGATGCTGAAAATTCAGCTTTGCATCACAGAAATAAATGACATTTTAACATATATTAAAACAGAAACCCGTTATTTTAAATTGTAATAATATTTCACATTATTTGTGTTTTTACTGCGTTTTTGATCACATAAATGCACATGAGCCTTCTTTAAAAAAATGTAATTATTCCTAAAACTGAGCTTTTTTGACCATCTCTTATGATAGTGCACACTTATGATAGTGGAAATGGTTGACATCTGCAATTTCTTTTAGCCACAAAAATAATCTTAATCAGTTAATCAGGAATTTGGTTCAGATCTGTCTTGTTCATGTTTTTCTATGCATCTAAATCTGAAGCTTTATTAGGGAAATGAATTGGCGCACAGACTCCTGACCAAAGGAGGAAATCCGGCCGTTGTGTGTCCGATCCAGCACTCACCCCCCACCTCCAAAGCGGCAGCTGCACTCTGAGATCTCACAGAAAGACGTAAAGGAAGTCCGGCTGAGCTTTTTGATGTTCTGTCAGCTGCTTACATTCACTACTAGCAGTTTGGACGGTGTTGTAGATGTTTAGCCTTATAAGCTGATGTCTTTCTGGTCCATTTTATTAATGCTTCGATAATCATAAAATAATAGGTTTGAGTTCCATTTCTGGGAGAAGAAAAATGCCTAATCAAAACTCAACTTGTTTAGTGTTTGTCTGAAAAGAGGACAGGCAGCAACCTTATATTGTACCTCTTTAATTGTACAAAAAGCAACATGTGATACTGCCATGCTTTAAAGGGTTTGACCAGCGAAGAGCAAAGTCATAGAGATCACATCTCTGCCCTTCAGTTGGGCTGTATCCTGCAAATAGTAGCATTCTTATCAGCATAGAAGAAGAGCGTTAGAAATATCAAGAATTTAAAAATATTTATTTGCTGCTTTTATCTGTTAATTTTATATTTGATTTGTTTTTGTTTAGTTTTTAGTGTTTTTAGTTTTCTTTGTTGGATCAGCATATTCATAAGACATTTTTGTCTCTGTTTTAGCAGCTGCACATATATGGATTCGGTATGACATTAAACAACACAATATACTATTCTAGTTCTCCATTAGTTTTTGCAAATGAGGAGGTTTGTAGTTTACTTTGAACATCCATTCTGAGCAGATACTGGATGGTGGTTACAGTTCCAATGATAATTTAAGCATCAGTGTTTCTTAAAATAGATGTAAAGATATTTCGTCTCAGCAGTGCATCGATGTCCCTTTATCCCGCGAGTCTGTTGATTTCTGTCTGTCTCTGGATTATTCATGAGAAATCGAATGCAGCACCTGACCAGGTTATTTTTTGCCCGTCGTCCTGAAATCGAACCCCAAGGAAACAAGATAAATGTTTTTTGTGGGTGTGTGATCACGAGGAAGCCAGAAAGATGTTTTAACCTCTAAAACTGCTTACCACACAGAACAGCTTCTCCTTGCTTTCCTTCATATAATCCCAGGATTCAAAATGTCCTTGCATTGCGACACACATTTCTCATAATTTAGCACATTTCCCATATTTTTTATTACAGTAATGCAAAAATTATTGTAATTGTTGTGTTTAAAATATATTTATTTACTTATTAGTTTTATTCATTTTGTTTTACTGCCTTATGCTATTTTTCATTAAATAATCATATTATTAGTTATTTTTTACTAATGAGAATCATCTTCGAGAATCATGAGAATTACTAAAAAGTCAAGATACATTAAGAAATTAGTCATTGGAAATAATGGAGAAAATGATGATTAATTGCCAAGAAAATGATGTCACAATTCCAAAAATCTTATTGGTCATTCAATAAGCTTCAGGTTCTTTATACTAAATGTTTTTTTTTTTCTTTGATTTGGAGTGAAATGGGAATCTTTTCAGGTTTTGTGAGATTCAAGGGTAGAACAAGAAACCATCCATAAAATCGCTCCTGGGTGCTTCATAATAATATGAGAGTATGATTTTTATCGTATAACAAGACTCCTCAGCGGTCAATTGGTCTCAGAGGACAGGTGTAAGCGTGCTTCTTAAGAGACCTTTGCACAAAAGAGCTTCTCAATGTCACATATGAATGCATGTGAAGGCAGTAATAGTATATGATGTGGAGGAGCTAATGGCCCGTCTCGTTCTGGTTTCTAGTCTGTCTATTCATCGTGACCGAGCCCCTCAAATGCTCTGTCTTACCCCCACCATTTTCCACCAGCATGATGTTCTACTGTTGCTATGCAACGCTCTGCTGTCGCTTAGTGAAGCATTAATTAGAGTGTTAAATTTGAATACCGTCGTTATCGCCTCTCAGGATTGCCACGACTGGCATATTTGCACTCAACTTTAAGATTGTACCACAGTGGCTGGAAAAACCACAGATTCCATCCCATTCACCATTACTGCAGGGTTTTTATCGTATGCACAGCTAGAGACTAATGTCAAGAAGCCTTTTAGTTTACATAATCCTCACAGAATCAGCAAAATAACAAAAAATGATGCACCATTTTAACACATTTCACGTTGATCACGTATGTATGTATGTATGTATGTGGCAATTTATATGATTTGATTTCTCTCTATCATCATCAGCATTTAATGAATTTGTATATCTGTCGTTTTATTTTTTTATTTATTCTATTTTGTATTGGACAATTATTTCTAAGATTTTAATTCGTTCTTTCTTTCATACTTGGCAATTTATATGATTGTATTTCCAAGATTTTCTCTGTCTGTTATTGTCATCATCATCATCAACATCAATTAATTAACTTATGTATTGTTGTTTTTTTTGTAGTTTATTTTGTACGGCACAATATTTATTTATTTGTAAATACATAAAATACTGATTCTGCAGTTGACGTGTAAAACATCAGGTGGTACAGTGTTCCTCAGATTGACCCTGCATGGCATCACCTCTGAACAGCAGCACACGGCCAGCTCTGTGCTTTCCCCCTGATTTGTATTCTAAAGGTGATGCCAGGAACCATCATTTTCCTGACAGCTAGAGTGGGAAGTGGGCCGTGTTCCCTCACAGCAGCTGAGAGAGTGTGGACTGGAGCACTGCCACATGCAGGATGGGATTTCAGGAGCACTAACCCGACTGGGACTGCAGCCGCAGAACGGGCCCGTCCTGCCCAATTATATTACGACCTCCCCTCGTCCTGCCTCATGCATCTCCACTCCATCCGGTCACCTAATGTGAGCACTGTACGGCTGGCAGTCTGATCAGAGAATGTTTTTACCCTTCTATGAATAGACTAACCTCTTCATGCTTCATATGACACTAAACAGGCCTAGATTGGAATATACTCCTCCAAAATCAGCATTCAGACTCTTTTGGCTGGTAATTGTAGCTAAAAGTTGATACGTTTAACTCCGCTCAGCATCTCCCAAACTAAACACAGGAAGCTGTGTCACAGCAATGCCATAAATTTCTCTTCCTTTTAGCGGCAACGGTGGCACAATTTATAACCCCTGCCACTCTCAAGTCTGAAAGAGAGAAAGTTCTGTGTTGTGTGCAGAGGCAGTAAGTGGGTAGATAAGGGAACACTGTGTCATTAATCATTGTGTAAATAGTTTTAGGTAATGATGTATAAGCAGGTCTACAGTAGTGAAGGTGTAGTACATTTTCTTGTGTTATTATCTAAATTAAACAGTAGCTTTCTTTCATTGCTTTTAAATGACTCCTATACAGGATCCAAAAATAAATTCTTGGTCCACTTACCAAAAGTGGGTGAATTGAGAGAATATAAGGCCCATAAATATCTATACCAGCAATGAAACTAATATATAGGGAGAAAAATATGTAATGTTTTATGTATAATATATATATTATTTATAGCATATCTGTTTACTTTATTTTACTTTATTTTAAATTTTATTTTTTATTTTAATTTATTTTATTTGTTTTATTTTAACAAACATATATACACAAATTTTACACTTGGGTAAAAAAAAAATCAGTAAAATTCTTTAAATATTTATTTAAAGAATTTTACTGATTGTATTTTTTAGCCAAACAAGTGTAAAATCAGTGTATATATGTTTGTAAAAAAAATAATAATATATATATATATATATATATATATATATATATATATATATATATATATATATATATATATATATATATATATATATATATATATATATATATATATATATATATATATATATATTATTATTATTATTTAAATATTAAATAATTTTACTGACACCAAATTTGGAACGGTAATATGCAGCATATGTATTTTTTATCTGTTAGCTTCCAGTCAGACCAACAGGCTTTATAGTGCATGCACTGAACTGTCCAAACTCACAGAAACTTAAAGCCCTTCACATCAGCGGTGAAAGGCGAGGAGACACCGGCCAATTATTTTGACTGTGTGAATCAAAGTAAGAAGTGAAGCAGGGAATTCTTTAAAAAGCAGCGAGAACAAACGGGCAGGGGCTCTTTTTGAAGATGTGTGGACTCTTTGATTTCAGGTTCTCCCTTAAATCTGTTCAAACCCTCGGCTGCGATGCCTGATGCCCCCCACATCACCTCACATCACACCCGCCCAAAACCCCCTGCTGGCTGACTCTCTTCATGGGCTTCTGCCTGGGCAAAACTGGTTTGCAATTTGTTTAGATAAAGCTTCATTTTCTGGTAATTATCACTCTACGCTGTAGCCTGTGGCACAATCATGTAGACTTTAGATTACTAGCGAGATTAGATGGAGAAAAAACACAACTGAATTCAGACAGTTTGACCTCTTATACTATCTTATATTATGATTACTCTAGAATACATTTTTTAGTGTTGGTGGTGTTGATGAGCATGACTATTGTGAAACTTGGTGAAGCAGCATGTTGTATTTCTGTCTGTTGAGATGAATTGTCACTGTCTCTTGATTTTTTGTTTTTTTTTACCTTTATGTAAACTGTGTCCATAGATGAACTCTGATGACTTATAGGGAGAATAATGCACACTGTTCTATTCTCAGTTTGAAACGCGACACACCTTCACGGCTCAGGTGATGTCTTGGCTGTTTGTCTCGACTGCTTGTTTGTCCCGGGAGTCGTCTCAGTCTCAGACAGCAGTTTCAGTCTCGTTGGCTTGCTTTGCCACAGTTTGTGAGAGTCAGGTGCATAGGTGTGTTTGGAAACAGAGCTGTAGTTCTCAGGCTGCAACAAGGAGCGCTTGTAGTTGGTGGATTTGCCAAAATATGTTTACTCCTGAATGCTTCCAAAGCATTTTTTTTTGTTTTGTTTTTTTTAATGAAATATTGGAGTTTTTTTTATATGCAATGTTATATTAAAAAAAGTAAAGTCGTGACGTATTGTCAAGTATGGTGACCCATACTCGAAATTGGTGCTCTGCGTTTAACCCATCCAAGTGCACACACACAGCAGTGAGTAGTGAACAAATGCACACACACACACACACACACACACACACCGTGAACACACACCCGGAGCAGTGGGCAGCCATGCTGCGGCGCCCGGGGAGCAATTGGGGGTTCGGTGCCTTGCTCAAGGGCACCTCAGTCGTGGTATTGAGGGTGGAGCGAGCGCTGGACATTCCCTCCCCCCACCTACAATTCCTGCCGGCCGGGGGCTCGAACTCGCAACCTTTCGATTACAAGTCCGACTCTCTAACCATTAGGCCACGACTTCCCCGTGAATTCATATTATTCATATGAATCAGTTTATTGTAATTTTAAATAAGTTTAGTATTATTATTATTTAACAAAAATAATAATTTTCAAATTCTCACTATTAACTAACTATTAACTTGGCTATTAACTTATGAACTAACTGCTTATTAATAGTAAGGTAGTTGTTAAATTTAGTTATGGGGTTGGAATAAGGGATCTAAAATATGGTCTTGCACAATAAGGCATTAATATGTGCGTTATAAGCAACCAACACGCCCTAATAAACAACCGGCATGCTTGTAATATGCATGCTAATTGGTAGTGAGAATAGGTCCTTAAAATAGTGTTATCCCATGTTGCAGATTTCATGGAATTGAACTTCTGATTTCACTTTATTAAAAAATGAAAAGCATAGGTAGTCTCTCTGCATGAGTTTGCATCAGTTTGGGTGTCGTTATGGCAATCTAAAATAAAGTTCCCTATGCCAGAAGATCAGGATCAGGAAGCATCAGTAGATGGAGTGTGTATGCTGTGTTTATAAACAGAAGAGTTTGTTCGCTTTTGGAGCTCAAGTTTCTGCAAGCACTTTTAGAGCTGCTCTGTTGTGTTTGGAAAGGAAGTGATAGAGACAAAGGGAAGACGCTGTGTGTTTGCATAGCTCTGTGTGTGTGTGTGTGTGTGTGTGTGTGTGTGTAGGGGTTTTAACTGCATTTCCTCCCTCGCTCTATGTGAGGTTTTCTCTCAAAGACAAAAAATCTGGGGTCAAACTTGCACCAGTGTCTCCCTCTGTAAGTCTTTAGCTGTCCATGGACAAATTAGTGTGAATAACACACAAATGGCAGCATTGACCTGTCCACAAACTCTAGTGTGTTTCTACATGCTGTCATATTCTGGGAATGTGCTGTATGCATTCATACCCATTTCTATCTTCTATTCTTTGTTCTTCTTCTGTATGTGTGTGAGAGAGAGTGTTTTGTTTCATTGCACATGACCCAAACCTCGTAGTCACGAGACGACACCCCTGTCCCCCTCCCTTCCCGGCAAGCTCACTGTTCATTGGCTTTGTAGAGCAGTAGAAAACAAACTGCGTGCGATTCCTGTAACACTGCGCTGTGGGAGGCATTAGTCAAAGGGAGAGACTGTATAAAATATAAAGCTCTGCGGCTCTTGGCTCTTAGTCATTGACGCTCCTGTTGAATCCATCAACCTCAAAACGGTGGCTCAGGCCAGAGACTTTTATATGCCCGCAGTAGCTCTCCTGTAGCACTGTGTGACTTTTGGAAGTGTCAAAGACTTGAGAAGAGATACTTGACTTTACTTGATTGTTTTTGGTCCTTTTATAGATCTTTTTGCAGTCCAGATCATTTTATTAATTAAAAATACACTTGTCATTAGAGTTTAGGTTATATTATGATGGATGTACACTCATTATTAGTGGACAGTTATTTGATTGTTGTTGTTATTGGTGTGGTCAGCCATAGTTTATTTATTTATTTAAAATGTTTATTTTAATTACTTGGTATCAAATATAAATTATATAAATAAAAATTGTGTATATTTATTATGTGTATATATAAAGACAAACACATACAGACAAAAACAAATCTATTTTATTTTTCATTAAAAAAACTTGCTACGTGTACTGCGCTAGGCTAACTGAGACTCAAACACAGCTATTAAAAAAAGGTTCAAACGTTCACTGATGCTCCTGAAGGAAACACAATCCATTAAGAGCCCATCCATTAAGAACAGGATGAAGATGTCCAAATTTTTCTTATCTTGTAGAAATATATATATTTTTTCCATTTAGCACTGCCCTTCTGAAGCAACAGAAGATACTTTCCTGGAAGACAAATTAAGTACAATTTACCTTGATCTTCAAATTCCAAAAGTTTTCACCCCCCGGCTCTTAATGCATGGTGTTTCCTTCAGGAGCATCAGTGAATGTTTGAACCTTTTTTTAGTAGTTGTGCTTGAGTCCCTCAATTGTCCTCGGTGTGAAAAGATGGATCTCAAAATCATACAGTCACTGCTGGAAAGGGTTCAATAATGCAAAAGATGGTGGGAAAAATGTAAACATCTTTTATGTAAAATATCTTACTTAGGACAGTTCTAAATAAAAAAATCAGATCTTAAATATATCTTACATTTATTGATTTATTTTAAATTTATTTTTGGTAATTTATTTTTATTAATATAATTAATATTTTATGTATATATTTATTTTAAATATTTATATTTATTTTAAATTCTTAAATATCTTAAATGTATTTATTAGAATTTTATTTTAATTTTATTTAAATTTTTTTTATGATTTAAACAATTAATCATTGTTTTTGAACACACTTCAATTATAGCAATTTAACGTGAACAATTCTGGCATTAAGGTATAACATTTAATATACAGTGAAAAATGGCAGATGATCAGATTTTTATTTTTAGAATTTATTAACAATTGCAGATAATAAAACGTATTATTTCTAATTATACTTTAAATAAATTCAGCATATACATCACACAAGCACATTATTCTAAAAGTCCCATAATAAGCTATTTTGTTGTTTTTTGTTTTGACGGAGTGCTGTATTTTCCAGCATTTAAATGTGCATATTTGCATTCATTATCGTGCTAAATAAGGATCTGTATTTTTATGTGAGTAATGAAAATTGATCCACCCGTGCCTAATGGCAGTGTTTGTGAAACCTTTATGTAACCATTATTGTGTTTGGTGCCATTAATGGTAGCTGACCGCTACTAATGTGTGAATAGCATGCGGTTAAATTGAAGCGAGCAAACACAGTTCCAGTTAACATTTTAGATTATTACAAATAATTTGTTGCTACTAAAAGGAGCTTGGCACTCCCACTTCACCCTCCATGAAGCGTTGCAGCAGTATTTTCAACAACCTGCCGAGTGCAGTAAGAAAATGGCAGCGGCTCCCAGCCAGACTTCCATGTCTGCAACTAACATGACATCCCTCCTGCTGTGGCCCATCAGTCCGGAAGATACCGTCATCATGATGCAGGCTGATGACTTGTGGCGGGATACCTTTAGACTGTGTGTGTGTGTGTGTGTGTGTGTTTAACAGTGAATTAAGGAAGCCAGTATTCCTGCTTCATGCTGCTTTGATTCTAATAACACCGGCTGTTTCTTAACTGATTGGGGAGTTATAAAAGTTCAGAATATCTCCAGTTTGATGAGGAACATTTTATAGCTGATAGAGCCTGTAAATCTCTGTTTTGATGCCTTTTTGAAGTCTCTGCAGGTGTGTGAGATTTAGGCAGACTATGTTCTGCAGGCTGATCTGATTGCTAATGACTTCATAATCTTCAGAAATGTGTTGATCTGTAGTCCAGTGAGTCACTGCCTGATGAACAATGCTAGGTCAGTACAATGTGTGCATATGCCACTTACAAGAAACAACAACAAAACACTATGGTAGACTAATTGTTTAAAATGATAATACTTTGGTTTTATAGATGTAGTTGACAAATACTGTAGCCTATGTGTTATTACATTATAATAATAATAGTAGTAGTAGTAGTAGCAGTAGTACTCCTCCTCCTCCTCCTACTACTACTACTACTACTACTACTACTACTACTAATAATAATAATTTTTTTGACACACACACACACATGGTGAATGAGTACCATAATAAAATACCATGATAATTAGATAGAAATCAGTCCATGGTATCACCATGATATCATGCCCAAACTGCATGGTTGTACCATAGTGCCTTTTTTTTTTTTTTTTGGAAAGTTAGTTGACAACGATAAATGATGTATGAGTTCATAAATGTCTGTGTGTGTGTGACTGTAAACCCTGATATATACTTTTTCCCCTGAGGCACTTTCCCCCCCCACCATTTTTCTATATTTTTAGATTGTCTGTCCCACTCTGTGCTGATAGCCCTTCTTGTAATCCAGTTGGACAGTTTCACACAGGCCCCCCTCAACTGGGCAGGATTAGCAGCAGACACGCACGTAACAAAGCCGAACATTTGGCTTTGGCTCACCAGGACTCTGTCCGATTTCTGGCACACTTTTGGAGTGTGTCATTCGTCCCACTGCTATTGTTTAGCCCGAACAAATATCAAGGAGAGAAAGCAAAGCACGGCTAAATCATACTCATCCCCCTTCTCTCCCACAAACACTTACAGCCTCTGCCAGCACAGACAGACAGCAGGTCTTCCTAAAGCCTCACACTGAAGACTAGTCACAAACCCTTCATGATTAGCAAATCCACACTTCATTAAAACTGACAAAGTCTAAAAGATTTGACAATGTTTTCCAAAGATTTTTTTCAATTTTGGGAACATCAATGTCATTTTCGAACAATATTTTTGTATTTTTGTTTGGATGTTTGTCAAAAAATGTTCTTCAAATGATGTTTGTTTGTTTGTTTGTTTGTTTTTGTTTGCTTATTATTTATTTGTTGAAACATTTTCCACAATCTCAAATTATAATTGTTTGTTTTTGTTTTTCAAATATTTTCCACAGTCATTGTCAAGGAATGTTTGTTTGTTTGTTTACTTGGATTTGTTTTCAAATGTTTCCACTTTCAATGTCAAACGCTTGTTTGTTTGTTTGTTTATTTATTTATTTAGTTTATTATTTTTTTCAAAATGTTTCCACAATGTCAAGTGACGTTTCTGTTTGTTTGTGTTTTATTTACTGTTTAGTTTTAGTTTCAACAATTTTGATCAACATCAAGCAATGTTTATTTAGTTGGTTTTGTTTATTTGATTTTATTGCTTGTTTGTTTTATGCTGTGTTTTAGTTAGTATAAGCTCTCATTTGTGTTCATGCGTAATGAGTTATCGCACTTGAGGACCATAACAAAAGTATGAATTTGATGGTAACTTCAAACACCATTGGTTCTGATGGAGATGCTGCAGATGGGAGGATTTTGTAGCTCTTCTCAAGACTTCAGCTATATTAAAAAATGAGTGATAGATCCTTCTGCTGCTCCATTGCAGATGCCATTTTTCACTTTCCCAACTTTCAATCTAAGTTTCTCATTAGTTTGTGTGTCAGCTTTTCTACAGACCTCATTAAAGCATATGTCCAAGAATGAGGGACTGCTTTGGGGAATAGTGTTAGTCTCGTCACTCTCATGCTTAGGCACGGTTCACTCGGCAAACAGCAGCAAACCTCGCTACACTGAGTTATGTCTTCTCTGTTCTTCATCAGCTAGAAGAAGCACAGCCTCAGGATAAGGTCATCCTTTTCTTCATCTCTCATCTTCATTCAGAAGCTGTTGCACACCCCTTTTGCTCTCAATCTATCTAGTCTTCTTTCTACTTTGTATGTCTGCAACATTGTAAATGAAATTAATTATGATGGTATTTTCTATCACATTATAAAGTCATCTTGATAGCACATGCATATTTTCCACGTACTATGCTTTGAAACATATTAATTCAAATATTGCATACTATTTAGGATAGATAGCAATGCCCGAACTGAAGGGTGCTCGCCTGGTGTCCTTAGTTCACCCTTCAAGCACATTATGCATGAAATAAATCTACGTTTAACTGTGAGGTCACTTGTTTGAGAGTGCTTAGTTGGTCTAGTGGTACTAATGTTGCATAAGGTTTAAAAGGTCTTATATTTGAATCTCAGATAAGCTGACTTTTTAAGAAAAAATAGCGGGGGTGCATTTGGTTGTGTTTTTTGCTTTTTTTTTTTTCATTTTATTGGACTTGATTCGCTTGACCTTAGTTGTTCAGCATCGCTAACATTTAACATTTAATTCCTCCTTCACTTTTGGCTTCAAGCAGGTGAAGAGACTTTTTCATGACCAGGCAGAAGCAGAAGTGAGAGGGGGCGGCAGGGCGTCAAGTATGCAGAATGAGCTCACTAAATGTTACCACAATAGTTATAGCAAATAGATTTTTTTAACATAATTATCTTCAGTAATACTAATATATCTGTGACCCCCACTGAATCATTTTAATCACTTAGGCTTGCTGCCAAATGTGGCCCCAGCAACATATTAGCATTAAACATGTACCAATGCTGGCTCAGCGAAAGGAGCATCGAGTGCTAGAGAAGAAGACTATCTGCCCGTGGATGTTGATTTATATATACACACAATCTCCCCTACAAAGACATCTGTTTCTCATTTGTGTGACCTTAGCCAAGAACACTTTTGAAGGTGTGGAGGCCCAGATTAATATTAAACAGTGAAACTGAGTACATGCGGGGGATGCAAAGTTCATCTGTCTGTCTGTCTGTCTATCTGTCTGTATGTCTGTCGTTCATCTGCCTTTTTTCACTAATTGCATTCATCTATTTTTGTTCATTGTATCTCTTCTGTAGTTCTATCGTTCTGTCCTTTTTTCGTATATCTCACAATTCTTATTTTTTTCCCTCAGATATGAACTCTCAATTCTGAGAACCTTTCAGTCTGCCCCCCTCAGAATTGGACATTATAACTTGCAATTGAAAGTTTATATGTCACATTTCTGAGAAAAATGTCAGAATTGCGAGGAAAAAGTCAGAATTGAGTTTTTATCTTGCAATTCTAACTTTATTTCTTGCAATTGCGATTTTATATCCCAATATAAGTTTGTATTACACAATTCTGAGAAACGAAGTCAGAATTGTGAAATAAAAACTCGCAATTACCTTTTTTTTATTTTATTATTCCGTGACAGAAACAGACTTCCATATTAAAGTATACCGTAGGAGTCTAAATTTTATTTGCTGGTTAGTTTGTTTATTTATTTTGTGGTCTACTACCTTGCTAGACTACATTATAACATAGTCCGTTCTGTAGTTTATTATAAGTTTGACCTTTTTGAGAAAAAAAAAAAAAGGATCAGAAATTGTTGCAAACTGGATTTGAACTTACATCACTGGCACGGACGTCATAGCTCATATTGTCAGAGGTTGGACTAACCAGCATTCTATTCTATTCTATTCTATTCTATTCTATTCTATTCTATTCTATTCTATTCTATTCTATTCTATTCTATTCTTCTGTAATGTCTCCATACATGTGAATTCAGCTGCACAAAGACCCTTCAAAGAATGAATTCCATTGAAATCAACAGCCCACATCACCTTGTGCAGCAGCAGAACAAAGTGTCTCTATCCTGTGCTCTTTCACACATATAAACACACACACAGCTCATACATGAAGCAGTAATTAGCAGCATCAGGGTGTGATCCCTCCACAGAGTGGGTGTTGAGTGAGGCCTAAAATAATCCAGTGAAGAATGATGAATCCTTCGAATGAAACTCATTATCAGCTGCAGCGTTCCAGCAGAAGGCTCTGTGTACCTGAAACACATAATCACAGGCTTCCAAAAATCCCCTCAGTAACTCTTTGTCTAGACTTCAGAGCTGATGAGCGGCGAACATCACCGGTCGAGCTGCACTTGTAAAGAGATCACACGTTTTGGGAATCAGTGTTGATAGGCAAAGGAGTTGTGGAGAAAGTGATTGTGTGTGTGTGTGTTGTTACAAATCTTATTTATAGATTCAAACATAGTGGCAACTGTTATCATGTACTCTACCTGTTTTGCTCAGTGTTTTTTTAGTAGGAGAACTAGTATGCTAAAATGGCATATTTCAAGTTTATTATTATTATTATAGTTTATCTATTTATGCAGTTTCTATAACTCAAAATGCAGGTGCATGGTGTTTCCATAAGTTTCATCAGGGTTTTTTTGCTTGCTTCTCACACTCTTGTATTTTTCTCTGTCTTTCTGCAGATCTCTCTATAGCCCGGTCCAGAACTGTGCAGTCATGTTCAGGAACAGTCTGAAGATGCTGCTTGGCGGCAAATCCAACCGCAAGAATCGAAACAGTGGTAGGTTGAGTTTTCTTTTTAAAATTTGGAATCTTCCCTACAACCGGACCCCATGCAAAATGCAAAACAACTTATAGAGACAAGCCTGTGCTCTTGCAACACTCCTTGAGGTCCCATTCTATTTTGCTCTGTCTAGCATTTTTAAATATGAAATGTTGTGTTTCTGTATGTCTGTGTGTGTATTTTAGCTCTCAGAGAGACTTCAGGCTTGTGTTGAGAGGATTACAATAGTCAGAAGTAACTGTTGGACTGAAATTAGGATTCTGTTAGCGTCTGTAAGTGAACAGAGCCAGATGAAACTTAAACAGTGAATGGAAAGAAATGGTGCTGCTCAATGAATGTGCACACACTTACAGGGCACTGCTGTATTTTGCTGGTGTAGCAGAGTTTGAAAAAAGTCTGTGTATTACACAACTTAATCTACACAAAGGCCTGTTTCACCTCAGAGCTCCTTTCAGCACTTATATAAACAGGTTGTTGGATTTAAATTTTGTCTAACTGCACTGGCAAGGTTTCCACTTGTGTTTACAGTGTGTTCATACTTAAAATCTGCCAGTGTAGAAAGACATTATATATATTAAAGAGACACTACTATTCAAAGGTTTGGGGTCAGTAATTTTATTTTTAAAGGAATTAATAATTTTTTCAGCAAGGATGCATTTAATTGATAAAAAGTGAAAGAAATCAAATGTACTTTTGAACGTTATATTTATCAAAGAATTCAGAATCATCATGGTTTCTCCAACAGAAATATTAAGGAGAATGGTTTTCAACTGTGATAATAATAATAAATGTTTCTTGAGCAGCAAATCAGCATATTAGAATGATTTCTGAAGGATTATGTGACTGGAGTAATGATGCTGAAAATTCAACTTTCAGCAAATTTGTCTTGTTTTGAAAATGTCTTTGTTTTAACTGGAAAATAAGTTTTTTATTTTATTTTGGCAGTTTATTGATACTCTTTGGGTTTCTTTGATGTAAATTGCCTTTTGTGAATGTACATTTGATTTCACATTGATTAAGTTTTTAATAGTTGTCAATGGCCAAACCCTGACAAAAATATTATTTATTATTTATTCATTGCTAAAATCTATATTGTCTAATAGACCAGAAATCACTTCTTTTACACAGAAGAAACTCCTATTGCTCCTATTGAATCAGGCATCTTGTCTATGCCGGAGAGGAGCTGCTCTTGTACACTCTTTCAGGATTGTGCTAGAGCTATGCGTGATGGATAAGGAGGGTGTGTTTGTTTGTCTCTGTGCTTTCTTGTTAGCTGTGTTTGCTTTTGATTTTTACTGGAGTTTGGCTCTGAGACTGTAAGGACGTCCACGACTGCAAACTTTTGTTTACCTCACACACGACATGTACATGCGCTCAAACACACACATACTTTACCTCCCTTCATACCTCAGGTCTGCCTGAATCTCCCATAAAGCTTTAGTCAAACAAGTGGCAAGTCTGACTCACCCAACAGACCAGCCATTCACCCCAGTGAGATGTGTATCAAAGGGACCTCACACTTCCCAGAAAGACCTCCTGTCTTCAGTCGATGTCCTCAGACTGTGGTTGAAATTCATGCTAGTTTGGTGACGTCTTGAGTCATTTTCTCTTCAGGGCCTGCAGCTCCCCTGTAAGCTTGAAGGGGCCAATTTATGGCGCTTTTCCACTGCATAGTACAGCACGGTACAGTTCAGTACGACACACTTTTGAGGGTTTTTCCACTGGGTTCAGTACCTGGTACTTTTTTTAGTACCACCTCGGCCGAGGTTCCAAGCGAGCCGTACCGTTACCAAAACGTGACGTGTAAAATCAGCAGATCACTGATTGGCTGGAGAAAATCGTCACTGCGGCACTAGACACAACAGACCCACTAGATTTAAATCAGCACAGCCAGCGAAGGATCGAACGCAACTGTTTTGAATGGGCACACCTTTTTTAACAACCAAAAATGTCTGTTTCGTTGTCTGTTGAGGAAGTACAGACATCCCTCTCTTTGATAGCCGAGGAGCAGATCCAGGGAGAGTTTGATGGAGTGACGCGGAATTAAAAAGTTTTTCAGGTGTCACGGCAGTAGAGGCGGTGCAACTATAACGACACGTGAATAATCCCGCCCACTCTAAAAGCGGTACTAAACTGCAGTGGAAATGCAAACCGAGCCGAACTGAGCCGTGCCGTTCTGAACCGAGCTGAGTCGTACCACGCAATGGAAAAGCGCCATTAGTTCCAGTGCACTTTAGGGTGTCATTACTGTCATGGGTTTAGATAAATGTAAAGCTGTTTGAACAGCCCCATTGGAAAAAAAAAATGTACATAGCATTAAAAACTATACTAGGAGATAAAGTATAGAAGTTAAAATATTTACCATAAAATTAGAGTAAGCAGCATTATGGAAGATATAGAGTCAAGTTGGTGGTTCTAAGACTTTTAGTGGTATTCGAGCCCGGTCTCATGAAAATGCATATAAATAGTACGCCAAATTAAAAAACGAAAACTCGTGGTACTGATACGGAAAAATGGACTTTGGGTTATATATGATACGAACGTGTTTGGCGTGCATATAATACGCAGGTTTTGCATATATATGATACGCATCTACCCCACAACCCTTATCCTTCCCATCTCGTAGCATATACATGCCAAAATCCATTTTTGCGTATCAATACCACGAGTTTAGACCAAAAATACTCTTTGGTAGAAATCCTACACTGACCATTTTGTGTTGTCTGAAGGTCTACTGTGATTTGATTTTATTGAAATTGTTCGATCAAATGGTTTTGAGTGAACTGATTCACTAATTCGCAATTCATAAAACCATTTGAAACAGGACCATTTACTATAACTACATATTGTATGTCATAAACGGAATATTTTTTTATTATTATCATTTAATCATAGTTTTTTTAGTGATCCCCATGCAAAAATAAATAATTTGAGTTCCACAAGAAAAAAACAAGTTGTTAAGTTTAGATGGTCATATAAGTTGGCAAATATTACCTGCAATCATGCTATTATTTGAGATTTGAAATCCTCATCTAAAAATGTGCATGACAATAAAATAAAGTAATGTTTCTCAAGTTATTTTAAGTTGTTCATCTTTTAGTCTTGCAGTCCATCCCAATCATTAAAAGCAATAAGGAGCAGATGCTGAGGTTTATTTTTACTTCACATTAGAGTGCAAGTGTTTCTGGCTTAAAAGTGTCATTCACATACGAGGTTTCTTGAAAAAGAAACCCATCCAACACCCACTTTTAAAATTCATTAGGCGTGAGTTTCCAAATAAGCCTAGACACCAATTCTCAATCAGTGCAGAAGAAGTGTCCTGTTGTTGTGAGGCCTTTGGGGTTTGTCTGTTTTGTATAAAAGCTGTATTGTTGTACTTGTCTTTGACTGGAGGATTTCCACAAGGTTTTGTCATACAGTAATAGCTCTCTTCACTCGGCATGTATCCTCGTATCCTGCAGTGCTACATATGTGGAGTGCTTGTGTAGTTTCTGGTGTCATTTTTTTCATTCCTTCCTGCTTTCGTTTTTCTTTCAGTATTCGGTTTGATGCAAATGCAGCTGTCTGGGCTGAATATATTTGCCATAAATTATATCTGCACAGCCAGCAACTTACAGAGCACAGCAGAGGAACTGAGCTCCACGGTGAAGAAAAAAACACGTGTCGCAGGGCGATTGATGGTTAGCCTCTAGACCCCTCAGACATCGTGAGCCGAATCCTAACAGTCTCAAACAGCTGCCAGCAGCATTGACCCATGAGCCCTGTGTGGTTTGAATATGATTCAAGCCTATATAAAAACCGCAGGTGATATTTTGCCTGTAGCGTGTCATTGCGCTGGCTGATTTTGACAGATGTGGTTGCTGCAGGTTTGATTAATGTAATTATTTTTATAGAGGAGGAACTTTAAACAAATACATGCTGACGAATGCTGATATTGGAATATTTGGATAATGTATGGTGAAACTGATATCTGTCCTGTTTAATTGGGCAAATTGGTTTCAAGATTGATCCCAAAAACCAATGGAAGCTATGGAAGTCACTATTTAGGGTGAAACGACACACCGTTTCTTTAGCCTGCCTTGTTTAAATAAAAAACATCAAAGCATGTTATTCTTTTAGTTTTGTATTTTTGGGCCGACTTTAGACTGGGGTTGTGCAGCATTCAGAATTTAATTGAGAATACCCCTTAAATTCCTAAATTTGAATTAAGGTAGCAAACACCATTGTAGGAATGTAAGGAAATAGAATTTGAATGGAATTCAGATAATGAATGAAATTTAAAGACATTCTTATATAAGGTTTTACCTAGTAATGCAAGGTTTGGCATGACAAATGAAGCCTTAAATGATTGTTTGTTTGACAAAGGCTTACCAGAAAGTCTTGAATGGATTGATGGATGGATAAACTGTGTTTAATCTTTTTGTTGTAATTCCTTAAATTACTCTTCCTGTAATTGAAATTCTAATTCGGCTTCCTGTGTTGCGGTCAGTTGAATTCAAATTCAAACACATGATTTCAAAGGGAGCCGATTCCTAAATTCTGCGTTTAGCACAACTGTAATTGGCCATTGCTTTACTGATGGAAAAAAACGTGATGTTGAGGTTAAAGCCTGGTGTGATGGATAATGTAGGAGCTCAGCCCTTCTCGCAGTAGCTAGCCAGTTCGATGAAGCCCAACTCTGCCTGGTAATTGCACTCTTTTCAGTAATCCATGTTTGGGAAACCCAATCAGGTTTACCAAACCAGATTGCGTACTTTAGTGAATGGAGCCCCCAAAGCTGTTTTTTGACTTTTTGAAGCTGTTGGATTTCAGAATTCATTTCTAGTCCTTCAAAAGATTAGGAACCTAGTCATTTAGCAGACTTTCACATAAAGCAGTTGACAGGACCGGTAACCCTGGTGTGCCTTACACAAGCCCACTGGTGTGACTCATGAGTTTCATGAGTTGGCGTTCCAAACAGGATCATGAGTTGGGAAATGAACCAACAAATTATTGATTTCAAGCCCAGATCTTTATCGGTTTGATTCTGTTAATGTTGTTTATGGTTCATTGGTGCATCATCTCTAAACTTGCTAATAATGTAAAAAAAAATACCCCATAACCCCTTTATTTCTGTCAAATGTCCTCTCGTTATCTCTTCCCACCACTTTCCTCTAGCTCAGCAGCTCTACTCCAATGTTGCTGTCCTTTCTTGCTGTCCTTTCTTGCCATAGTGCTAAGTATATTAGCATCCACAACAATGCCTGATAATATTCTGTTTTATTATAAGTGCATGTTGTGATTTTACATGCTCGCTGTTTAAAGTAAGAGGGATTCTGGTTAGTGTTTTATCATTTATCAACTGCAAAAAAACATCATGAAAGCAGTTCCAACAAGATTGTTTCTTTGAGTCGTTATCATTATAGCTTTGGTGTAGATTTCCTTATTCTCATAAAATTATTACGATTATTAAACTGTTATAGTTATGGTTATGGTTAAAAAAACAAACAAACAAAAAAAAAAACCCACTAAAATCAAGCAACAGGGCATTCAATTTGATCAGTTATATATTCATAGTGAAGTGTCATCGAAGCACACATCAACATCTATACTAGTCCACTTTCAGCTGAATAACACATTCAAAAATTAAATAAAACACCAATAAAACATTTCCTTCATGGGGATGAACACAGAAACAAAGCGCACATTTCTGTTGTTGTGATCACACTGAGCTTAACCATTTTTAATACATTTCATGTAATATTTATTAAAATGCCAAGATTTTGCTAAACAAAAAATCTAGTTCATTTATTAAGTTCATACATATTTTAATATGAACAACTATTATTAACAATATCTAATTATACTTTACTTTACTTACTTTACTTTACTTTTGTCATTTAGCAGACGCTTTTGTCCAAAGCGACTTACAAATAAGAAAAAGTAACTAAAACTAAAAAGTTACAACTCTATAAATACTATCTACCCACATATTTAAGAAAATAAAGAAATTAAATAAAATTAACACATGCATATAACAACAACATTTCAATAATAAACATATCAATGAAAAAATTAAATAAAAAGCTACTACTATCCCTTGCCGGTGTCCCTGCCCGGTGGAGTCGCACGGTAGAGTCGATGGTCTTTACACTCTTTACTTTTTTACTTTTGTCATTTAGCAGACGCTTTATATAATTTACACTTTATATAATTATACTTTTTCTTATTGATGTCACACTGAAGCTGTGTGATTTTCATAGTAGTGCACCCGTTAAGCTCACCTTAAAATATGAAATCTTTAAAAATTACAGCACTGTAAAACCACAGACCAGCAATAAACTGTCAATTTATAATATTATGGATGTAAAAGTACAAGCCAGTAATGCCTGTGAAGTAATATGTTAGCGTAGCACACAATCTAATACAGCTAGTCAGCTAACTGTGTTCTGTAGCATCTGCGCTGTGTTGCTAAAACTATCTTTTGGATCTAATGTAATTATTTCCCACATCCATGTTCCAGGTTATAATATGCAAAAGTCTAAACATTAATCTCTTAATTTTACAGTAAGTAGTGAAACTTACCCAAAATAAAGGCTTAAACATATAAAAATGCACATTTGAAGGGCTCTTGTTTTGGTGAAAGTTTTTATGTTCATGTATATACATGTGCGCTTGTTGTACGTTTATGTGTGCATGCAAGTCTTTTACTACTGTGTGTGTGTTTGTTTAGGTATGATTCTTTTTACTTATTTTTTTTTATTGAAATTACTGGAATAGCTAAACCTGCTAAGTAGAAAGGGTGTATATACTTTTGTCAATATAGTTTGTTGATAGTCTGAATAGAAGGTATAATCTTAATGTTTCCTTATCACTAACACACACACATGGACATATATTAACTTTCAGCTATCTAATGAGGAAATATCCTTTAACTTTTTTATTGTTTTAATATTCAGCTAATTATGAATACTGTAGACTTAACCCCAGTGTTTCCCAACCTTGTTCCTGGAGGCACACCAACAGGGGACATTTGAGATGTCCTTCTTGTCAGACCCATCTATTGTGGTTCTGTCAGATTTAACTCATCTCTGGGTCCAAATTTTTAACCAAAGTATAGTGAAGACACTCGTACAAAGCCCCCCCCCCCCCCACACACACACACACACACACACACACCACACACACACACACACACACTGTAGTTAAGCACTTTGTCCTTATCAGCGGTGCAGTGACTGCAACACTTCTGTCCACTCAGAGGAACTTGAACACTAGACGGAATAAATACTTAAATATCTATTCTCTGGCCCTTTTGAATGCTGGCAAAGATGTTTTATAATCCAACTCTCAAGTTCAAACATACAATGGACTTTTCACAACTATCAGTTAAGGATGGACAGCCACATACGCTTAAGACATGATACTGTGCTGTAGACTACTGTATCCATTTTGTGTGTGCGCCTCTGTCCATTTGTATGATTTCATTGTTTCTTTTCTGTCAGATATTTTACTTGCCTTTGTGTACAATATGCTGTAATATTGAAAAGTTGCTTGTTTGTGTATTATCATTACTTGGGTGTATCTTTTTGTTCAAAAATCCGCTCAATGCTAGTCATGGGCTTTAACTCATAAATCCAATTTATCAAATCCAATTTTTATGACCGATTGTCCACGCACTCACTTTGCAAGTACTGAAACTGAATCTGTGTGTTCAGACAGTGTAATTGTTATATTGTATTGCTCTGTTATATTAAATTATATTATCTTATATAATATAAATTATATTATAATCATTTATTATTCTGTTAAGGTGTATATATGTATAAACTGAGTTGTTGAAAAGGTTGAACAAACAGATTTGAGTCAGATCTGAATTGTCCTGTCTCTCCGAACAAAGGCATCATGTTCTATACAAGAATTTGAAAAAAAAAAAAAAAAAGGTGTAGGGACTCTTTTGAACACAACAGGCAGAACACACAAGAGAGGTTAAGAGAATCTGAACGGAGAGAAAAAGTTTGAGAGATACAGCTGAATAGCTGCTATCGAGTGGGAGAAAAAGAGAAAAGAGGAGGAGGAGGGTGCGTCTGTCCGCCTCGTTGATGAGTGAACATTTGTGTGTGTGTGTGTGTGTGTGTATCGGGGGGGGGGGGGGGTGTATGATCTTGGCGCATGCGCCAGTACCTGGCAGTCGCCCTTAAGACTGCAGATAACTCTTTCTCTTCTAAGCATCACTCGTCTGAGCATTTTTCCTGTCCTTTACTCATTTTTTTCATTTTCTTCTTTCTTCTTTCCTATTAAACTGGACACCTATACAGTCTTCAGTTATTTACCATGTATCTGGATTTGACTGTGTTGGGATGTGGATTCTTTGATCTGACAGAGGTGAGCTACAAGGTCCTGCGGTTTTTGGGTGGTGCTGACAGATTTTGGGGGCTCGTCCGGATAGGCGATTTTTAGCAACGGGCTCCTGCTAAGCTCAAAGGAATTTTCTTTGCCTGGCACGAATATCCTGCTAGATTTGGACAACTTTGAAGATCCCATAGGACTTGATGCCATCTTGGGTCCTTCATTGAATCAAAGGTTAGCAGAAACTCTGATGACAACGTCCCCCATCTGTCATCTCACAAGAGCGATGATTCGGGTCTCACTGAGATGTTTGACTTTTCCACCTGTGTGGCTTCCTTGACAGCACGTGAGTATGATTTCTGTGGTGCTCTTTGGTAATTGATCACCGAATGAGCTTAATGAGTCTTATAACAGCAGAAATGAGAATGCTACAGGGAAATCAAAGCCAACTCTCTGGCACACATACACTAACACATTCAGTCACTTGTTCACTGAAATATTAACACCTACACCGCTGTGGGCAAACAGATGCACACACAATCCCATAGTCACCTACATGATCCCTCCCTAACAGTATTCCTCGCCCACTCAGTGGTGTCAACAGAGCGAGAGGAACTCTATGTGTGCGTATGTGCCTGGATCTGTAATTTGCATTTCTCTGTGTGCCTTTGAAAGATGTCTCTAGTGCCTCTTCTCTCTGTGGGTGAGGGATGTACAAATCCTTTCTTTACTGGTTTGAAGCACTCTTCTGTGTCCTCCGGGGCATGTTAAGAAGTACAGATTGGTGGTGTGCTGGATGTTTCCAAGCGTGGGACGTAAGCCAGAGCTTGGTGATTGGGATAGCACAGAACATTTCGAGGGGAACAAATTGAGCCTGCTGATAGTGGCGTTTACTTACTAGTTATAGCGCAATCAGGTGAACTGCACAAATACAGCACCATAATCTGTATTAAACGTAATTTCAAAGCACTATTTCTTTGCTAGTCTTTTCTGAGTGCTTGGTTGTAGAGAATACAGCAGATAACAGCAATCCAGCATACTTTGGAGGGATTATACAGAGTAACAGTGCATGCAAATTAGCTATTCTGTGTCTGAATATGCCCACTTCCCTACTATATAATAGGCAAATAACATTACATGAAAAGAGTAGTATGTCTGAAGTCATAGTATTCATAAAACGGTAGGCGAAAAGTGCCTACTACTTCCGGTGAGACTCCGAAGTGTGCATTAATTTGCCAGTCGTGACTCCTCTCTCGTTGCCTCATGGGACAGTAGTGAAGCTATGCAACTGATTTATGTAAGACTCATGACAATGCCAACAGAACAAATGTTTCTGTTATTTTTTAACAGCTTGCTAAAAAACTGCCTAAAAGGTGGCATGTTTTCACTGAAAGGAATGATTGTCAATTTTTAATAAACTCACTGTTTAGTAACTGACTCATGGGTAGTTGGTGAGTAAGATGCAGGTTTTAGCAATGAAATATCAAGCGTAAAGCGGTGCAGATGTTTGGAGCGTTCATCTAATTGGCTTTTGTTGTCAGTAAAATATATTTTGTTTGTTAAATTAAATTAAAGGCAATATTAGCAGTTCAGGGCTGAAGATATGTTGCTCTAACATTTCTGCCTCAGTTTTCCCACTGAGATAAGTGAGGTGGGTTAAGTGCGTAGGATTATGTGGTGCCTACATGCTTTCGTTCTCTTTTTCTTTCTCTCTGCCTCTCTTTCCACCCTGTCTCACAGGGCTGGGTTAAGCTAGGTTGTGCTGACACAGCGTATGTACAGGATTTATCACGGCTGTTGCTAGTCAGATCAGACAGAGTTGAGTCTTACAGTTAGTTCATCCATAAAATTCACTGAGAGCTCTAAAGGGCTCTTTACATTGTAATATAACAGTGTTGTGAGACTTCCATTGGCTTCTATATTGTATTTAAGTAGTTCATTGTTTGGCATCTTTAGACCTCTTTGCCTTATTTTTAATACCAGAGTAGGACTAGGTGATGCAATACGTAATAATGGCATATTTGTGAGCAGCACTGTGAATATCAAATATCATGAATATTGAGTTTTTACTGCATTTTACTTACTGATTTTAAACATTTTGCATCTCATAGGCAAAAAAAATGTTATTTGAGTTACTTTTAACTGACAAAAATTCCCTCGGAGGGAGTTGTTCTGAGATATAGATTTAATATTGTCCGAAAAATATGATTTCTTTTAGCTACATAGGCCTACTAACAGGACAGGGCAGGATGGTTTCTTGGCTGGTGGTGTTTCTATAGATTGCTGGAGTTAGATAAGGGCTCAGTTTGGATGTAGACCGCCTCGAGTGAAATGAGAGAGAGTGAAAACAGAAAAAGAGAGGGATATCTATTTGACTCTTCCAATATCTCTTCTGCTAAAGTCTATGTGTGACCAGAAAAAAGACTAAATTATTCATCAGTGGTAGACTACACCCGAGGATCACATTTCTAGATGCACACACTTACTTTTGCAGTACATTTGCGAGTCCTCTGTGAATGCCTGAACCCTTGCTCACTAATGGGCTCCCTTTCAATGGTGAGTGAACATCAACCAATCTAAGAAAGTGTGTCTGGTCAAGCATAGTACGAATCTGGGGGGACTTTTTTTTTTTCAGTAACACCATTTGCTATTTTGTCTGAATGAAAAATGTGTTGGATCCAAGGCAAGGATGGAGAGCTTTTCAACAGTTAGTATTTCAGTCTGGCTAATTAAAAAAATATATTATAGTAGTACTTTACAATGAAGTCTAATTGGTTAACATTAGTTAATGCATTAGCTAGCATTAACTAAAAACTTACAGCATTTATTAATCTTTTTTAATGTTACTTAATATAAAATATTGTTCTTTCATGTAAGCTCACTCTGCGTTTTAAAATGAACATTTAAGATGATGTAGATGATAAATGATGCAGAAGTATTGTTCACTGTAAGTTCAACTAATTTAATTAAATAACATTAATAAATGGAACCTTATTGTAAAGTTTGACCATGATTATTTTTAACCACATTACTAATACTGACCAACCGTCACACCTGAACAACAATGGAGAAGTTAATATTGCTTGTCTCAGAGTATTCATGTCTTAACCAGATGGAATTCTTGGACTACCACAGTATTGTTATGAAAATAATGCTTGGCGAAACATTTCATTTGCGATACCTCTGCCATATTTTAATATAGTTTTTAATTATAATTTATTGCTGTGATGCAAAGCTGAATTTTCAGCATCATTACTCCAGTCTTCAGTGTCACATGATCCTTCACAAATCATTCTGATATACTGATTTTCTGCTTAAGAACATTTCTGATTATCAATGTCGAAAAAAGATGTCCTTTTTAAAATGTAGGATTCTTTAATAAACGGAAAGTTCACATGAACAGCATTGATTTCAAATAGAAACCTTTTATATCAATTGAATGCATCCTAACTGAATTAAAGTATGAATTTCTTTAAAAAAATAAAATAATAATAACCCCAAACTTTTGAACAGTGGTTTAAGTTTGGTCGCTTAGAAAGGTAATAGCACACATTTCCTTAAGCAAAAGGGACAAACGTGTGTGTAGCGCAAATGGTGCAAGGGAAGTTAAACACTTTCCCCAAGTATGAGCAATAGTGATGCCTGCTTAGCACACAGCTCTGAAAAGCAGGTAAAAGCTTTTGTGAGGTCAGCTCTAAATGGCAGTCTCATTAGGAGAATCAAAATGGGTAAGAAGTCTGAATCATAATAGAGGATGTGAGATGTCTGAAACGCTGGTGTGAGGATTCTTTGAAATAGATAATGTTGAATCTCTGTGTTTTATAGCCTCTCAGCTCTCACTCAACCCTAATGCACATCAATCTTTTATACTTCTTACTCATTTCATATATGTTGTGACTTACGAAACATGTCTCATTTAGATCCTCAGCGAAGTCGTGAAAAAGTGATGTTGTGATGTGAACAGCTAATGGATAAATGAAGAAATGTGCATGGCTGAGTTAATGGATGAAGGTAGTATCTGGAGGACGTGCCGAAGGTCTTGGAGTACACGGTACGTCCCTAGTGTCGCAGTGGAACTGGGCCACCATATGGAGCGATGGCACACTGCCATCAAAGCACAACACACAGCGCCCGTCCGTGGTTATGTGTGGGCGGACGGCGGCAGCTGCTGGGTGGCCACGGGAGCGTTTTCTGTTGAGTGTGTCAGTTCAGATCACCTGAAACCTTTGTTCCACAGGTCAAAGAACATTTAGAGCTTCAGAATGAAGATGCTAGTGGACAGCGCTAATGGTTGCTAATTCTTTAGCTAGCTGAGAGAAATGCTGCATCACTCTATGACCTTATTGGTCCAGTGCCATGTAGAGTATGAAGGACCTAGAGGAGGGGAACATGCTGTTTACTGGTGAAAATATGCAGCGTTAGAATGGGACTTGTTCATTGTGCCTGTTTTGGATTTGGAATTCATTAGTGCTCAAAGTTTGGGGTTGGTAATTTTTTTATAGTTCTGTTCTGTTCTATGCTTTTTTTAAAAGTACTGTAGTCTCTTATTCTCACCAAGACTGCATTTATTTGATTAAAACTACAGCAGAAACTAATCGCGAAATATTGTTATAATTTAAAATAACTTTTCTATTTTAATATATTTTTATACATATAATCTATTCCTGTGATGCAAAGCTGAATTTTCAGCATCATTACTCCAGTCTTCAGTGTCACATGATCCTTCAGAAATCATTCTAATATGCTGATTTGGTTCTTATTATTATCAATGTTGAAAACACTAATGCTGTATTTTTCATTTCAACATTTTTTGAACCATGATACTTTTTTCAGGATTCTTTAATGAATAAGAAGTTCAAAAGAACAGCATTTATTTGAAGTAGATTTTTTTTTGTAACATTTAAAAATGCCTTTTGATCTGTCATTTTTTATCAATTTAATGCATACTCACTAATAAAAGTATTAATAATTTTACAGACAGCAAATGTTTGTTTTTTTGGATGATTTGGATGTAATTTTAACCCCATTCAAATATTTTCCTTCCCTTAATTACTGTGCATACATAATATTAATATTTTATATATAATCCCAGTACATGAAACCAAAGATGTCTTGTGTTAATAATTGTAACTCAGAAGTCATTTGGAAAACAAATCCTATCCAAATAGTGCAATTGATTCCTTGAAAGTAGATTTTGAGAGTAGAGTAGATTTTGAAAGTAGAGTAGTAAGGCAGGAAATGATTGCATGTACTTCAGGAAATATTAGGCGCCAGATTCAAACCTGCATCGCCCACTTGAGCACCCCTGTTCTGATCGTGCCGATTAAAATGCCAGCAAAGGTCACGGTGACAACACAAAGGGTCTGTGATTTGACATTTTTTGCACACGCTCTTGTCAAACTGCATGACGCGTGATCTTAAAGACACAACATGATATTCATTTCACACAGGACAACAAAGCTCTCAGTGGGGATTTGTGGGAAATGATGCTGTTCTCTCTCTCTGTATCTGTGGTATTATTTCCAGGCTCTGTCAGTGTGCGGTTGGATGACGAGTGATGGTTCTGTTCCAGGCTCAAGGGCACTGGGCCGATCCGGGCTCAGATTTAGTGGGCTGTTTTGATTAGGCGAGCAGGTTCTGCTATCAGCCTACATAAATTAGAGAGCAGCTCTCCGAATCACACTCACGGCTCCCACTGGGCTCATATCAGCTCATAACGGATGTGTGCGTTTGCCGAGAGCCTTTAAAAATACTTGTGTAATAAAGTACAAGAGTATCTGAAGTATGCGTTGATTAGCTCCCAATCGGTGTTGTTCATTTACCCCTCAATGTGTGTTCTCTGATAAGGGGCTTTATGGCTGTATACGATTCAGGGTGTTAAACTTACACAGGATAGATTTACTTCTTCAGAGTCACCTTTCCATTTGCAGTTTGCAAATTTAACCAGAAGTTTTTAAAGTTAAAGCAGACATCTTGAAAGTGCTTTCAAGAGAGTAAAAAGAGCTTAATCTGACAGATAAAAAAAAGCTAGACAGCCTTGCTCTCTTCATAGGCAGCTGTCGTCTAAAGCCTGTTTTTTTGCTTTGTCTCCACATACAGTAAGTGCGAAGGACTAGAAGTGCCACTTATAATGAAACCAATCATATATTAAAAAATAAAATGCTAACAAACTAATTACTGTTCAAACTGACAAATAAATAGTATCCACCTTATTCTTTAACGTGGAAGTAAGCCGTTTTCTGTGAATGTGTGAGACTTCTGGTTCATTAGCAGCTGTAGGGGAATAATGAGAAGAACAACAACCTGCAGTAAACTACAAACCAGTGTGTTCATAATTAAGATAATACATTACAATAATATGGAAAGATACACCAGTTTGCAATATCAAGCTGAGCTGTTTTGTACAGCTAAAAGTAGCTGGAAGCAGATGACACTGGAGGCCAGACACATTCAATTTAAAAATGGCTGCATCTACTCTTACAGGAAAATTAATGTGGATTTTCATTATGTATAAATGGAAAATATGACTGTTTAAATGTGTTAACAATGACTATATTAAATTAAATGCAGCAGTTAACATTAAATTTGCATTTTTATTAGCAGTTGCAATTAGTTTTTTTGTCATCTTTTTTGCATTTAAACCTGATTTATTAATGTAATATATGATGAATAAAAATGTTTTAATGTTACATTTAAATGCCATTTTATATGTTAATTAAACTAAATTGTTTTAAAAGTCAATTTATTTATAATTTAGTCATTTATGAATTAATTTATGGAGTTTGTTAATTGCATTTTAAATAATAATTTATTATTCATCATAGCTTTTGATATTATTAGTTATATTATTTATTTGGTTTGATTAATTTATTTTTATTAATAATGCAGTTGTTATTTGTATTTAACTTGTATTTAAAAATATTAATGAAAAAAATATAATAATAAACAATGTATTGTGTAATCATTACATATATATATATATATATATATATTTATTTATATTTATTTATTTATTTATTATTTATTTATTTATTTTTTTTTATTTTTTTTATCTAGACTGGATTTATTTGATCAAACACACAGTAGAAACTGTAATATTGTGAAATGTTATTATAATTTAAAATAGCTGTTCAATTTTAATATATTTAATTTATTTTTTGATGTTAAAGCCTGTAAAGATTAAAAAATGTGTTTTTGTAATCCTAACAAAAACATTGTATTTTTATATTATATAATATATGATATAATCATATTAAATATGAATGAACTAAATTGATTTCCTTTAATTGTTTTAAATGAGTAAATTGATAGCTAATTATTTTAAGTGGCTCTCCTAGTTGTCCATTGAGTGTATGCCACTTTAATATCATCACTGTGATGCTTACAGCAATTTATGTTGCCTTGGCAACTCAGTTTCACATCCCAAGTTTTAGCAAACTTCCGATGCCTTACATTTTCACCAAACAAGATGCTGGGATCCTTTATAATGCAGTATAATTCTTTTAAAGCCCTTAAATTGCTGCACACTGGTTGGACGTAAAGGGTGTGTGAGTTTGACGTTATAATACACTTGCTCTCCTTCCTGTCTTCTTAACAGTAAGCCAGTCCTTCTCCACCCCCTGCCATCCAACCCTCTCCAACCTTCAGCTCCTGCACTCACGTTGACCGATCCGGTTTGTGCCACCTCTCCCTCGCTCTCTCTCTCTCTCCCACCTCTTCTCCTCTCTCCCACTTAGATTTCTTTCATCTCGTGGAGGGAGCGGGCGGCACCGTAAATCCGCTTTTCTGATGTGTCCTCCGCTTGTGCTGCTTTGCCTTATAGAAGGCACAGTATTCCTCAGAGTGTCATCACAGTGACACTGCATCCACCCCTCTAGCAGCTCTCAATCCCACCACGGTCGTAGCATCGTACGTCATGTGACATGAGAGATGTGAGACGGACCCCTGAGATACTCGTAAGATGAATCATAATCCAGCGGAACTTCACAGTTAAGACACAGTTTAGATTCACCAGTTTAATCTGCCATTTTGAACATTCCTAGCCTTTCATAAGAGTACGTGTTTATAAAATGTAAAAAATTGGGGAATTAATGACTTCCTGTCCACCTGTAGAGGTGAGACAATACTGAATTACTGATCATTTACACCCGTTTTTTGGGGGTGTAAATCTAAATTCTGGTTTTGTAGCCGAGGTGTCCTCACATTTCCACCTACTTGAGAAATGGAATTAAAAAAAAAGTATGTTTATTATTTAAAAATAAAAGTAAAATAACACAAAAAATAAAATAAAATTCACGTTTATCATAAAAATAAACTATATAAAAAAAGTATAGGTTTTTTAGAATTTACACATGACGCATATTTATACATATTTTTAACATTTTATGGTTTTTAACATTTTTTTTAATGTTAAACATTTTTAATGATTTTATAATTTCATAAAAATAATGTTAATGTTAATAAATATATGCATGAAAGTAATTTATAAATAGTTAAAATAAAAATGTTATATAAATAAAATATAAAAAATATTTATGTGATAAATATGGGGTGGTGATGGCGCAGTGGATAAGACACATGCCTTTGGTGTGAGAGACCCGGGTTCGAATCCACTGTGAGACACCAATGTGTCCCTGAGCAAGACACTTAACCCCTAGTTGCTCCAGAGGCGTGCGACCTCTGACATATATAGCAATTGTAAGTCGCTTTGGATAAAAGCATCAGCTAAATGAATAAATGTAAATGTTATGTATTTTATTTATAAAATGATTTTAAAGATGCCATATAATAGAAAACTGTATTTACCTTGGTATAGTTGAATAATAACAGTTCTGTACATGGAAATGACATGCCTTGAGCCTCAAACACCATTGTTTCCTCCTCCTTATGTAAATCTTGTGAATGAAAAAGACCACTGAAAAACAGGCGAATCAGAACATAACACCGACTGTGACTTAACAGGCAGGATCACTAATAGTTACGCCCCCACCATTTGCATAAACCCGCCCATGTTCCATGCCAGCCGCCAGCCAAATCATCAGAAGTTCTGCAGAACAAGTGTGTGCATGTATGTATGTGTATATACATATATATATTTATTTATAACTTGTTAAAAAGCAAAGCAAATTGATTTCACAAAAATTAAGACTGTTAAGGATATGACTAAATGTAAATAAGGTAAGGCTAATAAATAGCAGTCCCAAACTAGTTTTTGTTAAGTTGGTATGACCCACCACAGTCATACAAAATAACGCAAAGTGAAAATAACTTGGTACTGTTATGGAAACAACAGTTACCAAAGTGAACATACAAAACTAAGATTAACTGTTAATGAAACGTGGAAACTGCTCCTGAATAGAATGAATATCATACCTTCATGCAAATCCTTCCCAGCTAACACACGCAGTACCAGTTATGTGATGTAGCGGTACTGTACTCTTATTTCACGCACTGCATGCTCGTGGTTTCTGCTCTTTGGTGAAGTGATATACAGTGCAGCGCCGCGTTTGCACGTGCTATAGAAAAGTGCGTGCTATCAACACTGTATAACATCTGGTAGGACAGGATAGTTCGCTTTTCTGAGGTGAGAGACTTTTTATTTCATAACACGCTACAAAAATAACGATAATGACACTGACATTAAACCTGTCAACATCTCCTCTGACCGCAGACACTGAATCGGGACAGCTCGTTTTTCTCAGACACTCTTTACTTAAACTGCACCTGACAGAAGTGTCAACAGCTTTCATGCACATCTTTTAAAATAAAAGTCTCGCATCAGAAAAACATTAAGAATTATGTTTTTTTTTTGTTGTTGATGTAGTTTATTTTGGCTGTACACTCCAGTTGAACACTGGTATCAAACATTTTATGCAGCAAAAATGATGGCTGTGAACTGAATGGGCATCACATTGTATTGACGGGCATTGTAAATTGTTGCAATGGTGGCAAATTAGTTTTGTTCCGTGTCATTCTAAAAAATTTCCTGCATCAGGCACCTTGTGGGGCGGCAGTAGTGGCACGCTGTTTGCAGAGTGTGTTAGTGAACTGAAACATACCACAACTACATTCACACATGAAGAGTGTGTCTGTGTTGTCTGTATGTGTGGTAACTAGCAGGTGGGTGCTTCATTCATCAGTCTTTCCTCTCCGTTCCTCTCTTCCTGTCTGTGCCATCTGTCACTGTGGGCAGACTGGGCGCAACATGGCCTCTTCCTGTATGACGCCATCCTATGACGCAGCCTAGCTGCAGTGGACACACACTGTGAATTCAGCCAGAATATGAAACTCCTCAAAGAAACAAAACACACTGCATTTTCTCTGCTGATTGGGAGTCTGATTGTTCATTGTAGTCCCTGGCTTACATTCATTCTGCAGCATTGAAGCGGACCGTGTGTGATGATTAACGCCCGAGGGTTCGATCTGCTCACTCTGCCTCGGCTCTCTTGCCGTCTGCTTGTGTAAAAGCATTTTGCTTCAGTCCATGTCCTGCACTGCAGTAGCTCCGAATTCAGGAAGACACAATGAGCGATTGCGCATCTGACAGCTCGTCGTGTCTCTGAAGGAGCTTAAATCCTCTTCTGCTGAGGACAGAGCGAATGTGAGCGTGTTTAGAGAGTCTTGAATCATGAAAACTGCCTCATTTGTGGATGCAGAATGATGAGATTACATTTTTTGGGTGTGGTTCTGATGCTTTAGATCCAAGTCTGGCCTACACAGTATTTTTGGACATCATCGGTGCATTTGGACGTTTTAGTCTGAGTGTGATGTGCAAAATGATGTCTGGAGAGCTGGAAATGGACACCTTTGTGTTTTGTTTGATCAAATGCTATGCCAAAGATGCTGAAGCGCTGTAAGAGAGGAAATGAGAGAAGGAGGTGAGCTGCGATCCGATGTGAAATGCATGAGAGTGTATGATCAGGATGTTGGGTGGGGCTGATGGATGGAGAAGAAAATGGGTTGAAGAATCTGTAGTGAGAGAGAGAGAGAACAGAGATTGCTTGACATCAGCAGTGTCCAGACCCCACCCAACCCCAGCAGTGCAAACACACACACACACACACACACACACACATTTACTGGGCTCTGTGAATAGTAAACACTGGAAGTGTACTAAAGTGAGACGGGAAGTGTTTTTCACAACGCTCTGATCTCACAAGTCTGATGAGAGTCACATGTGAGTGATTAAATGCACTCCAGCCTCCTGCTGCGTCAAATGAAATTTGGAGTTTAATTGGCAGTTAATGAAAGACCCATGTTGGCGTTTTTAATGCCAGCACAAACAGACACACTGCATTGTAATGGGCTTCTTCACTGTCATCTGACGTACAGAAGTTGGCATTAATCATTTTGATTTATTCAATTGAATTTTTCAATGAGATTTCTTGAACAAAATTAATACTTTTATTAATATTTTATACTTTTATTGCTTTTTTCAGCAAGGACACATTCAAAAATGAATCAGTTCACAAAAATGTTTAGCAACATGACTGTTTGTTGATAATAGTAATAATTAGTATTTCATGAGAACCAATCATCGTATTAGAATGATTTCTAAAGGATCACACTGAAAACTGAAGTAATGGCTGCTGAAAGATTCAGTCTGATTTAAACACTCTGCTTTGTTGTTCTGAATTACCAGCAAGCTTAGCAAAAATCTATTTTATTGTCACATCCTTCTACTGTCATGGCAGAGGATTGTTTGAAACAAGTCTTGCTAAGCAAACTAGTACATAATCAAATTACAAAGATGTATCAGTGTTAGTGTGTGATGTCCACTCACACAAACATGACAGCAACAGGCGTCTGACAACATGTTCATCTTTCTTTCTTGCTCTCCTCCTCTCTGTTAGCTCTCTGTTTCTAAATCTGGAGGTGTCGTCTTTTCAGGAACACTGATAGTGGAGTGTTAATAAGCTAAACTGATTAACTGTGTGTGTTTGTGACTCTGATATGCAAATGAGAGCTTCTTTGTGCTCGTATGATTGGTTTCTTGAGCGTATCTTGCTAATGTAAAGTATTAGCATGTTGGCTTCATTCTGGAATCCATCTCCTTCTGTCTCTCTGCAGGCAGTGACTCTGTGGAGGGCGAGTGTGTGTTCGAGGGGGATTACGCTGTCCCTCCTCTCCCGATGACTGAGGGCATGCAGCACATTCGGATCATGGAGGGTGTGTCGCGCTCTCTCCCCTCGTCTCCTCTGCTGTCCCACCAGGCCCTCAACATGCGTCTCCAGCCGCTCAAGAGACTGCCAGGTAACACTGCTTTTGTTTGTAGGTGTGTGCAGTTGTGCTTGTGTACTGTGTGTGTGTGTGTGTCAGCGAGAACCACCTCCTGTTTCCCATCTCAAACACTCCAGCTGAATGCCAGAACTCCCACTGAGAGCACAAATGCCTTCACCTTACACACAGGGAGAGTGTGAACGAGTTTGTGTGTGTGTGTGTGTGTTTGTGTGTTTGAGAGGTAACAAAGTAGCAATGTGTTATTTTTACATGTTCATTTAGTGTGGTTTAATTGTTGAAAATTTAAATTTACATCGAAAGTGGTATATATATCTGCGTTTATTTGTTAAAAAAGTAAAAGTAAAAGTATCTATCATCTGTCCATCTATCCATCTATCTATCTAATATATAATCCATCATCCATCCATCAATCTATCTATCCGTCTATCTATCTAATATATAATCTATCTAATATATCATCTATCTATGTCCGTCCATCCGTCCATCCGTCTATCTATCTTTCCATCTATCCGTCTGTCTGTCTGTCTGTCTGTCTATTTAATTGTGTGTGTAAGGACCATACTTTGTGATGCTTTTGTTGTCTTTGACACTGCACTTCTGTTAGCAGCCACAAGGGTGCACTAATTATATTATTTTCATTCTTCAGTTTTCCTCCTTGCTTTTTTGTCTCTGTAGAGAAGTAGTTCAGCTGAAGGACTGTTAGTGCACCATTAATGTTTCAGAAATGCTAATCACCTCCTCCGAGAGCGTTGTGTTGTTTTCAGCAAATGCTGTCAGTGGCAGTTCAGCGACACTGTATTCACAGTCAGACAGTAAGCTGAAAACAGTTTCAGTTTTTTTGTTGTCTATTACAGTGAATAAAGGCTTGCAGAAATATATATAAAATATATCAAATTGTCCTGTTGAGTATTCAGTGTGCCCTCTAGCTTCCCCTTGCGGTCTAGTATTTGCCCCCTTTTTTCTCTCTCTATTTTTTCCTGCGTTTCTGTGCTTTCTTGCTCTAAAGTAAAGTGGTGAAAGATCAGAAATAGGATTTACTTAGTGAACTGAGTTCATGTTCTTGTTTGTATCCTCTCTTTAACCTCCCCGACTGTTCCTTCTCCCCCCATGAGCCTGGATCACTGCCAGTGGTTTTTCCATCCAGGCATTGTTTTTCCTGCTTTTATCATTTCCGAGTTGTTCCAGCGAGCGCATCCCATCCAGTCCTGTCCGCGGAAGCGCCTTCCCAACACAATGACTTGTTTTCAGCCACACTCTCCTGGAAGCAGGACAACACGGAGAGTGTGATTTCCTTTTCTTTCCGTGTCCTGTATTGTTCATCTAGCCCAGTGCTACACCGAGCATTGGCTCACTGTCCGTTTTCCTCCCACAATAATATTCATGTAATATTTCATTTAATTCTCCTGACTGCGTGATATACAATATCTACTTACAGATAGTTAATCCACCAACCATATCAGCCAAGGTTTATAGAGATAATCATTTACAGTGTCATCATACACTCACCCTAATTTGGTTTCAAATTTTATATAATTTACTAATCATTCTTTTCCTTGCAATTAAAGTAAGAGAGAACCAGAGCTTTCAAGACTCAGAAGGTGCAAATGCATCATAAAGTGCCCCTATTATGGGTTATGAAAGGTACATTTTTTGGGTTTTGGGAGTCCCCAACAACAGGTTGACATGCATGCAAGGTCAAAAAACACTTCCATTGTCTTAAAATATACTCAACGACTCCCAAACGATTCATTTTTCCAAACCCCCTCCTTTGTGTGACGCTAATCTGCAGTCATTGGTCGATTGGTCTCATTTTCATGCCTGTAATGCCTAATAAAGCATCGGTTTGTGAGCACAGTGCTGCTTTGTGTACAGTGTTACGGGGGAAACCACTATTTTTACCCAAAAGCGGCACCTAGTGGCAAAGAATGAATTTGCATTTTCATTCAGACCAACACGAAAAGACCAACAAGTGGGCAGGCAATATGCTAATGTTTCATGTTGATGTCAACATGAAATGGCTTGGGATTCATCGTAAAAAAAATGACTAATTTTAATGATTCAGGGTCAATTCTTTCTTTTAGAGACAATAACTTTATACACGGAGCACTTTAAGATTTAAAACTTGGCAGGATGTTTTCATTCACTTAGAGCTGTGTTACACACTGCATGAAAGGTCAAAAATCCATAATAGGGACAATGTAACCATTGTTTATATGAATTGTATGCTGTATTGCTATATTGTCTTACTCTTCTGGAATGATACTATAGTGCTTTGTGTGAAATGTATTTTTTATTGAACAGAAAAGACATTGTGAATCATTGAGAACCGGGTCAGTCCGATTTATGAATGAAGCATTAAAAGGATGGTTCTCCTCAAAATTGATATTGTCAACATTTACTCACCTTCATTTCATTGCAATCATATATGACTTACCTTGTTCGATGGAACACAAAAGATGATATTTTGAAGAACATTGGTGCCAACCATTAACAGTGGTGCCCATTGAAAACGCGCACTCGTGAGCGAGATGCTGCAAAAGACACAAGCGCAACGGTCATACACATCCGTCTAGCACGTGTTTACATAGAAAAGCAATGGGAAAGTAGTGCATTGGAATGGAATGGAGTCAATGAGTCTATGAAGCAAGTGTTTGTGCAGTAGCGTTTAAGTAGTTGTACAGTTGACTCCTGATGTACTTGTCTACATGTGCTGCTCCCCTGTATGGTATGTTTTATGTGTGATATATATGATTTAGGTATTTGTGTGTGATTTGTATATGCAGCATATACTACGCCCAAGAAAAATGTCCTATAAGGGGACAATAAAGTATATTGTATCGTAGTCTTAGTTTGTGTTTATTATATCAAAAAGATATATTCTTCAAAAATTCATCCTTTGTGTTCCACCAAAGAAAGTCCTGCAAGCTTGAAATGACATAAGGGTGAGTAAATGATGGAGTGAACTACTCCTTTAAATGGATTCTTGTCCATTAGATTTGTGCTGGCTATTAGAGGTTTGCTCTTATTTCATACTGATGTGTGTGTGTGTGTGTGTGTGTGTGTGTGTTTGCACAGCCATTCTGAATGCTTTCATTATTCACGCTTGTTTTTTTCTCATGCAAAGCACCCCACTCTTGTGCTGTACAGTTTAATGGGCTTAAGATAAAATCTAGTGTCTTTGTATTGAATGACTTAAGCTTCAATTACTGATGGAGCTGGAAGGAGACTCGCCTCACATGATCTCATGGCAGTCCAGATGAATAGTCTTGGTAACCCGCACTGGATTTATTCTCCAGTTGAAACATTTCAGGGTTTTTTTCTTTTCTTTTTTTCACTCCCCCATTTTTTTGGTCAGAATGAGTTCCTGGAACTGGAATCTACATTTCCACCCTAATGATGGCAATCACTGCCAAGCAACTGCTTCCGTTCCACTGACTGAACAATGACCTTTGACTTCCCCAGCCATCGTAACCAGTGCAATTACAGTAATCACCAGCATTCTGAGAGGTTTTAATTGCATGCAGGTAAACAATGCACACACACACACTTGCTGCTTATTAGTCTCCCCTAATAAATAAGGGATGCGACCTTTACGCAGTCTTTATTAAGTGTTGGTACAATCTGTTAATGCATTTACTCTAGTTATAGCATAACTGTGGCTTGCATGCTGTGTGAATTCTAGTCTTCCTATTTCAGATTATTTGTGTTAAATATTTTCTTATTCAGTGGATGGACTGGAGGAGAGAATGGATGAATTCTAGAATTAATGGATAATAGATAGGATGTGTTAGTGAGTGTATAGGTGGACTGATGAATAGATGATTGAGTGGATAGATTGATGAATAAAAGAGTGAGCAGATGCACCGACGGGTGAGTGAATGAATACACTGCTGTTAAAAAAGTTGGTGTCAGTAAGTTTGTTTTGTTTATTTATTTGTTTGTTTTTTATTTTCTTATTTTTGATTAATTTATTTTTATTTTTTTAATGAATTAGTTTTTTTTTATTTGGCAAGAATGCATTGAAATTGTCAAAAGTGACAGCAAATGTAACTTTCTATTCATAAAAGACAAAAAAAATTCATTCTAAATTCTAAAAAAAAAATCACATTTTGCACAAACATATTAAGCAGCACAACTGTTTTCAACATAGATAATGATACTAATAATAAATGTTTCTTAGGCACCAAATAGATAAATGAGTGGAAGGAAGAACAAATGGATAAATGAGAATAAATGGGTGAAAAGGTGAATGAATGTATAGGTGAATGAACTATTAAATGGTTAGATGACTGGATCGGTGATTTAAAAATGGATGTGTGTTGCATGGAAAATTCTAACTGTGATTGGGACATATGACAGTAAGGAGTGGATGCAGTGTGAAAGCTAGAATATGCAGTGTGTGTACGCTGGCTTTGACACTCCGTGTGTTAATAAGCTGCTGTGACTAAGTGTGTTTGTGTGTGCGAAGGGAGCATTCATTCATATGAGTGTTAGTATCTCATATGGTTTGACTCCACCTCCTTTGCTTTAAGCATCACCCTGTCATCTCTGAATGAGTGACGCATCTCCCCGGGCTCACTGTCGTCCTCGTCACTCTCTCTCGTTCTTCCAGCTCTCTCCCTCTTCTTGTGGCACCTCTCCTCTGCAGGCTGGAAATAGTGTTTAAGCAGCCTGGGGGGAGCACAGACGTGGGATGATATAATTGGATGTGTGACACCTCCTCGTTTCCTGTCTCAGGTGACGCTGTGACTTCCACATGCGCCGTGAACTATTTTTTTTTTTTTTTGTCTCTCCATCCCCATTCCAACCTTCTCTTTTGCTCCTCCTTCTCCTCCCCTCATCCAAAATTTCTCCTCTCACCTCTTCTCTCATCTTGAGTATCAGTTTCTCAAGATCACTGGAGTAGATGCTTCAGATCAGCAGCAGTTTGCTTGAAATTAAGAGAACATGTGGAGTTGGATTTATCTGTTTGTGAGGAGAGAAGAGGCGAGATCTGTTTTTGGATGAAAGCGGTGAGGACTTTGCCAATCTTCTTGTTTCTGATTATCACTTACACTTGTTCTTGTTGGTTCGGTTACACTTGTTTTGTCAAGCATCGCTGTTTTTATTGCTCATTCTTAGGGTTAGTGGTTTGAACAACTCCAAAAGCATTCAACTTTGGTGCGTTGTTATGATTTGGATGTAAATGATACCTCAAATTGTGTGGCTTGTTAAAATGTTAAAATGGGCAAAAATATTAGCTTGAAGCACCCAGTAAGATTTGTAATTAATATTTCACTCATTTAAGTACACATTTATGTTCATGGTTATCTGATGTCAGTTAAAGGGGTCATATTACATTCTAAAAATAACATTATTTTGTGTATTTTATGCGGTTTAATGTTCAAAAAACACATTATTTTCCACGTACTGTACATTATTGTTGCTCCTCTATGCTCCGCCTTTCTGAAACGCATCAATTTTTTTTAAAGCTTATCGTTCTGAGAAGCAAGGCGTGCTTTGATTGGCCAGCTATCCAGTGTGTTGTGATTGGGCGAATGCCTCAAGTGTGTGACGGGAATGTTACGCCCCTTACCGTATTGTGATGCCGTGTCCCAGCGCGACGAGACCAAAACAATAAAACCCATTATAAACGAGGCATTTGTTGCATCCAGTGGGGACATAATTACTGATTATAACGACTTATACGGTCTCTGCATTTGTGATCGGAGAAACAACAAACAACAAGCGCTACTCTACACTGCTCAAAACTCATGTTTGAATGGTCAGTGGCAAATTCTTTAAATAAGAAAACATACTCAGAAGCGCTAGACTGTCCTTGCAAAGTTGGAATTGCCCCACTTTATAGAAACAGCCTTTGTGGAAGCCAGCATTGTAGGCTACTCCCGGGTTCAGGAAACAGTCCTCTGTAAAATGCGCTGCACACACTCTAATATTTGGGTTGAACTGTTCTGGAACAGTGATGTAAATACAACTTAACCACTGATTTCTAGTTGTGTCCTCTTTTGGAAGCCCAAACAAAGTACTTTCGCTTTCACAACGAAAACGCAGCATCTCCAGGATATGGCGCCGGCGGCAGCAACAATACTACAGCGAGAATAATAGTTCCGCCTTCTTTTTTTGCGTATATGTTTGGGCGGTGTTTTGCAAATCTTCCCACACTGTAACATAGACATGTGGGGGCGTGTTTGAGTGAGCCTCTTTTAGGAAGGCGTGGTCGGGTCTTACATTTTATAAAGAAAGTCTTAGCGTGTGGAGTGTTTGTAACAGCTTGTAACACTCCAAAGAGAAAGGAAAACTTAAAATCGCATCATATGACCCCTTTATTAGTCATATTACGTGCAGGTAAACAAAAAACAAGAACATAAAAACACACGTACAGATGACGTACATAGAATGGACATATAAAATGGGACTAATGGCAATTGTGGACATAGTCAAAGATGCACTGATCTCCATTGCAAAGCTTTACATATCTTAACTGCATCATTTGAGGATGCCTGTTGTCGAGTGCTATTTGCTCCCTGGTGCCACCTTATCACCAGGGACATAAATGAGCCGTCACTCCTCGTTAAAATAGAATCACAGCATACAAATCGTGACGGATGACTTCTGACGGGGTGTTGGGTGCGTGGACAGACCAGCTGTTGTATTTTGTGGCAGAACCAAAACAAGAAGCGTCTACACAAGCAAGCGTGAGAGAGACGTTAAAATGCATGGCATTCAGGAGGGCATCAAAGCTCTTGCTGGTTAATAGCATTCTGAGAAAGTGACTTCTTATATAATTATCACTGCTGATTATGATTTAAGGAAAATAAGTGTGTCAGCTGTTTATGCTGATTATTGTTTATGATGAAGGGATTTTTTTTCTGGTGATTGTTTTAGCTTGTGTTAACTTCCTCAGTTGTTTCCTGGATATGCCTAATATAGCTAACTGGATATTCCAAAATGCATTAATATCACAAACAAAGATGTGGTTTTGACAGATTTTTTTTGCAGAAGAAGAGTGTAAACCGCCTCAAAATGCAGCCCAAGGGAAAACTGTCATTCAGAGTTTAGTTCTCACAGCTCTAAAATAACAATCTGGATCTGACCCCGCTATCCTGCAAACCATGCTTCTGTATTTTTGAGACCTGGGATAAAGCATGTTTTTACCTTAAAAAATAACAACTTAATTTTGAAATGTAATCATTTAATTCACTGTTTTTTGACAGATATGTTGACATTACCTGTTCTTAGATCTTAAATAAAATGAATAAATTAATTCATATAATAAATCAATATTAACTTAAATTTGTGTGTGTGTATATATATATATATATATATATATATATATATATATATATATATATATATATATATATATATATATATATATATATATATATATATATATATATATATATATATATATTGCTTTATCAGTGGATTATTAATTCCTTCACTGATTGAAATAAATGCTAGGATAGACATTATTACCTGTAATTCTAACATGACAGGACAGTACACATTTCTTTTGTATATGAAAAAGTGATACTGTATATATCAAGGAAAACACATTTTGTGAGATAATGTCATTTAAATCTAAATTGATACCTCATTTTTTTTCTCATGTCTCAAAAATCAGTATTTCATCACACATGAATCCAATGCTGAGCACTTCAGTTCAAAACCAAGCAAACATCAATCGGCGGTTCTAAAGCAAATGTGTGCTTTGACTATTTGGTGAAATTTCACAAGATTGTCCAAGCTCAGCAAAAACTGCAAAATATCCAAGTTCGTGTTAACCTGGACATCTAAATGTAAACAAAGTAGTGCAATTGCATCTTTTCAACATGAATTCGGTATGTTATACCCCAGAGGAGTCTAAAGTCACTCTGCAAAAACTGACAACATTGCCATGAACATTCTGTCTCCTCAGCCAATCACAGCATAGAATCCTCTGTCTACACTGGGATCTTCTAAAGGTGTCTTCCTGTAAATGAGTGTTGGGTTTCCTGTATTAGCAGGTGTCCTGGCAGTTCTGTCGCCGGCGAATGTGAAACCGTATGACAGCATGAGCAGGAATGGAGAAGCGCTGTCATTATATTAGTAACAGATCGCTGAAGATCTGTCATCTTTAGACCTGTTCATGTGGGAGACTGTCTGGTAATCGTAGGGATATCTTTAAAATACAACGCTTGTCACTTTCCAGAGCTGCCACGAAATCTTTCACACCTTCTGTGACGTGGGTTATCGCCTTCTATGTGCCAAGGCTTCCTCTACCTACTTGGTCTGGAATAGACAAAAAAACGGTTTCTTATATGAGGTTTAATACTAGCACATTTGGCTGCATCTTAATTTAAACAATTGGTGTATGTGCTCTTGTTATTATCTTATGCAAATCCAACAGATGGCACAGGACCATTGAAATCACGAGGAAACCCTGTTTTACTTCCTTACAAGTCTTTTATTTCCTTACAAATGTACTTTTCACACGAGTCTAAATGTATCATCTGCTGTTTGTCTGAAGCATTCTGACTAGTACTTTTCTTTAATAAAAAGAGCCCAAAGGAATATTTGAGTGTTCCCATACCTCACTACTTGCACTGGAATGAGGGACTCTCAAAATGTTTTTCTCTTGTGCTTAAAAATTCTTGGATGAGAAAATCCATCTGGAAGTGTAAAGTCAAGATATAAAGATATTTTAAAGGGATAGGTCACCCAAAAATTAAAATGTTGTCTGTACAAGTTTCTTTGTTGAACATAAAAAAGATATTTTGAAGAATGCTGGTAATTGAACAGTTGATGGTACCCATTGACTCCCATAGTATTTTGTTCCCCTACATATGGAAGTCAATGGGAACCAACAACTGTTTGGTTCAGAATTTTCAGTAACTATTCCTTTAAAAGACGTCTCAGTGTTTCATGTCCATTCAGTGAAAGTCCGTGGGGTGAAGAGTTGTTTTAGATCCCAACGACATTCTTTGTAAATGCAAAAACATTTGAAACATTCGTCAAAATATCTTCTGTGTTCCACAGATGAAAGAAAGTTGTACAGGTTTGGAACAACATGAAGTGGAGTAAATGATGACCAACAAAGCCATTAAACTCTATCAACAGGTATTGAATGCTGTGGATTTGATAGTAAAACATATTAGACAAGTAACAGTGCACTCTAAGTCCAAGAATCCAGAAATAAATAAAAAAACAGACCAGTGCTCTGCTTAATTTTGTATGTTTAAATTTAGATTTCTCCCCTCCGGTGGAAGTAGGGTTGTCTCTTTTCTTGTTTTCAGCTGTTGTTTCTTGGGTTATTTACACTCAAGTGTCCCCCACTGTCCAGACTCACACTTGATTTGTCAAGATAGTTTCAAAGGAGATGCCAGAATCCAGAGCGTCACCTTTCCCGTCATTTTATCTTATTTTTTTTTTAGAGAATGTGGGAAGTCTGTCTTTCTCTCTGTGCCACATGTTCAATGTTCTCTCAGGGTTTCTGTCACGGGAAGTCAGTAGGAACTGTTGTAGTTGTGTCATGTAGGTTAAGGAGACAGTACTCTTTAAGCTTCTTTGAGCAGTAGCATTTGTCAGTTGTCTTTACATTTGTCATGCCTCATTTTTTTCCTTAATGTTTTTGCAGTTCTTTAAGCGATTTTAAATCAAAGCTATGAGATGTGGCAGAGCATGAAACCTCATTTTAACCACATCAACACATCTGCATTTAAAACACACTGCATTGTTTTGATGTTGTATTCTGTGTTGCAACTAGGGCTGGGTGATAAAACGATAACGATATGTATCGCGATAGACACGTGAACGATATCAATAAAAAATGTGTTCGATTAAAACGTTCGATATTTTTTATTCTTCGTCGGAAGAAAACGAAGGTTGCGAAGCAAGTTTGGTTGCATTAACAAAGGCACTCGCTCTCTGGTAACCTAGCAACGTAGGGAGTGACACGCTAACAGCCAATCATGTAACAGTATCTTTTTGGTTGCGCCATATCGTTGTCTCGTGTCTAAGTGCGCACGCGCGGCTGAGAGTGCACGTCTGCAGCCAGACCTGGCTGGTCTGCTGGATTCTTCGTCATAAGCAGAAAATGAGTGCCGCAGCGAGCGAGGAAATTGTAAATAAAAGAGAAAGTCAGCTCGCCAGTATGGCAGTTTTTTGGATATTATAAGTCTGACCGTAGTCAGACCAAATGTCGTCTGCAAATTCTGCAAGACCGTCGTCCCCGCCAAGACTGGTAATACCACGAACTTGATGTACCACCTTAAAAAAAATATCAATAATTATCGATATCGACCGATATGAAACACTGATATCGTGATACAGTTTTCAGCCATATCGCCCAGCCCTAGTTGCAAGGTTATTTTCGTAAACTAAAACTAAAAACTATTTCAATAAAAATGTCAAAATATTTGAAAAACTAAAACGAAACGAAACTAACAACAGTTATTGAAAAACTAACTGAAATAAAATAATGATTAACAAAAATAAATAATCGTTTTCGTAATCATTACGTTCTAACCCCTTGGTTGAAAAATATTTGAGCTGTGTGGCCGATTAGGGAAAGACCTGTAAATGGCGAATCATGCGCAAGGAGTTATCTGACGGAGTCCTGCACGGGTCCTGTTTGGTAAATGTGCACCAACAGAATACCCGACCCGTTATCCGACAGCAGCACTAATTTATTTCTGTAGCCTAACAGACCAGAACCGTTTGACAAAGACAGAGAGTCGCGACCCGAACCGAACCCGCATTAATCTACAACATCAGGAAGGCAAACTTATTCATTTTCTCATCTAACACAAGCAATCAAACCAACATTAGGCAAGTTGGTGCTTTGAAGAAAAACAGACATGCAACATGATAATTAACAAAAAAAAAAAAGATGAGAACGCACCTTTCTGTAAACAATACAAAACTTGCGGTGATCTTGTGATCACTGCCAAACTTTCGAATATATAAATATGCATAGGCTAAATCACATCATACACACGCTTATAATTCTTCATAAATAAAGAAAATAACATATTCAAATGTGAGCCTTTAAATAGGCCTACGATTGCCATTATTATTCAGTTTCATTCATCCCACACAGTTATGATGGTTATCATGATTATGGTTAAATAAAAAAAAAAGACATATAACCAAATTAGGCTACGTTTATTTTCATATTAAATATCTCAACAAACCATTAGATATGACATTAAGCGCAACTTGTGTAGATTTATGTAGTAAAAAGGCTTGCTTCCTTTGCTGTATATTTGTATACTTTTTCCATCTAGTCAATCTCAGCATGGGTTAATTTTATCACTAAACGTTTGCCTCACTAAGGTTAAATTATGCTAAATCTTTCTTTGGCCTTCGCTCTGGAAGTGATCTGTTGATTCTGCTAAACTTTGAATTAAAACTGAAACTAAAACAGAAACTAAACTATATAAAAACTCATTTAAAATGTGTTCACAAAATAAAAACTAAACTAAAACTAACAAAAATATTAATGAAACTAATAAAAACTAAACTGAATTTCATAGCAAATTTTAAAACGATATTAAAATAAAACAAATTTAAAAATTCAAAACTATAATAACCTTGCTGTGTTGCATCTGCATAGCAGCTGAAGATTTTATTTATTTATTTATTTATTTTTTTACCCAATTGTTAGTAGTACGATAAAAGCTTTGTATTCACTTATCAGCAATATTTTGAAAAAAGAAAGTATGGCATACAAATGTTCTTGAAGAAATGTGTGTTGATGAATATAGAGGTTTATATTTACTGTTGTCTCTATCTCCTTAACTACTATGTACTTATAAATTAATAATTTGATACAATGCATTTATGGTGTACATACATGTTTTTACATTGTACTTATATATTAAAAATACCTGCATGTAATTCGGTAAGTAATTTTTATAATTACACTGTTGACCTATCCCATACACCTTGACTCACCCTTAAACCTTACCAAACCTGTCCCTAACCTTACCCGCATCCCACCTCAATAGCTTCAAAAGAAGTGTTTTGCAATACGAACACAATAAGTACAGTGTACTTACTTTTTGATGTAAGTACATAGTAGTTAAGGCAACCTAATATAAAGTGGGACTGAAATAATAAATGAAATCCTGTTTTAGAGCCAGTTGTGGTCAGGGATGAAATATCTGATTAGAGTAGAGTCCATCTACAACTGAAATGATTGAGTGTTTTGGGGTTATAGTGAAACGTGACCTACTTGGACCAAACACTCTCACCCCCAATAGAATACATCTCTTGGGGCCATAAGGGTCAGAGAGGAGCGACCCCAGCCCCTTTGGTTCAAACAGCCCTGTGCCTGTGACCAACAACAGCGTAATCCGACCCCCAGCCTTACACGCTTCGTTAAGCACTACCATCTGTTTTTCTGCTTCGCTCCTGCCCGTCACTGTTCTCCTCTCCGTTTGTTTTGGGGTCATCCTGACCGTCTCTTATCTTGGGTCCCGGAGATGTTAATGACGTTACAGTCTGTACATGCACTCTAGTGGAATAGGGGGACCTTTTCTTTTGAAAAACCAGAAGCTGGCTTTCCTCAAAGTCACTTCTGGCTTGGCTGGGATTGTTGACCTGGATATGCTCTGGACCAGTAAGCCTAACCCTTTCCTAAACTCTCGTTTAATGTTTTTTTCATTCTCTGCTTGTGCAGGCCTTGTGTGTGTGCTTGAGACACATGCCTTTCCAACATTTTTAACTGCACTGAGCCGGGAACACAGAACGATGGGTTTAGTGGTTTCTTGCTGCTCGCTCCCTCCCTCCTTTTGTGGTGTTTGGACTCCGACTCTTCAGACTCCTCATGGTTTCTGTTAAAGCTCGAGCCAGCGGTTTCTCTGAAGCTCAGCAGAGCAACCAAACTGCCGTCGAAGTCCTCTCCTCCCCATTCACTGACAGCCGCAAACTGTTCTGAAGGAGAAAAGAAGCAGGGTGCTCATTTTCCTTGCGACTGCAAGGACCCTGAAACGAACAGATCAGACTCTCCCTTCTCAACATTCTCCTGAGGAGCTGGACCCCAGCTGTAAGAAGGGACAACCACTTGTTTGGATTATGGATTTTGCTTTGACGGTCAGGAAGGCGTGTGCCGGGACTAGGGCCAGATGCACGTGGCAGAGGAGGAAGCGGACGCGTCCGTACGACCGCACAGGACGAGCCGGCCTAGGGGCAACAAGACAGAGTCGGACCTCTTTGCTTTTCAGGCAATGGATGTCTCACTTCTGCTGTACATCTCGGGCCTGTCCGTCCAGTCTGAGCCTGTCTGATCAGTCCCTGCTGCAGACAGGATGCTGCACCAGTCCCAGAGGTGCACAGGGTATCGTTGGAGATGTAAGAGATGGACAGAGGGAGGTGTACGGAGAAGAAGTTTGGGTGGGAGAAGTTGAGGACGATGAGGAAAGCGAGGATGAGAACGAGAACGAGGAAGAACAAGAAGAAGAAGATGATGATGATGAAGAAGAGGAGGAGGAGGAGGACAGTAAAGAAGAGAAAGGTGAGGTGGAGATAGAGAAAGGTTTGTCTTGAAGGACAGATTATTCTGGCGTTTCAAGAGGACAACTGGAATGTCGAACGCTTTTTACTCTATCGGGCAATAACGCACGTGTCGACGCTTTACCTTTGATGCATGGAAATGCAACGCTCCTGCGCGGGCCGAGTGTCAATTATAGTGATGGAGATGGACTGGAGACCCGTCTGGGGTGTAATCTGTCTCGATTAGAGGTGATTTCAGAGTAGATGAGATGTATGCATGGCCGGGGTGTGAATGGTGTGATCTGGTGGAAAGGAAGCGAGAGCGATGATTTATTGATGCCACAGTAGCCTTCAGATGGCAGTCATCATCAGTAGCGCTTACCTTGTTGTGGTCACATGGGTTTTGTTCACACTGGAGGGCAAATACATTTTTTTCAGTCCAACTTTATCCTTTTTTCAATTCAGACTTCAGTGCTTTTGCTGAAAAAAACACTTTGGATTTGTTTTAAAGGTCATTATTTACTCACACTCACTTACTAAACCAGACTTCTGTGGAAAACAGAAAAAGATATTTTGAAGAATCTTGGTAGTTGAACTGTTTTGGTTACCGTTGAAGAAAAAAACCACTGACATTTCTCAAAACGTCTTCTTTTGTGTTTCATAGAAGAAATGTTCATTTATTGAGTTAATTTGTGACCATGGACCACAAAACCAGTCATAAGAGTAAATTTTTTGAAATTGAGATTTATACATCATCTGATAGCTGAATCAATAAGCTTTCCATCGATGTATGGTTTGTTAGGATCAGACAATATTTGAAAATCTGGAATCTGAGGGTGCAAAAAATCAAAATAGCGAGAAAAACGCTTTTAAAGTTGTCCAAATGAAGTTCTTAGCAATGCATATTACATATTAAATATTAAGTTTTGATATATTTACAGTAGGAAATTTACAAAATAATCTTTACTTAATATCCTAATGATTTTTGGCATAAAAGAAAAATCAATAATTTTGACCCATACAATGTATTTTTGGCTATTGCTACAAATATACCCCAGCGACTTAAGACTCGGGTCATATTTATTAACCAAGTAAAATAACCTCATTAACTTCAAAATACATGTCTAAAAGCAAGTCTTAATATCTTATCCTGTGTTGCTCAAGTAAATTTATCTTGCTTTAAAGACTGTTAGATTATTTTAATGGAAAACAAGTCAAAAGACTAATTAAACTCTCATTAAGAAGTCGTTTTTTTCAGTGCATAATAAATGTTTATTGCTGTTGTCACTGCGGGTACATTTAATGACAACAAATTACAAGAAAATAATTACGTTGGATTGTGAGACTGAGACATTTCATTAAAAAGTATTTTAATCAGATTTCAAACAACTTGGGGAAGACTTCTAAAAAAATGATTTCATGTAAGTTTCTCATGTTCAGAAATGGGAAAAACAAAACTGATTTGAGCCTTATAGGCAAAGACAGTGCAGTTTTACTGCCTGTTTGAACAAGGTCATGGTTGCGTTTTAGAATTTTACAGTGGTTAGGCCATTTTTCAGGTTTCAGGCTGAAACAGTCAGTTTATGACTAAAATGTATTGTTAGCATCAAATGTGGCTTATGACTGGGAATGTAAATGAGCTAGAAAACTTGTTAACAGGCTTTATAGGTAGTCTAATACAAGGGAAATCTGATTAATCTCAATGCCATGTAAACCAGTGTGGCTTAGCCGTCTCAACCGGCCACTTCAATTCTGGAAAGCAGACTCAAGTGTTTCCACTCATTTGACACTGCATTTTTCATGCTTAAAATGTCTCACAATGACAGACCAGCTTTTTCTCTAGCCTATTTATTTAGCCAAGAGTTTGTTTGCAAGGCCCTTTGTTGTTCTATTTTTTTCTTGTGCTTCTATTTCTAAACCGCCAGCACAGCCGGTCCACAGCTTGGTGCTTGGCTTGTTAGTTGTGCCGCCCAGTTCAGACAGCCACCCTGTCATCGTACAGCCGTCTTCTCCTCCCCGAGAGCCTCGAAGCTTTGCTTGGTTAACTCAAACCAGCTTTGGGACGTTATTTTCGGACATGGACTTTTTTTGGAGTGGCATTGCTTGCGGGCAGATCTAATTCAGCCCATCCGATTGTGCTTGGTGTCTCCTTTCTCTGTCTTTCATTTAGTTTCTCTCTGTTTTTTTTCCTGTTTTTAAACCCTGTGTTCTTTTAAACCCCCTATCTATCTATATGTCGTTCTATCTATCTATTGTTTTATCGATCTATCTATCATTTTATTGTTCTATCATTCCAACATTCTAACATTCTGTCGTTCTAACATTGTCATTCTAGCTGTCGTTCTAACTTTCATTCTATCTGTTCTTCTGTCTGTCTGTTGTTCTATCTATAGAAATGTCCGAACAAATACTTAGAATAGCTTAACTCTTTATAACACCCTAGCATCACAGCAGCAACTTTTGCCTGGGTTTGCACCATATTTTAAATGTAAATAAACAAATAAAATCTAGTTAGTGTATAGTTGTCCAGGAAGCCTTGAGAAAGAGCTCCAGTGTGCCCAGCTCTGCAGTACTGTCACAGTAGGCCAACTGTTGGCTGTCCCACAGTTAATGGGGCGGTATGCAGTCTTTTGCAAGTGTAGGAAACCCTGTGTCAGAGGCAATGGAATGATATTTGAATTATTAGATTAAATGCACCCTGCTTTGCTAACTGCAACCCTGCTATAATCAACAATTCTATTTTTTCCCTGTTTTTGCTGAGTGTTACATTCTCTGCTGCGCTAGCAGCTTTTTGCATGTGTGGTTTTGTTAAAGGCTGTGTGCCATTGCTTGCCTTTTATACGGCAGTGATTTCTCCTCTGATTTTGAAAGCCCAGCAGTGCATAGCAAGAGCTGTAAGTCAAACCTCTGACACTGGATCCATCAGCATTTTCATTCCTATAACTGGTGCAGTGCTGTAGGTTTTACAAGAGGCAGCGACATGACAAATGACGAGGTTTAAACCCCTGCAGTGCTGATGCTTTTTGCTCTCGTGAAAGCACAAACAGCACGTTTTCCCACGGGACTCTCCTCCCACAGGGGGGTCCGAAACAGGAAGCGGAACTGAATTTGTTGCTCTGTGGTGGAGTTAAAAAGTGGAACTTTAAGCAGCTCCCATGGGGGTGTTACAGATGAGACGTGCGACTTAAACATCTGAGGTTTGTGGTGACATCACTGGTTTTGTCATTATGAATCGCAGACAGAATCCTCATGGCACTACAGTGTTTTGTTTTTTTAAATATTTTTATTATCGTTTACTAGCGCTGTTGATTGATTAAATAATGTAATCAAATTAACTGCATGATGTGCTGATTAATTCATTAAATTAATCACATTTATGAATATTAATTATAAACACCATCATTAATTTTATTATTTAATTTTATTTATTTAATTAATTAGTAAATATTAATATATTATTTATAATATATTTATAATATTTACATTATTATATATTGTTTTATTAAAATTATATTAAAATTTATTTTAATTAATTTTTTACATTTGCCTTAAAAATTCTCTTCTTATTTGGCAAGGGACATTAGCATACACAAATATTACATAATACACATTTGTAAAAAAAAATTAACCATATTTTTTTTTTATGACAATTAATTATATTACTTACTATTTCCAATATTAGTATTTTTTGTTATAGAACAGCGTTCATGAACTATTTTTATGTCATTTTTGTGATTATTTACCTGTTTTTTTTAAAGCTGAATAGACTGGGAGAAGATCCCTATCTGATCTCAGCCATAACAAAACTATTGGTCATAAATCACCTTGTGTTTATCCTTTTTTACCGTTTTTTTTTTTCTCCCACCCCCTGTGGCCTGTCTGATTATCGGATGGCTCATCATCACTCATACAGAAGTGCATTAATGCGCTCTTTTAACTGCGAGATTGTCATGCATGAGTACGCGTCTATGATTGTTTATGCTTGTGCCTTAAGATACGCGTGTGGTCCACAAATATGTGGATGTTTTGAATATTTTCTTTTGCTTGCATCCTCAGGCTTACCTTCAAACCACCATTGCTGGCATGTTTGTGAATCATCAGTTCAGAACTGTCATTTTTTTTTTTTTTTTCCTTCTATTTTTTTTATACCATATGTGGGCCAGAGAACTTTTGAAGAGGCCCAGCATTTTCTGAAACGGATGACATTGTGGGACAAAAGAATAAAAAGAGAGCACAGGAAAAACAAACCTTGCCGACTTTCTGCTTGTAATGAACAGATCTTTCCACCAATGTGCTATTTCAGCTCCTGCTGGTGTCATTAGTGGGTTTCTGAACTTTATTATATGCTGTCACAAGTGACATACATCCTGCCGGAGGTACAGGGAAACCAATGAGCGAAGGAGGAAAAATTTAGGAAGAATGTTTGTTGACTGAAGGAGACAGATGCTTCAGCATAATCTTTAGAAAATCCATAGTTGCCATGACAACAATTTTGTGTTGCGACTGCAAAAAAAAAAAAAAAAAGAGATTGCCAGAGTCTGCGTGTGTTAAACCGAACGAATTCCCACGTGTCAATTCAGAGGCACAAAATTCAAAACAGGAAACCAATTTGTAGGCTTTGTTATATTGTCTGGAAAAAGTATTGTTCTTTGCACGACTTTAAATAGTGGCTGCATAGACAACTACATGCGCAGAAGCCAAATGTGCAACCTGGCAAAAAAATCTAACATCCATGGAACCTTTCAAATGCAGAAATGGTTCTTTTATAGTTCTTTAGATTTGTTAAATGTTCTTCAAAATAGTTCATTTAAGAACTGTTCACTAAAGCTGGGGACATACTACACAACTAGCTGAAACATTCTAAAGGTCATTGCACACTGAGTCCGAAATTTTTGCATGCATTTTTCAGTTTTTTCGTATTTGTCATCTTTTCCTATCAAAATGCATGCTACGTATGCGGAAACGCAGAAATTCTCATTTTAGCTCATTTAAGGTTTTGAGATATAGACAGCCATTGACATGCTTTGACTGAATTAGCATATTTAGCTGTAGCATCTATTGTGTCGATCCTTCTTGTTCAGAACTCATTAGATGTCTGTTATACCAAGATTTTTTTTCTTTCAGACAGTTTGTAAAGTTACTTTTCAGGGCAACTTATAAAATCTAACTGTGCAGAGCCGCTGCTGCCTGAGGCTTTGGTTTATCTGAGAGAAATTTCTAGTCTCTGAGGACAGGTTTGACAGTAAGATGAGTCTGTGCCTTAGAGGTGTAGCAACTCGCTCCGTATTTCTGGGAAAGGCTCAGTTTGTTTTGCAGTCGGGTCTCTTCTGCTCTGTTCTGATGGTGCGGTGAAAGGCATGGGGGAAAAAACTAATCCTGGAAAAAGCTCTTCTCACTGTGGATTTAGCCACCGTGGGACACCTCTTCTTTTGAAGTCTAGCGATCAGCCTTTGACTTGTGTATATGAACGCACAGGCTCAGACGCTTCATCTACGCAGACATCCTATTGATAGGGATTGTGAGTTTTACAGTTTAGGCCTTTTGGGGTCTTGCTGTCTCACTGCTAATTCACAACAGCGAGTGTGGTTGGTTTACATGTGCTTATCTGCTGTGTCACTTGGTTTTTAAGGATGTATGACGATGGGGATGTTTGACAGTGAGCAGAACTGAAAGGCTGAAATGGGCAAATTTCATTCCAATGGAGCTGTTTGAGGTTGAAATTTGAAAGACACCACATAAAGTATGGATGTGGTAGCGACGGCCAAGTTGTACTTTTATGCATTAGACAATGTGGAATTGCAAGGATCATAAAAATCCCTATGTTGTCAAGAAAGCAGTTTCTCTGAATGCCAAAATCACTTCGTTTTACAGTTTTTAAAAATCCTACCAAAATGAATGTCCATGAATGGTTTAGGAAATACCGAATATGTGATTACACCTAATTATTCTACTTTCAGCTGAGTGAAATAATAAATGATGTATAAATCCATTCATATTGTTTTGTAACATTGTGAATGTCTTGACTCTCATTTCTACGCTCAACATTTGTAATAATCATAAATGTTTCTTGAGCAGCAAATAAGCATGATTTCTGAAGGATCATGTGACACTGAAGACTGGAGTAATGATGCGGAAAATTCCATCAGAGGAATAAATTGCATTGAATATGTATTCTAATAGAAAATGGTTGTTTTAAATTTGCCAATATTACTGTATTTACAGTAATTTTTAATCTAATAAATGCACCCTTGGTTGAGATATCAGTGCTGCTGGGCATAATTAACTAGGGAAATTCTAGCAGTTTTTTTCTATATAAATTATTTTTATTATAATTTTGCAACTTATTGTAAACTTATTGACTATTTTTTGTGTGTGTGATTATCATTGTGTTTGATCATATTCTTCTTCCTGGTGTTATGCAACAACAGCATTGTTTGGCGCAAATTCTTTGTAGCACACAACTTCAGGTGGGTTATACTTTATAAACATGGCTTTACCTCTCTTGTTCTCTTTTATTCTCTCACAGGAGAAGAAAGCCAGGATCTGGGTCCTCCTCCATCTGTAGACGAGGCCGCCAACACACTGATGACTCGACTGGGGTTCCTGCTCAGGGACAAAGTGAATGAAGGGCCTGGTGGAGCACAGTATAGCATGGAGGAACAAGATGACCCTCAGGTTTGATACACACACATTCGGTGCTCTCAGCCACCCTCACTCTATCCAGTCTCTCTCATTATTCTTTTAAAAAATAATTCAAATGAGTTTTTGGCCTAGTGATTGTGGGAGGTGCTGCTCTGCAGCCCAGGGTTTTGTCAGTGGGCGGCTCCCCGCCTCAGAAACAGATATTCTTGCTCTCTAAATCTTGACAGATGTTCCTGGCTTTTGGATGAACAGCAGCAGTTTGCGCTGGTGTATCCGTGCAGCTCGAGTCTAACTAGGCATGTCTTAGATAGCAGATGCTGAAAACCCTGCCGCTAGTCTATTTACAGTCCACATTGATCTTAGCCATGATTCTCCAGTGAACATCTGCTTTTGGGTTTGAGTGCTTAGAAACCTTTCAAGTTAGAAAAATTGAATCCAACATGTGCTCAATTCAAAATACAGTACAGCAATATTATATTAATGTCAGATGAAATTAAATCTAGCGCTGTATAAATTTGATTGTTTTAATGGAATTAATTGCTTGATTATACTGATTATTTAATCTCATTAATTTAATTAGTCAATACGTTAAATAAAACCGGTAAATGTATAATAAATTTAGATTTTTTTGCTTGTCTTGCACTAGCTCGACCGCACACATTACGTTGGAAAGATCATGTGTGACGTAGATGAAGTACCTACCCAATGTTTACAAAGCGAATGTGTAAAGAAAGTTAAACGCCCTTTACAAAAAAAAAACAGCGTCGGATGATTTTGAAGTTGGAGGAGAAAATGAGATGGAGTTTTTTGCTACCCTACCTTTTTGATCCGAAGTACACAGACATAAGAACTAACCACATGTGACTTTTTTTAAAGTGAAGTCAAGACATTTACAAATACGATTAAAAGATGAATATGAGACAAAACTATAATGTCACATTTTATTATTGGGTGATTCAACACATAGATGTTTTACCAGCTAAGAAGTTCAGCACTTTTAGAGTTTCATCCCCCTATCTGATGAGAGCATAAGTATTGGAACAGTTGCCTCACAGGTCTTTCTAAGTGATCAGCTGTGTCCTGTTGCATTAATTCTTCAGATATTAAAAGCAGGGAATGAATTGTATCAGTTATATCCATTACTTCTGAATCTTGCATTCGATGATGACACACACAAACCAGGATGAAGACGAGGGAGCTGACTTTGAGAGAAAAGCAAGCATTTTGGATGCTAAAAGAAAAGAGGAAGTCAATTAGAGCTATAGAAAAAACAAAGGGCATGGAGAAATCAAGAGTTTGGAAACCACCAGCATATATTGGTGAATCCAATAAAAATTGGTGGTGGTTGAGGAGATTCCCCCCTTCTATGTAAAGCGCTTTGAGTACCCAGAAAAGCGCTATATAAATGTAACAAATTATAATTAATTATTATTATATATGCGTGTGTGTGTGTGTGTGTGTAACCGTTTTTCTATCCTGGTGGGGACTTAAACCTGAATACACACACACTCATGTGGACTTGTCACGGTGGGGTCTTAAATTGAGGTCCCCATGGGTAAACAAGTTAATAAATCACACAGAATGAAGTTATTTGAAAATCTAAAAGTGCAGAAAGTTTCCTGTAAGGGGTAGGTTTAGGTGTAGGGCGATAGAAAATACGGCCTGTACAGTAGAAAAAGCATTACACTTATTCTGTCGTACATTCCGCTGGTTAAAATCAGAAGTGTTTCATTCCCTCTTAATGTTCAGCTCGACCTCATTGATCCGAGGCATAGTTGAGTCCAGGAATGTATCGCGCCAGGCAAGGCTCCTGCTGTCCACAGCTGGGCAGAGCTGCTCGAGACCTCCACTGAGTTATTTTTGAGGCTGGACCCTGCCAAGCAAGCGTGGTCACCGAAAGGCCACAATTTCTGAAACACCAATTCTGAGCCAGTCTCTCCCACGCACACTGAACCCATAATTGGACAAAAAGGTGTAGAGCTATTTAGACATATTTGGGAAGTTACTGAGTCTGAGATCTGACTTAGACCCACCGCTGGTTCATAGTGAAAAGAAATGTGAAGTATTATTATTTTTCATGGGTTTTCAGTCGGTCGTAGTCAATGTTCCAATGTGGGTGGTTTTACAGTGCGCCTCAAATCATCAAAGCAGTTTTACATATAAAGAAATGAAGATTTCTGAGTGCATATTTAAAGAAAAACAAGGTCAATTTTTTGATTATTGGAGTATGTTTGACAAGAACATACTGTTTCAGTCTTTCTGCTCTACTGTTCTAGTTTCTTTGTACTGTAACTGATTGTGAGAATTGTTTTGACACCAGTATTTTTCAGTGTTCTTAGTGGTAAACCTGGAAAAAACCCTAGTTTTGAAATCAGAATCTTACTCTGATCCTCAAATTTATCCTTATACTGTTGTTTTTATGAAAGAACATCCTCTTGGTTTGCAGTTTGGTCTCTTGAGAAACGTATCATCTAAAACAACTTCTGGACAGAAGTACCAGTGACTGACTGAAATTCATCTCCGTCTGTATGAAGTTATTAATGTGGCCTCCACCGCAGACCCAGAGTCAGACATGAACTCGCTTAACCACCTATTCTTTCCATGTCTCTTTTCTACTCCCTCTTTACTTTCTTTGCTCTTTCATTATCATTCTTTTTGTCTGTTTATGTTTCTCACTTTGTCTTTCTCACTCTCTCTTCCCACTGGGTAAAATGATCCACCATCTTGGTGGGGTTTTGTAGCTCATGTCTTGTCGCCGACCGCAGCGTGCCATAATAATACACTAATTTCTCTCCTCTTTCCATTTGGTCAAGAGTTGAAAATTCAAAGTTCTCCGTCATATACCATAAAGCCAATAACATTGTATTAAATTACATAATATTGAGTCACAGTGGAAAAATTGTTTAAGTCAGCCCAGGCCATAAAAAGAGATAATTCCACATGAGTGTGCAGTCCTCAGCAGAAATATGGGACAGCACTGTATCATTAAATACCAGTCAGCAGATTTCCACTTCTGTGAGCATTTTTATGTGTGAAAGTCATTCAACGGTGCTGCTTTTCTGGAATAGGATCCTCAAATACTGTATAAGCAGTGGTGCACTGATCTAGGAAAACAATGCTTCAGTATGCTACAGTTCTGCAGTGTAACAGTGAGTGAACATTAGGCCTCCTTCATGAAACATAAGCATGTAAATGTCAATGGTTTGTACAATTATTCTTAAATTGTAAAATTGTCATATTGAATTGAATGGAACAATACAAGTTAAAGTGGTTTTACTAATGACACAAATTCGTTCTGTTAGTGTTTATATTTTTAGAAAATCATGCAATATCTTTTGCATATGAATATGACCATTGTTTTTCTATCTGTTATTCCTCAACATAATAATAATATGAATAATAAAAAATCCTATAAATAAATAATAATTATAAAAAATTTGGATATAAGTTATTATAATTAATAATAATAATAGTAGTAGTAGTAGTAGTAATAATTATTATATAATTATCGTTATTATTATTTGCCATGCTATAATTTATTATATTCCCCTTATAATTTCATCATAATATTATAATAAGAATAAGAATATTATAATATTCTATCATAATAATAATTTTATTGTTATAATAAAATAATAATAATATACTACTACTACTACTACTACTACTACTAATAATAATAATAATAATAATAATAATAATAATAATAATAGTCATAAAATTAATAATAAAAATCAAATAAATAAATAAATAAAAGTTAATAATAATAATAATGGGTTATTTATTGATCTTTCTGTTGATCTCACATATAGGTATGAGGTATAGTTCTGGGCTGACCACATATTTGTAATACAACTTGGGGCACGATTTTGAACCAATGAGCTTTCTCTTTGGTCGGACAAGCCAAGGCTACAAATTAGAAACCAAGCAACAATTGTCGTTTTCGTTCATTGATTATCATTCTTGTGGCAAGTTAGGAGAAACACTCTTAACTCTGTTGGAGTTACTGTAATTCTGTAACTCTGAAATTTCAAGGATGAAATTCTCCTTCTGATGTTCAGGGCATCTCCATGACCCAGAGGATCAGCCCATGCTCCAGCTTAGCTAGCAGCACTGCGTCGCCCCCTCCTGGCAGCCCCTGCTCCACGTTGCCCGCTGGAGCCCCGGGTAACATGGGCACCAGAGACTGTGCTTATGGATCCATCACAAGTCCCACCTCCACCCTGGAGAGCCGAGACAGCGGCATTATAGGTCAGAGACATTCTGTGGCTTGTTTTAGGAACAGAAATATATGCTAATCATTGATGTACATATATAAAAATGACCGTTTTTGTATTGCTTTTTTGCAGCAACGCTCACGAGTTACTCAGAGAATGCCGAGCATGGAGGAAAACACAATGAGGGCTCACGGGGCAGCCTCAAACTCTGGCAGGCACAGAAATCAATGGGTGCAGACTCCTTTCTTTATCGGGTGGATGAAAACATGGCCGCTTCCACATACAGCCTCAACAAAATCCCAGAGAGGAGTCTGGAGCATTCCGTCTCTCACTCCGCCCACTCCATCCCCCTCTACCTCATGCCCCGCCCCAACTCTGTGGCCGGTAAGTTTCCACACCTGTCGGTGTTTCCATTTGCTATCTTCAGAAGACTGCATGAATATGTCAGAATACTGTATGTCTAAGTATTATGTGAAATATCAGTGTGTAGTTTGCATACTGTATAATTATTTACAATTTTTATTGTTTTGGCAACTTTTGGCAGTCAAGTCAATGAGTCTTGAAAGACACTGAAATTGCACTTGATAATGACTACAGTTAATTTGTCTCATTGTAAACTGTGTTATCCAGTGTGTACTATCAAATTTTGGCAATTATAGTTAAAAAATTGCATGCTATAGTATATGTGCATACTGCCAAAATAGTATTAGTAGTATGCCAGTAGAAACATACCTTGTTAGAATAGATTTTTGAATAGACAGCTTTGTCACTGTGCAGAGATATATAGAAATACATTTAATATAGAAATGTATAAATAATTAAATTGTTAATATAAATAATAATTCTCAAATAATAAATAAATTAATATAATATGCATCTAGAATGAAAATAAAACTGAATTAGTGTGACCATCATTTGTTAAGCCCACAGTTAGTCTACTCGTGAATTAAACGATTAAGCATGTGTTGCTCAATCAGATTTTAAAAGCGAAGCTATCCATTTTATAAACATTCAATTTACTTCATCTTGCCAATTTCCTCTAAAATAGATGTGCCTATACCTATATTGCTTTACTTTCTTTGAGTCATTTCAGTAACTCTGTTTCAGTCATTTCATTTCAGTTGTTATTTAACCCTAGATTAACTGTAAAATGGCAGAAGCCTGCATATTATGCTGAGCTAGTCAAGACCCAGTCCAGCACACAAATCCTGTTAGTTACAAACACTCACATTCATCTTTCACCGCGTGTGAATATTTGGAGTCAGCTCTGTGTGAAACTCATTCAGCTGAGGCTCTTTGAACACTTCTGTTCATGAATGGTGAACTGCGGAGACAGGAAATATCCCACATAATTCAGACCCTAAAAGTCAACATACACGTGTTTCCAATTCCCTTAAAATGTCAATGTCAGTAAAAGCACATAGTGATTACTGTGAGAGCTATAGAAGTGGCCCTCTTCTCAGCTTTATGGGCCATTTGAGCTCTGGAGTGGCTCCTAGCTCCTGATGTTGCCCTGTTATAACAAAGCAAGGACGTCTGCATGAATGTCCTCCAGGTTTTATGAAGGATTTGTGATTTGTGCTGCTGGTTTTGGATCCCCATGCGAGAAGATGGTATCGAACTCAGTAGCTCAGTTTCATGTACTGTAGATTTTTTTTATTCACTGTCAGCTTTGGATTTTTGAAGGTTTGCTATAAAAAATTTCCAATATAAAGTAAATAAAAATTTCAGAAAATGGTCAGTTCTGCCTCTAAATCTGATTGCGCAAAGCAAGCTTTGTTTAGTTAATGTGACCATCACTGGTTTAACTAACTATATTGCTTAATGCTTATCATTCTTTATAATTACCGTAACAACAACAGCAATAATAATAATAATAAGAAGAAGTTGGCAGCATGCAAAATGCAGTTGGCGGCAGCAGTGAGTGAATGATGTGATCTATTTGTCTTTTCTCCTACTCTCCTCACCTCTCTCTCATGCTTTCTCTCTCCTCCTGATTTTCTTTCTTACTCATGCATGCTCACCTCTCACTCTTTTCCTTTCTTTCAATCTCTTCCCTCACACTTTTCATTTCTTTCTCTTTCTCTCCTTTCCCACTCATTCCCACACCTCCTCTCTGTGTGCGTCTCTCCGTTTGTCTTTCATTCCATCTTCCCCTTTCAAAAACCTGCCTGATCTCCGAGTTCAAGACGCATTTGGTTATTGTTTTGAACAAAGTCTGGTATGAGTTTTGACATGTTCTCCTGTGTGCACTTCCTGTCGCATATACGCACATGCACCTTCACATATGTACATAAAAACACAGATATGTTTAAGTAGATGCCTTATTAGTGGCTGTTTCTATGGGCTGATAAACGAAAGCTGTCCGCCATATCGGAAAGGTCAAAGCTGGTCCATGAACACTCGAGAGCAATTTGCCTGTGTGTGTGCAACCGTAGTTTCAAACCAAGCAGCTCTCTGTTAGTCAACGCTGAGAATCCATGTGAGCAGCATGAAACAGTTGCGAAATCTGTAAGGGGAAATCTTTCACCCAAATCGTGTGGATTCCTTTGGAAATGTCTGGATTTCGCCCGTGACCATTCGCCAAACAAAGGAAAATGTGACCGCACCTTAAAGGTGCTGTATGTAAGTTTTAGACTCTACTAAAGCATAAAAATACCATAATATGTTTGCAGATATTTAAGAAACATGCTAAGTTAACATACTTGTTTATCTGAAAAACAATGCTACAGTCAGTTATTCTCCTTTGAAAATGTGCATTTCGGGCCGGAATGTCGGCCTCTGTTTTGGTTTGTGAAACCCGCCCACTGCCAGTTTACCCAATTGTATTTCGTCACGGTGGAAAACACAGCGTATTTCATGTCATTCATCGTCATGTGCGCTCGTTCCTGTTGGTGTCGTTAATCTGGCAACCTGTGTGTGCATCAAGTCTGAGGAGGAGGGGCCAGCTGAAAAAAACTCTCTCCAATATTTTGAATTTGGACTGCAATACCTAGTTCAATCCTACATACAGCACCTTTAAGCCTTTTTTTAAGGTGGGAATTGCTAGTCTGATCACCTAGTGAAAGATACATTATGTTTATCTTCCATATAGTATTCTTTAAGGACACAAACAGAAAACAGGTTTAGAGATAAGTAGATGTGCACATGTTCAGACATTTGGTGTAAAATGCAGACGTGCCTTCTGGACCAGTGCCACGGTGGGACTGTAAAACACCAGTTCAGTTGATGGGAGCCCAAGCCATTGTGATGCATTTCAAGCGGCTGTAAATCCAGCAACACAGTCATGCCAGCCAGACAGTCTGCAGTGCAGATGGAGGTGGTGGGGTTGGCCAGGAGAAATGCTGGTGTCTGGGATATTTTTTACATTTTACAATGAAAACCATAGTTTTGCCAATATACAGTTAACAGTGCCTGACTAAGTCTCATGAGGTCTCAAAAGGAATGATGCCTATATAAGCTATATAAGCGTCCACACCAATAGACAATAATGTTGTTTATTTTTAGCATCTGGTGCGGTTATGTAGTCTGCCGCTTTAAAAGCTTGAGCTCTTTAAATTTGGGTGAATTCTGATTGGTCAATGTATTTATCGTTCATTGGCTGGGAAAAAAAAATTGCTCTGTAAGTGATTCCAACATTTATCGTTCCTCTTTGTCGTTATCGTTTTTATCACTGTGCGGTGTGGAATTTACTATTCTGATTATTAGAACTTTATAATGATCATCTTCGGTGTGAACAGGTCTTTACACTGACGGAGATTCAATCTTAATTTATTATGGATTTACAGTCGAATCAGAATTTGAATCGGAAACTGTAGCTGGCGAATTTTGACATCTTTCCCAGCTTTTGCAAACTTTGTCATTGATAAGAGTGCTTCAGCTGTGATGTCAAATCCCAGAAAGCTATTTCGCCACTGGTTCCTTCGAGATTTTCCTAAGGGTTTTTATAACGTTTTTTTTTTTTTTTAAATAAGACGTGGTAAACAAAGCTCGGCGATACATTGACGTTTTTCAACATTCATATGTAGTTACATATTAGAAACATACACTTTATAAAATAAACGTAACTGCTTTACAGTATAGGTATGTGTAATTCACATTGTAGAGTATCATCAAGTTATGTTTACCACAGACCTTATTTTACTCAGGAGTTGTATGAAAACCAATAGGAAAATCTCAAGAGAACCACTGGCGAAATAGTCTTCCGGGTTTTGACAGTTCTCTAAAGTTCCCACTCAAGTGTGATGTTCTCTTAGGGGAGGTTTACTAAATTGCTAAACTGTTATTCCATGTATGTAACCAACAGGAATTTGCCATTTGTACACATGTACCATGGGGCCATGGATGGCTTTCTGAAATCTGTCTTCGATTAAACACATTAGCAGAGAACGAAAGGCTTTCCTTAGTATGTGGCACCTTGCTCCTTACTTTGATGGTGGCCACTTGTCCATAACACCAGTGGTAACACTGCCACAGTAATAGCTGTTGTTAAATAGTTTCAAAAGCTCTCTCCAGCTGCTTTGAGGCGAGATCAATTCAGTGGCCACCCACTGTGTTCTTAATACACTTGTGTATCAAGCCGCCATGAACTTTCCTCCTCATTAGCAAAGAAAAAAGGTGCTCAAAATTCATGCACGCATTTTCATGAAAGCTAATAACAACAAGCTTTAAGCAAACACAAGCTCTTATAGAGTTCGTCAAAGTGTTTGACTCCTCATTAACAACAAACAGAACCATGGTATTACCATATTTTTGATAGCACCGATAATATCACTGTTTTCTTAGGAAATGCCTTGCAAAATAGCTTGGAGTACCATGTTGTATCACCATTTGTAAGTCATTTTGAGTAAAAACTTGTACCCTTATGAAAATTAACCATGGTTTTACTACAAATAAAACCAAAATAAACATGGCTAATACAGTTAAACCATGGTAACCACAAATTAAGCGTTGTTTTGCAACACTGACCATGCTACATATGTAGTGATAACCAATATGATAACCAATCCGCCAAAAAACATGGTTTTAACTTCTATAATCATTACTAGCATGATGTATATTCAGGTACAATCTTATATTATTTTTACCATGATAAAAGGTTTATTAAACAAAAATATTATGTTAGATTTACTTCGTAGCTGAAGTTGAGAGTTGATTAATTTCAGGTGACGTTAAACTGACAGTACGCACTTAGTAATGCTGTTGAAAACTTTCTTTGATTTTGGAACAACACTCCTGGAAACTGTTTGCTTCTTTTTAATAGCTTCTCTTCATTCGCTTGGCTGCTGAAGTATGCGTAGTAAATGGTTTCTGTTTTTCCACTGTTATTGTTGTGTATTCTCTCTCTGTCGAATATGTACAGTGGGGATCGAAAGTTTGGGAACCCCTTGCAGAATCTGTGAAAATCTGTGAACCCCTTCTGCAAGGGGTTCCCAAACTTTCGCATGCCACTGTATGTGGGTGGCATGAGTTTAAACAGAGTTTGTCAATCTCTCTCTCACTCTGTCTCAATTTTCATTGTTCAATTTCAAAGTGCGTTATTGACATGAATATTTTAAATATAATATCGCCCAAGCATCAATGCTCACACAAAAAAGGGGGGAAAAAAGTCATAAAGAAAATTAAATATTTCATATTAAGCTAATATTTAAAATATGTGAAACTATATTTTGTAAATATTATAAGGAGCTTGATTTCCCCCCCCCCCCCCCCCCCCCCCTCTTCTCTTTCACAGCCACTAGTTCAGCTCACCTGGAGGATCTTGCGTATCTGGATGAGCAGAGACAGGCTCCACTGCGCACCTCTTTACGTATGCCACGACAAAACTCCGGTTCCAGTCGCTCTGGACAAGCTGACATAAGAGGTGTGTATATTTTTCCTAGATTTATTAAATGTCCACTCTTCAATTCTTTCACTTCACCACCACCCATTCACAAGTGTAGACAGACATACTCATTCTATGTAAGTCAAGTCACATTTATTTGTGCAGCACTTTATACAATACGGATTGTTTCAAAGCAGTATTAAAGTCGAAATGAATGCTGTCAAACGATTAATCGCATCCAAAATAAAAGTTTTTGTTTGCATAATATATGTATGTGTGCTGTGTATATTTATTTTGTGTATATATACATACTGTGTTTTTATATATACATGCATGAAAAAGTCATAAATTATATATTTTCATAACTCCAGAAGCCTTTAGATCAACAGTTTTCATGCAAAACATAAATTCAGTCATTTCAGCTTGTTGGGGGTGTTGCTACTCATTGTACACGCAAAGCGAAAAGCCAATCATAACAGCTGTCATTTACACATAAGGCGCAGTAGAAATATAGCCAGCTTAGTCTGAGAGAGGGTGGAAAATGGTTATTTAAATCTCAATTACGACTGATTTTGCTGATTAACATTATAAGTGAACTCTTGGGGAAACAAAAATAGAATTCCACAAAATAATAGAATGTCCCTTCTAAAATTAACCTTTGCAGTGTAATGACGTCTGTGTGTGTCTTGCCTCTCGTACATCTGCACTCTGCTACACAAAGCATGTCCCATTAAAACTCTCAACACACTCCGCAGCTCTTCTGCGGATCGCTCTCCCCCCTCATCCTGCTGTTCTCGGTTTCCCCTTTGGACTGCCGTGCCATAATCTGTCTCCTGTCCAGATCGATGTATTGACTTCCTATTAGCATTAGCTCTCGCTCATCTGTCAGAGCTCAGCGTGCTGTCTAAAGCTCACAGTCAAGGCTCCACACATCCTAAATCATGCCGGCTGGGAGCAAGCCTCGGAGGTCTGGGTTTCCTCTCAGATTCAGTCAGAGCTCCAATAGCTTGAGTCACAATTCACCAAAGAACCTGTATATTTCAGGATGATCGCACAGGTGACAAAACAGTGGAGGTAGACTGTATCTGTGTGCTTATTTATACACCCTTTTCACATTTCCGGGGTTCTCAGAAGCACATGTCAGGATAGTTGGGTAAACTTCTATAGTGGTGAACAGACACTACAACAAATATTGGTAACACTTTATTTTAAAATATAGAGCGATTGATACCATTAGGCAGAAACGAGAAGGACGTCAAATGTGCCGTTATTTCCTCTGCCGGTGTATTAGAAACCCTCATGCAGTAGCATAGTATTGTGTAATTTAATGCCATACAACACAAAATGTAGTGTTATCACTGCACATTTTTAAAATGAAAATGTAAAACAAAAAACTTTGCCAGATTTACAATGTGAATGTGGAAACGCAGTGTCATATTTTGTTAAAAATGTGTTCATAGCGATGTGATGCTCAAACCGTACATTAGGTATCTGAACGTAATATTACAGATAGTAATTCTACCACAATGTAGATAATGGCATAATTTGACAGCAATTACAAGCAGGTTCTTTCATGTATAAGTATAGTACTCCTTCAGAAGGCATTAAAAGCCTTTTCCACCAGTAATAATCACTCTTAATAGTGGAAACCATTTGGGGATGTGAACCCGCTGTAGCTATACCATGAAAGGAGATTCACTTTTCTCTATATCTCTTTTTTTAATTACAACCTCCATGTTCTTAGTTCTTCATAGCCGTATTACTGCTCGGCTGCCCTGGTTTCTATCTCTCTCTTTCTTTGTCTTTGTTTCTTGTCCTTGTCTTGCTAGCACCCATATGTGCTCATGAGGGTCACCTCGCCCCGTATAACTCCTCCTACCCCTTTATGCTAATGAACAGATAATTAATTCACAGGCTAATTAATAATCCACATGCAAATGGAGGGATAAATAACCTCATAATATACTCCATCACACTTGTTGCAGCATAATCCCTATACAGTCAGGAAATTATACATAATTTATGCTAATTGCGCTGAAGATTTCCTCCCAATATATCTCTGTCCTGCTTTGACGTGACACTTGCCTTGAATATTATCAGTAATTGGGATTAATGATAATACGTATGAAACGTATAAGAATAATGAAGACTTTACGACTGAATATGAATATTAGATGAGGATTATTTGAATTAATTGTAAGGATCTCTGTTATGATTTATTGCAAGTGTATGTGGTGGATGAATATGGTGATGAATATACATTTTGCTTTGTGCATGGTGGCAATACATTTGACAGGTACGCCTGTTTTTGATGCATGGAGGCCGATCTGTTATTTCAGATGTGTTTTCTGCCGTGCATTAATGGGTCGAGGCACCCTGTCGACGATCATTGATTCATGGTGTTTCACACTGCAGCTCCTGCTTGCGTAAGCTACCAGTTCTGGCCTTTTCCAGAAAAAGCATCTCCCTCTGCTGGTTGAAAATGATTGTTGCATTGTGAAGAGGCTTTCATTTGGAAATTAAACTGTAAAACTTCCTGTTTGATGGATAACATCTCTGTAAGAAGAAGAACAGGAGGCTTTGGAAGGATAAATATACAGTATGTATGTATAAAACCTGTTTCATTGACAGCATTTCCTAATGTTTCCCATGATGCAGTGCGCTTTGCTCCATACCGGCCACCGGACATCGCCCTGAAGCCGCTTCTCTTCGAGGTGCCCAGTCTGACCCCCGATGCGGTTTTCACTGGTCGAGAATGGCTGTTCCAGGAAGTGGACGTGTGTCTGCGCAGCAGCGAGTCCTCAGCCAATCAAGGTGTGGTTATTGTTGGCAACGTGGGCTTCGGCAAGACAGCCATCATCTCTCGCTTGGTGGCTCTCAGCTGCCACGGCAATCGCATGAGACAGATCACCTCTGACAGTCCACACGCCTCACCAAAACGTGAGTGGAGTCATTCAGACCAATGAATATGTTAACTCTGAACACGTTTCCTTACGATCCAATGAGCTTCTAACAGAAAAATTGTAAAGTAGCAAAAACAAATAATTTAGTCATTATTTATTGACCATTGTGTTGTGACTTCAAACCTGTTATTTTGTCTGTGAAGTTATTTCACAGCTCTTTTCCATCATACCACATCTTTCAAGCTCAGAAAAGGACAAAACAAACAAACAAAAACACCATGAAGGTCGTCAATATGAGTCTTGCACTACATTCTAAGAAACAAACCTGAAACTTTCAGCACTTTCTGGAAGACTTTCATCAAATAATTTGTTAGTTCATGCCAACTCTTCAGTAACCTAAATTCAGTCTGCCCCGTACATAAAACTCTCATATGGCTTTAGAAGACCAGCTAGGTGTTTTTTTAAGCGTAATAGACATGTTAACTATGCAAAATAGAAAATGGTTTTATTAAAATTAAAATAAATTTTCATTATATAGAATGTAGATTTAGACTGTATTTTGTGTGTGTGTGTGTGTTTATATATATGTGTATGTATACATGCGTGTGTGTGTATATGTGTATATATAGGTGTTTGTGCATATATACACACACACACACACACACAAAATACAGTCTAAATCTACATTCTATATATACATATACATGCATAAATATACATGCATACATACATACATACATATATGTATATATATATGTATATGTGTATATATATTCATTATAAATATACATGAACTAGCAAAATATATAAAGATACATAATAATAAAAGACTTTCAGAACTTCTTATCTCACAGTTTATATACATTTTTATTAGTAAGTGCTTTGAAATTCTAAATATTAAAATCCTGCAAAACATTTAATTAGCTACAACTGATGAGAATTTGCATTCATGGATATAATGTTTATTATGATTTTAGAATCACAATACTCCACACATTGGTCACAGTGATTAAAATACATATTGCGTCACATAATGTCAAGACATACACAATATCAAATTATACACTACAGGTTTGAATGACTTGAGGGTGAGCAAATAATGGCAATTTTACTAGGTGAACAATTTTTTAGTTAGCTTTTTTTTTTTTTTTTTTTTTTTTTTAAAGGAACAAATATCTTCAGCCCTTAAAATGTCAAAACCATTTTGTCTCAGTTTATGACAAGGTTCACATCACATTCATGCCATGCCTTCCTCTCAGATGGTGACACACTGCCCTTGAGCCAGCCTCAGTCCGCTCACGGCACTTTGGTCGGTGGGAGCAGCTGCCCTGGAACACCTGAGATGAGGAGACGACAGGAGGAGGTGCTCAGGAGACTGGCTTCTCAGGTGCCAACATATACCAACATAATCAACGGGGCGGGCATATATCCAGCCTGCCATTCAATCTCCCTCTCTCCTCCTCTCTTCTATTGATTTATTATCTCTGTCTCTCCATTCCTTCCTTTGTCTCCTTCTTCTTTTATTAATTTGCTCCTTGTCTCGCTCTCTCTGTGCTTTCCTTTTCTCTCTATTCTTTTAAGCACAAAGGTTTGCAGCTCTGTTGCCTTATCAAATATTTATATGCGCAGAGTCTCCCAGCACAGCCATTAAATATACTCAGAGTCTGCATTGCTAATGCATTGCTGATGACAAGCTTTTGAACACACACACACACACACATACTGCGTGATGAAGTGAATCCAGAGAAGCAGCAGTCTTAAAATATTGGAATAAGGCCATCGATGCACTCAAACTCCATAATGTTTTATGCATTAATAAAACCCCTTCATCACATCAAAACTCCTGAGCTTTGAATCTTTCCCTAATATTTTAATATTCATTGTGTTTTTGGAGCTGAAAGCAGTTCCTGCACTAAATCCCTGAGACTGGAAATACTTTTGTGCTTTTCTGTCTATTTCTTTGTCTAAACCTACATTTAGCAGAAGCATCTAGATGTACTAGGCACCTTTACCTTGGCATATATCAGGAGTAGTGCCTGACGTTCTATGAACAAGCATAATATACAGTGCCCTCCATTAGTATTGGACAGTAAAGACAAAATTGCTCTGTTGGCTGTGGAGTCAAGACATTTACAAATATGATTAAAAGATGAACATGAGATGAAACTACAGAATGTTACATTTTATTATTAGCTGTTTTAACACACGTTTTACCAAACAAAAAGAACAGCACTTTTAGAGTTCATCCCACTCATTGATGTGAGCATAAGTATTGGGACAGTTGAACATAAGGCAGATATAAAAGATTAAAAGCTATTATTTAGTTGCAGATCCCTTGCGCACAATCACAGCAGTGAGTCTGTGACCCATAGACATCACCAGACTCTTGGTCTCATCCTTTGAAATACTTTTCCCAGCCTTTAATGCAGCCAATTCCAATTGTTGCTTGTTTTGAGGAGTTTCTGCCTTTACTCTCCTCTCCAGCTGGTGAAATTCATGTTCAATCGGATTTAAATCTGGAGATTGACTTGGGCAATCTAAGACTTTCCATTTCTTTGCCCTTATAAATTCCTTGACTGAACTGGCGGGTGTTTTGGGTCATTGTCCTGATGCAATATGAAGCACTTACCAATGAATCTGGTTGCATTTTCATGAATATTGGTAGGCAAGATGGTTTTATACCCTTCCAAATTCATTCTGCTACTGTCATCATACATTAAGTCATCAGTAATTTGAGAGGGCCTGTTCCAGAAGCAGCCATGCATGTCCATGCCATGACACCACCTCCACCATGCTTTACAGATGAGGCTGTATGCTTGGGATCATTTGCAGTTCCCTTTTTTTCTCCACATTTTTGCTTTCCCATCACTTAGATAAAGGTTCATCTTTGTCTCATCGGTCCATAAACACAGTTCCAAAACTGTCAATCAAGTGTATGAGGATTATTAGGAGGCCATGATAGACAAGGGCCAGTAGAGGGTATTTGGCCAGGACACCGGGGTTACACCCCTACTCTTTACGAGAAGTGCCATGGGATTTTTAATGACCACAGAGAGTCAGGACCTCGGTTTAACGTCTCATCCGAAAGACAGTGCTTTTTAACAGTATAGTGTCCCCGTCACTATACCGGGGTGTTAGGACCCACACAGACCACAGGGTGAGCACCCCCTGCTGGCCTCACTAACACCTCTTCCAACAGCAACCTAGTTTTCACCGGAGGTCTCCCATCCAGGTACTGACCAGGCTCAACCCTGCTTAGCTTCAGTGGGCAACCGGTCTTTGGCTGCAGGGTGATATTTGCTGCTTAATGTTTTTGTGGAAACTGATACAATGTCTTTTTCAGGATTCTTCGATAGTAAGAAAGTTCAGAGGAACAACATTTATTTACAATAGAAAATCTTTTGTAATAATTTAAGTATTTACTATCACCATTGATCACTTCAATAGATCTTTTCTGAATAAAAGTATTAATTTCTTTGGGAAAAGAAATCTGACTCTTGCTACTGAACTTTTAGTTTGTATTCTGTACATGACATTAAAGTTATCGTTCTTGCTTTGCCAATGCATGCTTTGCAAGGTTCCCCTTTCTGTCAAACATATTTTATTGGACTGTCCAGCTTTTAATGTATATAGAAAACTCTTTTATGAAGTGAACTCACTTCAAATTATTTTGTATAATTTTGCCAGAAAAAAGTTTAGAATTTCTATCATATGTTAATGTAAAAAATGTTGTGTAATATAACTTGTGTTTGTTATACTGTTATCTGCTCTCTCGTGTGCAGGTGGTGGCGTACCATTACTGTCAGGCCGACAATGCATACACCTGCCTGGTCCCTGAGTTTGTGCATAACGTGGCAGCGTTGTTGTGCAGGGCTCCTCAGATGCAGGCCTACCGAGAGCTGCTGCTCCGCCAACCGCACCTGCAGAGCACCCTCAGCCTGCGCGCCTGCGTCCAAGACCCTTTCAATGCTTTCCGCAGGGGCCTGCTGGAACCTCTGGAGATCCTGTATCGAGGTGTGTAAATGTGTGTTCGTGCGCACTCTTATACTCGATACACGTGCTGACATATATGTAATATTGAACACATGCAATGTTTACAGAGCGGAAGATCGCGTGTGAGGAAAACCTCATCATCGTGATTGATGGGTTGAATGAAGCAGAGTTCCATAAACCGGATTACGGAGATACCATTGTTTCCTTCCTGTGTAAAACCATCGAGCGTTTCCCTCCCTGGCTTAAACTGGTGGTCACTGTCAGAACGACACTGCAGGTCTACACTCCATCCATCCATCTGTCCATACATCCACCTATCCGCTTTACTTTTTTACTCATTGTCTCTTCTCTCTCCATCTCAGGATATAACTCGTCCTTTGCCGTTCCACCGGATCTCTCTGGATCGTCTGGAGGAAAGTGATGCGATTGACTCGGACTTGCAGGGCTACATCCTGCACCGGCTTCACTGCAGCCAGGAGATCCAGAACAACGTGGCGCTCAACGGCAAGCTGGACAACGCAGCCTTCGCCAAACTCAGCGCTCATCTGAAAAGCCTTAGCCGAGGCTCCTATCTCTACCTGAAGCTCACTCTGGACCTCATTGAGAAGGGTTACCTGGTACTCAAAAGCTCCAGCTTCAAGGTCAGGGGTCAATCCACACAGATGCCTCCTTTATTACCTAACTTAACTTAACTTAAAACTTATTTTATTTCATTTAAAAATAATATAAAAATTAAAACTAATTATTAGTTATTAAAAATTCAAATTAAAACTAGAATGTTTGTATTTCTACTTTTTTTCTAGTATAGCTTTTCATTATGTATGTTTTGTTATTTTTTACGTTATATATTTTTATTCTATTTTAGCTTTTCAAGGATGTATATGGTGCTACTTTATTTTTTTAGATTTGTAATGTTTATTTTAGCTTTAATAATTATGTGGCATGATTTTATTTTATTGTTTTTTTATTATTATTATTATTATTATTGTAGCCTTTCATAGGCATGCATGTGGTGTTAATTATTTATTGTTCATTTTGGTTCTGTATTTTAAGAAAAAAGTAATCGTGAATGAAACCCTTTTAGATGTTTTTGAAAGAATTTGAAAAGAAAATTTTAAATCTATATATTTTTATATATAAGTCTAAGGGCCATATTTACTAAACTGGGCAAATTATCGTAAGAGCACAATTCCATAAAACCGCTGATGGGAGGGGAAAATTCTGCATGTGATTTACTGACAACGCACACATTAAAGAACACAGACACAGCCAGATAATTTCCATAATGACCAGCGCAAATTACCGCCTGCTTTAAGACATGCTTTTTTTGGGGCGTTAAATAATGGTGCAAATACCAGTCATTTGACGAGCACAAAAGTTAGTAAATCGCTTTGCGTGATTCATTATAATACTCTCCTCCCATAAATTTTGCGTCTGAAAGGGAAACTCCTACAAATGCATATTCAATAAGGTCAGGCGCAAAAATAACTGTGTCCACGCCTTTTCAGCGCTAATTCTACTAAAGTGTCTTTAGTAAATCCTGACAGTACTATTTTAACGCCAAAAGACGTTTGCGCTGGCGCAAGCTGTTAGTAAATGTGGCCCTAAAAGGTTTAATATGTTTCATCTTTTTAGCATGTATTTATTGTTTTTATTAAAAGCAGTAAGCATTATGTTTGTGTGCAGGTGGTTCCGGTGAATCTGGCCGAGGTTTACCTATTGCTGCTGAACATGCGTTTCCCGACTCAGTCGTCATTCGAGCGCATTCTTCCACTGCTTAACGTGGCCGTGGCTTCTCTACACCCGTTAACTGATGAGCAGGCCTACAGTGCTGTGAACGCTGGCATGGTGCGTGGAGCGGCCATGGACTGGGATGATTTCCAGCAGAGGTCTGAACTTCTGTCGCCCTTCCTGGTGAAGAGACGTGATGGAACGCGCATGTTCATCCACCCCTCCTTCAGAGAGTGGCTCATCTGGAGAGAGGATGGAGACAAGACCAAGTTCCTCTGCGACCCCAGGTGAGAAGTTCTAGGGCTCAAAATGTGTATGTGAATATTTCAGAAAATTAAAAGTGTTTTTTTCTTGTTGAATATCCTGAAGTAAAATCAGATGGGAACATTGTCAATGCCTGAGAAATATAGCTAAATCTTTTAACTCTCATGCCCCCATCTTGTCTCTTTTCCCCATGATTCTTTAGGAGTGGCCACACACTGCTTGCTTTCTGGTTTTCACGGCAAGACAGTAAACTTAATCGACAGCAGACCCTCGAACTTGGCCACCACATTCTCAAAGCTCACATCTTTAAGGTTAGGCTAACTATAGCACCTATAAAAGTTTTCATGTCACTAAATTTATAGTATAAACTTGACTAAAGCAGTATATATATATGCTTTTGAAACAGATTTATGTTGCATTTCCATTGGTGTTGTTAATAAAGCACTTTGTCTCTTGGATGCAGGGCCTGAGTAAGAAGGTTGGGGTTTCCTCGTCAGTTCTGCAGGGGCTGTGGGTGTCCTACAGTACAGAAGGGCTCTCTGTAGCTTTGGCTTCATTGAGAAACCTCTACACTCCAAACATCAAGGTATCAAAATAAAAACTGAATTTCCACAGTCAAAGAAAACTTTAAAACATCTTCAATTTAAGTGATTTCCAGGCCTGGAAAAGTAATTTTTCTAAGGAAAATATTTTAAAATCTTTGGAAAACTCATAGATATTTCTACAGTGAATGTACATTTATACTACCATTCAAAAGTTTGGAATTATATTTTGGAACATTTTTTGAAATTATATAATAAAAAAGTCAGTTAAATTTAATAAAATTGAAAATTTAGTTTTAATTATTTAATTAAATTATTTAAATAAGTCTCTTAAATCTCTCAATTTGAAATTGAGATCATTAAAATAATTAAAAATAAATAATAAAAAATGTAAAATACTTAATTACATAATTACATAATTACTAATGAAACAGTTTAGCAAACTGTCTGTTTCCAAATGTTTAGAATTTCTTCATACACGGCATTTCACAACTTTGGGTTTGTTAGACTTTTGGCGAAAAAAGTCTCTTATTATCACCAATGTTCCATTTATTTGAACAAAAGAATATCTATCATATGTTTGTATATATGTATGTATATAATTTTTTATTTATTTTTTGTAGTTATTTATTTTTGTAATGTTTATCAGCATGAAATTGATCATTTTGAGTGCAGTAAACTATTATACGGTATATAGCATGATTGGAAATTTCTTTATTTCTTAACTTTGAAAAACATTTTGACACTTATTTTATTTTTTTAATTCCGTCTACTCCTTTATATCCCCATCTTCCTCTCTTCCTCCAGGTATCTCGGCTGCTGATTATGGGCGGAGCTAATGTGAACTATCGTACAGAGGTGTTGAATAACGCCCCCATCCTGTGTGTCCACGCTCACCTGGGCTACCTGGAGACTGTGGCTCTGCTGTTGGAGTTTGGGGCGGATGTGGATGGCGTTTCAGAAAGCGGACTTACTCCCCTCAGCTACGCAGCTGCCGCGGGTCACCTACCCGTCATCACTGCCCTCTGCAGCAAGAAAGCCAAGGTCAGCCATGCTGTGTTTAGCTAGAGATGGATTACCCATAAAAAACAGGGTAGTGGCTGTTGATTTTGAATTATCAGTCAAAGTTTCATCTCTGTCTCTCTCTTTCTCCTGTATGTTTCTGTTCAGGTGGATCACTTGGATAAGAACGGTCAGTGTGCGATGGTCCACGCGGGTCTGCGGGGTCATCTAGAGGTGGTGAAGTATCTGGTGCAGTGCGAGTGGAACACAGACGGACAGCAGGCCGGATCCTTCAGCAAGAGCCATGCGGTACAGCAGGCCCTCATTGCAGCTGCCAGTATGGGCTATACAGAGGTAAGAGGTTATTTTATTTTATTTTATTTATTTGAAAAAAATAAATGAATTCTTTTATTCAGGACACGTTAAACATTAAATTGATCAAAAGCATCAGTAATGACATAGAATGTTATTGTGTAATAATGCAAGATTTCCATTTTAAATGTGTTCTTTAAACTTTCTATTTATCAGAGAAAGCTTATTTGAACATGTATGGTATTCTTTAGAATTGTATATTTATTAGAAAATAAAATATTACAAATAAATAATATTGTTAATATCTCAATTCGCTTTAACTTTAGTAATACAAAGGCAAAAATAAAAAAATGTACAACTAAATTAAAATTAAAAATCACAATGTGAAAACAAATGAAAATGAATTAAAATTATACAGATTAAAAATGTGTTTGTCACACACACACACACACACACACACACACACATATACCTAAAATATAAATATAACTAAAAACAACATTTAGCATATGCCACAACTTTACATCTGTAAATAGCTTATCTGTACATATGTAATTGTTTAGTTTAATTTATGGATTTTTGTCATTGTATTGTGTTATATTTACATTTTTTGCCTTTACATTTTTTTTTAATCATTGTGTTAAATTGCCCTATGTATCTGTATTATGTCTGTACTTCTTCTGCACTGGAAGCTCTTGTCACCAAGACAAATTCATTTTGTGTACACATACTTGACAATGAAGCTTATTCTGATTATAATTTTAATTCATTCACAGATTGTATCCTACCTGCTTGACCTACCTGAGAAAGATGAGGAAGAGGAGGAACGAGCTCAGATAAACAACTTTGACTCACTGTGGGGTGAAACAGGTAAGACACCACCAGACAACCTGTACTCTGTGTTTTCATGTAAATATGAGTGCACAGTTTGCTCACTAATGGGTCTCTCTCTGTATCTCAGCTCTGACAGCAGCAGCGGGTCGAGGGAAGCTGGACGTGTGTCGTCTTTTACTGGAGCAGGGTGCCGCTGTGGCTCAGCCCAACCGCAGGGGCATCGTGCCACTCTTCAGCACCGTGCGGCAGGGACACTGGCAGGTGAACGCCTCTGACATCTCACAAATCATTTGTACTTTGCACATGTGGTCTTTGTTTTAGTCTGAGATGTCGGTGTTGGTTGTGCAGATCGTGGACCTGCTGCTGAATCACGGCGCTGACGTGAACATGGCGGATAAACAGGGACGAACTCCTCTAATGATGGCTGCGTCTGAGGGACACCTGAGTACGGCCGAGTTCCTGCTGGCTCAAGGTACAGCTGTACTGATCATACACTAGATTTGTTGTTGTAGTTCAATAAGTATAAAAAATAGTAAGTATGAATATAAAGGAATATATGAGTCATTTAAATGAAAGGAAACTCCCAATCGGTCCTTTCTAACCTGCTTTTCTAACTTATTTCACAGGTGCCTCATTGTCTCTGATGGACAAGGAGGGGCTAACAGCACTGAGCTGGGCATGTCTTAAAGGCCACCTTCCACTAGTCCGTGCTCTGGTTGAAAGAGGTGCAGCGACGGCCCATGCAGACAAGAGCGGACGCACTCCACTGGATCTTGCCGCTTTTTACGGAGACTCAGAAGTGGTTGGTTTTGTTATAGTAAACTAATGTAAAGTGGATCTAGTTTGTTTAAAAATATACACCTTAAAAGGATAGTTCACCCAAAAATCTAAATTCTAAAGTCATTATTTACTCACCCTCATGTCATTTCAAACTTGTATGGCTTTCTTTCTTTTGTTAAACACAAAAGAAGATATTTTGAAGAATGGTGGTAGCCAAACAGTTGACGGTAGCCACTGACTTCCATTCTATTGAAAAGACATACTATAAAAGTCAATGAATCAACACGATTAATTGAAAATGAGAATCAACAACTGGCAGACGATTTGAATGACTTTTACTGTAGGTTTGAAAAAACAACCCACACCCGCCCTGAGCACCTCTCCACACAACCATTAACACCTCCAGCAAACCCCCTCTCCCCCACACCTACAATTCAAATCAGTGAAGATGATGTGTGCCAGGTCTTCAGAAAGAACAAAAGGAGGAAAGCACCAGGCCCAGACGGTGTGTCACCAGCCTGCCTAAAAACCTGTGCTGATCAGCTGGCCCCCATCTTCACCCAGATCACTGGAGCTGTGCGAAGTCCCCTCATGCTTCAAACGCTCCACCATCATCCCCGTACCAAAGAAACCCAAAATTACTGGACTTAATGACTACAGACCTGTGGCTCTAACGTCTGTGGTCATGAAATCATTTGAAAGACTGGTTTTGGCTTATCTGAAGGACATGACTGGACCCTTACTGGACCCCCTGCAGTTTGCCTACAGAGCAAACAGGTCTGTGGATGATGCAGTCAACATAGGACTGCACTTCATCCTGCAGCATCTGGACAGACCAGGGACTTAGTTGAGGATCCTGTTTGTGGACTTCAGCTCCGCTTTTAACACCATCATCACGGACACCCTTCAGAATAAACTGTCTCAGCTCTCTGTCCCCACATCCGTCTGTCAGTGGATCACCAGCTTCCTGGCAGACAGACAGCAGTTAGTAAAGCTGGGTAAATCCACATCCAGCACTCGTACCATCAGCACTGGAGCTCCTCAGGGCTGCGTTCTCTCCCCACTGCTTTTCTCCCTCTACACCAACGACTGCACATCTAAAGACCCCTCTGTCAAGCTCCTGAAGTTTGCAGATGACGCCACACTGATCGGCCTCATCCAGGACAGTGACGAGTCTGCTTACAGACAGGAGGTTAAGGAGCTGGCTGTATGGTGCAGTCTTAACAACCTGGAGCTCAACACGCTCAAAACTGTGGAGATGATCGTGGACTTCAGGAGAAACCCCCCTGCACTCCCCCCACTCACCATCATGAACAGCACTGTAACAACAGTGGAGTCATTCAGATTCCTGGGCACCACATTGACTCTATTGTGAAAAATGCTCAGCAGAGGTTGTACTTCCTTCGCCAGCTGAGGAAGTTCAACCTGCCACAGGAGCTGCTGAAACCATTATACTCTGCCATCATTGAATCCATCCTCTGCACATCAATAACTGTCTGGTTCAGCTCAGCTACCGAATCTGACCTCAGAAGACTACAGAGGGTAGTCCGGACTTCTGAGCCAAGAACTGTACTCATCCAGAATGAGCAAAAGGGCTGGTAAAATCACTCTGGACCCCTCACATCCAGCACACTCCCTCTTTGAACTGTTACCGTCTGGTCGACGCTACAGAGCTCTGAGCACCAGAACGACCAGACACAGGAACAGTTTCTTCCCTCAGGCAATCCATCTCATGAACACTTGACAATAAAACGCGGAACACACAACTCTATTATTTATTCACCACACTTGCTTACATTTTTATTTATCAAATTTTTTCATTTCAAATTTGCACATATCAGACCTGTACATACATAATTGTCTATATTATATATTGTGTTTTTGCTGTTTTGTACATTGCCTATTTGGATATTTGTATTATTCTTTATTATCTGTGTCCTGCCCTGTTGCTGTCTTTGTTGCACTGTGGAGCTTCTGTCACTAAACAAATTCCTCGTATGTGTAAACATACTTGGCCAATAAAGCTCATTCTGATTCTGAATCTTCTGATTCTATAAAAGTCAATGGCTACCAGCAACTATTTGGTTACCATCATTCTTCAAAACATCATCTTTTGTATTCAACAGAAGAAAGTAAGTAAAAAAAAAAAAAAATTTAATGGAATCAGGGGGAGTAAATGATGAGAGAATTAAAATTTTTGGATGAATTATCCTTTCAGATCTCCAAAATGGGATGTGTATGCAAATGCTAATGGTTTTAAACGGATATCACATGCAGACAATAAACCACAGCTCTGGTGTTGATGTGGTTTCAGGTGCAGTATCTGGTGGATCATGGTGCGATGATCGAGCATGTGGACTACAGCGGCATGCGTCCACTGGATCGTGCAGTTGGCTGCAGGAACACATCAGTGGTGGTGGCCCTGCTCAAGAAGGGCGCCAAAATAGGTAGGCTGGAAGGGGAACTGTTCTTACAGAAACAATTTTTGCTAAAATGTGTTCTTGTACAATAAGTATTTGTGGTAAAATGAACTATGCACACCAGTTTACACAATTTGTTTTACTGTAAAAAATAAAATAAAAATGTATGTGTAATAATTAGTTTGGGGTTGTAATGCTGCGCTCCATTCAGCTTGGAAAGTCAGAATCACCAGGTTCCTACTTGGAAAAAAAATAAAATAAAATGCCACTTCCAAGTTGGAAACGCTTACTGAATAATTTCTGAATATTTCTGGCTGAATATTTTGCTCAGGGAAGAAAAGTAAATATGGTTCTCTTGGTCATTCTGATATGCTGGAGCCAAAGCATTTTCTGGCATGCTGTTGCTCCTTGACATAAGGCATCTGTCATTGATCGCTAGCAACCATGAAGTTCATCACAGCATTTAGTCTGCAAGCTTTAATCTGCAAGTAATTTATTACATTTAAAATGTAAAAAAGAGCCAAAGCAGATTTATTAGGGCTACAACTTCCATTTCCGTTCCTATTTTTGGTCAGTTTTGTTCTTGTCAACACATCGGATGTAAATACTGCTTTATTTGCAAATAGTTTTTGTTAATTTTTTTGCATAAATTTGCAGCTTGGATGGAAGCAGAGAAGCATGTTAGCACATTTAACAAACATGCCGTTTCCATTTTTTATGTATATATAATAATAATTATTAATATATATAATTATTAGTATTACCAATTAAAATGACTATTTTCTATTTTAAAATGTTATTTCTTCCAGTGCTGGATTTCAAAAGCTGAATTTTCAGCATCATCACTCCAATCTTCAGTGTCACATGATCCTTCAGAAATCATTCTGACATGCTGATTTGATGCTCAAGTAACATTTGTATTATTATCAATTCTTCAAGGTCATTCTTACAGAATAAATTATTAATTTCCTTCAAAAAAATGTTTTTGTAAATGTACCGACACCATACTTTTGAATGGTAGTGTATGTCATATATTCACTAGGACTATCCCACATTAACATTTGAATGGAGCGCAGCATAAATTCCAATGCTTATACCTTGAAGAAGTGCATTAGAAACATAAAAGCCAGATGCATTTAATATATCGTGAAGATCACATGAAATTAGCTTCACATGTAGATGTCTTTCTCCTTCATACCCTTCCCTGTGAGCTCAGTCATCCGAGTCTAACCCTTCTTCTCATGTGCTCTTCACCGACCTGCAGAACTCCACTGATCTGCAGCTGATCAGGATGGGCTTGTTGCTTTTGCTAATGTTGCAGCTTGCCACGGCTTCTCATGGCTGATCTTCCTTGTTCTTCCTTTCACCTCACTCTTTCACCTCTATTGACCAACTATCAATCTCTCTTGTTCTCTTCCCTTGACTCTCTATCACATTCTCCCTGCTTTCTGTTTTCATAAACCTTTGCTCCCTGTCTGATACGGATGCTTCACTCTGCCCCAATAACCTGTCACCCTTTCACTTGTGACCCTTTCCACCACTTCTCTCCTCGTAACCAGGATGTCAGACACTCCCCACCCGTGCCCGAGGTAAAACACAGACCTTTGCGCGCCCCATCTGCCATTTTTGACTGTGTCCCTCCATCTCGTTACCTGTGTGGTCCCTTCTCCATTGATCGGGTCTGTTAGTGTTTTGGGTGCCCCAATGTGAAAGACATTTAATCTTCATATCATTCTTGGCTTTGATGATTAGAGCTGCTATCAGCCATAAACATGGGTGGATTTTGTGTAAATATATACTGCAAAATTCTGATGGTAGATGTTGATTCTTTCCGTAAAGTTTTTGTCTGCTTTTTTGCTTGCATGGCTGCATGTAGGAAAACCAGTGTTGCATTTTTGCATGATGCTGCAGAATGTTTCTACATGCTGAGTGTTCCGTTGCATTGGGGAGCGTTAACACAGAATGCATTCTTGCACTATTTTACAACTGCTTTACTATGTAATCATGTGCCATAGAGTCATTTTTGACCACTGCAATGTCTTCAAATTTGCAATTTAAAATGTTGTATTAAGTTAAAAGAAGCTGAAACCTTATGTTGAGATACCTGCATTTGGTTCTTTATGCAATGGTTGTCTTTCAGTGTTGTGATGCTTTTTGCTTTTTTGCAGCATCTTATGCCATTAGCGTCACAATGATGTATAAAGTTAAAAGAAGTTATCTCGATATTCCTGTATTTGGTTGTATTCCATTGCACTGTCGTATTGAGATGTACATCTTTTAATGCTTTTTTTTTGTAGCATCTTGCACCATTAGGATTGTATTTTAATATGTTGTATCAGCTTAAAATAATTTAAAAAACGCAGTTCTATTAGTGTCACATTTATTATACTGTCAAGTTAAAAACGAATCGAGATGCATGCATTTGGTCGTATTCTGTTGCGCTATTGAGATGGTTATCTTTTAATGTTGCAATGCTTGGTTTTTTAGCACAAGATGCTGTGTCAAGTTAAAAGAATCTAAAAATCATCTTGAGATGCCTGTATTTTGTTTAATTCTTTTGGGTTGTTGTACTGTAATGGATGTCTTTCAGTGTTGCAGTGCAGCTTTTTGCGCGATTAGCGTTGCGTTTTAAGATGCTGCTCATGAAACCCCATTGCGATAGACATCTTTGTCTTTCAGCATCTTGTGCCATGAAAGGCATCTCAAGACACCTGCATTCTGTTCTTTTCTGCTTTATTACAATGGACATCTTCGAATGTTGCAGCACATCTTGCTGTTTTTGATTGCAAGAATGCATCCTGTGTGAACAAATGCCTTCATTTTGTTTCCACAGTTGCTGTTAGTTTGGCTTTTTCGGGCTGTTGGCCAGTTTGGTACCTGATCCTGTGCTGCTTGGCATGTCCTCAACTGTGCCTTGCATGAATTGCACTAAATCACTTCCTGCCTGCATATACTGCATCTGGCTGCCCATGGCCAAATCTACAGCTCTAATAGACCACTATCAATCTCTTATTCCCACCTTCCCTCCACTGTAGATTCAGTCCAAACCAGTAGAAACACATGACCTCTATCCAGGCTCTCCACAGAGAGCTCAAACATGCTGACTGCAAGTTCAGTAGCTGTTGGACTCAATGTTTTTATTGCCAGTATAAACAGATGTCAATTTCAGCAAGGTATAAACAGACAAGCTGCTCGTGATTTGTTTCTTGTTTTTCTGTCTGGCGTGTTGCTATGGCTTTTTGTGATATCCAAAAGTTGTTCATAGATTTTGCCTCCTTTTAAGAAAGACATCCTGGCAGCCTGCTCATTCCTTTGTGTTCCTCAGAGATTAGCAAACTAGTTTGTGCCCACACGGACTGTCAATCTGTGCTGACCCTTTGATTTGCCCCTTTCTTTGCACCCAGGTCCTGCAACATGGGCAATGGCCACATCAAAACCCGATATTATGATCGTTCTGCTGAGCAAACTGATAGAGGAAGGAGATGGATTCTACAAGGTGAGTTGCATTTTGAATATTCAGCCAAAGAAGTGTGTGTGTGTGTCATACAGTAAATATATATTTTATTATATTATGAACAAATTCAAAAGTAAGAATGTCTTGCTGATCCAGAAAGGAAAGGTGAAAGAAGCTGCCCAACGGTACCAGTATGCCCTGAAGAAGTTCCCACGAGAGGGTTTCACTGAGGACCTGAAGACCTTTCGTGAGCTCAAAGTTTCTCTGCTGCTCAACCTCTCCCGCTGCCGGAGGAAAATGAATGTGAGTCCAAAGCACTCCGTTTCATAAATCTCTCTTCTTTCTGTCTCTCTTTACTCACATTATGAGTAAGCATTGAGATTGCCCTGATTGACTGGCACTTTGTCCAGGCATCCACTGATAACTGTGTTTGGTTGACCTTGTGCTATTTATGTCGTCAACATTAAATATTTTTGATAACATAATTCTATTAATTAACAATTTTCTGTTTTATATTTAAATATTTTTAATTCAGTGTATTATGCAATTACACTCACCTAAAGGATTATTAGGAACACCTGTTCAATTTCTCATTAATGCCATTATCTAATCAACCAATCACATGGCAGTTGCTTCAATGCATTTAGGGGTGTGGTCCTGGTCAAGACAATCTCCTGAACTCCAAACTGAATGTCAGAATGGGAAAGAAAGGTGATTTAAGCAATTTTGAGCGTGGCATGGTTGTTGGTGCCAGACGGGCCGGTCTGAGTATTTCACAATCTGCTCAGTTACTGGGATTTTCACGCACAACCATTTCTAGGGTTTACAAAGAATGGTGTGAAAAGGGAAAAACATCCAGTATGCGGCAGTCCTGTGGGCGAAAATGCCTTGTTGATGCTAGAGGTCAGAGGAGAATGGGCCGACTGATTCAAGCTGATAGAAGAGCAACTTTGACTGAAATAACCACTCGTTACAACCGAGGTATGCAGCAAAGCATTTGTGAAGCCACAACACGCACAACCTTGAGGCGGATGGGCTACAACAGCAGAAGACCCCACCGGGTACCACTCATCTCCACTACAAATAGGAAAAAGAGGCTACAATTTGCACGAGCTCACCAAAATTGGACGGTTGAAGACTGGAAAAATGTTGCCTGGTCTGATGAGTCTCGATTTCTGTTGAGACATTCGGATGGTAGAGTCAGAATTTGGCGTAAACAGAATGAGAACATGGATCCATCATGCCTTGTTACCACTGTGCAGGCTGGTAGTGGTGGTGTAATGGTGTGGGGGAGGTTTTCTTGGCACACTTTAGGCCCCTTAGTGCCAATTGGGCATCGTTTAAATGCCACGGCCTACCTGAGCATTGTTTCTGACCATGTCCATCCCTTTATGACCACCATGTACCCATCCTCTGATGGCTACTTCCAGCAGGATAATGCACCATGTCACAAAGCTTGAATCATTTCAAATTGGTTTCTTGAACATGACAATGAGTTCACTGTACTAAAATGGCCCCCACAGTCACCAGATCTCAACCCAATAGAGCATCTTTGGGATGTGGTGGAACGGGAGCTTCGTGCCCTGGATGTGCATCCCACAAATCTCCATCAACTGCAAGATGTTATCCTATCAATATGGGCCAACATTTATAAAGAATGCTTTCAGCACCTTGTTGAATCAATGCCACGTAGAATTAAGGCAGTTCTGAAGGCGAAAGGGGGTCAAACACAGTATTAGTATGGTGTTCCTAATAATCCTTTAGGTGAGTGTAGTTTTTTTTAAATATTGTGTATTTTTAATAAATTTTTAGCAATTATGTGTGTTATTTTTAAATTTAAATATTTATAATTGTATACAGTATATCAAATTAGATAGTATTTGTGGTATACCTTATTCAGGGTAGATAACATATATCATGAAAATCAAAAATTTTATATTAAAAACTTCCATATATATATATATAAAAAATGAAGTGAATTAAAGGGTTAGTTCACCCAAAAATGAAAATTCTGTCGTTAATTACTTACCCTTATGTCGTTCCAAACCCGTAAGACCTTCGGAACACAAAGATATTTCTGATGAAATCCGAGCGCTTTCTGAACCTACATAGACAGCAAGGGTCCTACTACGATCAAGGCACAGAAACATAGTAAGGGCATCGTTACAATAGTCCATGTGACATCATTGGTTCAACTGTAATTTCATGAAGCTATTAGAATACTTTTTGTGCAAAAAAAAAACTAAAATAACTTTATTCAACAATTCTTCTCCTCTGCATTTAGCTTCATGAAATTACGGTTGAACCACTGATGTTACACGCACTATTTTAACAATGCCCTTATTATGTTTCTGTGCCTTGATCATGGTAGGACCCTTGCTGTCTATGGAGGGTACAGAAAGCTCTCGGATTTCATTAGAAATGTCTCAATTTGTGTTCTTAAGATAAACGAAGGTCTTACATGTTTGGAACGACATGAGGATGAGTAATTAATTATATAATTTAAATTTTTGGGTGAACTATCCCTTTAAGACATTGCTAGACATTGCTATTATATTACATATGATGTCTACCCTAACCAAAGTCCATGATATCAGTATTACATTGGCCATTGGCCACCCTCTGCTGTAAATATTGAGACTGGTTTAAAAGCCCATACCTTTTGACTAATACTGTAAATCTCCTTGTTTACAAGCATCCATGCAAATACAACCACCTAACCAACAAACAGCACATATTAGTTTTGCATTTGGTCTGTGTTATTAATTGCTTTTGAAATCACTTAAGACCAAAGCAGTTGCAGATCAAGGATTGTAAATACAGTAGTGATGCATTAAGAGATATTTTGATCTTCACATTTTTTTTCTCCTTTATGGCTACATTATTTCTCATTTTGATCTCACCCAAAGAACATTTTGTGTTTGGATTTTCAACCCTCCATTCTCTGGATGGAGAAATCCTCCTGAAATCTCCAAATATACTCAGCTCATGCTGTAGTTTTTCTTGCCATCATGCTCTCATCCTTGTTTCAGTTTGATTTGTTGGTTCATCGGGTTTTTCTGACATTTGTTGGATTTGTTTAACTGTTAGGCTTAGTACAGGAAGAGGTTTGAGCTGTTACACTGCAAATTCCCACTGTCCCTGTAGAGCATAAATTTGTATGCGTGTGTCAATACATTTTATAAGTGTGTACAAGCATTTCCATAATTGTATGTCCGTTTATCGTATTTGCACTAATGGTGCTCAAAATATCTTTATTTTTGTGTTTATTTTTGTAATAATCAGTGTTCACATCCTCATATAAATGTGACATGTTCATGTTCAACCTGCGTGTGTCTGCATAAGTGATGAGTCTGTGTGGATGTGTGCGTGTCAGTGTTTTCTGTGCATGTCCGCATGCACATATGTGTGTGTGTCTTCCCTCTGACCTCATGTACAGCTCAGTGTATGACTGTTGGTCCTGTTGTTGCTTGCAGGACTTTGGGATGGCGGAAGAGTTTGCCTCCAAGGCACTAGAGTTGAAACCCAAATCCTATGAAGCCTATTACGCACGAGCCCGTGCCAAGCGCAGCAGCAGGTAACCAGGACAGCCTTTAAAACACATTCTGTCTCTAGCACAAATAAAGTGCTGACAGATCATGACCCAAACTGGCCGAATACGTTTCGATTGGTTGACATAGTGCTATGCTAGAGCTTCAAGATAGAAGTCAATTTAAGTCCCTTGACTTCTGCATCATTAGATGTCAACAGCAGGATTAGACCTGTTCTTCATACTTCATGTTTTGTTGACCAATCAGATTATTTTCCCTCAGAATATCCATCATTCATATTTTATTCCTTTTCTACTCCCAACAATTTTTGTTTACTTTGACTCTCTGTGCCTAGAACACTTCTATCAACTTGCTTGGTTTTGGAGAACTAGAGGTTTTTTGGGTCTGATTTTGATCGATAGGTAAAATTACTAAAGAAATGTTCCAGGTTCAATACAATTTAGTTAACTTGGACTTTTACAACGAAAATCGGTGGGCATCCCAGAAGACATCAGGGCCCGTATTCATGAAAAATCTTAGTGCTAAGAATTGCTCCTAGTAACAAAATTCTAAGAAAATTCTTAGAAATGTGGGTGTTTCCTCTTAAAATTAAAGAAAAGATCCTAGTAAAGAAAAAAGTAATTCAGAAAGCATCTTAACCCTTAAAAGAGGTCTTAAGGTCCAAAATTGTTAGGAGTATGGACGAGGAGTTTTGCAACTATGCAGCAGTGATGATTTGGGTCTGTTACAGCACTTATTAGGCTATGTCTCTGTTCATTTCATATAAAACACGGTAAGTATGGCAGCATGGTTAAGAAAAAATAAAGAATATATATACATATATATGTGTGTGAGAGAGAGCGAGTACGGTAAAACAGGAAAAATTACGCCTGTAATTTCAAAGTGAAGGCTTATCATATACCCTACTCTTAAAAGCGCTCTTTTATTTCCTTCTTGACAAGCAACCAATCACAGTCTTCAAAAGACTATGTCATAGCTAGCAACGGGGTCAGCTCCGCCTCCTCACTAAGATAAAAGTTTTTGTCTTTTCCTCGCTCATAGTTGCTCTCAGATTGGTCCTGAATCACTTTTAAGCTAAGACTCCTAGTAAGAATTTTTTAAGATAAATTAGGAGCTCTCTAAAAGGATTCTTAGAATCTTTAGGAATACGGGCCCAGAAGTCTGGAGATTTTTTTAGGTTTTACTGACTTTACACAGTCATACCAGGAGTTTAGAGATTATATCTCTGCACTGACAGGTTGGTAAACTGTACCATCATTAGTCTCATTAGTCTCATCATTAGTTGGCTATACTTTTAAAACGATGTTTCCATTTATCCTGTTAAAGGTCCTTAAACCATAGACTTCTACTGTAAGTGCAAGAATGATTTTTGTTTGTTTTTACGAAGTCATTATTCTGCGTGGTAATTGAAAGCAAGTAATTGACTTGCATTCATCACTGAATATTCCTTTAGTGATAGTCATTTCTTAGTCTTTATCAGTCAGTTCATTGGTTAACAAGCATATTTCTCCACCTTCCTACTCTCTCTCATTCTTGGTCTCCCTCACTGTAGGCAATTCCACGCAGCCCTGGAGGACCTGAGTGAAGCTGTGCGTCTATGTCCCAATAACCGCGAGATCCAGCGCCTGCTGCAACGTGTAGAAGAAGAGTGCCGTCAAGTTGAACAACAACAGGAGCTGGATCCGCCTCCTTCCCCTCCCCGCGAGCAAGCCCCATCCATGGTCCCGCCTCCTCCAATGGAGCCCCACATTTCAGACATGGAGCCTGTCCAGGACTTGTTTGAGGAGGACGATGATTACCTAGAGCGGGATTTGGACGGCCTTCCGCTTGGTGTTCCTGCTGAGCCCCATACTATACCATCGGGACTTCCTGTCATTCAAAACATGCCTCCATCTCCGAGCCATCTCGATTCACCCTACTTGGGACAAGCGTATGACCTTCGCCCCAGTCCCCCTTCAATGTCCTCTCCTACCAGGCAAGGCTACCAGTCCCCCTCTCCGTCACTCTCACCAACGCACCAGAGCTCTCACTTCCGGCCCAGTCCCCCTCATCAGGCCTCCTACCACTTCAGCCCACCACCATCACCGTTACGCCGTGGACCACAGTATCGTGCCAACCCCAACTCTGAGGGAGTCGCCATGTACCGTCCCCAGTCTGCCTCTGCAGGACGGTACCAGCAGGACCAGCTTGCAGGACGACCCAAGTCCCCTCTGTCCAAGATGAGCAGCCAACGTTCTTTCCAGTTTTCCCAACAGACTTCCCAACCATCACAACAGACCCAGTGGTTGCAGCCTGCCAAGGCACAGATTGTCCGCACCAACCAGCCCAGCACCGCGGTGCACTCCAGTGCCGTACTGGGTAGTAGTGCATACAGTCAGATTGCTCACTCGATGAGCGCCCGCTGCCCAGGAGACATGGATGAACTTGGGGATGGAGGGTACTCGTCCTCACTTCAACCTCAGGTCAGTCTGAGTGCAGGGGCCTTGTACCAGCGTGCCATCAGCATGGACCCTGGCCTTGTGGAGGATGACCTTCCTCAGAGGCCCTCCTCTGCATACAGACCCAATCCCGGAGGAGTCCGTTACGCTCAGACACCACAGATCAGCCGCAGTCAGTCGACCGCCTACTATCCAGTCTCGCCTCACGAAATGGAGCGACAGGTGACTCTGGGTTCGCCAGAGAACCTTCAAGCTCACCGACGTCCAGTCAGCGCGAATAGTGCTGAACCCAAACAGCACCCACCAGCTCCACGCCCCCTTATTCACTCCCACAGTACGGGTCTACACTTCTCACCATCCAGCAACAGTTTGGTAGCAGGTTCTGCTGCTAACCTAGGCCCAGGGTTCAGGGCGTCAGCTTCGGCGCAGCAAATGGAGATCCCTCTAAAGCTTTCCTTTGAAGGCGGCTACCATGATGACCTTTCACCTGTGTCACCCCCACAAGGCACAGACTTCCGGGTGGTGGGTGGAACATATCCAGGAGAAGCACTTCGCTCCCGCACTACACCTTTCATGGGAATTATCGACAAGACCGCACGGACTCAGCAGTACATTCAGCAGCAGCCTTCACTGGCATCGTCCTCTTCGAGTTCTCGACCCTGGACCGTTTCTTCTCTGGATACGGTGGTGAACAGTCCAGCCACTTCCCCTAGCAATATGGGCTATGGGCAACAGGTGGCACCCCTCAGCCATATCGCATACTACAACCGCACCAACAACGCTCACAATGGCCACCTCATGGACGACGATTTCTACGGCAACTCCCCTGGTGTGACGCGGGACCGGGCAGACGCTATGGGCCGAGTGAGCCAGGTTCCCACATACCCGGATGTGAAAGTGGCAAGGACTCTGCCAGTTTCCCAGGCCTACCAGGACAATGAGTTTAGGCAGATGTCGCGAAATGAAAGGCAAGGCCCAACCTCACCCATTAAACCAAAGAGACCCTTTGTGGAGTCTAACGTGTAAGAATAAAGAATCGGTGTGCAAGATTTATTAGAACATTCTCGAGGAATATCTAACATGTTGACCATCTTATCTCTTCGTTTTATGTCCCATATCTTGAAAATGAAAATAAAGACCTCAAGGTGAATTTCACTGATGTGAAGTGAATCTAGCATGTACAAATCAAATGCATCTATATTTGCTCTGGACACAAAAATGGAAGTATCAGGACCCATTGGAGTTATAGTAGGCCTGTGTAACTGCTGTACACCAAACTTCTACTTTTCTGTACCTTTCTGAGAGGGTGGCTGCTCAATTCCAGTCATGGACACATTGCTGAGCATGGCCCCTGGACCAGATGTCCACACTAATGTCCCCACTCAAACCAGTCATATCCCTGAGAATCTTGCTGTCTCGAGTTGAAAATGTACCTAAAATATTCCGGATCAATATTGCTAAAGTAAAAAAATAATATTTAAAATTAAGTTATGTTTGTATAAATATATATACACAAATTTCAATGCAGTTGTGTTTTCAGTTTGCCTTGAGTTGACATGCACTCAGCAATGTGAAATATTTTTTAGACTTTTCTGGGCATTTTTATTTTTTGTCAACAGGTTATAAAGGTCAACAGGATCACTACCTTTAACGCAATGCAAATATCTGTAGTGTTTGGTTAATAAGTTCACATCTGCTCAAGGGAAGTAGCATTCAGGTGATCAGCCATTAATTTACTCGCTCTAAAGTAGTTACACCACTAAAGCGGAAATTGTCTTTTCCAAAGAAAATTTTCTCATGGGAAGTAGGCGTGGGGAAAACTTTTTTTGCCGCCTCTGAATTCACATGCTCTCATTCATTATGTTTTGAGAGTTTATTTGTGCACTGAAACATGCCTTCAGAACATTTTCCCTGTTTGTTTTAAACTGTGAGTGCTTGCTTTCAAATATGGGAAACCTGACTTGATGTCAAAGCCTGTGTCATGTATCGCTATTGAGCTAACATACTATTGGTAGGTCAGGCACTTTTTTTTACGGATGTCTTGGTGGGAAGACGGTGGCAAGTCAGATTCGCTCACTGGATCTGGCTTTACTAATCAATGTTCAACTGCTGTTGAAAAAGAGCAGGTCTTTTTGCAGTGTTTTAATTATTTTCTCTTTTTAAAGTTATACGAGGTGCACTCAGAGTTGACCTGGAATACTGCTTACTGTACAACAGTGTTTGTATTTAACTATTTGTTTTCCTTTTGTATGACCAAAATGTAAATGGCTGTAAATAATGTGCTGAACTAGAATGCATGCTCTCTGCTAATACACAAACCTGAGTGTGTGTATGTATGTGTGTGGTTTTATGTATGAGGGAAAAGACTGTGGCACAATATAGTTCCTTGTTTCCCTTATTAGACAAAAAAAGAACAGATGAAATTTAGGTTTTGTATGTATTTTGCTTTAATATTTTTTTTATTTGGTTTAGAACTGGGTTTGCGAAGGAGGATTCTCTGTAAATTGTCTGTAAATGTGAGCTGTGATGTTTTCTGGGATGGAAAATCAGAAACGTGAATGAGGACTTTTTATCCAGTTACACGATTGTAAACTGTACAATCATCTGTATGTGTGAGGGAAATAATGAACTTATTTAAAAAAAAGAATACTACTTCAAAGAAATCAAGCTGAAATAACTTGCCATTGAGTCTAACTTCATTGAGTCATATTTCTCATTAATTTATTTAGCTCAAAATCACATTGAACGTATAAAGCAAGCATTATGAACATAATTACTAATATGGTAAACATGGTCAAAATATTGCCACTGCACAAATCAAACATGCCAACACAAAATTACAGTACAAGGGCATTTATAGATCCTTTATACATACTCTTTCAGATGGAAAGACAAACAGTCAGTATCTCTGCACTTCAAGCTGATTTTAAAAACCAGCACATGGGAAACAGCAAGACAAGCACCACATTATGCAAAAGACTTTCATTATTAAACCGCTCTCTTTGGATAACATATATGCATTTTTTTATTTGAATAATATAAATTAGTTTTTTTTTCAGATCTTGAATATTATTGGTTTCGCTCTTAATATTTTCAAGTATTTTTCAGTCATTTATGCAGGCAGAACTGTAATATATTTTCATATGACAAATCAGGGTTCTGCATATAATGATAAGTTTAGTCTGTAATCTAAAACTAGTGTTGAAAATCCTGCATGGGAAAGTTGCAAAATAAACATTCACTGATTTAGTGCTGTGCCCTCTGATTCTAAACAACAATAATAATTATAGAGTATTTCAGTTTTTCAGTACATTCTGGTACAAATAAATGTTAAGGCACAAGAAAGTACATCCTGAATATAATACATTTAAAGACAAAATATACACAACTCTTTTTTTTTTTTTTTTTTGGTTTGGCACAATTACAAATTACTTTAAGAATAAATCCTATCCCTCAAACAATAAATGTAATAAATCTAAACATTTAATTACTCCAATAATAACAGTAAAAAAAAATTATGTACCATACAAGCTTAATCCTGTCATAACTTCTTGATTTCTGTTGCTGAGTCACTTTAAAGTTAAGGATGGGGGAATACAAAAAGAGAAGACTGCAAATGAAGTAGCTGACAGATTTGCTAGGACACAGGTAGGAAGGCAGAAAGGCAGGTTTTGGAGTGTATTAAGACATTAAGGAGAACTTGGGATTTCTCCTTCGGATAGCGTCTTAAAATGCACGGATAGAGACTCCTCCTCGGGATTCGGTGGTCGCCTAAAATCTTCTCTTGTCACCACGTAACCCACCACGACCCCAAAGCACACCAGCAACAAGCCTAGAATGTTTGCCAGGACCCCCTCACCAGTAAACCTGGAGTAAGTTTCCCTGAGAACAAGAAATGTGCCATAAAATTACCATTGTCTGATGAATAGAAAAACCCCATAGTAGCTTGCACAACACAAGCTTCAGATCCACTTTAAAAAAAAATGACTGTAATTTAATGAAGATTTGCTAGTTACGTCAATCTGTGGGACATTTTCCTTTCTTTTTTTCATTATCTTTGCTTTTTTTTGGTTGTTGTTCTGCCAACAGTCACCAAGATGAGAGAAGTGTGCTTATTTGTGACCCTGGACCACAAAACCAGTCATAAGGGTCAATTTTTCAAAACTGAGATTTATAAATGATGTGAAAGCTGAATAAATAAGCTTAACTTATTATAGGACAATATTTGGCTGAGATATGACTTAAGACTGGTTTTGTACTCCAGGGTCACATTTATAGATTAATAAAGTTAATAATCATATAGTACACTGAATACTTTAAGTAATCATGATTTCAGGAGTAAATAAGGAATATTATCTTGAATAAAACCAGCATTTGATGCCAAACAGTGAGAGATGAAGAAAAGAAGCCAAATATGATTAATATTCACTCAAAGTCTGTTTCCGCTGTGACTCATTCACATGGTGACTCATTGCGTTCAACATCTTTACCTCAGCTTAGTGACATCAGGTGTTATTTTTAAAGATATATTTTTCCAGATACATTCACTGATACTCACATGATACTGAAGAGCAGTTTCTCTGTGATTCCCAGCAGACAGGATCCCACGGACATGGCCAGCAGCAACAGGCCGAAGAAGACATGCAGAGGGAGATACCAGCTCCTCAACTGAGCAGAGGCCCATGGGAAAAGGAAAAATCCCAGTCCCAGTAACCACTGGAGGAAATGAGAGAAGCAGCAGTCACTCCAAAAATGACTTTACATGATGTATTTTACTGGCCTCTTAAAAGATTTAAAATCAGGTCTTCTCAAATAATGAAAAAAAATGATGCCCAAGTGAAAATCAGATTTATTTAATATAATTTTATATTATATATCATCTATATTTAAAGGAAATACTTTATATTTTTATTTAGTAAATTTATTCATATTTTCATTTCTACTTTGCAGCTGTATGTACAGTATGAAGTGGACTAGCTGGTTTTCCATTGCCAATAAAAACTAAAGCAAACACTAATGGCAATGTTAGCAGTGTAATGGATGTGATCTTCCACAAGAGGGTTTGCTTAAGCAGAGCAAAGTGCTTCCAAATCACAAACACTCAGTTGTTCAAATAAGGAAGAAGGAAGATGTTTTAATGCAAATGCTGGTCAGAATGAAATGACTGCAAATTACCTGCAGGAAAAACAGCACAAACGTGAGCATGCCACACCAGCTGTGCAGAGAATACATATGAGGGATCTTAGCTGCCGAATGGAAGTCAAATACAGCCACCAGACCTGAGAAGAGAGAGATGTTATACAGTATATATAATATAGTTTGAAATATTATTATAATTTCAAGTAGCCATTTTCTATATTAATTTATTTTAAAATATAATTTATTGCTGTGATGCAAATGCTGATTTTTCTGCATCATGATAGAAATTATTCTAATTTACTGATATGCTGCTCAAGAAACAGTTCTTATTCTCAGTGATGAAAACAGTTGTATGGCTTAATAGGATTATTTAATGAATAGAAGGTTTAAAAAATAGTATTTATTTAGAAATTGAAAAAATCTTGCTGATCCCAAACTGCTGAATGCATTTGTACGTACTGGTGTTGACCTCTACAAATGCAAATCTAGTTATCCCGTGCCTTGCGATTCTTAAAATACATGTGTTTATTTGAGGGAAATGTTAGTTTTCCCCTTATTTAACGGTTCAAATGGCACATTAGACATGGGAAATGATTGTGACCGCAGCAATTGAGAATTACAGCTGAAATCTGTTGCTGAACAAATGCCCAGCAAAACAGCAGTGCTGCCAAACGTAATTTACTGTTTCTTCTAACCTGTTTGCAAACTCATGCTGGACTTACCCACAATACTGATGATAAGAGCCATCATATGCAGCAGAGCGTGAAGAATTTTCACTGAGCGTTTAGTCTCGTTTCTAAAGACACGATAAACCAGAACAGCTGCGGTAGAGAAAGAACAAGAACTAATCAAGTCATATTTTCACACGCAAAATTATCCAATCATAAAAGCATTTCAAGTATAAAGTAACAGAAGAAACATAAAAGTCTTAAAAGTACAGAACCAAAAACAGCCTGCATCAGGTTTGAAATTCTACAGATGCTGTAACCTGATGAATAACATGTATTCCCATGTGTTTTTTGGCCTTTCTACAAGCAGACAGATCCCCTCTGGGCTGGTTTTACTGCTGCTTTTTGGGACAGCTAAAGCTCTAATAAGCCAATGACATTTCAGGTATAATGTCCTGATTGAATTGCCATAACAAGGTCTTTGAATCAGACGAGCACTGCTAAAGATATTAGCTCAATTAGTATCTGTCTCTGTCGAGTGTTTTAAGTGTCCAGATGGAAGAGCCATAAATTGACTGTGATTGTGCTTTAATATCTCTCTTTCTATTTTTCCTTTGCCCTGTAACCTTGCCTACAGCAGTTACTGATTAATAGAGAAAAGCACGCAATACTGACTCTCAGCAGGGCTCGATCTCTGTTTGAAAACCAACCAAGTATCCCAGCCCATATTGATTCATATATACCCACAAAATCAGGGAGCAAATCCGATATTAGCTCTAATAGCATTAGCTGGCCCTTCCTGTTCAGTATTGTGTGTGTTTTATTGAAAGCAAAGGAGTCACATACACACACCCTAAAGGCTGAGAGACAGAAGACACACAGATGTCTTATTACACCATTACATTGAAGCTCTTGGTCTCTATAACCAGCTATTCTATATAACTGACATATTTTTAATTCAACATTATGAAGTCATACTTGTTCTTAAGAATAACCTGAATTGATGAATCATAAACAACAATAATAAATATAGCTGCAAGCAGCAATGAAGAAGAAGAAGAATAAGAACGCTAACGATTACAATAGGTGCCTGGCCCCTAATAATATTACAAAATGAAATATAGTATATTTTGATTTCATATTGATTTATTTTTACACACACACACACACATATATTTGTGACCCTGGACCACAAAACCAGTCATAAGGGTCAATATTTCGAAATTGAGATTTATATATCATCTGAAAGTTGAATAAATAAGCTTTCCATTAATGTATGGTTTGTTAGGAAAGGACAATATTTGTCCGAGATACAACTATTTGAATATCTGGAATCTGAGGGTGCATAAAAAATCTAAATATTGAGAAAATTGCCTTTAAAGTTGTCCAAATGAAGTTCTTAGCAATGCATATTACTAATCAAAAGTTACGTTTTAATATATTTACAGTAGGAAATTTACAAAATGTCTTCATGGAACGTGATCTTTACTTAACATCCTAATAATTTTTGGCATAAAAGAAAAATAGATAATTTTGACCCAAACAATGTATTTTTGGCTATTGCTACAAATATACCCCAGCGACTCAAGACTGGTTTTGTGCTCCAGGGTCATATATACATGTATATATATATATATATATATATACTTTTTATATTTAGAACATTTTAACCACAATTTAAACCCAATACTGTAGATTTAAATATAGTTTGAGTGAAATAATAAATGTTAATTGTCAAATAATGGCAACACTTGTTCACGTTACCAACTCGGCAGAGGAAAGCTAGGTTAATCACTAATTTCAAGTTATTAAAAAAATTATTAAATGGAAAAAAGGTTAGTTTTCTAGGCTATTGTGGCAATGCATGTTCAACTGCTGGGCTAGAGAAAATCCATCTATTCAATATTCAATAATCAGGACTGTAAACCTGAAAGCCCAGAAAAACTATATCAGTAGTCTTGTGTATATCCTGAACTGCAACACTTCTTTTATTTTCTCTTTGTAAACTTCATGTAAATAAGGATTTAAAAAAAAATACATATGTTATCTTTACACTTAATTCTTACCATCTCCATAGAGGAAGACCAGGCCGAGGACCATACAGAGAGGGTGGACGTTAAACTCTTGCGCTGAGCCGTTCCAGGCGTAGCCTCCACGGTAATGTCCCATCCACACGCCTGTGATCACCACACATGCCACCCCCAGCACCTGAGAGCCCACCACGTACCACGGCAGCGTCCGCAAGCCACCCATGCTCACCGGCATACTCTCCATCACCTGCAGACACGAAAGAGAAAACTGGAAAACTTTCAGGAGTGTACAAAACTCCACCTCTTATACAAATGAAATATTTCATGAATTATATTGAAAGTAGATTTGCTTTCTTTACGTAAAATAGACAAATTTGTCCCAGACATGTTCTAGATATAGACCATATGTTCAATGAGGCACATAAGTACAAAACTGTTTTTATTTTTCGTTCTATATTTGCAATATTATTTAACATGCAATGTGATTTTAATATTGGCAGGGAAGAAGCTGCATTAATGTATAATAAGTCTTGACGTTGTGGTTTGGATAGTCGCGTGATGTCATGAAACCTTTAGTAAACACATTATGCAGATAAAGACCTTCAGTCTCGTGTTTTTAAGTATCATGTGGTCTTTGCAAAAGCACAACATCACCCACTGTAAAAACAATCCGTGCATGATGATTAACAAGTTTAAACTCCCACTTAGCTGGCACAAACGCATCATGTTTAGAGCTCTAGAACCACTAACCTCTTGATAGTAACAAGCTATAACATGAACTCTGTATAAGAGTGGGAAACTCCTCTAGACGTCATGCAAACCATAATATAGAGATGATGCCATTTTAAATTGCATTTGCCACTAAATTATGGTGCAGCTGCAGCAGCATCACGCGCTGTCAATATTATGGAAAATGTGTCACTCACCTGCGCCACGTCTCCAGAGAGCCAGAGGGAAGGGCGTGTTTTTACGATTGAGTATTTTGGACAAGAATCACAAGATCCTTGTTGCTTGAGGGCTTTTGTAACCTACTTTCAAAATTGCATCTGATGTTCTCTCTGAACAGATTACTCGAAACCTCTGCTGATGTAGACGCACGACTTTACGCGCCTGCCTGCTGTTCCATATATTATTTGTATTGTAGCGCACGGCTTGACGCACTTGGAAGTTGACGGGCAGATTCTGACCACGCCCCCGCGCTGTCACTATTGGCTGTTGCTCGTGAAAGGGGAGGGGTTATTATGCAGAGGATCAAGTATGAAACGCACTTCGGTTGGCTTGGCAACCACATCTTTGAGCGATTGCTGATGATTTGATCATCTTGTCTAAATCATAGGCTAGACAGACGTTTTTAGTATTTCCAATCATTTATCATCTTCCAATCCAATAATCTTTATGCATGTTTTAAGTAGGCCACTATAGGCAAAAGTTTGGTAAGATTTTTTATGTTTTTGAAAGAAGAAAGAAGTTTCTCATGATCACCACTGCATTTATCTGATTGAAAATACAGTAGCCTACAAACAATAATATTGTGAAATATTATTATAATTTAAAATGAAACTGTTTTCTATTTTAATATATTTTAAAATGTAATTTATTCCTGATGGCAAAGCTTAATCTCATTACTCAGTCTTCGGAAAGCCTATGTGAATCATCACAATGCGGGTTTGGTGCTCAAGAAATATTATTATTATCAATGTAGAAAACAGTTTTGCTGCTATATTATTATTTATATACAAACCTTAATACATCAGGCTTCTTTGATGTTAAAAGAACAGCATATACATACACATTATAAATGTCTTTACTGCCACTTTTGATCAATTTAAATAAAAGTAAGAATGTCTAAAATATGCTAAAAAAAAGTAACAATTCCTTGAAAAACTGTATGTATTATTGTTACACATTGATTTATTTTTCATTTGTATTTATTTATTTTCAGGCAAAATGTGATCCTAGAAAAAAAAACAGTTTGGAATATGGAGGATGGAAGTCAAAAACTAGCAATATAAATAAACAATAAATAAAATTCATTTTAAATAAATATATTTGCCCTTGTTGGGGCTTAAGTTTAAAAATATTCAAATGTAAAATAAAATACATACGTTTAAAAAAAAAAAAAATATATATATATATATATATATATATGTGTGTGTGTGTGTGTGTGTGTGTGTGTGTGTGTGTAAGCTGTCATATGCTATATGATATCTATGCTATAGGTATTCTATATCTGTTTGCCTTGCAGGGTCAGAATTATCTACTGAGTTGATTTGCATAACTATCAGCATTCTTACCAACTGAACCTTGAATATCATTCTTTCGATCATGTCGCATAATAACCACAAGAGGGATGCAGTGAGCTGTGGATCTAGCTGCAGTTCATCTGCAGTCTCTCCCTTCGTTTCTGGTCACTATATCAAAGCTCATGCTGACATAATGTGTATGCATGTGTCACACTGACATTATCTCCAGAGCTATAATCCTGCTCCCCGTCAATAACACCATTCTATCCCTCACTTTCCCTGTCCTTTCATTTCCTGCCTTTCTGCTGGGGGACGGGAGATGACATTTCCAGTATGACTTCACAAAGCAGTGACTCACAATTGATTCACTGTTTTACGCTTACAAATATAGAAACTTTCTCTCCCCGTCATTTCTTTCTCGTCCTTTTGTGCTCAAGACCATTTTAGGACTTTAGACTGCAGCGTTATTAAAACGCGTCCTCTGGGAAAGTTACCGCTCTGATAGGCCATACTTGCACAAGGATGGAGGGATTTCTCACAGACATGTATCTATATGGATGACTGTCCTGTTTTGACCTTGTTTGACAGCCATGAATATGCATGGGAATTGCGTGGTCCCCTGGCTCTCCTCAGAAAAGACCCACTGGGAGGTGTTTGAGAGACTGGTTAGCGTTAGGGAGCTTAAATTGGATACAGTGTTTCAATTTGCTTCCAGAGCACACTAACCTGCTAACTAGTAACCTCATGTCGCCATGACAACAGCCGGCTCTCTGCACTCCAGCAACAGCAGCCAAGAACACAACATAGAGAGACAGGAATACAGCTAAAAATAAAATGCAAAAGAGCACATTTGAAAATAGACACAAGTGGAGTCCAAATAATGACTTCTTTATTTTAATTCCTTTTGTAATTTGAATAACAAGACATGAGTAGTTAGGCCTTTTAGGTCAGTTTTGACTGATGTTACCTAATTACCTCTTTCTCTGGACTCTTTTGAGCCCAAGACAACCCAAAACATTACTATAGGCTATGTAACCTATAGCCTATGAGTGGATGCATGTAGATATTTTTATAGAGGTTATGTAAGTAAAGCATATCAAAATATTTGGGAAAGGAAGTTGTTTTTAAATTTGTTTGTGTGAAATAGTGCAATAAAATAGTGTGTTTGCATTATAGTGATAGGGGCTACTAAATGGATGTCCAATGGATGTCTATAATCTCTGTGAGGAATAACGTCACAGATGCTTCTGGGAGGACTGACCGACCGCGGAGGTTTTCATGCTTTTATTCAATGCACTAATGGTGAGTCATAACTGTTAGGACTGAGATGGTTCTCCATGGAGACGTGATGCTGGAGCAGTCTCTTAAAGATTTGGATTGGCAATTTTTAATTTTCAAGTAACTTATAGCTATATATATATATATATATATACACACACACACACACACACACACATATATATATATATATATATACAGTGCCCTCCATAAGTATTGGAACAGTAAAGACAAAATTGTTCTGTTGGCTGTGGAGTCCAGACATGTACAAATATGATTAAAAGATGAATATGAGACAAAACTACAGAATGTCACATTTTATTATTAGCCGTTTCAACACATACATGTTTTACCAAATAAAAAGAACAGCAATTTTAGAGTTCATCCCACTCATTGATGTGAGCATAAGTATTGGGACAGTTGAACATAAGGCAGATATAAAAGATTAAAAGCTATTATTTAGTTGCAGATCCCTTGCGCACAATCACAGCAGTGAGTCTGTGACCCATAGACATCACCAGACTCTTGGTCTCATCCTTTGAAATACTTTTCCCAGCCTTTAATGCAGCCAATTCCAATTATTGCTTGTTTTGGGGAGTTTCTGCCTTTACTCTCCTCTTCAGTTGGTGAAATTCATGTTCAATCGGATTTAAATCTGGAGATTGACTTAAGACTTTCCATTTCTTTCCCCTAATAAATTCCTTGACTGAACTGGCAGGGTGTTTTGGGTCATTGTCCTGATGCAATACGAAGCACTTCCCAATGAGTCTGGTGGCATTTTCATGAATATTGGTATATAAGATGGTTTTGTACCCTTCCAAATTCATTCTGCTACTGTCATCATACATTAAGTCATCAGTAAAGTTGAGAGGGCCTGTTCCAGAGACAGTCATGCATGCCCATGCCATGACACCACCTCCACCATGCTTTACAGATGAGGCTGTATGCTTGGGATCATTTGCAGTTCCCTTTTTTTCCTCCACATTTTTGCTTTCCCATCACTTAGATAAAGGTTCATCTTTGTCTCATCGGTCCATAAACACAGTTCCAAAACTCTTCTGGCTCACCTTTGTGCTTTTTTGCAAAGTCTAATCTTGCCTTTCTATTTTTGGTGCTGGTCAGAGGTTTGCATCTTGCTGTGTAGCATCTGTAATTCTGTGTCAAAGTCTCCTGAGGACAGTAGATTGTCAGAGCATCACCCCAGCTTTCTGGAAGTTGTAAGTGATTTTACAGACACGTCTTTTAGGGTTCATTTTCACAGCTTTTATGATTTGTCTGTCATCAACTACTGTTGTTTTCTCAGCCGATCAGGTCATTGTTGGTTGCTGGTGTCGCTGGTGGTTCACCCCTGGTGGAGCTCCCTCATCTTCATCCTGGTTTGTGTCATCATCGAATGCAAGATTCAGAATGCAGAAGTAATGGATATAACTGATACAACACATTCCCTGCTTTTAATATCTGAAGAATTAATGCAACAGGACACAGCTGATCACTTAGAAAGACCTGTGAGGCAACTGTTCAAATACTTATGCTCACATCAGATAGAGGGATGAACTCTAAAAGTGCTGAACTTCTTAGCTGGTAAAACATCTATGAGTTGAATCACCCAATAATAAAATGTGACATTCTGTAGTTTTGTCTCATACTCATCTTTTAATCATATTTGTAAATGTCTTGACTCCACAGCCAACAGAGCAATTTTGTCTTTACTGTTCCAATACTTTTGGAGGGCACTGTATATATATATATATATATATATATATATATTAAAAAGACAAAATAAAATTTTTATATTTCCACTTTAAAATTGTGGATTTTCCACAGTTCCCAAGGGTGCGATCCAAACTGCTGTTTTTTCCCCCTGAAGTTGTTACAGGTATGATTTTATTTCTTCTGTAAAACATAAAAGAATATATTTTCAAAAATGTGTTTTTTGTCCATACAATGACAGTCAATGGTCACCAAAACTGTTTGGTTACCAACACTCTTCAAAAGAAATATTCTATAAAATAAATGCCTTCTTTTGTTTGTCCCAATTAAGGAGATGAGAAAATAGATAAAGACAGCGATAAGAAGTCGCAATTTCTCAGTTTTATTTTTTCATGGCAAAAACGGACTTCCATATTGAGGGTGAGTAAATGATGATGGAAGTTTCATTTTTGGGTGAACTAACCCTTTAAGGCTGCATGGTGAAGCCTATTGTTTTTCAGCTCTAATATGGCAGTGTTGTTATTGTTACCCACTGGACTGCCCATTAATGCCATTACCAGGCTCCAGATCAAGAAAAGAAATCCCATAGGAATTCGCTTTAGATTGCTAACACCCATTTTTCCCATTAAACTCTTACATTTTTAGAGCAAATGTGCTTTTAAATGTATGCAATAACCTCATACCTACGACTTTTACGCATTTACCCTCCTGCAGCGTGTTGTAAGTGTTACTGCTAAACAGAAAGGGCTGGTTTCGGTGACATTTCCTCAATCTTTGTTCTACGTTCATCCTCTTCTTATCCTGTTTTCTCTCTTGTTGTACCAGGAAGAGAACAAAAATTCACGTGTTTGTCCCTGCGGCTGTGAGGTGGTGGAGGGATTTTGCTGCGGATGGTTTATTTTTAGCTGCTTTTCTTATCTGTCAACATGTGCACATCGATCGCTCCACACCACCTTCACATGAATGAGCCTTTGACGTAAAAGAGCAAACTATCTGCCGCTCGGTGGGACAAGAAACACAAAGATCTGTTTCCCGCTTTGCCTGGAATTCCAGTCTGCTCTGATGCACTGCTTCACTCTCGACCAGTCTGAAGTCTAAGGGCAATGACTGTGTTTATGTGTGTAAGGGAAGAGTGAATGCATGTGTATGTGCAGATGTGCATAAGCATATGTGTTTATGTTTAAGGCATGGCTCTGTAGTGACCTGTGGACTAGAATGAGGCACGCAAGCCAGATGCATCCATGGCATCCTGGTGAGTGTGCAGAGCAGAGTAAACAACCACTATGGGCTATGTGCATGAGAGAGAGAGTGCATTTATGAGACCACCACGATAAGACGTGATCTTAGCGATATGTAGGGTAATTGCACACTGGAGAACACAATAGCGAACCACTTGAAATGAATTGTTAAGATGAACCGCCCACGAACAAAAAGCCATCGTTCCACCTCCTGAAACGGTAATAACAACGAAATGTCAAAAGCATTACCAATGTAAAAACTCGTTCGAGAGCATTGCAGCATTTGAATGAATAGAATATAAACACAATGCAGGTGGGTGTGGGGGCAAGATGTCAAACCCTAGCAGGATGCAGAACCTACGCGAAGATTCACTGCTCTCCATCCAGAAAGCTTTGGTTGAGTACAGAGTAGAGGGTTACACAGTTTGACAGGAATCTCCCATGTTCGGAAAGCTTTACTAAAAAGTCTCATTATGGTTTTTTCAAGTTTATGGTGCTGGAAGCATTTTTTGAAATACTGCACATACAATGTTTCTGTATCATTGGAATAAGTGTGAAGTGTGAATAGAAATGAAGGCTCTGACACTTTCCATGAATAGGATGGAATTTTTTTTTTTCATTATTATTATATATTTTTTAAGTATTGTTTTCTGTTTCAACAAATGCTAATTGAAAAGAGCTGTGTAGCCTTCAGAAAATGTTGATTGTCACCATCAGGCAGTCAAACATTTTCTTTGTCATTTGCAGTTCATTTTTTGATCTAAATAAGTGTCCATGAAGTGTCATTTTGCTTAGGCCTGCACACACACATATATATATATTTCAATTTTTTAAATTTTAAATTTAAAACTATGTATACATACATGCGTACACATGCATACACACACACACACACACACACACATAGCCTGTATGTATATATATATATATATATATATATATACAGTATATATACACACACACACATACACATTTTATATAATTTTCTATTTAATATAGTTTTTAAATTATATCCTTAAATGGATAGTTCACCCAAAAATGAAAATTCTGTCATTAATTACTCACCCTCATGTCGTTCCAAACCTGCAAGTCCTTCATTCATCTTCAGAACACAAATTATATTTTTGATGAAATCCGAGAGCTTTCTGACCCTACATAGACAGCAACACAACTGACAATTTTCAAGGCCCAGAAACGTAGTAAGGACATCGTTAAAATAGTCCATGTGACATCAGTGGTTCAACCGCAATCTCATGAAGCAACGAGAATACTTTTGTGTGCAAAGAAAATAAAAATAATGACTTTATTATACGATTTCTTCTCTTCCGTGTCAGTCTACGCCACGCGTTCAGGAGAGTACCACGACGCATGCATGTGATGCTGCTGACGTAGAACACGCATGTGCTGTGCCTTGTTTACAAGCAGAGGAATGCACACGCATCATCTTCAGAACACAAATTATATCCGAGAGCTTTCTGACCCTGCATAGACAGCAATGCAACTGACACATTCAAGGCTCAAAAACTTAAGGTCATCGTTTAAATAGGTCATGTGACATCTGAAGAAATTGTCAAATAAAGTCGTTATTGTAGTTTTCTTTGCACACAAAAAGTATTCCCGTAGCTTCATAAGATTACAGTTGAACCACTGATGTCACGTACTATTTTAACACTGTCCTTACTGACTTAAATGTGTCAGTTGCGTTGCTGTCTGTGCAGGGTCAGAAAGCTCTCGGATTTCATAAAAAATATCTTAATTTGTGTTCGAAGACAAACAAAGGTTTTATGGGTTCAGAAAGACATGTGGGTGAGTAATGACAGAATTTTCATTTTTGGGTGAACTATAACCACACAGCCATATCACCCTGCAGCCCAAGACCGGTTGCCCACTGAAGCTAAGCAAGGTTGAGCCTGGTCAGTACCTGGATGGAAGACCTCCGGTGAAAACTAGGTTGCTGTTGGAAGAGGTGTTAGTGAGGCCAGCAGGGGTGCTCACCCTGTGGTCTGTGTGGGTCCTAACACCCCGGTATAGTGACGGGGACACTATATTGTCAAAAAGCACCGTCTTTCGGATGAGATGTTAAACCGAGGTCCTGACTCTCTGTGGTCATTAAAAATCCCATGGCACTTCTCGTAAAGAGTAGGGGTGTAACCCCGGTGTCCTGGCCAAATTCCCTCTACTGGCCCTTGTCTATCATGACCTCCTAATAATCCTCATACACTTGATTGGCTCTTTGACTCTCTCTCCTCTCCACCTGTAGCTGGTGTGCAGTGAGCGCACAGGCGCCTTTGTAGTGTGGCTGCCGTCGCATCATCCAAGTGGATGCTGCACACTGGTGGTGGTTGAGGAGAGACCCCCCCACATGATTGTAAAGTGCTTTGGGTGTACAGCAATACAGAATAAAGCCCTATATAAATGCATCATTCATTCATAACATTTAAACTATGACTCATAAGGATCGAGCAAATGGTTTTGTAGTTTGTTCTATAATTTCTTAAAAATGAAATAAATATTTTCTTATAAGGAAATAATGAAATATGGAAGAGTTAAGAGAGCTGCCTGCTTTTTATCAGCCAGTCAGATTGTCTTCAGCTAATGTGAGTCTGCCTCATTTTAAGCATATTACTCAAAAGTTATGTGTACTATGTGACACAATGTGTAATGACCTTAAGTCTGGTATAAGTCCGTAAAAACGGCTGAAATCGCACACAGCACCTTTAAGAAAATGTTATACGTGAAATAGGCACACGCATCGTCTCTCGCCCCATCACATTCTCCCCACGCATCACACTCCTCCACAGCCTACCGAAAGGGGCGCCCTCTTCCCCACAAACCAGTTTAGTTCCTGTTCAAAAATACATATGTAAAAAATAGAAAACTCCCGGGAAACTGGGGCCGGGCCATGCTTTGTAGCGGTCTTCAGCTCGGCATCTTTGAGACCCGCGAGACCCGCTCTGTGGGTTCTCATCTGTCGTGTCGCGCGCTATTTTTAGAACCCACAGCCGTGGTGGTCACGTGACCGTCGAGAGCACGTCATTAATGTTGTTGTTGGTGGAGAAGCTGCAAATATGGAGGAAAGAGAGTTGAGGCAGGAAAATGTGTACTTTTCATGAACAGAGGAGGAAAATAGTGTTGCAAAAGTGATAAAGTGGAAGACGGGCGCTGAAATAAGACGGACCGTGACGGCGCGTCGGAACGACAACAAGTATCAGGTAAAGTAAAAAGAAACATTGACATCGTCTGATAGTGATGGTTATGTTCTGTCTGTTCCCTCCCGGGCTTGACACCCACCGACAGGCAGCGGTCTCACCCGCAGGGAAACACGTTAGGTTGATTGTGTAGTGCATTTAGACAGCTTCGCAGCAGGACAGGCTTCAACAAACATCACGAGTTTTGTCAGATTTAGTCCGAGTTCCTGGCGCTAGTGCAAAACTATCGCCATTTCTTCACCCGTGGGAATCTCCTGACGGGATGAGTTTCATATTTTCATGGCCATCAGTCTCCCAGTGTCTCATCTGAGGGTTTTGTACAGTCACTTGAAGGTTGAACTCCAGTATAGCGTAGATGTTGTTTCTGGAGCTGAGCGATTATATCATATTCATCATGATCTTCTTTTATTGCGCAACTATAAATGAAAACGAATCAGATCATCACGCGAGTGAGATTGTCATTTTGTTTTACCTCCAGGCTATAATCACTTACAGTGATCAGGAAATAAATGAGCGATGTCTGAAGTATTGTATTCAGCGATTCATCTGGATGCAGTGATATTTCCAGTGATTATCATTTGGTTATGAGATAATAACTGTATTTCACAGTCATGGCTCTCCGCTGTTCAGTGTTTTCACCTCTCTTGTCAAGTGGGTTGACTGAAGACGTCAAGTAATCTTTTCTCAGTTTTTTTCCTCCTGATTAACTCATTAAATTGAATCATGACTTCAGCAGTCCCAGGAATAGGCTGATGCATCTCATGCACTTTCATTTTTCTCTCGGCTAAAGCAGGATGTGGCTCATTTGTCAAGATTTGTGTGAATGGAAGGTGATGCTATTAGAGCATAATTATGCTGTGAGTTCAGATGGGTGTACCAAATAACACTTCATAGTAGGTTAGCATTGCCAGGTCAGGTTTGATTATGTAACAGTAATTGGGCTAGTTGAAAGGCATCAACAAATACTTTTGGTGGCACTTTATTGTGGTGCGTCTGAATTCGGAGGTTCTCAAGTAGTGACTTTTTTTTTAATGTGCATTTAGAAGATTATTGACTTAATGGGTGGTTTAGAGCAACCATTAAAGTAGCTTAAAAAGCTGTGTTTGCTCTAGGATGTGAGAGGGGTCGGCTGATAGTGGAAATGACAGTGCTCAAGGATACAAGCTCAATCTGCCTTTGTCACGTTTATTAGTGAGTTGACGCCAGGAAACTACACCCTCTTCACTGCTTATGGATCTGTGAAGGACCACCATCTGTTGTTGCCAAAAAAAAACTGTTCCTTAAAAATCTGGTTTTAGTAGTGGCGAAGCAATAGGTCTAGGGATTGGTACACTGATGGGCCTGTTTAGATTTTGAAAATTATGAAATGGTTGTATATCCTCAGGATTGATTTGTTATGCAATTATGCACCTGGATTTCATATTTGACTCTTGGACTGTGCTTCTTTATTTTGGATGTAAACCTAAGGTGTGGATATTTGAGGAATGGTTCACCTAAAAATGAAAATTTGCTGACAATTTACTCACCCTCAGGCCATCCAAGATGTAGATGAGTTTGTTTTTCATCTGAACAGATTTGGAAAAATTTAGCATCACATTAGTTGCTTCTATCTAATCCGATCCACATTAGCTTGAATCTCTACTATTCTGTCTGTTCTCCGTTTCTTCCCTCCTCACGGACTTGAATACAGTGAAAATTGCTTAAAATGTATTCATCCTCAGACCATCAAAGATTTAGATGAGCTTGTTTCTACTTCTGAACAGATTCTGAGGAATTCAGCATTACATCACTTGCTCACTAATGGATGCTCTGCAGTGAAAGGGTGCCGTCAGAATAAGAGTCCAAACAGCTGATAAAAACATCACAATAATCCACAAGTAATGCAAGCTGTGTTTGTAATAAACAAATCCATCAAGATGTTTTTAACTTTAATCTGTTGCTTTTAGGCTAAAATACAGTTCCTCTATCCATTATAACGCTTCATCCAAAACAGATATATCTGTGGATTTTGATTTGAGAGATGTGTGACAACAAGGGATTGACTTTTTCACTGGAGGAAGCGTTACTTTGGATTGTGGACTCATATTTTGGCCAGAATCAATAGAAGGATTTTTTTTTTTTACAAACATGCCAGTTTTCAGTTGACATTGATGGACTGGAGTGGTATACTTGTGAATTATTGTGATGTTTTTATCAGTTGTTTGAACTCTCATTCTGACGGCACCCATTCACTGCAGATGATCTATTGCTGAGCAAGTGATGTAATGCTGAATTTGTCAGAATCTGTTCAGAAGTAGAAAACAAAACTCATCTAAGTCTTACATTCTAATTTGCACATACTTGACCTGTACATATATAGTCGCTTATATTATATATTGTGTTTTTTTTTTTTGTTTTTTTTTGCTGCTTTGTACATTGGTTATTGGCTATTTCCTGTTATTTTGTTTCATTACCTGTGTCCTGGCCTGTTGCTGTCTTTCTGTTGCACTGTGGAGCTTCTGTCACTATAACAAATTCCTTGTATGTGTAAACATACTTGGCCAATAAAGCTCATTCTGATTCTGATTCTGATTCTACATGATCTGAGGACGAATACATTTTAAGCAAATTTTCACTGTAGTCAAGACACAGCAGTAGTCTGTGAGGAGAGAAGAAACGGAGAACAGACAGTGGTTTCTGAAGTAAAGAATGTCCTTGTATTGTCTTAAACACATCACCTTTGCTTTGATAGAAGAGATTCAAGCAAATGTGGATCGGATTAGATAGAAGCAAGAAAATTCACATTGTCCCGACCAATTAATGTGATCAGGCAGTCGATAAATATATACACTGCAGTTGCATTAAGAAGTTGCATAACTGTGATATTTTGGAAGTTTGACTCAGTTGCATTTGCTCTTATCTTACAGTATGCTTAGTTTTGTCTATTTTTGTCTGTTTGTTCTGTGGTTCGTTTTGATTGGCTCAGTCTGGTCTGACAGGCGCTTGGACTTTGATCCGGTCTTCCAGAGAAGCTGAGTTACACATTGCTTATATAGTAAATGTAAGGTAATTGTAATTTATAGTCGCATAGATACTTGTGAGTGCTTTCTGTTTTCAAAATGGGTAAATAAAAATCAACTGAGACATTTAAAGGTTAATTTTTGCTCTGGATATCAGTAGTTCTTTCAGTTGTGTGTTTGTGATAAAAACTTGTTCCACGTCTTTGGTTGTCTTGTTGCTCACCTACACGTCCACGTTCACACCCTCATCTTTACGACGTCGCTTGTCAGAATGGAATGCAGAACGCTGGTCTATTCTGCGTTCTATATGAAGGGCACGGTGAGTCCTGGTAATGAATAGTCTCTGGGTGTAGAATGACGGAGAAAAGACCCGAAGCTCTGCACCACCCACAGCCACACCAGCTCCTTCAGCCGCTTAACAATACGACTGTAACCCCTCTGGGCCAGGAGGTGAGTGTGGAATGTAGGAGTGTGGAAATCCGAAAATATTTAGATGCGTCAAAAACAGATGTTACGCTACACGGATGACCTGCACCCTCTTTCACGATCCTGGCCGCTCCGAGGCGTCCAGCAACTCCCTGTCAGGATTTCAGCAGCCTGCTGAGTGTTTAAACTTTTATGGTTAGGACTAAATTTCAAACCAGATTGAGTGTTGGGAAATCCACTCTGCCACAGTTCGTGCAGATGATTGGTGATTTTTGTAATCGCTCTGGACATTACAGGCTCAGAAACAGTTGTGTAAAATGGCAAGTAATCAATGTGTAATCTAGTGACTGAGTAATCAAGGTGTGTTTCAGATGGTGTGAGTTCCAGTTCCTGGAAGAGTTTGTGTAATGAGCTTGTGAGCATGGTATGGATCAAACTGGACAGGAAGCAGACGGCCTCATGCAGACTCTGCACTGAAGGAAAACTCATTGCATTTGTGTTGAAAAAGTACAGCCTTTGTGTCTTGCACACTTGGACATTGATTTTGTGTCGTCGACATGCAAATGTTTTGTTAATCTTTTCATTGTTCTGTTCTGCAATTCTGAAAAAAAAAATGTTAATAGAAATGTGGAATATCAATAATTCAGTAGATGAAAATAACTAACATTTATAGCAATCACTTGTTATTTTTAGTAGTAAGTAGTAAGTTCAGGGGTTCCGTGACCGTTCAATCTCATTAATAGCTCCTAACAAGATGTGTAACTATGAGGAATGATTAGGTTCAAGGGACTTTATTTAAATAAGATACATACGCGTGCCAGTGATTACTGTAGATTAGCGCGGAACGTCTTGGCAGATCACCATGTCAGGTCCTCACAGATGTGTAAAAAATAAAAATAAAATTGAACAGTGACTGTTCAACAGCAGATCTAACGTTAAATCATTTTAAGATGAAGCCCTTCAGCCATTAATCGGTGTAAAACATGATTACCCATACATTAGGAGCAACACCCTAGTTCAAATGTAGGATGTGGATATAACAATAACACTAACGTTAGGCCACGAAATAAGAATCCGTTGCCCAAGATCGCACTACAGCCGTTATTAAACAATGCTGCCCGTTGGTTAAGATAACGTTAGTAAGCTACAAAACAAATATATAGGCTACATTAACAAATTAGCATATTTATTTTTCAAGAGTACTGTAACTTGCACTACCACCAATCGATTTTAAATAGCCGACCATTATGAATGACGCCTATATCTGATAAAGTAGACCATTTGAATAATTTACAGTTTTTTCCTATATAAATAAAATAATAGCCCTCAACTTACCTTTGGGAAATGAACTGAAAAAGAGCAGCGATCAGCCTTGCCTCCAGGTTGTCAGCGGGAACTCCAGCGCATGCGCGTCTCGTGCTCATGAGCTGATTAAACCGCGCGTTGGAACAGGAAATGCTTGTAAATTGAAAACAGCTCATTTCAATCATGTGGGATTTATCCAATATTCTCTCTATTTGGAATTATTCATAATGAATAGCTAAATCCTTAACAACAGAATTAAGTAGGTTTTATTCCTGACATTTTTATATAGTTTTAACTCCAAAAATATTTATAAAAACAAGAAATTAATTTAGTTAAATATAGTTTACATAATAAATTTAATAAAATACAGAATGACCTTTAAGAGTTGTAAAATGAGCCTATTTTTTTTTTTTTTAAGTGGAGTGCTCCTTTAAGGTCTTAAGGATGTACTATTATATTTAGGCTATTCTATGGACACATTTCTTAGGGGGGGCATTTATATAAGATCCATGCAAACTAGATGGAACAACAGAACAGTCAGGGTAGCAGGTTATTTAAAAAAACACTCAAGACCTTCCTCTTAATAAGTATGGTTGTAGATTTAAATTTAGAGGATGACTGAATACAGCACCACCATTAAATTAGAATCAACTAGTGAGTTGTTTATTTTAATTGATTGGTTTCTTTAGGTGCATTGTGGTCAGGGCTTTGAGATGGATGAGTTATCAGGTGATGTCAGACCATTAGTGTTTTTGTTAACGATTCTGAATTCTTAAAGGGACGGTAATCCCAAAAAATGAAGAATCTGTCATTACTCACCCTCATGTCGATCCAAACCCGTAAAACCTTCGTTCATCTTCAGAACACAAATTACAATGTTTTTCATGAAATCCAGCGGAGACTGACCCAGAAGAGAAGAAATCATTGAATAAAGTCGTTATTTTTGTTTTCTTTGTGCACAAAATGTATTCTCGTTGCTTCATAAAATTATGGTTGATGCACTGATGTCACATTAACTAGTTTAACGATGTCCGTACTACCTTTCTGAACCTTGAACATATCAGTTGCATTGCTGTCTATGCAGGGTTAGAAAGCTCTTGGATTTCATCCAAAATCTCAATTTGTGTTCGTTCGGGTTTGGAACGACATAAGGGTGAGTAATTAATGACAGATTTTTTGTTTTTGGGTGAACCATGCCTTTAAAGCACTCGCACAGTTCAGCCTCCCCCCAGACCTCTGTGTATGCAGTCATATCTTGTGTGTATTTGTCTGTGAGTGGTCCTGTTGGTTTCGCTGACGTCTCATTTGAACTTCACAGTAATTCTTAGTAATGCTCTGGATTGTGTGGTGTTGCTCAACAGAGCTCTGTGCAAGTCTGAATATCATTCTTTGTCAAAATGTAGTGAAGTACTGAGTGTGGGGAATAGCAGTCTTTTGGCAAACTGTGTCACCCAGCTTATTTTAGACATTTCTGTTTTACACTGGTCTATATTTCAGCAGGTTATTGAAAAGAACAGACAGAATTTCCCAACAGACATCTGGCAGTTTTCTGGGTTTATATTTGTTATAGGTCTCTTATTCAAGGTTTTTGCTGGAATTTGCTGTGAGCAGGCTACAGTGTACCACGAGCATTATTGCCAATTTTGGGGGCATGAAGCCAAATTAATTTTGAGAAATCCACTCTCCTCTTCACAAGATGCACTGGTGCATTTGAGTGGTGATTTTTGTGATTGCTCTGGACATTACAGGTTCAAAAACAACTTAGCTAAGTGCCATGTAAGCGGTGAGTAATAGTGACTACATCAAAGGTGTGTTTCAGAGTTTTGCTTGAAATAGAAGTAAGTAGGCTATACCATGACCCTTAATGGCACAATAGTGGTAACTACATTATGATAATACATTGCAATGAATCACAGCGGCACTACTGGATTGAAACTACAGAAAGAGTGTTAGGGAGACGCATCATGTCTGGGGAAGCTTAGAGAAAAAGAAAATTTGCTTATTATGAATATATGTATTTATTTGATCATTTTTGTTAAGTGTTAAATTGTACATATGTCATTATGTTTACCATTACTCGAATGTTAAGCAATCATCAGTACTCTAATGGTTGGAAAAGAAAGAGATTAAGGCAGCTTCATTAAATTCAAAATACAGCTAAAACACCTGTTAAAAACATATTAATATTAACATCGGACATTGGGCCATAGTTTTTAGCGTGTACTTCCCCATTAAGAATTGCACTTTTTTTGTATTACAAGTTTTCGTTAACTATGCAAAGCAGGCATTATTTAATAATAAAAATAAATAAATAAATTGCAAACATTTCCAGAAGAAAAATCTGAACATTAAGTAAAACCATGTTCAAAATTATTCTTTCACTTTGTTGACTTATTATTATTATTATTATTATTATTATTATTATTATTATCAAACTGAAAGGTTTCTCCAGAAGGAATTTTTGATATCTCAATCATTTTGGTTTATCACTTTATAAAATTAAAATAAAAAATGTTCACCATGTTTTCAAGACATATGAACAAATATCTCTGTAAAAACTTTAAATAGAACCTAATATATAGAAAAGTGCAATTGAAGTGAAGATTTCTGGCTGCCTGCAAGGAGGAAACAATTTTTTCTGCAATTTAAATAAGTATGTAAAAGTCTATTTTGCAGTCTAGTTTTCTTTTTCCCAAAATATCAAATTTGTCCAGTGCATGAAAAAACTGTTTTACATGTTGTGTCTTGCCTTAATAGAAAGTTAATATTCATATTTTCCAGATAATATTTACACATTTATGTATGTACAATATTATGGGCCTTAATGCATGCAAATAGCTATGTTTTGTCATGCAAAGACAATTAGTCTTTGCGGATGAGCCACACAGGATCCTGGAGCACAGCGGGCAGAGACTCAAGAGGTCTGATGGAGGACACCAGCACTCTCTTGGGCGGCTGCCATACCTGACATGCTGCATGCTAATGACCAATTTCGGCTTTCGGTTTGACCGCTCTGCAGTGGCAAGGACTCTGTAATCTTAGCTGACTACGTGCACCTGCTTCTAAAGGTGTAAATATTACAGCTCTTATATGTTGTAACATGTTCACTCCGTGACGACACAACGCTGATTATATCTGTATTTGTTTAAATGAGTGTTTACTCTGGCTCTCAGCTTTGAATCTGAAGGGCCTCCTTTAACATCAAGTCAAACAAACCTCTTGATCTTATCTCGGGGGAATGACGCAAGGGCTTTCGTCTCCTAGGCGAGCTCTTCCTGGGTCACTAGATTCTCGTGGAACGGCTCACCTGTCGCCCTGCAATCGAATGCCCCGTTTATTCCCCGCCGCGTCTGTGCGTCCGTCCCAGGGGGTGGGAGAGCATGCTAAATCTGTTGTATTATTTTAATTTTCACACGTCACTTGGATAATGCATCCGCAGCGCTCCAGACTGCAGTTAGAAGTGGTTAAAGGTTTTAAATACTACAATTATTTCTGTGACCGCTCTCTGCCGCAGCTTATAATGGTTTTTGTGTGACTTAGAAAATGGACCATAGTCGGGGTAGACGTTTATTAAGAAACCGCAGGAAAATGAGGCTGTAATGGTCAATTTAGTAGGTTGTGTGATTTTTTTAAAGGGATAGTTCACCCAAAAATGAAAATCCTATCCTTAATTACTCCCCCTCATGCCATTCCAAACCTGTAAGACCTTCGTTCGTCTTAAGAATACAAATTAAGATTTTTTTGATGAAATCCAAGAGCTCTCTGACCCTCCATAGACAGCAACACAACTGCAATGTTCAAGGCCCAGAAAGGTAGTAAGGACTAAGGACATCGTTAAAATAGTCCATGAGACATCAGTGGTTCAACCATAATTTTATAAATCTATGAAGAACACTTTTTGTGTGCAAAGAAAACAAAATGACTTTATTCAACAATTTCTTCTTTTCCGTGTCAGACTTTGATTCTCGTTCAGGAGAGTATTACGACGCACGTGTGGTCACATAGTGATCTATATTTTATTTTATAATTTTATGTTACTTTTATTTTACCTCAGTGAACCAGTTTCTGAAATGATTAACACTTGTTAGTTGGTTCTTTTAATGAATAGCCTAGTTCAAAAACACGTTACTGGTTTGAACAAGTCTGAAACATTTACTGAGAGAAAATTCAGAGAGAATTTTATTTTACTTGTATTTAACTTCAATAAGCGATTTTTAAAAAAATCGAAAACAGTGTAGCCTGAATCCTGAAATGATTGTGAGTCGGTTCTTTTAATGATAGCTCTAAAAGACGAGTTATTGGACAATTCAGAGAGGATTTTTTTCATATGTGAGCGAAATCAACTTTATAACTGAAATATAAATAAATAAACCTGAATTGAATCAAGAAATCTGTATCAGTGCCATTTTTGTGTCACCATTTTGAGACACAGATGGAGAGAATTAGTGGACCTGGATGGTCTGGAAACCTTCATTCAGAGAGGGTTTAACATCAATCATGGACGCTAGCGAGCGCTAATCAACACATCTCCACCCCCACGGTATTCACACCCTCGTTGAGTGACTGGTGCCGTCTCATATTCTCCGCCTCAAAGAAAGAGAGCTAAGCACCTCGGGAAGGATGATTCTCTCAAGCGGGCACATTGACGAGCGAGCCAGTGTTTAAACTCTCCTCAAATGTCCCATCCTTTTTAAGAGTATTAAACGCTGATCAGCGCTTTGGCACCAAGCCTGACTGCTTGCACGAGAGAGAGAGGAGTGACAAAGATTTGGACCGGAGGAGCTTTCGGCTCTTCCATTAAATGACTGCCAGAGCTTTAGAGACCAGCTTCAGCCTCCTCTTTAGTCAATACAGGGCTTTCCAGGAATTGTACCAGCATGTTAGCGCCCCACAAGGCCCTGAGACATGTCAGAGCTGGCTGTGGCCAAAGACTCTTGTCTCAAGCCTTTCAGAATGACGTGAGAAATTATCCGTTATCCGACAGCAGCACTAGTTTATTTCTGTACCATACCAGAACCGTTTGACATAAAGACCGCGAGTCGCGAGCCGAACTGCACCCGCATTAATCTACAACATCAGCAGTCAAACCAACATTAGGCATTCTAAGTATTCTGATAATTAACAGAAAAAAAGATGAGAACGCGCATCCTTTCTGTAAACAATACAAAACTTTGGCCTAGCATCTTGTGATCACTCTGCCAGGCTTTCGAACAAATATGCATAGGCTAAATCACATCATGCACACGCTAATATTTCTTCATAAATAAAGAAAAGAACATATTCAAATATGAGCCTTTACTGTTAAATATGATTGCCGTTATTATTGAATTTCATTAGACCCAGTTATTATTTTTATGCAGCTGTTCACGGAAAAGTGAACAATACACAACAGTTACAATATCATGAGTATGGTTAAATAAGAAAAAATTAAGCTACATTTATTTTCATATTAAATAATTCAACACACCATTAGATATGACATTAAGCGCAACTTGTGTAGATTTATTTAGTAAAAAGGGCTGACTGCTGTGTATATTTGTATACTTTTACCATCTAGACAATCTTAGCATGCGTTAATTTTGTGTCGCTAAATATTTGCCTTACTAATTATGCCCTTGTCTTTCTTTGACCTGCGTTCTGGAAGTGAGCTGTTGATTCTGCTAAACTTTTTAATTAAAACTGAAACTAAACTATATAAAAATGTGTTCACAAAATTAAAACTAACAAAAATATGACTGAAACTAATAAAAACTAAACTGAATTTTATGGCAAATTCGAAAACGATATTAAAATAAAACCAATTTAAAAATTCAAAACTATAATAACCTTGCTTAATTATTTTGTGGTTGGTAGTTAAGGTTGCTGGCTTTTTTTTTTTGAGTCCTAAGTATTAATTTCCCTTATTAAATAGTGAAAATATACAAATATAGTATACATGTAACATAATATATGCATATTTGCAGTTTGATGATATTTGATGTTTAATTGTGCACGTTCATGTTCCCTACCGTTTTTAACGCTGTCCTCATCTAACACTTAAATGCACTAATTTACAATAGATGCACTCATTTAGCACTATTCAATGTCATCTTTAGCAAATCTCAAAATGAATATCCATTTTTCATACCATCCAGTACATTTTAATGTTGTGATGCCAAGTTGATTTTAGTTTTCAGGAATTTAAGTTAGACAAAATTTTAATATCTTTGAATATTTATTATACAATTTACTGTTTGCATTTTACATTGGTGGTATTTAGTAGAAAGTCATACTAAAGTCATAATATTAGACCCAGATATTGATTAACAAAATAATAAATTACTTGGATTGAAGCTATTTTTGCTGTTTATTTTAATCCAATTTACAATATTAATTTCCAAATTTATTTGTTAAAAAATCTTAGTATTTATTTGGGATGAATTCAGTATTGGCCAATGTATATGTCTCTATTCAAAATGACAACTGTTCTTTTTATTTTTTGTGGTTCTATACTTTATAAATAATTCATCATTTAAATGTTATTTAATTATGAAAGAAGCAGCTTTGATATTTTAACACTTTTTATTTGCATTGTGTCTATTTCTTTATAGAATGAAGTTGCCTTTCAAGATTTGACTCAAAAATGAATGCAGGTTGTGAATGCACAACTTAGGAACAGTCCTGTGGGCCTTCATTATATTGAGCCACATTCTTGAGACTTATAAATTGGGCATTTGCGGTTTGAGATTAACAGTCAAAACAAGAAATCCAGCTACCATAAAATTCAAATGACGTAATAAGTGCGTCAAAGCAAAACAGCAAGACTATTTCTGACATTTATCAGTTACTCATTACAGTTTATTGGCTCTCAGCTGATAACACATTGTGTTCATAAAGATAATGATTCATTTTAGTAGGAACTTCATACTCACCTAGAATACTGTTGACCACTTAATAATTAAAGAATGATTAAAACGTGATTGATTGCATTAACTATTCCATACCAAAGGAAGTGCTGTGGTTATACTGGGTCTTTAGACAACTTACACTGCAGGAGGACAGCCAGAATGCATTTGCATGATTTAACCAGCAGGTGAGGCTACTGTCTCAGTGCATCCAAGGCAAGGCAACTCAAAGCTTGCCATGGTCTCCTCAGTGCAGAGCTGCCAGATTTACCCATAATGTAATGCAGCTTCATTAAAAATATTAAAAGCACTAAAGCAGTTACATAAAAATATGTTTGAGAATGTTAAAATCCCCACACCCGAATGCTTTTCGGCGCATAACATTATCTACTTGACTACTTAACAGACCTAAGGCTCAGGAAGTATGGGCCAGTGTTTTTAATAATCGCTAAAACTAGACGGTCCAGAGCCTCTCTCTTCTTTGCTTGGGGCAGGGCTCATGGTAGAATGATAAGGCAGCGGGGTAATGTGCTACCCTGCTGCGTATCCAGTCGCTGCTAGGCAGCGTGGGTATTGTAGTGCGTCTCCACTGACTTAGAGGCAGGGTGAGTCATCCATTAACATCCTCTGGATCTGTTTTGGAAGCGGCAAACATACAACCCTGTTACGAGCGCAACATTCTGACACAGGCATTAATGACTCTTACAAGCCCCGTTAATAGCCAGCTAGAGGACTTTATACTCTCTTTGAAAAACAACTGAGCTGTTTTGCTTTAGTTTATATTATTATTTAAATGGTTTTTGCTTTACAGACCAATCACAGCCTCATTCTACTGGAAGTTTGAGCATGTGTCTTGCCTGGCAAAACTTCTCAGCTACGTTAACGTCAGTGTGTTTGTGTCTGTTGCAGTGAGGGTGTTCAGCTGGGCATCACAGTCCTCCTCGTGAGGTCTATGGTCATGGCTGACGCCGAGGACCCCCTTTAGAGCTCGGCGTCTTTGCCTCTGAAACCAGACGAACCTGAGGTTGCACACTGAGGTTTTTCCATAAAGCATCTTTTCCTGCCACTTGGAGAATTTCAGAGGCAGAGAAAACACGTGGCGTCATCCATGAATTCACCAAACACACCCGGTAAGAGATTTTCCTCGTTCATGTCGCACTTTGCAACACTGGTGTTTGATAATGGATTTTGTTGCATTTGATAATACTTCCAGATGCTAAAGGGTGGAATACACACATGACTTTTGGTCAGATTTGCAGTGTGCAGGAGGCAGCGCTAGTTGCTGAAAGACCAAACCAGTTTGCAGATTTTGGGCAGTAGGAGTTGACTGATTTCACAGAATGAAGGGTGCAGACTTTTTTTTTTTTTTTAGTTTCAGTCCAGTTTGAGGATATCAAACACGTTTGATATTTGGAGGCAGTTGAAAAAAAACATTGTTTTTCACGTGTCTTCTAGAAATGCGGCGCATCTTTGTTTGTGAGATTGTGGTGTTTGAAAGTCTGGTAGTGTGTGTGATCCTCGTTTGTCGTTTTCTCTGTAACCATTTACAAAGTCAGCAAGCGTATGATGCCTAGTGTTTTAAATGTGTTCAGTTTCAGTGTTTTACATTTGTTTAGTTTGTGTGGTGTGTTCCAGTCTTAATTTCATTCTGCAAAATTCTACAGCTGTAACTCCAGAATCAGCTCAAAAGTCTTCAGATCCCATCTGGGCCTACAAACAAGAGCTGCAGTATGTGAACGTTTGAGTTTGGTAGCGCTCTGCACATAAAGTGTTGTTGTTTCCCCTGGTTTGACTTGGACAGATTAGTATAAAGTATAGTATATCTGCACAATTTGGTTCAGCAACTTTTGTGCTTTTTCCTTACCTGACCTGCGAGGATATTTAATTTTATTTTTATTGATTGTTTGATTTGGATAGCTCGGTATATATTTTAGCCTTTATTTTTCTAATATTAGGTGGCTTTCCAGCCACATATTTTTGCATTTTGGCATAAAACCCTCACTTCAAGTGGATTATTATTATTGTTATTATTTATTGATTGGTTGGATTTGGTAAAAAAAAGCAAAGCCCATAAACTGTAATGAAAACAAATTTAGATGATTGACTATGGATACTATTTTCTCCCAGTAGCTGTATTGTTTTGATTGTGCATATTAAACCACAAGTAATTAATTTCATGAATTAAACAAGCCACATCGCCTTATACAGTGGCTAAAATGTCCATTTCTGTTTTCATTTTATGCCAATTTACCTGGAATGAATGGTTTTGCACTTTTGAACAAGTCCTCACCAAATCTGTAATTGGTGACATGGCATCATTTGAATGTATTAGCGTTGTGTTCGGAAAACAAATGATTTGATGAGCGTGCTTTTATTTAAAGGCGTTTGTTTGTTGTAGTAGTAGTAGTAGTGCAGCGTGACTCACAGCTGTAGCAATTACAGATCACGTTTGGAAGAAGATTTTTGGTCTGTCAGCGGGCGAGTAAACCGTTGTTATGATTGTGTGCATAATTGCATATAATCGTCTCGTCCCAGGTGAAGCTTAGCCAGGATTTCTTGACGCAGGCAAACAAAACCTGTGGATTTTGTCCATCTTTCTTGCATCTGTTGGCGTACTTTGCAGATTTCTTCTCATCCTCGCCCCTTTCTTTTCCCATCAGCCCCCTCTTAATGCTCCTTTAATTCATACTTTCGGCCCTGTGCCCGCCCCCGCTCTCTCCTCCCCAGCGCTCCTCGCTTGCCTCTCTCTGACTCTCTGCCGTTTATAATTAGAACCGGTAACAACCTCTATTAACCCTCTGTCCCCCTCATGACGTCTTTGAATGTCAGTGGATGCCGTGGCAACCTTCTACGCTGCGCCCCACTCCACATCAACACTGCCCGAGGGCTCTTCACAGATTGGCCCGTTTGCTCGTCGTGATGCAAACTCATTGGTTCTTTTACGTATTCTTTCTGTGTGTGTGTGTGTGTGATTGACATTTTATTGAGCGTACGACTCCAGTGAAACCAGCTCAGGAAGGTGCTCTTAATAACAGCAGATGGAGTGTTGTGATTCTTGCAACATATAATCATTGCTGTTTAATAGTGTTCATCGTCTGTTTGATTACATCATTAACTGATTTTTACCGTATATTTCTGCCATATGTACATCAAATTGACATAGTCACCTCTGATAAGCTACTAGTAGTATATTGTAGAATTTTTTATGTTTTATTGGGGGGCAGTCATGGCCTATTGGATAGAGAGTTGGACTTGTAACCTGAAGGTTGTGGGTTCGAGTCTCGGGTCTGGCAGGGATTGTAGGTGGGGGAGTGAATAACCAACACTCTCTCCACCCTCAATACCACGACTGAGGTGAGAGCCTTGAGCAAGGCACCGAACCCCCAACTGCTCCCCGGGTGCTGCAGCAATGGCTGCCCACTTCTCCGGGTGTATGTTCACTACTGTGTGTGTACACTTGGATGGGTTAAATGCAGAGCACAAATTCCGAGTATGGGTCACCATACTTGGCCACACACCACTTCCCTTTTCCTTTTTTTATGTAGAGCTGCTTTGCAACAATTCGTATCGTGAAAAGCGCTATACCTAATAAACTTGAATTTAATTGAATTCTGTGGGTAACATTGATTGTCAGTAGGCGCGTTTCCATTGCCCTTCAAACTGCGCAAATTGAAATTGCAAATTGAAAATACGCCTAATGGAAACGTGTCAATTTCGCAAAAACGCCCATATATCGCAAAAAAGTTTTTACGCTCGCATGAGGTGGTTTTTCAGGCAATGTGAAAAAGTTATTCGCAAAACTGCAATTGAAACTTTTTTTTTCGCAATTACAGGTCACATGGTGTACGTAAAATGTCATACGATCAGTCTTCAATGTACTATAACTTCCAAGAAACACTTAATACGTGGCCGATCTCAAGTATAAGGGGCTTTGATAATTTCATGCTTAGATAACTTACACTGCACACATCTGTGGCGCAGTGTGGCTCTGATACGGCCACGGGAGTTGATCTCAGCTACTCTAGTCTATGCTTGTGTTTATATGAGGCACGTCGCGCACGTGTCTGAAGCAGCTCTCCGCACTGCTTTTGTAAAGATACATGCACACGCCTCCTTCAATTAAATATAGCCAAAATCATAACATTCAGGAGGTTTACATCTTGTCTTTTAGTAATTCTATTGGATTTGAAAACCACTATGAACAGTGGTGGTATAATGAGGCAAAATTAAGAGTTTGGATTTTGGCGTTCGAACAGAAAGCGTGGATTTGATTTATTTTTAGTTTTAATAAAAATAGTTGTGAAAACTTTTTGTTTATACATTTTAGGTTTTTTTTGTACATTGCTGACTGTGTTGTGTCTAGGGATGCACAACATATCATTACCATATTAGTTATTGGCTAATATTAGTTTAATACAAACTTACCACTATTAAATTTACTTTTAGCAAACGTCTAAAGGAATGTCTATCCTTTGTACATTATAATATTGTAATGTCTAACTTCAAACTATTTATTTTAGATATTAGTGTTTAATTGTAACTTTTTTTTTTTTTTTACAAAATGGCATAGTAATTTTACTAGCATGAAAATAATTATATTTACCAAAATCAGTGCGTCCCTACTTAAACCATTTTATTTTTGCTGGTATTTTATAAAAACGTCACGTAGTGCCTAACTACACCCCTTAAATTGCTATCAAATCTCTGTAATGTTCCACCTCTTTTGGCATATTGCTGTGTTATAGAGCTGTCTGTCATAGTTTAGCCAAGTGCTCCAAGCTGAAATAATCAGATATCATCATGTTAATTATCTCAGGATGATTTTGATGTTGTGCAGTATCAAAGGACCTTGCTGAGCTTGTCTGTGATGATGTCCAGTGAGCCCGGAGCTCCATGTGATCCAGCATATACAGGCCCATCAAGGAAAAACGAGTGTCAGTCCATTCAACCATGCAGCGAGGCCTTTTGTTCTCTTGGGGACATGTCGTACACTTCTGTTCCTCCAATAAAAGGTAATTTCATCTGCAGAAGCCCTTCACTGTAATGGGCTCCATGCTTTGCACCAGGCAAGTTCAGGGACACACGTGCCAACCGTTGTGCACTCTCGCTCTATTGTGGTCATTTTTTTGGGGGTTTATGTGTTTTTAAGATGTTTCCTTTCACATTCTTTTTGAACTTTACTGTGTGTCCATGTCTTGCTGAAGTAAATCAGTAGCTTGTGATCTTGCATGAAGTTATCACTGCAACACAAAAGGATGTGCAAGAACATTCAGAGATACTGTAGAGTAACAAGAGAACATTTCTTTGTTTTTATCCCCCTTGAAGTTTTAATAAATATTTTCTTAAGTTTGGGTTAGCTCAGGGCTGGGCGATATATATCATATGCGATTGTCATGCGCATCTCGTCAGTAAAGCCGGTTCCTTGATTAGCGGTAAATCTCTATCACCTGTTTTCAAATGGAGTGGCATTATCTACACCGAGCCGTAGATCACTGACAAACTACGTAATATCGAGTTCATTATCGCAGATGAATTGCCTTCGATAATGAATGTGATATTGCGTAGCTTGTCAGTGATCTACAGCTCTGTGTAGTTAATGCCGCTCTTGATGTCAACTTCCTCATTTTAGTTTTAATGAGTAGGGCGGCACGATTTTGGCCAAAAAAATCATATTGTGATTGCGATTATTTTTTTTCTGCTCTAGGTGTCACAGTTATTAATGTATTATTATTATTATTGAATTAAATCACAGTTTTTGATTGCACAAATTAATATTTTTATTATAGTAATTATATGATAATTGTATATATTTTTTAAAATAATACATTATTTTCTAATAATAAATATTATTATATTGATTTCATTACATGTAATACATTTATTAATAAAATCTCAGATTTTGGTTTAAAGGAATACTTCACTTTTTTTGGAAATAGGCTCATTTTGCAACTCCCCTAGAGTTGTACAGTTGACTTTTACCGTTTTTGAATCCATTCAGCCGATCTCTGGGTCTGGCGGTAGAACTTTTAGCTTAGCTTAGCATAGATCATTGAATCGGATTAGACCATTAGCACTTGGTCATCAAAAATGACCAAAGGGTTTTGCTATACTTCTATACTATACTCTCATTCCGGCGTAATAATCAAGGAACTTTGCTGCCGTACCGTGGGTGCAGCAGGAACAATGATATTATGCAGCGCCTGAAAGTAGTCCCCAGCTAGATATGACATAGCTGGGGACTACTTTCAGGTGCTGCGTAATATCATTGCGCCTGCTGCACCCACGGTACGGCAGCAAAGTTCCTTGATTATTACGCCGGAATGAGAGTATAGTTCCTAGCCATATATGCCTAGAAAATCACTTTTCATTTTCCGTCACTCTTAGTACACGATGTAACTACAGAAGAGTCCATCTTTAAATAGGAAAATTATTGAAACTCTTTGGTCATTTTTGAGCGAGATGCTAATGGTCTAATCCGATTCAAAATTAAATTGTAAAATGAGTGGAGTGTTCCTTTAATGATCGCACTTGCCCAAATAGCAGTTTTTATATTATTTTGATAGTTGTGTAGACCTAATAATGAGAGTTTTCTTATTACATTAACATGCGTACATTGCTGTCATGTCTGTAAAAATGTGCATCATGTGGAAACCCTTGCTGTAGTTCTGTGTAAAATTTGTAATTAATTTGTAATTAAACATCCTAAATTTGTGCATTCGCAAATGAGTCCAAATGTATGGCTAAAAACCAATGTTGTTTATTTTAGTCAATTGATTCTTACAGTGTCAGATTGTTTTTTAATGTTTAAGTGTGCAATATGAACTTTTTTGAGTTTGAGTTTAAAGGTGCTGTTTGCAATTTTTTGACCATACTAAGTCATAAATTCCATAATGTGCTTGCAGATATTTAGGAAACATGCTAATCTCACATACGTTTTGTGTGTGTGTTTGCCAAAATGGCTGTTTTTGTTTTGTCTGTGTAATTTCTCCCACTACCAATTTACCCAGTAGTATTTTGACACTTCGGGTTGTTATTTGGTGGAAAACACAGCGTATCACAGCCATGGAAGCCAGCAAACGAACTGTGTCAGAGTTTGCAGACTCTACTCAAACTAAAAAGCCTCTACATCCATCTAAAAAGCTCTGTGACCAGAGGCTTATTAAAATATGGATAAATCAACTCATCAGCTCACAGTGTATAAGGCTTGTCATCTTCCATTGTCAGTTGTGCTTGTTTCTGTTGCATGTCCTCAATCTGGCAACCCGTGTGTGTATCGAGTGCGAGGATGAGGGGGTGGAAGAAACAACTCTCTCTAATATTTGGAATTTGGACTGCATTGCCCATCAATATTACATAGTGCATCTTTAATTGTTTTCGTTTCTGCTTTTTGACACAGTAAAGTAAAAATTGCACAGTTTATCAATAGACCTGATATTAAAGAACAGATAAACCTGTTAAAAAGTGTGTGCAACTGTGAAAAGTATTGGTCAAAGAAAGATCTCTACAGAAAGCATAAATAGACATGCACACTTTAAATCTTTTAGTCATGTATATGCATGCGCTATTCTGCATCCATATATTTTTTTAACCTCTGTTTCCATTTGCAACTGAACTCGCATTATAATTAGACCGAAAAGTGAGCGGGACACGGGTCAGTAAACCGCGCTTTAAATGAGTCACCCTGTTCGAAACATTGATTTCTCTGGAATACCACAGGAGGCCTTCCTCCAACACGGAGGATCTTGTCATTAACTGTATGTGTTAATATTTGAATCGGTGGAATAAATACACACCAGTGTGTATGTGTATGAGAGCGTGTGTGTGCTTGCTGGCAGGGAGGAGCATTGCAGTTGGGGCTGTGCAGAGAATGAGTCATCGCAGCTTTCTATTTGAGGAGAAAGAATCTGTATGCGTCCCCTGTGCCGTGTGTGTGTATGTGTGTGTGAATCCTCACTTTCGGTGTAAGTGCATCAGTCTATGCCTTGATATGAATCATCAAATGACGATTCTAAAAAAGGTTGTTTTTCTCGGTGTAAATGTATACAGGCACCATATCAGGCTTTCATGGGCAGTTTAATGATACATTTGACCGCATTTGCTCATGTATGTGCTTAGAAGGATTTTGTTTGAAGGCTTGCGCCTGTGTTTGTGTGTGAGTTTGTGTGTGTCCTTTAGACCCCATTGCAGAGCAGAACTGAAAGCTAATTCTCTTTGCCTTTCTCTCACAGGAATGTCTGGCAGTCGCTCAAACGAGGACATTTAAGAAACAATTTTGCAAACTGGAGCTAATGTCTCAGGTTCAGTTTAATTTCTTTTATTGGGTTTGTTTTTGGACTTGACAGCACTTTCAGAATGGATTTAGCAGACCTGAGAAATTCTCTTTGCTCATAATCAAGACAGGTAACAAATTGCTCATCGATCAGGCGGTTGTTATTCAGGCGATATCGACAGGCTCCGGGTTTGTCTGTGCTGTGTTGGATCGACTTGCAGTGAAACGATCCCGAGTTTGTTGAGCGCCCGGGCCAGAATCCGATGCAGTGGCATGCCACCTTTCAAAGGTGAAATGCACAAAAAATGATGTTAGGGTGTTGTGGGTGGTCACTAGCCCAAAGCCAAGTTTATGTGGTATTTTGATCCCTATTTTATACAGACTGAAGTATTTTCCAACCTGGAAATATAACCCACTCTAACTGTGTAGATCAAAGAAAAAACAAAAACAAAAAAACAGTTCACCCCAAAAACAAATTGTCATCATTTCCACACCTAATGTCATTCCAAATCCATAAGAAATGTGTTCATCTTCAGAGCACAAGATAGATATTTTTAGTAAAAACTGAAAGATTTCTGTTCCTCCATTGAAAGACCCAAAACCCTGATGCTTCAAAATGTTCATAAAGAAATGAATCTATATGAATTGAGTGCCTTAATCCAAGTCTTCTGAAGAGACACAATCACTTCATACGATTTATACATTTATTCAAATATAAACACTGATCAGCGAACTATGTTTATAGCGTTCAGAAGCTCAAGCATGCAAATATTTAGTAATAATAATTATTATTATTTTATTGTACGGTGCAATGTAATATTGTATGTATTTCTGTATTGATTTGTATCATTTAAATGATAACAGAATAATTAAATTTTTTATCAAAATAATTTTATTAATATTATATAGTCCTATTGAATGGCTAGAAACAGTTCACACATGGCTCTGCTCTGTCTTTTTGGTATTTTTCACTCATTTTTTCAAAGTGAATGTTTTTAGCCAGATCACTTTGAATATATGTTGCACACCTCTTGACTACAATCTGCATAGTTTGAGGTAATATACAGTGCGTTATGGGTTTTGTCATTTGCAAAGCTAAATGAATAAATGTAAAAGTTGAAGATTTAGGGTTTGGGGATTTAGAACAAACCGCTAACAACAGCAATAGTGATGCTTTTACTCAGCATACTTAAAATACATTTTCCTAGTAAGAGAGTTGGTTATCTGTGTGAGAAACCGCTGTTTTTTTCTTGGCTTTGTTTTAATTAATCCTATCCAAACCGAGACCATTTTTGTGGGCTTGTAAGTGTAAGCTAATATGGTCCATGTTATTCAGGGTGAGAGAGAGAGAGAATTCACATGCTCCTGAAGCTTCAGCGCACATTTAGCCCATCTGTCCGCAGCCACCGTGAGGAACGGCCACATTTATTTACCATTCTTCTCCAGCGTCCAAGATTCCTTCAGCACCCGGTGGCAAAAGGTTATGGTTTGCTTTGGGTTGGCCATAATTGGGTCAGGTCTGGCTAAAGGCGAGAGACTAGCTGTCAAACAAAGTCTGCTGCCAAAGTCCTTGACATTACCAATATGAGTTCATCACTCGTAAAAAAAAGGGTTTAAAAAACAAGTGGTGTGCTCCCCCACCTTCTCACAGCTAAATATAAGCCCAACTAACGTCAGAAAGCCCAAAAGGTACATCCACCTATAAATAACGGGGGTGGCTGGAGACTAAAGCCAACAGACGAGACTGAAGTTGAAAAGAGTGTGAACATCTTTGACGTCCATGCAGCTGTGGGACTGATAGCATTTAAGCGTAAAGAGCAACAAGTGCAAAGTCTAAGCGGTCTTCAAGATGCGAGCATGCGCTGCATACTACACACACACACACACATTTAAATATATATATATATAGAGAGAGAGAAAGAGAGAGAGAGAATTATTTAATACATAATTTTTTTGTATTAAATGGTTAAATATTTATGTTTAATTTGACTTGGATGCAATAGTTTAGGTAAATTTTTTAATTTGAACATCTAAATTTAATGCATTTTAAAAGCATTTTCATTAGTTAGTCTAATGATAAATAATAATGTTACATTTGTGTTAAACGTTTAAATATTTTATTAAATTTGATTCATTATTTAAAAATCTAAAAAATACATGGAAATTTAAATGCATTTTTGCACACTCCATTAGAATAATAGTATATTACATTTGTTTTATCAAATACATGTTTTAATATTTATTTTAAATTTGATTCATTTATTTTATTATTTTTGTTTATTTTTTTTTTTATCATGCTGCCTTGCAAAATTTGCCTCTATTTTCAGCCTTGGTTCAAATTATGTGTTAGCCCTGCCATGGGTGACAAAACATTGAAAGTTGAGTGTGCTTAGAATTTGCCTGCATAAATACACACACACACAACCTGTATTTGCCCTCTTAGATCACGCCCTATGGCCAGGCAATGATAGGAGACGCTGGGTACATGCACATCTGTTCCATGTTGTTTTTTTCTTTTTTTTTTCAAACAAGTGCTTGACAAAGCTTCTCTTTGATCGTTGCCTGCTCTTGAGCCAAATCCATTTTAACTCTCCAACACACTAGTGGTCATGGTGACAGACTGCTCCAAGAAAAACACGTCAGAGGTCTAATTTAGGCGTTCTGGATAAATCTTAGCCTTTAATATTGGTCTGGGTTCAACTTTCCTTGCATGAAACAAATGTTTAGCCATCATTGTAAGAAAACTGTGAAACTGTGCGGTCTCAGATTTAATTCTTTCTCTTATTTAGTCTTGATGCGTCTTTCCTGGAGCTTTGCAACAGGTCAGTCCGTCTTTGGATAATAAATGCGATGAGCATGCATTAGGCATTGGGTCCCTCAAATGATGCAGAACATCGATGCCCGATAACCTTGTCATATGTCAACCCAAAGGGCATGAAATCAATGGTGCAATCACACACCTTACATCAGAAACATTTAGTGCATTACTGATTTAAATTCACATTATTGTGGTCTTTTTAAATATTGAAATGGTGTAGGTCTTCATTATCAATTAGAAAATTGCTTTGCTTCTTTAACAGCACAGGAGTCCCATGATACATTTAATATATATAAAAACATTTTTATAATTTAATGCATTTGTGCATTTCTGTACATTTTCATTAGATAATACGGTAATGATATACAAAATTTATTTTGTTAAATGTTGTTTGTATTTTTTAAATAAAAAAAATATTACAAATAAATATTAAATTTCCCTGTTCATTTTGCACACATCTGCATAATAATAATAATTAGTTTACATTTTTATTTGAGTTTTTATTAATTCAAGGGAGTTTATTTATTTATTTATTAAGTATAAAAATTAAAAGAAATAAATCTTGAATAAGAGAAATAAAACTTGTTCATTTTTGCACACTACATTAGATAATTGTAATGCATTACATTTGTAAGTATTACATTGTGTTTAAATATTTATTTTAAATTTATAAAGTGCAATTTATACAATTTTATATATGCTTGTTATATTTGCTAATACATACAGTATAAACATATTTATTTCTTATGATTAAATTTTTTTATTTTTAAATAAGCCAATAAATTAAATATATTATATAATTCTAACACTTTTGTGAAATATTTCAGTAAAATTTTTTATTTTTTAATAAAGTTTGAACACAATTTGTTTAAAAATTATTCCCATATTTTAATCGATACTTATATTATTGTTTATTTGTTGCAGCTGCTGTTGATTTGAATGATAAATAGAGTGTCCTTACAGCGCTTGGCATGTCACAGGTTTGGTAATGCTCCATTGGTCGTCCCAGTCTTTTGACCCACATGCGCTTGTGAAACGGTGACCCTTGTGTTCTCTGTGTCAATAGTGCTGACGCAGATTCCTTGTGTAAGAAGCAACCAGTCCTCTGTATTTAAACGAAAGATTTAAACGCTTGTGTTTCAGATGCATGAATTAGTTCCATTCATTATAGCGTGCATTGGCACAAATTTAGCAGCGCTCGTGTTGCTTTGTATCTTATTTGCCCTCGTGTTGGCTCGTATTATCGAGTTAAACTCAGTTTGGTCTCACTCCTCCAGTCTTGTCACGGTCTTGTGTCTGATTGGCTCCTTTTTTGGCTCCTATTATTGTTTTTGGCTCCTTTATTTACGTGATAAACAATCGAACATCCCCTGTGAAGTGACATACTGCCAAGTATGGTGACCTATACTCTGAATTCATGCTCTGCATTTAACCCATCCAACGTGCACACACACAGCAGTGAACACACACACACCGTGAACACACACCCGGAGCAGTGGGCAGCCATTTATGCTGCGGCGCCCGGGGAGCAGTTGGGGGTTCGGTGCCTTGATCAAGTCGTGGTATTGAGGGTGGAGAGAGCACTGGACATTCACTCCCCCCACCTACAATCCCTGCCGGCCCGAGACTCGAACCCGCAACCTTTGGATTACGAGTCCAACTCTCTAACCATTAGGCCACGACTTACCCCCCCCCAAAAAAAATTAAAAATTAAAAAATCAGGGGAGAGCACGAACGCAGTCCCCCACTACCATAAATTATGCAGTCAAGATTCCCACATTTGGGGAATTCGCAGGGGGTCATCACAACCGTGCAATGGCCAAGCCTCGTCTGGGTGAACCGCCTTCTTGATCATGGTGTCTCCCCTGCCAGGTAAGTATGGCAGGGGAGACACCATGTATGGATGGAAGAGACACCTCTCTTCCATCTTCCGTCTCTTTCTCTCTCTCTTTCTCCAAGGGAGCTCTCAACTCCCGACTCTATTTATAGCACAGTCCCGCCCCTCCCCTGTCGCTCGGCAGCTATTTCCAGCAGGCTGAAGCAGCTCCAGTCTGTTTGTAAACTCCACGTCTCTATACCTCTCCTCTCTCGTTCGCTGCACACCGCGGGTGAGGGTGCAGAGATTCGGCTTTGAACAATTACATAAAAGCAACACAGTCGCACTAAACGGAGCAGTCAGACGGTTCACTTTAAGCCCATTCATCAGGAGAACGACTTGTACGGAGAGGCGAGGGGAAGGAAGGAACAGGCAAAAGTCTCCCAGTGATCGTCTCTCCTGTTCTGTCGCTTTCATCTCGTCCCGTCGCTTTTCGTCATGGGGAAGTCGCTCTTTCGGAGTCCGCCGATACCACATGCGTGACTTCAGGATCCAGGCACGCTCAGACCGGGGTCTTGGATGCAAGCCACACTTGGACTTGTCGGTGTGAATTAGCAGTTTGTTTCTGACATCGACAATTAGACAAGAAGGTGATGTGGTTTATGAATAGACTCTTTTGTGCAGCCGTAAAGCTGATCGTTTGACGATTTAAGGATTTGTCTGCAGCGTTTCTTTTCACGGATACCTGTTCTGATTGCATTTGTTTATTTAAATTTTTTTGTTTTAGGACCATGGAATTAATAGGCAAAGGGGTTGTCGATTTTTTTGCATGCATGTATCTTTCGATAAAGGATGCGCTGCTTTTTTCCCTTCTTGCTTTTTTTTTATAGAGAGTGGGTTGACATCTCCTTTTTCATGTTAATTTGTTTTTGCATTAATTGAGTGGCGATATTTTGAGACTGGCATGCTTTTGAAGCCAACCGTACCGGGACTGTGCGCGATGTTGCAGACGATCTATGAGACAGAATCCTGCTTCTCCTCAGACAGCACGTCTAGCAGAGAGCGACCCGTGGAGCTGCTTTCTCAGTCCGGAAGCACCAGCATGCCCAGTACCGGTGAGTTGAAGAGGAGCAGATACACAAACGCAAGCGTGCGTGAAGAAACGTGCCTTGTTTTGAAAAAGAGAAAGAGGGTTGGGAGGTAGAAACGTACTTGCGTTGCTTGCAGTTGAAGATTCTTTGAAGTCAAAGGTTGTTGATGTTTGTTTGATAGAACAACAGTCGTGCTGTGGCTACGTTTTGACTTTGTTTTGTCTGGGTCAAACTCTGTTTGGGTAAAACCACGAGGGTCATGGTGTAAACCTGAAAGGTGGCTGCTTTTCCTTTACGCGGTACCGCGATCAACGTCACTCTTTTGCACATTTTCTCATTGCATTCTCTTAGGCTAGTTAATCTTTTAAGTTTGTTAAGTTAATACGGTCAACCATGTGGTTTCGAATGCTCCTGTAAGTGTTTAACCTGGTAGAAGCAAATGTGTTGTGTCAGCTGCAAATGACTTTCAACTTAAGGACTTGACTTTCAACTATTTTTTGGTTGCACTTTATTTTCCAGTGTCTTTGTTTAAAAGGGGTTTAAAGCAATGGTTCACCAAGAATTTAAATTTTTGTCATCATTAACTCATCCTCATTAACCTCATTAACAGCTGAACACAAATGAAGATATTTTGAAGAATGTGTGTGTGTAACTAAACAGTTACTGGTAGCCTTTGACTTCCATAGTGGGGAAAAATACTATGGAATTCAATAGGGACCATCAACTGTTTAATTACCAACATTCATCAAAATATATTTTTTTAATGTTCAACATAAGAAATGCACTCATACAGGTTTGAAACGACAGCATGTACTTACTGTAGGGTTTTTGTATGTAATTATAGATAATTTACTGTTATTACTGTAGTAAGTACGTTTAATGTGTAACAAGGAAACTGTAAAATAAAGTCTTACTGTTTTTTTAATGCTGTAAGATGTGTAAAATGATATAATTTTGTGCCTCAGAGTTCAAGAGGCTCTCAGCCTTATTTTGGCAGAGTAAACTTGTCAGAAGTGACGTCAACATTCCCGTCAGAGCTTTGCGAGGTTCGGCCATCTCTCACCTGCGCTTGAATCAACACCGAGGAATGACTATATAACAGTGTGTGGGTGTGCAGCCGCTTCTTTTCCTCGCACCGGGCCTGTTTATCTGTCAACTGTTTAAATAGATAGATACGCTGTTATTTGCGAGCCATTCACCTCCTTAACTGTAAAAAGGGACTCCTTTGTACTGGTTTGAAATTTATTACGGCACTTCTCTGTTGATTTAGAGCATCAGTTACACTGAATGTACTGCTGTACTGGTTTAATCTAATGTTGACAGTTCTAACCAAGAAAATGAGAATTGTAATTGTATTCTTTTTAATGAAGTACTACTGAGTTGACACGTTGTTTTGTGTTTTTAAATAGAGTTTAGAAGTGGAGACTTTATATTTGTTCTTTTGTATTTATTTTAATTGGTGTATTCCTCGTCTTTGCCATATGTCTTGACAACTTAACAAAGCATACACTTTTATATTGAAACAGAGAAAAAGAAAATCCTCCACTTCTCTTTTACAAACCCCTCTTGTGAAAATAGACTGTTGTTCACAACTTTTCACGGAGCGTACCATGATCATGTAGCCAGCGCTCTGAGAGCATAATCGCACAAAATCCTAAAGGAATTTTTTCCCATTGGAATTTCCTGCTCTATTTGGAACCAATCCTAAAGGATCAAATAAAAATCCTCTTTAAGATTCCTGTAAGATCCTACTGAATAAACTGATTTTTTTGTTGTATTGGAATAATATCTTGATAATGTAAGAAACGCGATGGCAAGGAATAGGAATTTTAAAATCCTGAACTGTTTACGTTTACAACATTTTATTCCATCGATAATGTTAATTTTGTAACACTTACATGTGTAATGAATTAGGTGTTATGAAATAACAATGAATAATACTACTTCAGCATTTATTAGTTCATGTTCATTTCTACATGTGCACTACTGTTTAAATGTTTGGGGTCAGTAGGTTTTTTTTTTATGTTCACCTTGCATTTATTGTAAAATATTATCAAGTGTATAACAACTAGGACTATTTCCTATTGGAATATATTTATATAATTTAAAATGTAATTTATGTTGTCGTAATAACGAAAGTGAATTTTCAGCAGCCATTACTCCAGTCTTTAGTGTCACATGATCCTTCAATATGCCGTGTTTTAGTCAGAATTCTTTGTGTGGAAAGTTCAAAAGCACAGCAGTTATTCTAAAGATTTTTGGACCGTAAATGCAAAGTATTTATTTCTTTTAAAATACAATTTTACTGACCCCAAACGGTATTGTACAGATGCATTTTAAACCTTTGAAGTTGTATAAATTAACATCAATTACTGTATAATGAACAAATGTGAGATGATGATAATTATTATTATTTATAAAAATGCACAATATTATATTCATAAATATTAACAAATGCTATAAAAAATGTTGTCCATTGTTGGTTAATGAAACATGAAGCCTTAACTATTGTTAATCAGTTAAACCTTATTGTAAAGTTACCATTATGGTTTTAAAAAAAGTCATAGTTTTTGTTCTGTGCTTTGTTATAATCATGTCGAAAATTCCCAGGATTCCTTCATTCCAAAGTATGATGAGGAAAAAATATTATTTTTTAAATATGTGTGTGTGTGTGTATATATATAGATATAGATATATATAGATAGATGAAGAGTTCAGCAAAACCCTCTAAATCCACCAGACTTTTTCTTTTAAATGAGCATTTTTTTTAGCAGACTCTTATGATCAGGTTCAGGTAGTTTCATTTTAAAGGCAATGATAAGGTAATTAGTTGGTGAATAACATAACTTTTTTTTCAAAAATATCACTTTAGACAAACCATTGGTTTTTAACAAGTTAGATTTTCTTCAAAACCAGCTAAATCCACTTGTGCTTTTTTTTTGTTGCAAAAATCTCTAAATCCACCTCTTTGGGACAAGACAGTAAATAGTTGTAAAATCACTAAAGATGCAACTAGAAACCCTGTCTGAATACAGGCAAAAATCCCCCAAAAATATAAAAAACAAAAAGAAGAGATTCACACAGTATAACCACAATGGCACAAAATGGCAGCATATTTATTTTAACAACAAAAAACAGACATTACACAAACAACCCACCATTAAAAAGGCATTAAAAATACATAGATCTGGCATAACATCCATATGAGACAGAAGAATGGCATCTTGTTTGACTTTCTCGATAGTGAAATAGTTGTTGCTGTTGTTTGATGTATAATAAATCAGATTCCTTCAAAGTAACGGCACTGCATGAAAAACTGTTATGAGTGCATGCTACATTTGCGACCGAGCCATTTCCACTGTATCTACTTTCTTTTGCCTTATAACGGGTAGAGTTTTGAGGTAAATAACATTTTCTTCTGCTATTCAATGTCAGTAGGACAGGCTCTGTTATGTTATCTTTTATGTTAAAAATCTGAATCTGAATCTCCACAGAAAAAACGTCTCCTCAGCGCGCTGTTATATTAAAACCACTCGGAATCATATGATTCGATTCTCACCTTCTGATTGGTTCTCGGAACATAGCGGCTTTTGCTGCCAAAGGGAAGTGGCGTTTAGAGGCTTTTGCCAACAAACCGATATTTCTGAATGGGCTGAAGCTGAGATTTAGAGGATTTGAAGCAAAAATATTTGTTGAACGTGTATTATGTGCCGTAAGCATTCGCTCAATGTCATTATCTCATTTTTGACGGAGGTGGCATTTAGCATGTTTAACTTATGGCAAAATTTGGTAATTCTGTATGTTGTCTGAGCATTGGCATCCTCCGAAGTCCTCTGAGGGGTTGGCATTATCTTTTCTCAGGTGTTCGGTCATCTCAGATCATTTAAGGGTTGGATCCAGACTGAAGCTTCTGTCATTCCCATCCCGTGGCAGAAACAGAGAAACAAATACAGACATAATTAGCGTAGCTGCTGTTCCATCTAAGCAAAAATGATTTGTTCAACCCAAGCTAAAGAATAATAATAATAATGTACATTTGATCAGATATAACTGCAGTACAAGATTATAAAATGCATTATGTGAATGCTTGGCTAAAGAGATGTGTCTTTAATCTAGATTTAAACAGAGAGAGTGTGTCTGAACCCCAAACGTTATCAGGATAGACACAAATCCGCCATTTAAGCAAGTAACTGTGAAACAATGGTAATGTGTGTGAATAGAGTATTAGCGGCAGCCACGCTGCCGATGCTAACGGGCAATAAGCTATTAGCAGACTCGAGAAATCTAAATAAAACTAGTGATAACAAGGCGCTCTGATTGGTTTTGTTTTAGAATGCTATAGTGGATATATTCACACGCTATAGAAACGAAAATGATAGTGTATAAAATTGTTTTTAAGATAGAAAATAGACAAAGAATCAACTTGACGGAGCTCAAACTCAAAACACGCAGTCACAAATCAGCGCATACGCACTGTTTTTGCATCTACTGGCATGTGTTCATATATATATATATATATTTAACGAAGCAGAACCTTGTCCTTTAACAAAACATGCTAGGCATTTTAGCATGTGTCATAGTTGTTTACTCTTCAACACTAGTGCACAATAGAGTGCTGACATGTTTAATTGTTCCAAAGGAAACACGACACTCATCCACATCTGCTGTAACACATCATGTACAGCATGCGTCCTGATTATGCAACACAATATATAGGTAGCATTGCACCGTTATTGTGCTCATCTAGACATACTGTATGTCTGCTGCTCTGTGAAGCGGCTGCAGGACATTCTGTGAAATATCCAGCCGGGGGGTGTCTTGCATGTTTTGGTGATTTTCTTCAAGTAGACACTTTTGACTTTGCAAACTCTACAAACAAATGTTCTGATATTGGTCCAAAAATAGTTAGTGCACCTTTTTATGATTGAGGCCAAATGAGTTTGGGACATTTCTTAGCAGATTTTGCAAGTTAGGACGAATTTTCTGGATAAGCTGAGCTGATCTTCTAAACTTGCTGAACTGGGATTGAATCATTATAAGTCGATACTCCCTGAGGAGGTTTTTAATTAATTATACCTGCGTTATGTAATGGAAAAAGCCTTGCAACATCATGCTGAATCATTATGGATTAGGTGGATTGTAGATTTGATGACTGACCAGTGGCTGCTTGTCCGAGCTTTTATCTGACTGAAAATATGTGACTGTAAACCAGCCCTAGAGAATAAAAGAACACTTTAGAATGTAACATTAAACAGTTTAATTCAAAAGGAAGACAATCCCTGCTAAGATTAAACGGCTGTGATTGGAAAGAAATTCAGACAATTCATCCTCCTTTGTTCTGTGGTCTGTGTTTAAATTGCGTTGCAGAAATGTAGACCTTAATGACAGGATTAAGGTCTACATTTGTACATCTACATCTGTATTGTGTCAATCACTTCAAACAAAAGCAAAGAACAGTATCTTTCAAGCCGTGAATGCATTGAATCGGGTGCGGATTTTGGAATCAATGGCATGGCTTTGATATAAAGATGGCACATCCTGATGCTGGTGGTCCCCCGCCTCACCTACACTCTTTAGATGCTTTAGATTTGAGGTAATTTGTGTTACTCTCATGAAGCACACATTAATATCTCTGGCAAATTTCCTAAATGTCAATGCGGCAATGTCAATATTTTTTGGTGAGAAATGGGACATGCAAACATCGTACATCAACGATACTGGGTGGCGTGTTGAGCATGCACGTGGCATCTGAGTTATATGCCAGAACTAGCTAATGGATTTAGCCAAACAGTTTGGAATTGTTATGCAAGCCCATGCTGCCATTTGGCACGGGAAAACATTGCCAATAGATGGTCATGTAAAAAAAAAAAAAAGGTCCTGACTCACTGTTAAAGTCTATGTGAAACACAAAGTACAATGGTAGTAACCCATTGCACTTCTGTAATCTGTTGTATTTCTTGAATATTAAACACATTTTAACTGTGTTTTTTCTGCTGGTTTACAAGTTGAGCCAGTAGTTTTGATTTTTACTTGTCTGCCAACATTTTCACTAGTCCCACCACCAGAGAACGATCAATTTTTATTTTTAGTAATACATTTTTTTTCTTCAAATTTGCTAGAAAATGGTTTCCTCAACAAACCGTGCGATGTTAGGTGTCATATGTTTAGAGTTAGAGAACACTGAAGGGGCGAACGTTGAATGAGGATGGAACTCAAAAGCTGATGAGATTTAAAATCTTCAATAATGAGACATTACAGCTGTGCAAACTGAAAAATTAGAAAGTATGTTTAGTATGCATTTTATTTTAATGTAGCCAATGTTAATTTAAGCTGTCAAACCACAAAAAGACATTTATTATGAAAAAATATTATCTACTTTATTTCTTTATTTTATTTTATTTATTTATTTTGAAGGTTCGTTTGCATTTGATGGAAAATTATGTAAGTGGCATGAGAGAATTGTGTGCACTCTTTAAATTTCTAAATGGACACCATTGAAAACAACAGTGGCTTTGAATTTTTGCCTGCTGTATGTTGTTAAAAAAAAAAAAAAAAAAACTGTAATCTATAACTTTTTATCTTTTTGAGCATTATCAACTTTGGATGATGGATAGTAAAGCATAGAGTGTCTTCTTTCCAAAGATACCTAAATTGCGTGTGTAGCACATTATTGTCAGCAACTGTTACTATTTTAATTTAGGTAGGTCATTTTCAGCTGTGAGGCCCAAAATGGGGGTGATTTTGTATTATTATTTTTACATTTGTTCATTTTTGCAACAAGCTGCAAATGATGCAGCTATAATGTAGCCACAGAAATAAAACACACTACTGGAAAACATTATTGGTATGTAGTTTTTAACACGTTCTTACTAACACTTTCATTTGTGCTTCAGAATGGAGCCACGTGGTTGGAGTGGAGGAGCTAAAAAGTAAGATAGGTTGAGGACAAGGAAAATCATTTCAGAACGACTTTTTTTGAACGAATAATGCAGAAATAATAAATACAGTGAATTCTCACTTTGTAACCCAAAGTGTAAAGTATACTCAAGAGCGTTTTACTCTTAAACAATTATTTGCATACCAAGTTTGCCTACTTCTTAGTCACCCAAATTAAGAGCTCCTCTAAATTTAGCCGTATCGTTCCCACTACAGCTAGTCAACTATGTCTCCCCAGTGATGCCCCGTGCTATAATAAGCACCAGGCATGTCGTGGCTGTTTACAGGCCTATGGTCTAACCCCCATGTCTTGAATGGCAACTGGAGCTTTTATAGGGCACTTTGGGAATGCATCAGCCCCACCCACTTTATAGCCTTTCAGCACCTACTTTGAGGTCTATTCTCAAACTGCAGTGCACTTGATGTCATGGCTGACAGACGATCTAAATGAAACAAACATGAGTCAGTCAATCAGTGATTCAGACATTGATTCAGTGGATGATTCAAACGATCAGTTGTTTATCTGTTGCTCTTTCTTGTCTTGCAGTTATCGATGTTTCTCTCGTGTAGGTGTTCATTTGACAGGTTACCAAAGTGCCTCATCGACAACAATACGAGGATGACGCAAAAATATCATGGAAAACAATGAATATTAAAATGTATTCCAGCAGTAGTTCATTATCAGGAGATCATAGCGGACATTGGAGACCTTCAGTTTAGACTGAGAACATTGTGCAGCCGAGTGGAAATAGAAGATGTATATACTCCAAGCTGTTCTGTTTGTACCCTACACATGAGCTAATAATAACTCACTGGTTCTCATTTTACTATCGTCTATTATTGGGTTTTCGTATAGTATTGTCCTATTATGGTGCTCAGGGGTATTTCTGGAGGCAAGATATTATTGTAGACAACAGTATAATTTGGTGAGCGGTGAGGCCTCTTTACAGCAAGTCTGTTGTTGATGTCATTGCTAGTGCATCGCTAGGTGGTTTCTGGGTGATTCCTTATGACCTACTGTAGGTCAGAAGTGCCACATCGGTGTAAATCCAGTGTAATTTATTTGCCCATTTAATCATCATTTACTCATTTATAAGGCGAAATCTCTGTGTCCAATTCTCCTCAACAAACTGCATGGTTAAGAGGCAGAGAACACACTGAACTAGAATGAAAGTCAACAGCTGATGAAATTTTAAATATTCAATAAAGATGCTGTGCAAACAGAAGAATTAGAAAGTGTATTTTATGTGGCTTAGGCTTTAATTAAGCTGTCAAACAACAGAAGGACATTTATTATTAAAAATGATTTTCAAAGGAGACCTATTATGCCCCTTTTTGCAATATGTAATATAAGCCTTCAGAATGTGTCTGTGAAGTTTCAGCTCAAAGTACCCACAGATCATTTATTATATCGTTTTGAAAATGGCTGTTTTCAGTGGAAGTGGAAACAGGCTGTTTTTGTGCATGTCTCTTTAAATGCAAATGCCACATCCAGTATTTCTATATTGCTACATCTGATGTGTCGATTTCTTTGTTTTCAGTCATTTGTACTGTAAGATTCTGCAGGAAAGGTACTCTGTATTATTTAACCTGTCTGTGGATATGCATTTCCTCTTTGTCACATGCCAGGGCTCTATAGAGACACACACCGAAAGCTTTTTTTCATGCGCCAGCCATGGTTTATTTGATATTCTGCTAGTGAGGAATGACTTGCCACTTCTTCGTGTACCTCCTCATCTTTATTTCCCTTCTCATCTTAATAAGCGATAGCAGAAAGCATGGTTCAGACTGTTCAAAGATACATGCGGGCCATTTTGTTGTTCTTGCCTCTTGCCAAATGACCCTTGACTTTAAATTCCTGATATCTTTTAATATCCTTTTCTGGAAATAGTTTCATAAGAAAGGGAATAACCTTTCTACAACGCATGCCATCAAACCCCTCAGGAGCTGTGTAGAGTAGAGGCTCCTATTCAAAGATCTAGTTCCTGCTCTGGCTTTCCCAAATGCTAGTGTTGTGAAAGGGTTTATAAGAAGAATCGAAAGTGCTGTGGGAATTTGGGCTGTTGTGGGTGAATTTTTGCTCCCTCCAGAAGCAGTTGGTTCCAGAGAAGTCATTTGAAATCGCTTATTTTGGTGGCATTTTGTCAGGAATGGTCCATTTTCTGAGCCACCTGTTTCTCTGGTGTTGAGTTTGAATTGGAATAATGTTAATAATTACTAATCTTAATATAAATGGTCATAATTAAATGATAACTTCTGAAGGCTCTGGTTCTGGTGGAATTTTTTCCCATCAGCCACACAATGCTCTCAAAATAGTTTTGGTGCTGTGAAAGTCCTTCTACCAGTGTTTGAAAATGAATCAATAATAACCTTTTCACCACCTTAATATATATTTCACATCTTTTTTGAAGAAAAAACCCCTCTTTTTCTGCTGGAATACACTCTGCGACCCCCTCTTTGCTTCTTTCTAAAAAGCGGTGTGAGATGAATTCCGCACCACACATTGAAGTTTACCCAGAAAACAACATTCCTCTCATGCAAGCGTTTGACGTCAATGCTGGTGCATTTATAGAACCTGTAAACAGTAGCCTGCACTCAGCCTGCTACTTAGCGATGACATTTCATCGTCTGAATGTTTATGCTTTGCATGTGGCTTCTTCTTCTTCTCTGCTTTTTTTCCTGCTCATGAAAGGTTGTCCCATTTGAACTAGAGCCCTAAGGAATGGCGGTTGGGCATACGCAGCTCACGGTATGATTGGTAGAGGTTTCACTGTTGAATGGGACACTGTTTTGGGGCTGATGGGGAAGGGGGGGTTGATGGGAAATTGAGTTGGTGGCCCAAGCTTAGTGCCATGTGACGCCTACAAAGGACAATGGAGTTGGATGCCGTTTTAGTTCATACGTTTGGGGTTGCACCAATTTGTCGACTAGTTCTGCCACTACCGATACCAGTAACCAGGGAAATGGCAGTAGTTTTGCTGAATAGATTTGCTGAAGATTACATTTAACAGTGTTATTAAAATAATAGTCTTTTTAAATACTTTTATGAATTCATAATATTAGGTGAGCGTTAGATAGCAAAGGTAATTTACGTGTAAAAATGCATGCATAATTACATTTTCAGTATTGACTGATCCATAGCCAGCATAGGATATTTAATTGTGCATGCTCATTTCATTTCACTTAGTTTTAACTAACTATGCCAAGTTTAATTTAGGAACACTTTGCATTTAAAACAATTGATTGTATTTATATTTTCGTTTGTTTGTCTGTTTGTTTGTTTTTATTTATTTATTGTATCTTATTTTTTTAAGACCTTAATAATTTTATTTAGCATGGATGCATTAAAATGATCAAAAGTGACCACATACATTTTATTAAAAAACATTTCTACTTAATGCTGTTCATCAAAGAATCCTGAAAAAATAAATAAATAAATAAAATAACAAAAAGGTTTTACACACACACACACACACACACACACACACACATACGTATATAATATATATTATGAGGCGCCGGGTTCGACAAACGTCAAGCGAACGCGGAGAGAGAGAGCGAGTGTCCGAGAGAGAGAGAGCGCAAGAGGTCTGTATACTCATATTTGATAAGGGTACAGCGAACCAGTGTTGCCAGGGTCGCGGTTTCCCCGCACAATTGGGTTGCGGTTTTTTTGGCTACTTTTATAATGCACTGCGGCCGCCCAAATTATACACACGTGATCGCAAAAGGAAGTTATTACAAACACTCGATGGTGGTTTAAAGTGAGTTATGAGTAAAAGTGTATTATTAATATCAAAATGTCTTATGTAGCATGATGCTAATGTTAGCTCTAACACACCTGCAGAACAGTTCAATTCTTCTTCATAATACATTTTATCATAATACTTCATGTAAGGTCTCGAGAAAATGTTTGGTTGCATTTATTTAGAAATACTTTTGCCAGTATAAAGGCTGATAATGGCTGAATTAAAAACAAGTATAATAAGGATTAGCCTATGTACCTGGCGGAGATGTGAAACGTTCTGTTTCCTTAAACTAGTTTGTCATGCATTCCTTTATTTCAACACATTTACAGGTAAATCCTAGTATTTTAAATTTGCGATTAATCGCGATTAATGATTAACGCAATAAAAAAATTGAATGATTGACAGCATATATATATATATATATATATAGGATATGTGTGTGTATCATTTTTTGTTATTCGTTTTTGTTTGAATTACCAGCTATTTATTGATATCAATCTATCAGCCATAGCAGCCTTAACTAGTCTGCTAGTAAAAGCATGCAAGTACTAATAAAAATTGAGTCTAGCGATTAGTGCATGTGCTCGAATTGGCGTGATATCCCAATACCGTTACCCCCATCTTTTCCCATCATTTCTTATCATCTCTCAACTGTCCTGTAAATAATTAAAAGGCCCACAACAGAAATAAAAAGCTCTGTTCTCTTTGCTACAATTGAGAATAGGACCATTCAGCATGCGTGACGTGAACGAATCGACATGCATTAGCCGATAAATGCTGTTGACTTCCAGCAGTGTCATTATCCACTTTAATTGACGTCATCGTGCGCATGTCTTATAGATCAAGAGTTGTTATGAACGAGCATCATGCGGTGAACAAGCCCTCTCTTTCCCTTTTTTACAGCTGTCTATTTTTTTGGGCTTCCACCAAAGAACTGCTGGTTTCTTGTTTTCCCAGAGCGAGGGGATCTACCTCTCCTTTAGGCCTGCCAAGGCATCGGAGGTTCCTGGGGCCCATAAATCACACTGGCTATTTGTAACTCTCCCTTACCAGCTTGAAACCCCAAGTTTAAGCTGCCAAGAAGCTCTTCCAAAGGATGTAAATATCACCCAGCTTTTCTGCACCTCTTTTTTTTTTATCTTTTTTTTTTTACCTCCCCATGCACAGTTTTGGTGGCAGTGTCACCAAACCATTGGCTGGATCTGACCGACTCCATTAGATTCTCTCTCTCTCTCTCTCTCTCTCTCTCTCTCTCTCTGTCTCTGTCTCTCTGTCTCTCTGTCTCTCTGTCTCTCTCTCTCTCTCTCTCTCTCTCTCTGTCTCTCTGTCTCTCTCTCTCTCTCTCTCTCTCTCTCTCTGTCTGTCTCTCTGTCTCTCTCTCTCTCTCTCTCTCTGTCTCTCTGTCTCTCTGTCTCTCTCTCTCTCTCTCTCTCTGTCTCTCTCTCTCTCTCTCTCTCTCTCTCTCTCTCTCTCTCCTTCTCTCCGTGAGTTCTCTCGCGCTCGTTCATCTATGTGCCGTTAACAAGGAGAGGATGCAGAACCGATTTGACAGGGCAGCCTACCGCACGTCGCTGTGTGCTATTTCTGGAAAGCAATATTCATGCTTTTTTCTCTCTCTCTCTGCCTTTCCATCTCTCCCGCTCGTTTCGCTGAAGCGTAGCTGGTGTACCGTTGCTAAAGAAAATAACCATGACGTAAGCCGGGCTCTCTGCAAAATAGACTTTAAAACAGGGGGATGGTAGAAAGCGCCTGTAGAGCTCAAATAATAAATGGTTCCTCCAGGGAGGCTGTGGATGCAGAAGCCTGTTTCAGTCAAAAAAGCTGTAAAATCAATACCAAACCACAAACTATTTATAAAAATGAAGCACATTTAAGGGAAAAGCGATCAGTCCTGTCGGTTCAGAAAACGTCACCCTTGCACTAAAGTCTTAATTGATTGATTGCAACTTTTTCTTACAGCGATTATTTGCTCATTGCCATGTGGTTTCCACTGACAGCTTTTATTTGAAGGCAAACCACCATGGACTCCTAATACATTTAGCTTTTTTTCCATTTTGTCCTGAAGATTGTTGGTTTATAGTACAAATTTATCTTGCTTTTGCCGCTGGTCTGTGTGTGTGTGTATATACACGGTCTCTGTTATAATATATCACAGGTCTGCACCTTCTCAGCCTCTAGTTTGTTAATGTGCTGGGGAAACACATCCCATGATTCACTGCTGTGTCCCAAAGCTTACCAACAGAGACTCTTCTGCAGAACAGAGGGAAGTGCAGGCACATTTATTAATGACTGTCCTTGAGGTCCTGCCTCAGTGTCCTCACTTTGTCTTCTTTCTCTGTCTCTCATATATATGTATATATATATATATATATGCTATTATATTATATACAGCATTAATACACACACGCACTGGAGCATCCCTACTCTTTTTCTTTTTCTGCACATCTATTACTCTTTGTCACTGTCTCTCTTTGTCTCTGCACAACAGGGCTTTGGACTTACTGCTAAAATAAAGCTCCCCGGGCTGGAATGAAAGCAGGAAATGGTGTCAGCAAATTGTGTCAGCTGTAAGTTTCTCTTTCAACTGAGCTCTGAAAACAAAAGGACAGCCCTTCGGGAGAGAGGAGAGGAGAGCGTTAGGTTGTTGCTGCCATAAGGGATGACGTCCCTGAGGATATAGTGGTTAGATGTCAACTTAAACACTGTTTTTCACTGGAAAGTTATCCTTTGTTTCAACTTCATTGTCAGAATATTATCCGATTTAAATCACAGCACATCGGTTAACATCTATGGAATGTCCATGCTTACAATCCCTGCATGGGTGGAGCTTTTATCACATTATTGACAGGCTATTGGCATGCTTTTCATGAGAGTATCCAGGTCACAGGCCGTCTTTGTAAAGAAACTGCAGACTGCGTTCATCACCGACGTCTATAGCAAGATGAGAAAGAGCGAGCAGTGTGCGAGAGAGAGATGCACAGAGAGCCGCCTGGAAATGTAGCGTCCTAAAATAGATTTGCGCACTTTTAAAAGCGCAGCGTGCCCCCCATCCCCCACCTCCCCCCTCCACTCCCCCCAGAGCATTATTAATCCAGGGCTATTTATAACTGCGCTTTTCACAGGCAGACTGTGTTCTGTCGCTGCTTGTGTTTAATCTCTTCTGGGAGTGAAGGGGAGGACGGGGGCCGGGGAGGATGAGGAGGAGGCGAAGGTGTAGAGGAAAGCGAGGAAGACGGGGAAGGAGTTTGAAGCCAGGAAAGACCCCCTGTTACGGTGGAAATGGGGCAGCTATTTCAATACATAGCTTGAAAAAGACAAGGATTTCTTCTTTGGATTTCTTTGTTTTGACCAAAATGTTAAAGAGAATTCCTTAGTGTGATAAACAACTTCCTATTCCTAAGCTGACTATTGCACGTTTGGGTCTCTCCAGATGCTTGTCTGTTGTAATTGTGGAAGTAGGTGTAGGAAAGTGTTTAGGGGAAATAGGCATCTTGAACCTCGGAATGAGAATGGACAGATTTGACAGACCAAAAAAATGCCAAAAATGTTTCACCTGTATAGAAGAACTACAATGATCGTAATAAAGCCCAGATCCTCCATCACATGAAAGATACCCAACAACCCAACTCAATATCAATTATTATTATTTTTTATTATTTATTTATAATAATAATAATAATAACATTTATTTATTTATTTGTTTGTTTCTGGAAATGGGCCATGGTCATCCCAGCTAAATAAATAAATAAGTGCATCAGATAAATAATAATAATTATTATTGTTGTTGTTAAATTATTATTATTATTTATTAGAGTTTTTACTTTATTTACTACGTATACACATGGAATCAGGAATTGTTCATGGTAGAAATGGCATTGATAATATGGGTAAAGTTTTTTTTTCTTTTTTTAAACAATAGATAATTGCCTCATTTCGGAGGCTGCGTCCTCCAGAGGTCGCATTTGTCGGCCACATACGTCATGGAGACAGCTTCATTTAAGAAGAGTACCCATAATAAAATTGACTGTTATTCCTCATGAGTTGTAAAATACTGTAATTTCTTTCTTTAGAATCAAATGGTTATTTTTTTTAGGGACTGTGTCGATGGAGTATGAGGCTGGCAAATGCGGCCTCCAAAATGAGACGCAGCAAAAATGTCAGACGATGAATCTGAAGATGCTTGTACATTTGTTTTAATTTGGTTAGTACTTGCTTTTTCTGTGGCCACTTCCATTGTAGTCAGATTCATTGATTATAACAGAAACTATTTACTTTTGACACATTATGCATATTCACTGTCGATCTAGACACAGGGTGTTGCGATTCCAAACAGTACTGTGTGCTGTAAACGGTACACCGACTCAGATGGGAATTGTGATTAACAATGCCCAACTGCTTATAAGCAAACTTCAGCTAACTGCTGCATAAGGAGATCAAGTGTAGATAAACACACATATACAGTACACACACACTGGCACCTTCCTCCTAATGCCAGTGACAATGGAGTGAGAGCAAGCTATTTCTAGTCCTTCCAGCAGGCGATTAGCGTAATCCAGGGAGTACGATATAATCTGATGAAAGGTATATATGGCTACTCAAGCATTCTCTGGCCCTCTTCCAGACACTCCATTGATTAGTCCTGCCTGGCTTTTTATCCAAATAACACCACCCAGTTTTACTCTGTTTGTCGTCTCTCATTCTGGTCCTCTTCTCTCTCGCTCCCCAAACCTCACCCATAGCTTATGCAACACCCTCTTTTATTTTTAATGAAGAGGTACCTCTCTCTCTCTCTCTCTCTCTCTCTCTCTCACTCTTCTATTTTCATCCTGTCAGGTTACAATGCTCTTACCTCGTTTTTAATACATGGTAAGTGCCACTGCAGAAATGGATTTTGCTTTTTTATGCCTTTCCCTTGGGACACGATCACCATTGTCCTCATTTATGCATCAGATGAAAAAAAAAAAAAAAGTGAAACTGTAATACAACATGGATAGATGTGTATATGTATGTGTGCACAAATCATTTTAAAAATGTTGCCAGACAAGCTCTTTATTTATTGGGTATTTAATTGTGCATGCTCATTTTACATTTACCTTTTCTGTGATCGAACACTCAAATGTAATCTCAAAAGCATTAATAATTTAATTAAAATGTAATATTTAGCAAGTCTCTAAAGAACGAATATTCATTTTTCATACTGTACATTATTATATGGTGATGCATACATTTACTTGTAAAAGAATTGATTTAGTATTTTATATTTAATTTATTTGGACAAAATAGTATAGAATTTTAATATCAGTTGTTTAATGTTTAATTCTCGGCTTATTGGTGTTATCCAGAATTTTAATATCATGCATCCCTAGTATGTTATTTTACATTTAAAGTACCTAAACATCCTTATAAAAGTGTTACTTGAGAAGCAAATTTTCAATATTTAAAATTGAAATATATTTTTTCTCATTTCCCAACTTTCTTATCTTAAAGGTGTTTACCTATTTTGACCAGAAAACAAGACAGAAGCACTGATTAAATGATCTTTTACAGTGCACATCATGAAAGCTTGATTCTGTTTATATCGGTCTGCGAGTTTGTGTATGTGCACTACGTGTGGGCGCTACAGTAATCAGGCGAGTCTCCACTTTGGTTAGAGCTCACCGAGGGAAATTGGCTGGAAACCCCCTCAGTCTGCCCAACCTCCACACGGAGGACTTCCTCGAACACTCCAGTCTCGGGGTACCTCCCCTTTTTCTTTTTTTGTCCTTCATGCGTTTTTCATCTCCTCCTTTCAACTTAAAAACAGGTCCTTGATGAGTAACTACCAATTTGGAGGCGGGTGATATTTAAAATGGACGAGAAGTTTGAAAAAGGATAGACATTAGCTGTGACGGAATTGCCGTTTTCTTTTGTTGGACAGGAAGGAGTTGATAGGAATGTTGTCTTTAATAGTCCCTATGCTTGCTAATTATCACCTCAAAGGAGTTTTCCGTAGGGATGTGGGAGTCTGTCACATAGATGTTGTGTTTGGACTGATTACTGATCTGTGGTGCTGCTGCGTACATGCTAGACTGTGAACAGACATGCTAAAACATTTCATGGCTGTAACCAAGTTTCTGTATTAATAGAGTAGATGTTTCACAGTCGTATATGTTCATTCTCACAGATTGTTTGTTTATTTATTTATATACCTGGTGTTTTAAAACCATCAATACTTGGTGCACTCTGGAACTATTCCATTCTCTTTGTATTCGTTAAATATTTATTTAATATTCTTTTTTGTTGTTTTTACCAAATAGCATATGGAGAGACGTAAAATAAATGTAAATTTTGCAACAAGGAGACCGTGAAATTTGTTTTCAGAATTTGTGATTCAGATTGCTAACTCGTGAGTCTTTTTTAATTATTTATTTAAAGAACTGGCTCGTAAAGAGGGATGTGCTCCATAAATAATTGTATTATTGCAAAGTGAATCCCGTTACAAAATACATCCAGGCACTCACATAGTAAGCAAAGTAAAAAGCCTTTGTTCTAAGACGGGGCTACATATTAAAAAGACGCCATTAATTTAGTAATTAATAATCTTATTAATGATCAAATGGAAATGTTGTAACTAGGCCAACAACCCCCCCCCCCCCCCCCCCCCCCCCCCCCCAAAAAAAAAAGAAAGTAAAATTTCTGGGTCTTGAATGTGGTAGTTGCATTGCTGTCTATGGAGGGTAAGAAATCTCTCGGATTTCATCAGAAATATCTTAATTTGTGCTCGAAGATGAACGAAGGTCTTACGGGTTTGGAATGTGCCTTATGCACTTTATCTATCGATCTCTCTTTTTTTATTATTTTCTACAATGTCCTCAGACTGATAAGCTCTTTTGCACTACAAATATATCTACACAGTGTTGTTTCTATTTAACTGGTTTTGCACTCTATCTGCCATGCGCCTTATGCCACTTATCGATCTAATTCTTATTTTTTTTTTCTACAATATCCTCATTTGTATATTTGTATAGTTGTACATATGTTTAAACTGTATTATCTGTATCTGAACGTGTTTAATGTTAACTGTATGCACCAAGGGTCTGAGAGTAATGCAATTTCAATTCTCTGTATGTATGTACTGTACATGTGGAAGAATTGACAATAAAGCTGACTTGAACTTGAACTTGAACTTGAATGACACAAGGGTGAGTAATTAATGACAGGATTTTCATTTTTGGCTGGGTTTGAACGCGATTCTCATGTATGAAAATGACCTGTATTACCTGTACTACAAAATTGCAAGAAAAACTTGACACCAATTATACGTTATTTTAAGGTTTGCATTAAGATGTTGGTATAACATCTGTTGTTGAGTATGTTTCATTCACGATGCTGCCCTTTATGTCAGTATATTTATTGGTATTTCTCTCATAATATTTATTATAACAAGCCTATAAACAATCTTAATTATGTTAGTTTGATGTCAACTAGCAGTAACTGTATCGTTTAAGCGTCTAGACTTACACTGTGAATCAGACTACAGCGAGTACAGACTACGCAGCTTGTTTGTTTTTGCATGCAGCCCCTGAAGCCCATTTTGCCTTAGTTTTATTTCACAATACCCATCTTTAAAATCATCTTTATATCTTGTATATTCTGCATTTCTTTACATGGAATTCACCCATAATCTCACTATTTTAGCACTTGTGTTTTGAGTCATTTGCTGCAGACACCATTGAACTTCATATATGGGAAGCACCCTGTTCTTCACCTGGAAGACTACAAGGTGTCTAGGGAAGTCTATGCTAAGATCATCTGGTCAGTAACAGGAGCGGTAGCCTTGGCGACCTCGGCTGGCCAAGCTCTGATGTCAAAGGCTTGACATAGTCAGTCGGCCTCGAGGGTGCGAGGAAGGCTATATTTAGCCCCGACTGATAAAGGGGGAGTAATCTGATTTTCATGTAAGCCGAACGCTTCCTCCAGGCATCCAGCGAAGAAACCGGATCATTAGCATGTTGGTAAACTTTAGCCGATGCTGAGAGGGCGAGCCGGGTGACGGTAAAGGCTGAGTGACATGTGGGTTAATGTGTTCTCAGCGGTGAGGGGCCCATGCATAGTGCTATCCTACCTCACACTTGAGGTCCCTGCAGACTCAAGGACACCCTGATGACTCTTTGGCGTTTGAAAAGACAAAGTATAGCTTTGTACTCTGTCCTAAGTGCCCATATTTAGCATTAAAGTAAAAATTACATTAGTGTACACCAATTAGCAAATCTTCAAAACTGGTCTTGAAGTACTGGTCTTTGAGACGCACAAAGCTTCGGAAACTGTTATGACCTGGTCGTCTTTAATAGGAGCACTGTTTCCCTGACTGAATTCCTTTGGAGAGAGCTTAAACTAACTTGTGCAAGTGGCAGAAAACACATCGCTATCCCCATGACAACTCATTAATGCCACCTTAAATGCAGTGAAACTAAAAAGACTATTTGAGGAGGGAAAAACAAGTAGCACAGAAGTGATGGGTTTGTCGGGCCTTTTTTAGTACATCACTTGTGCCAAAAACATTTGCTGAGAATCTTTGGGAAGCTCAGGTCTTTGGGTAGTGGTGCTATTGGAAATATCAGAGATGGAGAAAAAGTGATTGGTTGGACTGCTTTTTGGACCAAGCCTCAGGGCATATCCTTGGTTTCCCCACTAGGTTATATAACTGCATGCCCTCTTCATCAGTACAGTGCCCTACCATAAGGCTGGCCTTGGCTGTTACTTTTTCCACATGACCTATAATGAAACTGTTGCCCTTTTACACTGATTTTACACCAACTTTGGTATTTTTCTGTGATGTGCTTCCTGGATGAAGCTGGCTTGGCTTAGTTGGATGAATTCCCAACTGGCTTGTGATTCAAAAGATGGCAGCGTCCACTAGCCTGTTGACATTTGAGCCCAGACATTTGGTTACGGTAACATGGGCAGACACAGACAAATGTCAGCCCAACATTTGCAGATGCATCGTACATGTACTATATAGTACTGTCTCCATTGCAAATGCACCCATGGCCTTTCAACATTTAACATTTAACAATTTAACAAAGCGACTTACAATTGGGGAATACAAAAAGCGATTCATCTTGAAGAGGCAATCAGACAGAGGAAGTGCTCGTAACACCAAGTCTCAGTCATTGTTCAAATAAGTACAAGTTAGTAAGGGAGGGAGAGAAAGATGAAGTCAAGTACTGCCGAAAGAGATGAGTTTTCAGTTGTTGCTTGAAGATTGACAGGGATCCAGCATTTCGGATAGGGGTGGGAAAACGTTCACCATTCACTCGTAAGAGTTACATACTTTCCTTATGTAACTGTGTGCTCTAAACTGATTGTAAGTTTATGTGTCAACATGCTAATTTAAGTAGTACTAGCAGAGAGGTTGAGGAAACGTGTTTGAACCCATGCAGAGGTGACGCCTTACACAGATTTGTTGCATTTTTATTTTGTATGTATATACACACAGATTAGCAAATGTTTGGGGTTTGCTCCGGTCTTCAGTGTCACATGAAGACCGGAGCAGTTTCAGAAGAGGCTTGGTCGACCAAAAATTGTATTATTTGCTAAAAAAAAAAAAAAACACAGGTGAAGTCACGCAGTCCGTGACAGACAGATCGTTAACGGCTAATCTATGGTAATACAGTACATCAGGCAGGACGTCCAAATGCTCGACTATCATTCAGCGACCTGAAATATGGCTTATCATCTGAAATATTTAAGTATTAGCAACTTTATATGGCCACTCAATCTAATGTTATCCTAGAGAAATGTGCTATTCAATGTCTGTGTGGAGTGTGGAAGCTAGTAGCGCACTCACTGCAGGAAAGATGGAGACACCAGTGCACTCACTCTTAAAATACACAGCAATTTTTGGTCAGACAGATAAGAGTAATACACCTTTCAAATCTGTAAAGACTCTACGTTTATTTGTGAGCACTCGCAATAACAACAAAACGCAGCACTTTTGTAAAATAATGAATGCAAACATGATGCGCTTTGTGCCGTCTCTGTGAACTTGAGCGCGAAACTCAGTGTATACTTGCCTTACAGACATTAAAAATATATCTACAGACAGTGAAATGTCTACTTTCAAATGGAAAACAAATATTCTCAGATTATGTAATCCTTGTGAAACATGCATAGGTGCATCACTACGGCGGAGATGACGAGTCAGCGTCACCGACTTCATCTCTTAATCCGAAAACAAAGAAAGCACTAGTTTATCAAATTAAAATGTTAATGCAGTCTCCTTACTGTTTTTCCCTGACACATTCATAATCATTACTTCTGCCAGTGTGCTGTGGCAAGATTTATACGTGTGCTTGAGCGCTTATTAGGCTGTTTAGGCAATTAAAGGCTCATTATAATGATTTAAATGGTTTATTTATAAACATGCGATTAGTTGACTAATGCTTCAAATATACGACTACTAGTCGACCAGAAAAATCCTTAGTCGAGTACAGCCCTACAACTTAGTAAAAGTCTAAGAAAAATAATATTAAGGCCCTATGAAGTTTTTTTTTTTTTTTTGTTTTTTTTTTTACAAATTATTTGTCTTCCATTTTAATTTTCTGGATTCAATTTTAATGATTTCATCAAATTTTAATAATCAAAAGCAACTGTAATTAATAGATTTGATTAAAAAAATGTTTTGTTTTTAGTTTATTTATGTTTTTAGAAATACTGTGTTGTGTATTTACATTTTTTCTGGTAAATAATTATCTAAATAGTCCTTAAAAAACAATGTCTAATAATTATATTATTATTAGCAGTACTATCGTTTCATTAAGTAATATATTTATGGCACAGTTTCTTCAAGTTAAACCGAACTTTTATTTTGATGGGCTGCTGTAAAGACCTTTAAGTTTTTTCAACTGTTTTTTTTTTTTTCTTTAATTTTTTCAAATTAAATGGTAAAATGCTCCTGAAGTGACTCTCAGTGCAGCTCCAGAGATTGTTTTTGTGTTCATGTACTCATATATTGAGGCTGAAAACACTGCAAGCATCACAAGTAGGGATGCACCGAAATGAAAATTCTTGGCTGAAGCCGAACAAAATGAAACACTGGGCCGAAGGCCGAATACCGAACACGTTTTTTTTTGCATTTTTTCCCCCATGTAGGCCTATTTTTCATTATTGCATAAATTAAATAGCCAAAATGTGCTTTTTACTGTTTTGTCCTGCTTTTCAAATAAAAAAAAATCAATTACAAAACAACAATTGAAAAATATTTACACTGAACATTTTTTAACATTCTATCAGATTTGAACTTTGAACCCTTGCGTCGAGAGCTCGTGCAGTGCTTTTTGAATGCAATCTGTGCATAACATTCTGCAGTTTATTTACTAATCGTTTAAGGCCATTTCAATCATCACAGTAACCAGCAACAACCACCTCTTCCTCTTCTCATCAGAGACATGAGATGCAGCACTAAGCAGTCTCTCGCTGTCGGTGCTTCGTGCTTGTAATGAAATTTGCGTCTTTCACAGTTTTAAATACTTCCACACTGCAGACGTGTTTGCTGCATTAGTGCATTACTGCATTCATTCGGCCGAACACCGAAAGAGGTCTTTTTGCTATTTCCAGTTGAACAATTTCGGTTGCCGAACATTCGGTGTATCCTTAATCATAAGTGTGCTTCAGTATGTGTAGTAAACAAAACTGCAATTCTATGCCATTCATTCACACACAGACACGCAGAACATGCAGGATTCATATTTGAATAGCATTTTTGCGGGCTTAATATTCACAGACACTAGTCCATATGACGTTTTGATGTGAGTGTACTGACCTAGCTAGTTTTGATTTATTCATCAAAAATTTGGCATATTCCTTGGCATTCCGTATTATACAGTAAATTCCATTTTTATTACTGGATTCCGCAATTCCGTCTGCTTATTTTCACATCGCAAAATAGGCTCCTACAGGTATTTAAATGACTATAAAGTAGTGCTGTCAAACGATTAATAGCAATTAATCGCATCCAAAATACAAGTTTTTGTTTACAGAATATATATGTGAGTGTTGTGTATGTTTATTATTTATATATAAATGCACAAACATGCATGCATATATTTAAGAAAAAAATTTTATGTTCATATATTAAATATATTTATATATAATATAGATTATATAAATAAATGCATGGAAATACAAGGAAATATTTTCAAAATATATACTGTATGTGTGTGTATTTATACATGCATAATAAATACACAGTACACTCATTTATTATGTAAACAAAAACTCATGGATGCGATTAATTGCGATTAATTGTTTGCCAACACTACTATAAATGCATTATTTTAGTTTTAAATATGTAGAAGAACCTGTTGTGGTGCATGAATTCCACGCATCATCTTTAAGGTTTATTGGGTTATCATAATTCTAATGACACTCTGATTGACAGTCTCTGTCTCTCCAGCAGTGGATGTGAAGACCTTGCTCCCCTCTGGGATGCAGAGTCCGGTGGGAGGTGGAGGAGAACAGGGCGGAAGCAGCGGAGGGCCGGTGGACCTGCGTACAGACCCGCGTCTGAGTGCGGTTAGCACGGTGGACCCGGCGCTGAGGGAAAAACAGCTACAGCACGAGCTGCTCTTGCTCAAACAACAGCAAGAGCTGCAGAAACAGCTGCTGTTCGCCGAGTTCCAGAAGCAGCACGAGGTTTTGACGCGCCAACATGAAGTGCAGCTGCAGGAACATCTGAAGGTACGACCCTTTCTGTCCTCTCTGTACCCATCATCTCCTTGAACTTTGGTTCTTGACCTCTGAACTCTTCCTAAACAGCAACAGCAGGAGATCCTTGCCGCAAAGCGTCAGCAGGAGCTGGAGCAGAAGAGGAAGTTGGAGCAACAGCGTCACGAAGAGATGGAGAAGCAGAGACTGGAGCAACAGCTCATCATGCTGCGTAACAAAGAGAAGGGCAAAGAGAGTACGTATCTCTCCATTAATCCATCCTGCACTACAGTACAGTGAACTCGTTTCACGGCACGGTCGTCGCTCATCATTTCCTGTTGCTTATTCTGATGCTGATTTCCAAAATGCAGATAGTTTAAATGCACTGTTCACCTTTTGGTTCAATGAATAAACACCTTGCTGAGCATGGTCATGGATATCCCTTGAAGTACTTTAGGCACAGTAGGCACAGAATATTCTCATCTTTGGTTGTTTACATTTAAAAATGACACAATGCAGTATGCATTATTGCACCACAAAATAAACATATTGGATCATTTCCAAAACCTAGTAAGCTGCCTACTGCCTGCATAGTATCCTATAGTAACCTCACAAGTCCACACATAGGCAGCTGTTTTGTGCAGCACTCACATTAATACCAGTAGAGTTTTATGTTAGCATGTTACTAAGCTAACAATCTGGAAGACAAAGTATGGTAATTTCACTATAATAAAAAAAATGTATATAAAATATTTTATATAAAAAAATATATATATTTTTTATATATATTTAATAATTAAATTGACTATTTTTTACTATTTGTTTTTGGTATTGGATCAGTTATGCAGTACAATTCAAAAGTTTTGGTTAATTTATTTATTAGTTGAAAGTACTTTGTACTTTTATTTAGCACGGACACAATGAATTGATCAAAAGTGACAGTAAAGACGTTTATAATGTTACAAAATATTTCTTCTTCAAAGAAATGCTGTTCCTTTGAACTTTTTAATCATGTCCTGTTTATGCATATCACAATTTACACAAAAATATTAAGCAGCCCAGAAAACGTCCTCAGCATTGATAATGAAGTCATGTAATGGCTGCAGAAAATTTAGCCTTGATATCAAAGGAATAAAATGCATTTTAAAATGTTATTTCAAATAGAAAACTTGTTTTAAATTGTAATACTATTTCAAAATATTTGTGTTTTTACTCTTTTTTTTTTTTTTATCACAATTTAGCTTTGATATCAAAGGAATAAATAAAAATTTAAAATCTTAATTGTAATAAATATAGACACAGATACAGATATGTATTGATGATGTCCTTTGACTCTGTTCTCAGGTGCTATCGCTAGTACTGAGGTCAAACTGAAGCTGCAGGAGTTCCTGTTGAGTAAAAAGGAACCCGGCCCCGGTGGACTCAACCATTCCTTCCCCCAGAAGTGCTGGTGAGAGAAAGTCCATATCCTCATAGTTCATATTGCTCAGCCTTATTCTGAGCAATATGGACTCAAAGTGCATCTTTTCACCTATTTTTATAAATTTAGTTAATATATCAAAGACAGGTGCTCTATTTCCCTGCAGTGTGATGTAAAATGTCCACATACTGATATTACATCAAGCCACATTGTGCTGGAAGTTTATGGGTCTCATTTGAATTGTGATGGATGAGTCTTTGGTTGTTTTTAGGGGGTCTCACCACGCGTCCCTGGAGCAGAGCTCCCCTCCACAGAGCAACACACCGGGCACGCCACCCTCCTACAAACTCCCCCCACTGTTAGGGTCCTATGAGGGCAAGGATGACTTCCCTCTCCGTAAGACCGGTGAGTAGGCTTCTTGTTTATATAAAATAAACTGTTGCTTTACTGTGTAAATGTTACACTACAATTCATTATGATTTTTTTGTAATGAAATTGATACTTTTACTTAGCATGGATGCATTACATTTATCAAAAGTGACATTAAAGACAATTATAATGATACACAAAATTTTTATTTCAAACATATGCTGTTCTTTTGAACTTTCTATTCATCAAACGATCCTGAAAAAATGTATCCACTAAAATAAAAGTGAAAATAAGAAAAGTTTCTTGAGCATATTACAATGATTTCTGAAGGATCATGTGACATTTAAGACTTCACATGAATAAACTACAATGTAAAATATATTAAAGTATATATTAGAAAACTGTTATTTTAAATGGTAAATTCTAGTGATCACTTCAGCTGGGTGGCCTTTTCTTCCAGTCCTCTGGATCAATTTACCAGTAAACACTATCCTTTTACTGTTTTGCACGCCCTTGTATTTCCTCTGGGAAAATGCAAATGTAGTTATTTTTGTTATCTTAATGAATTGTTTTAATGAGTAATAGCTAAGCGGCGTTGACGCTGCATTATAAACCATCACTGGATTGAATAAGCCAATGCATGAGCGGTTGCATGTAAATGGTGCTTATTTTCTTTCTGTGCATGAATGACGCTCTTCTGGAGTCACCAGCGGTTTTGTGTGGAGTAGTCTGAGCTGTTTAACACTGCAGAGGTGTCACAGAAGATGCAAGGGTGTGTGTGTGTGTGTGTGTGTAGGGATGAAGTGAGGAGTCTGCAGGTGTGAGTCATTATGAGTCATCAGACCTACACACAACACCTTAGAGCTCTGTTACTTTAATACCGTTGAGATACTATTATAGTTTTTATTAATAATCTTTCAGTTCTTTTTCAATTAGTATTATTTATATATGTATATGTGTGTGTGTGTGCGTGCGTATATATAATTTTATATCATATATTATATATATTTATATTATATTTTATATTAGGGCTGAGCAATTAATTGCATTTGCGATAATATCGCGATATGAAAAAATTAAATTTTTCAACCGCAGAGGCTGCGATTACACTCTCACGTGACACGCGAGAGTAAAGAGGTGTTCGACTTGAAGATCGATCGGTGTATGACATCAAAGTACGGCGAGAGAAAGCATAAAGAGACGTCCACTCTCTTATAGCTCTCGCAGTATTTGATGACGCACAGTGATCGGTCCAGCTGCGCTGCTTCAAGTCGAACACATCTAAGCAGTCTTCAGTCTTCCTTAGCAGTCTAAGCGGTCTTGCATATCATGCAGAATTAACGCACTACATGTAAATGATATCCTTTGTTGTCTTTTGGAGTTTCTTTGGAATTCTTCAGCTTTTAAGAACTGCTGGGTTTTCCGGAAGTGGGCGGGGCTAATGCGCAAACGGCAATCTCATTGGCTGGCGCTCACCTATTATCCTCCCTGTTTTGATTTCAGCGAATCAGTTCAAGCGAACACAGACAACCTGATTAATATTCATGAACCCAGCAGCTCAATAATCCTTAGTGCGTTTTATATTGTTCTTATTAGTTGTAGAATTCGTAGTAGTTTTATCTTATCAGTATTATTTGTAGTTTTTCCCCTTTTTTTATAGAAACATTAAATGACAAACAATAACCAGACCTAAGTTCAGTCAACATGACAAATATGCATTCATACATGGTTATTCTAATTACTAAAGTTCTATCGTCATTTAATTATCATAATATCATATAATGTTTGACTGACTGATGCGAAGTGAGATTACAGGCCAATGGAGATTCTATTGCCAAGCTGTCTATTGAGGGTTGATAATATTTACAATAATCAATTGAATTTGATAGGTGTCTCTCACATTGTCTCAGGTTGTACACAAACATTAAAATAGTGTAGATTAGTGTACCCTGTTTTATAATAATAATTGATTCTGTTTAGTGACCATTTCATTCATTTAACATATTTAATATTGGGGGCATCCAACTTATTTGACATATTTGAATTTTTCTTTTTTTTTTAAGTAACAATAGTTACTTTCCCTGGTAATTAGTTTCTTTTATAATGATGTAACTCAGTTACTGTTTGTGAGAAGTAACTAGTAAAATAACTAATTACTTTTTTAAAGTAACGTGCCCTAAACTGCATACTATACAATGATTTATTACTTGTCTTTATTGAATAATACAGAATATAAAAAGCTTTCAAAAATAATCGCAATATTGGTACAAAAAATCGCAAATAGATGATTTTCCAAAATCGTTCAGCCCTATTTTATATTAAAATAAATATAACCATATATCATGGTTCTAGGTAACTATAATAGCACTGCATATTAGTAGCTACATTAGTGAGAGAATGGTTTTCATACACAAATAATGATATTTATTATTGTCTACCTCGCAATTTAACCTTCACACATTAGTTTATGAGAGATTCAAATACCGAAAGCCACCTCAAACGTCGTCTCAAATCATTTCTGACATGTTTTCGACTATATTTGTGAGGGTTTTTTCAAAGTACTGCTGGTCATCTGCTGTTCACTCTCATAGCCGCCAGCCATACTCCAAAACTCCCACACAGATTCAGTGAGTTTGTTCCCGCAAACACACACACACACACACACACATCTGCTATCTGCTTTTTACACACTGCTATCTTTTAAACTGTCACATCCACGCTGCTTTATAAAGCTCTCTATAATAGAACTGACACACATATACCAGCCGGACAATAGGAGGTCTCACACACACACACACACACACACACACACGTGCCCTCTAGCATGGACTTCAGCACACTGATAAAGTAATCGCAGACGGGTCTGTTACTGTGGGTGAAGCGCTTACTCTATATTACCACTGATATGGCAACACCACAGCAATCTCCTTACATAACGTGCCCTCAGTTTGTGTGTGTCTTTCCATCCTGTCCCCTCCTCCGTGTCTCACGCTTTTATTTTAAATCTAATTAAATCCATACTAAAGTCACTGATAGCATTAGATGCTAAAGTCCTTTCTGCCCTGTGTGGCTGTGACGCACGAACGGGCCCAGAAAAACACACAGGGCTCGGTCAAGCCGCTTTACATGCGGCGTGTTTGGATAGTTGCCCCAATTCCTTTCTTTTTTTCTCTTTCAAATCCCTTTAGACTTCAATCAGTTAATTTGGCCTGGCGTCTCCGGAATCAACAAGAGATCAAATCGGCATGCTGTAAATGTAACTTTTATCTATAGCTCAGTTTGTGTGTGTGAGTGTATGAGAGAAATAGAAATGTGAAGGGACAGACGGTTGCTGTCCATGGTCCTGATGCACAAGAACGACAGATGCAAACCCTCATTAGTGGTGCTTAAGTGAAACATCACTATTGTAATTGCTTATATTTAGGGTGAAGAGTATCGAACAAGCCCCTGAGCATATATAGTGAAGTTTGCTTAACTCACACCCCGTATGTGATATTTCAAATCATGCTGGGTTTGCTTTTCTTTTCTAAGTGATTGAATCTTTTTCTTTCTCTCTTCTGTTCAGCCTCTGAGCCCAATCTGAAGGTACGTTCACGGTTAAAACAGAAGGTGGCTGAGAGGAGGAGCAGCCCACTTCTTAGACGGAAAGATGGTACTGTGATCAGCACCTTCAAGAAAAGGGCGATTGAGATCTCGGGTAAACCATATGTGTGAATGCAGAACTGTTTGCATAACCTCATGAGTATTTAAACAGGTTTGAACCAAGAACTACACTTTCTGGCTTAAACTTTTTTTATGCTAAGGACTTTCCAAATATGATGATCTTTCTTTGACAGATCCCCTGTATTAAAATATAAAGGCATCTAAATATATTTGGAAAAAGTATTTACATTATATTTAATCTATATTATATTACATTATATTTATTATATATGTTTTGTGATGGGGCCCATAAGTATCTTTAAAATGTTATATGTGACCCTGGACCACAAAACCTTGGTCCAGGGCGAGAAAAATGAATAAGCTTTCCATTGATGTATGTTTTGTTAGGATAGGACAATATTTGGCCGAGATGCAACTTAACAAAAAATCTAAATACTGAGAAAATCACATTTAAAGTCGTCCAAATGAAGTTCTTAGCAATGCATATTACTTATCAAAAATTAAGTTTTGATATATTTACAGTAGGAAATTTACAAAATATCTTCATGGAACATAATCTTTACTTAATATCCTAATGATTTTTGGCATAAAAAAAAGATAATTTTGACCCATACAATGTATTTTTGGCTATTTCTACAAATATACCCCAGCGACTCAAGACTGGTTTTGTGCTCCAGAGTCACATATGGAAAATACTTGCTTTCTACTACAACACTGTAATAATGCGCATTTATAATAATGCACGTATTTCTTCACAATTCTGTAAATTTGGCATTATTGTGTAAATTTGAACTTATTTACCTTTGTTTTATTATTTTTATTAATGTATTTTTTGCACTATTTAGATTCAAAGAAAACTTTATTATTAAAATACTAATATAAATATTCTATAAATTCAATAAAATAAACATTAGTTTTGGCATAGTTGTGCATTAAGCTTCACAAAACATAGAGTTTATATGGAAGATGTAATCTTTTATATGTCAGCACCTGACTTGTGTTCAAATAAGACCTCTGCTGTCAGATGTGTGAAGATTTGCAAACAAAAGTAATGAACACGTAGGTATTGTGTGATTCCTGTGCTGTTAATATAACTGCAGCTTGGAGGAAGGGAACATTTGAACATCCTGCTGATACATTAAAAATGGTTTAATCAATCACAAAATATTGTGAAATCATCAGCTATATTTTCTAACGATGTGCAGCTAAAATGTGATTGTTGAAATCCTTGTGTGTGTGTGTGTTTCAGTGTCCTCTATGTGCAGCAGTGCTCCTGGCTCAGGTCCCAGTTCTCCGAACAGCTCTAACTGTGCCATTGCCGAGAACGGCTCCAGTGGATCCGTCCCAAACATCCACGCTGAGGTGAGAGACTTACCCCCTACACGTTTGCCTCTCTTCTGCTCTCTCACTCCCCTCGCTTCTCAATAGGATAGGGATGAAAAAAGACACAATAAATTGGCTTCACCTAGATAATGACACTGTTTCTATGGAAACAATCTATCGTACGGAGTCTTGTGATGGCCTGGAATAACACTGGTATGCTAATCCCAAAAAAAAGACAAAAAAACACATGTTCCGAGAGTCAGTCTTGCAGTGAGTTGTATCTGTAGGCTCAAGAATGGCCACAGCTGCTCTGGATGGACAGCAGCAAAAGCTGCCTGGGGTCAACTCTGCATGCTAAGCAGCTAGCCTTGAGGATCACCTTAACCTTGAAAGCCAGAGAGAATTAAATTGTATGTGCTCATGCCAAGGGCTTGAAGCTGTAAGAACGCTGAATTTGAATGAACCAGTTTGTGTTTAAATTTGAATGACCAGCATATCAAATGCAAAATTAAACACGGATGCACTTCAGTTTAGGGACAAATTCTTACTATTAACTAGTTGTAACTTGCTTATTAGCATGCCTATTATTAACACATTGTCTGTTTATTAGTACTTATAAAGCACATATTCTGCATGACCATATTCTATATCCCTAATCATACCTTACGAACTATTAATAAGAAGCAAATTAGCAGTTTATTGAGGCAAAAGTCAGTTATTGGTTTGTTAATAGAGAGAATTGGACCTTAAAATAGAATATAAACAAACAAATAATGCCATTTACAATGTTTACATGTAGTTTATGACTTTGTAAAAAACTATTTTTATTGTAATAATTAAAAAAAAATGCTAAATTGCTTGTATTCTAAAATTATATACATTTTTATTTTTTATTTTTAATAATAATAATCTGTATGTATGTTTTTGATTTTTGTCAATTAATGTTGTGATATGCATTTTTACCATATATACTGGCAATAGCGATAGATTCTATTTACACTAAGTGCAAATAGCGTGTTTTCTTAGCGATAGATACTATTTACAGTGAAAATAGCAGTATTTTTTAACAAATAGCTATAGATTCTATTTACACTGTTAAAATAGCAAGATTTTCTGCAATTTATACTACTTATTGCAAATAGTGGCAATTATCTGCACCTCAGTATTGTAGTACATTATAAAACAGTACGCAATAATAACGTATTGAGTGTAAATTATAGTTTTAATTCAAATTATTAAATGGATGCCACCTTATTGGGACAATAAAGCCCTCCCTACACCTACCCGATACTTTTTTCAACTTTTTGATTTGCACTTAGTGTAAATAGACACTCTGTATACTATTACTCATAGTGTGATGTACGCTATTGGTCATGCCAACCTTATTGCAGTCCATGTTTAAATTTTGGGTGAATTTTGCATGCTTGCTGAAGAAATTGGATGACATTCACTTTTTTTCTGAACCAGTTCTACTAGTGGTACTCTGTTTTCTTAAGGGTACAAAACATTTGATTTTAGCATCCCTTTGTATAGCATCTTTTAACGTGTTACATTATTGCCAGTGGATGTGATAGAGGATAAAGTGTGCTGGAGTTTGTCCAAGAGAAAAGAAATGGAGTTCGTCAGTCTCATCAACCAGAGAAAAAAATTATAGGCTCCAGTGGAGATGACTTAAGAATCACCTCTTTAGCTCTGTCCAGCATGCAAAGGCTGCGCACCACTCCCCAAAAAGTCTTAGATCGCTATTCCAGAGCCTCTGTAGCCTAGCAGCACAACCTCGAGAGAAGTGATGGATAAATGTGAAGGAGAATAGAATGCTGAATCATCTCTTCTGCAGGTAGGGCGCTCTGCCACAGAATATCCGCTTTGTCTTTTTCTTCCTCGTCTTTTCTTAGTGTAACCTTTGAGTCTGAGTGAGAATGCCGTACATTGTACGAACAACTTATAATGAAAGGCTTAAATTGGGTCTTTGGGGATGAATAAACGTTGCCTTGTAAAAGCAGATCCATTCGTTTTTGTTCTTTAGCTTGGCTGCGCTCCAAGTATAGGGTCAGATGATGGGATTACCAGTACTCACTAACACCTCCGTATTTCTCACATGGCTTTCTTTTGGGACATTTTTTCAATCTTTAGAAATTAGAAAAAGCAAACATTTTAATTATCTTTATGACTGCTTAGCTCATTTTCTTTAACATGGCAACTGGAACTGTTGTCTTCTTCAAGTGGCGCTCATCCAGTCCCAAATACAGACAGTCCATTCCCACATGCTGCTTTGCTCGTCACAACTCGTTACAGCTTAGTAAGGATTTCCAAAGTCAAGCTGAAACTCCTTGTCTGGGATGCCTTCCCGAGAGAAAACAGATTCTTTGTGCTGTTTGAAGTGTACATCCTGAAATATAGGTCTGCTGTTTGTCCTTCGGGACTCACGTCTTTCTCTCCTTTTCTGTTTCGGCAGCAGTTGCGTTCTCTGCATCAGTCTTTGACTGGAGATGGGACACCGAGTCCCCTTAGCCTCTACACCTCTCCATCTCTGCCCAACATCTCTCTTGGACTGCCTGCCAACGCGCACATCACGGTGAGTGTCCTCAGCTAAAGCCTGGTGGCTTCGTGATGGTGATTCAGAGTTAGCAAGTGGTGTAGGCTGAACCCTAGTGGGCTTGCTAGATCATTAGGATGCTTTTACACTAGAGCTTTTGGCCTGGACTCAAGAGTTTGATTGATGTGAAAGTGTTTTTCAGAAGATGCACACCATTGATCCAAACCCTAGTCCATTCTCGGGTACAGTTGGTTTGAATGCTATTTGTCCTAAATTGCATAAGTGAACCACTTTTGATGATGCCTAATTTGCATCTTTGCACACTTCTAGTCACAATTATAGTATAAAGCATGTACAGTTCTTCTCTGGAAAGTCCACTGTCCTGCAGAGTTACCTTCAATCCTAATTAATCACACCTTAACCAGCTAATCAAGGTCGTCGGGGGTTACTTGACATATCTAAGCAGGTGTGTTAGTGCAAATTGGAACTACACTCTGCAGGATATTGGCCCTCCAGGAGCAGGATTGGACACCTCTGGTATAAAACAAGCTCTCACAGTGGTGACCCAAAAGTACAACGTGAAAGCTGAGCAGCGGGGCATTAGAAGGGAATGGAATCAAACTGGTTCTGGTTTGGACCAAGCTATCGAACCCAGTGTGAAAAAAGCCTTGTAGACTGCTGGTACATTGCTTGCAGCTTTAAGCAGCTCAGTGTTCCCAAGTCTGCAGAATAAATTCTCATTCTCTCAACTCTACTCTAGGCTCCTCAGAAACTCAGTGTCCAGCAGGAGGCAGAGCGGCAGACAATCCAGAGTTTGCGTCAAGGTGGGGCACTGACAGGGAAGTTCATCAGCACATCATCCCTGCCGACGGGGCTTCCCGCTGGGGCACCCCATGACTCTGAGCCCCCTTCCGCCTCTAATAGCCATAGTAGCCATTCCTCGCTGCTTCAGCATGTCCTACTGCTGGAGCAGGCTCGTCAACAGAGCGCACTTCTCGCAGGTACACATAAATTCATAGAATACAGTCATGTTACCCTGAATGCACTGCAAAAAGCTATAAACGCATACATCTAAATGGCTAAAAAAATTATCATGATAAATGTCAATCTTTATTTATTTCAAGTTTAAAGCCAGATTTTTGCTCCAAAGTGAAAGTTGTAGAAACCAGACCATTAATTTTCCTTAATAAAATAAATATCTTTATCTATAAATTAGGGGTGGAACGGTTCAACTTTTTCACGGTTCGGTTTGTATCACTGTTTTAGAGTCACCGTTTCGGTACGGTTCGGTATGTCTAGGGAAACACTATACTGTCAAATAACAAAGAAAATAAGAATAATCTATCTAACTACAAGCAACAAATAAAAATACAATAGAGTAAAGATACAAATAAAATAATCAGTGATTTACAGGTTTTTTTTAGGTAAGTCTATAGCATTAGTTTTTAGGTACAGAAATTGAATAAAGTAATCAAATGTAAAACAGCATTGCATATTTGACTGTATAAATTAAAGATTAATCTTTATTAAAGTTACAAAAGCGATTCAATCAAGAGCAGTGAGTGATTTCTTTGTTGTTGCTGTTTGATTAATATTAAGAAAGTGCTGTCACTTTAAGAGAATGCACTGATCCAGTGCACTGATGCTGTACGCTCAGCCGGCTATGTCTGCTATAGGATACTTACCAAAATGGGCATTTTGACAGACTTTTTGTGTGAATTTGTCCATTCAAACACAATACTTCAGAGAGAGCTTCATATTTTCACGCGTTCTGAGGCACGGGTTTGCGCTTCGGATGAACGCACGCACAAATCTTCTCACTGCACGCTCGAGCTCGCGTCCTCTGGCTCTAAATGTTTAAACTGGCAAAATTTACATGACTTTAGTTTAAACACCGATATCAGCGTGTGCTGTTCAGGTCTCACATGTGTGCGTGCTATCAGCACCCGGGTGATGACGGAATAAATGCTCATAATCCAGCATACGGCACTCGCATTGAACAAGAGTGAATGGTTTGTCCACTTTTATTTAATTTTTTTCTCATCGCTGATGTTGTAATGTACTGGGAAGCCAGAATGCGCTTGAACTGTGATCGAGCAGATAAATGGTCCGTGTGGCACGCCTCTGTTTCGTTCTGCTTTTGGCGCATAAACATTATATCGAACATTTATCGAACTCTTCATATCATTTTATCGAGGAAAATTATATCGCGATAATTATCGTTATCGATTTATCGCCCAGCCCTAGTTGTATGTAAATGTAAATGTACATGCATCAGTGCCTTAAGGCAAGAAACATACTTTTCACAAGTATGTGGATTAGGAGTGGGTGATATACTGGTAGACATGATAAACCGGTAGAAATGTGTCAACCGGCCGAGATTTTCAACTATCGTCTGTATCACGGTTACTCATTTATGTGACATTGCTGTGCTATGTGGTCACAAAAATGTATCGTTTACATGCGTTTTTTAAGCATGGCTGTTTAAAAACAAGTGGCTTTAAGCCACAATCAGCAGCGAAAGAAAACTAATTTTGCTATATGTGTGCGCTGTCTGAGAGACTGTTTCTGAGTACTGTCAGAGAGGCGCACACGTGAAGACGGTGCTCATAGAGCGCCGGAGTATTAAATGGAGTTATTTACACTTATGTTTTAAAATGCTTGTAATTAGTTTCTTATTCTTATTTAATTGCTGGCTGTTTACTTGTGTTCAGTGAGCTTGAGTTTTTTATTTAGGCTGGTATTAGGTTTTTTGTGATATTGACACTGGTGAAAAAAATTAAGAAATTTCTATAGTATCACAAATTTTGATATCATAAAGATGTTATTTAAAGCAATAATAACTATATTGAATATATGTCATTATCGTGAAATAAAATGACTCAAATCGTGATATAAGATTTAGATCATATCACCCACACCTAATGCAGATACAAATGGACTATAATGGACATTATGCTAATGTACACCATGGGAAAAAACAAAGTGCAAAATTAAACTTGCATCGCTAGAACGGTCTACATTCAAGTAATTGCACTTGCACATTCAAGTACATTTCAGGGCTTGCAGGTCAGGTCTGCAGTGTGCTAACAAGGAATGTCAAAAGTCACGGTACTACGATATCAAGTTGACAAGAAAATTAATGTTAAAAACATTGTTTGATGTGTAGGTGTAACAGCTTACACTTTTCATCTTGATCTTTATCCCATAGTTCCCATGTACGGGCAATCTCCGCTGGTAACGGGTGAACGGGTGTCCAACAGCATGCGTACAGTGAATAAGTTGCCTAGGCACCGGCCGCTGAGCCGTACCCAATCAGCGCCCCTGCCGCAAACACCACAGGCCCTGCAGCACCTCGTAATGCAACAGCAGCACCAGCACTTCCTCGAGAAACAGAAACACTACCAGCTAAATAAGGTATATGGATCAGATATTTGATGCTGTTTGAGCTATTTAGCAAAAAAAATACTTACAAGCTTCACTTCCTTTCAGATCCTCTCCAAAGGGGCGGAGCTTCCAAGGCAGCCTCCCACGCACCCCGAGGAGACGGAGGAGGAGCTTACAGAAACCGCAGAGATGCAGGATGAGCGAGGGGAGGAGCTTGATCATGTGAGGGAGGGGCTACAGAAAGAGAGCTCCGGCGAGACCACACCCCCTTCGGAACGTCTTGTTCCGTTGAAGGGAGAAAGCACAGAAAGTGACTTGGAGGAAGATGATGATGACGACGAAGCCATTGAACTGAGGGAATGTGATGAAGAGGGCGCCCCCTATGGCCAGGTAAGAAATTATAGCTTTTTTATACTGAAAGTTTTGGTTGTTTTTGTGCTATTAGTGTCACCAAACGGAATTGACTCTTTGCAAAAACCCACTCTCCTTAGTTACTGTTGCTATGTCCGACAAGTCATGCCGCTCACACGCCACACATCATGTTCTCATGCAGTAAAAAATACATTGCGGAGCAAAGAGGTAACTGGCAACACGCCAACAGACAAGACAAAGCAGGCTACTTCTGGTATGAAACAAGGTCTCGTCTTTAAATTTTGTCATTTTATTTAAGAAATTCAAACAATAAATACCGTTTTGTGGCTCTTTAATGTGTCTTGACAGATTGCCGTATTGCTTCAGTTCAAGTGCCACGTGAACCAATCGTCTTTTCATATTTACTGAAAACACCAAGTAAACATGAAGGAACATCAGAACGTATTTTATTACAACCGTGGATAGACATCAATGCACAACATTTTTCAAGTTTAATTCACCAAAGTTAATCTACTCTCCTGACTGATTTGTTTGTTGGGCAAGATGGTGGATTCACCGTTATGATTGGTCAGATCGCCTGTCAATCAAACTCTTTGTGAACAAATAATAATGACTATTTTTAACAAGGTTTCCTGAGCTTGCCTCCGCCTGCCATTTGTCTCACAAACTGCTAGTCCCACGCCAAGGTTGCTGCGTTGCTATTTTAAATAGAAAAAATTACACACTTCACCTCTAAAGTAATTTACAGAGCTGCCAACATGTATTTTGCGTGGTTTATTTATTTTCTTGAACTTCTAAGGATCACTGACCTTCTAAAATTGCAGTTATCTTTGTTTACCATGTTAAGACAGCTTTCTATATTTCCCCCGTTCACCTTTATCGTCTTTTCCCATCCCCGTTCTATTTTACTTCGGCTTTAGTGTTGAGCGAATTTCAGTTATGAAAAAGCAGCGTAGTGACTGTATGAGTCACCGTGCAAAACCTATGCACGTAACACAGCTTAACGTCATTTGTTATGAAACAAGATGGATTTTTTTTTATCTTAAATGTATTATTTTGTATTTATTGAACTAGAAGCAGCTGTTTGGATTTTGTGTTGTCTTTAGACTTTTAAGATGCATCTGATGTCTTTCCGATGACTCTGTCCCTGCACTTTTCGAGGGCTTAAGTGCGTAGGCAAGTTCCTGATGAGTGTTGGGACGCACATGCGGGGGCTTGGTGACTGGAGATCGAGGGTATCCCTCTCAACCAGAGCGTTTGCAGCTTTTTCGCCCCCTGAAAAGGAGGGATTAAAAAGGAAGATTGCTCTCTTCTCTTCCTCCCACCAGTGACTCACTACTGCAGGCAGAAGGGGAGCGGGCGAGAAGAGGGGAAGAGAGACACATAAATAATTGCTAGATCGGAAGACACAATGAAATTGACTTTGGAACGATGGTGGGGGGTTCCTCCGAGAACTAAAGTTTGCCTAGTTAGTGTTTAGCCTTGAGGTATTACTATTGCTAATACGTAGTTTTTAACAAACTCTTATTCCAAATTATTAAACTTTAATGTGAATCTCTAGCATATAGGAAGGAGAGGTAAACGTTTGTGACTTGAGCCAGTAAGCAACCACGTAGCAAAGCTCTAAAAACACTTTTTAGCTTCAAGCGCCACTCACATTTTATTCAGGAAGTGTCAAATCAGTATTTGTCAAAGAGCTGCACTTAAGCTGATATATTCTTATCTTGCAAAAAGTACCATGGTACAAGCACTGTACTAGAGTTCTTTTGAAAATGTTACTGAGTAGGTTTATTCTTATCTTGTAAAAAATGTTTTGTTGTATTACCATGGATTTTGGATTTGGCACAATGGTTATACTGTTTTATTTTTTACATAACTCTCATAGTAATACCATGGTATTCTGCGAAGTACTGTTTAAATACCATAGTATCAATTAAACATTTTAATGTTATATTTTTAATATATTATTTCTATTTGTAACCATGATGCTGTTATGGTTTTTATTAATATTTTATTTATATATTACATTTATATTTTTCATTTTTCAGTTTCATTTTTAGTATGTGCTTGTCATTTTTATTCATTATTTTATTTCAGTTTTTCATTTAATATTTATATTTTACGTTATTTCAGGTTTATTACATTTTTTCAATTGTTTTAGTTCACAATAATAACTCTGCATCTTATTAAAAGTACAATGGTATTACCTTGTTTTTTACCATTAAAGTCTTTTACAAACTACTTATTTTCACTGTACAGCAAATACTTCATCATACTTTTCATAAGGGCTTTTTGTACCTCATGTATGTGCAATTTTGTGATACGTAATTAATCTATTGAGAAATGTGCATTGTTTTGATCGCTCAATTCTTATTCGTCATTTTGTTTGTTATATATATATATTTTGTTGATAGTGCCACTGCGGTGATTCATGCCGTTATGTATTACAGCCCATTCATTTGCATGACATCCTGGCAGATTTGATCCTCAAAAAGAGCTCAATTTGATCTTAACAGAGACCCCACAAACATACACTGCTGCTGTGAGGGAGGGAGGAAGGAAAAACAAATGAATGAGTGAGAGTGAATGAGCAGGAGAGAGAGTTATTGGAAAAAGAGCAACACCCTCCTCCTCGCTCAAGCTCACTCTGCCTGCAATCATTCAGAAAAAAATTTCAAAAGAGCACAGCATTAGAATTCAGACTGCATCCTCCTCGCACAGTGGCAGACTCACACACACACACATCTACACATATACACATATACTCCCCTGTGAATGGACCATCTCTGACTCATCTCTCCTTGGTGATTCATCTCCTCCTCCGGACCCCGCCCGCCTTCACTGCCCTGCACTTCACACCCAATCACAGCCCACCTTGGTGACGTGACACGCCGCAGTGTGTGTTTGTGTGTGTCTGTTGTGCGGTGACATGCAGTCACCATTGAGGCAGCGATACACGAAACACTCGTTGTCACTTCAGTCAGTCACAGACCCTAGCTGGCCTCTCCTTCTCATTAAAACACCCCCACCTACGTCCTTGTGTGTGCGAATGCCTCTACTTGTCTGCCTGAGTGTCTTGAATACAAATTGAGCCCCCGTCACCTGCCATAGTGAGTGAGACAGATGCTGCATGGCTTTAGCATCTCGAATAAAGAGGGAGTTGGCATGAAAAAGCGAATTGTGAGAATTTGTGTGTGCTGGCATACCTTCAACCTCAAGGTCTCATGCAAGAAATAAAAAAGAATCCCATCATCTCGCATGTACTGCCATCGCACGTTGTCCTGCATCAGCGACTGTCTCGCTGCTCATACACACATTCATTCTGCTCATCTGATATAGAGCAGACGCTGAGGCTGTTTACTGCTGGAGACTTTTGAGTAGATTTTTGGCAATTGTTTGCTGAGCTTCTTTCGTGAGATGGTCCAGACCGTGTGCTTGGACTGATGTTTAGTCTGCTATGATCTTAACTTACTCTTTGCACACATACTCCAGTGCTATTTTAGTTTTATTTATATAAGTGTTTAATAATATTTATAATTAACTTTTTTTTTCATGTTTAGGTCTTCATTTTAATTTTAGCACCTTTGGCATTTTTATTCGTTTTTAGTTTTTTTATATTATAACGTAAATTTAGTTATTTATTTGATAAACTTATAATTTTTTTTTTTTTAGTTTTAGTCATTTTAATTACTTCAACTTAACCTTATTTCAGCCAATTGCCAATGCAACATTGTTGTGCAAGTTTAAGTTTTTTATCTTGTATGAAACATCGAATAAAATAAAATTCAAATTTTATTTAATCTATTTACTTAATCTGTGTCATTTCATTATTTTATATCATTTCAATTATTGAAAATGATCTTGGCTGGTGCCCTTTTCAAACACTTTGGCGTGACTTAACTCCAAAACAAAAACCAAAGGTTTAAAAAAAAAAAAAAGAGAAAGTTGAAGAAAAAAAAATGTATTGAACTGAATTACATTAAAACTAGTTAATTGCGAAGTAAATGAAACCCAACTGAATTGCATTCAAAATACAGTTTAAATACCATAGTATCAAGGTCTACATGCCACTATTACCATCTGCTACCATCAGTTTAACATGGCAATGTTTATTTTAATATTTTTTATTATGTAACATTATATTTATTACTAATATTCAGTTGAATTAAGCAGAACTGAAAGAAAAGCTTATTCTTTTAGCCAAACTAAAATCAAATTGCTGTTTAAATGAACTGAAATGAACAGAACAGAAAAAAAATTGTACTCTTCTGAACAAAACTGGTCTGAATAGGACTTGAAACTTGAATGAAACTGCTCTGAACTGATTTAAATTGTACTTAATAAAACTCATTTAAACTGCTAAACTGAATTAAACTGTACTGAACAGAACAGATTCAAAGCCACTGAATTCATGATGTTTGTGTGCTGTTTCTGCAGTATTTGGACCAGCAGCATGTGCAGCAACTGAATGTGTTCCAGGCCTCTCTGTCCATCACGGGAATGCCCCACAGACCCCTGGGAAGGGCACAGTCGTCCCCCGTCACTTCTAGTCTTAAAGGAGCGCCCCTGAACGAGGTGCCCATTAAGCATCTCTTCACGACAGGTATACTGCTCCGCTGTCCATCAGTCACAGAGTGGAGAATTGATCTAAAAGACAATATGCGTAGTGGATTAAACTCAGTTCGTGTTTCGTTGTATTTGTACTCGGGTGGGACTGATACTGGGATCGATAGGCTTGCTAGATTTTAATTTGTAATAATCTCCTCGCTCCCTCTGCAGGGCTGGTGTACGACACCTTCATGCTAAAGCACCAGTGCGTATGTGGGAACACAAACATCCATCCCGAACACGCCGGTCGCATTCAGAGTGTTTGGTCCAGGCTACAGGAAACAGGGCTGCTTGGTCGCTGTGAGGTGAGTGTGCCACCTGCTGGAATGGTCAGCCAAATAAATAATTTTTTCAGCAAGGATGCATTAGATGTGACAGAAAAGGCATTTACAATGTTAAAAAAGATTTCTATTTCAAATAAATGCTGTAATTTAAACTTTCTATTCACCAACAAATGCCTGAAAAAATTAAGTTTTCAACATTGATGATGAGAAAAGTCAGCATAAATCAGCATATTAGAATGATTTCTGAAGGATCACGCAACACTGAAGACTGGAGTTATGATGATGAAAATTCAGCTTTGCATCACAGGAATAAATTGCATATTAAAATAGGAAATATTTTTATTTAAAGTTCTAATAATACTTCACAATATTACTGTTTAAATAAATGCAGCCTAGCTGAGCATAAGAACTACTAAAAACCTTTAATAAGTCTTACTGATCCCAAACATTTGAATGGTAGTGTACACAATTGTTAAATATTTTTCAGCATCATGGTTTTATAATACAAGATAATTTAACCAATCATGTAGTGGTAAGATTTCAGAGCTACACAAAAAATCGAATTTCGAATATTCGTCGAATTGAAAAATAAAAATCCACATTTTAATGTAAAAATGCTGCATTTGAATTTTAGACGTGCGTCAGGCAGCCTTATGTGGCACACAAGATGCGATGACGATGTAGGTGTCGTTGCATTTTAATGTTTTTTTTTTTAGTCTAACCCACTGGATGCGGCGCTGCTCGTTCAAAATATTGCGGAAAAAGAGAACATCAATGTGGGGAAGATGTTGTTTACCTCAACTAGAACCAAGCCGTTCACACAGAACGCATATTATTGCATTTTCTAGAGCGACGTCTATCACCGTTGCACTCGCACGAGAGCAGCATGTTTAGCCATTAATGTAAGTACAGCTTTTAAAAAACATGTCTCGAGACAGTTTTTCTGCATCTCATGTTTGTAAATGAAAAAGCAGGCTACTCTTTGTGATTGGTTTTCGGTCCTTAGTATTAAACTATACATATTTACATGATGCTGGTTGTTTCTAATTGTTTAAGCAACGTAATTAATTATATATGGTTTATAAACATTATTTTAAATATGCACTTTTTTATGCACTTTTTCAAGGATAGTGTTGTTTTTTATTGCTTTGAAGAAACATGCATTAGTAGGGTATTCTTTGCTCGATGTGCCCTCTTGTGGCCTCAGGAGAGAAGCCAAAAGCTTTTTTTCCCCCTAACAGAAATGATGCCTTTTAAATTCGAATATAATTCGAATTTTGATCATAATTTAGTACAAAATTCTAATTTAGTTTTTCAGCCAATTTAACAGCCCCAGAGTTCAGTGAATGAAAACTTGAAAATATCATTAGATTTTAAGCATTATTTATAGTGACACTGAACCAAAATGATTTTAAAAAATCTTTAATTACAGATAAAATACCATAGAAGAGCAGGGACGTGCAGAGAGTTCCTCAGGGGCAGGGGCTCAAATGTAAAATAGGGGCAATGCAAAAAAAAAAAAAAAAGGCTGGATACATTACCATTATATATTTTTTCAAGATGTCACTTATGGTCATCAAGCCTGCATTTATTTGCTCTAATTTTTAATAAACTTTAAAATACATTTTATGCAATTGTGATTTATTATCAATGTTGGAGACCTGTTATACGTTTTTCTGAATTCTTTGATTAATAAAAAAGTTTTAAAAAAGCACAGTATTTATTTAAAATATAACTTTTGTTACAATATATGTTGAAAAGCTTGAGGTCAGTATTTTATTTTATTTTATTTTTTTAAGAAATTAGTTTTCATTCAGCAAAGATTTGCTAAATCGATAGAAACAGTGATAGTAAAGATTGTCAGAAAGCATCTCTATTTTGAATAAATGCTATTATTTTTATTTTTTATTTATTAAAGAACCCCAAAAAGGTATCACAGGTTCCAAAAAAATATATAATAATAAATTAATTAAATAAATAAAAATAACGGTTTCCAATATTGATCATCAATCAGCATATTAGAATAATTTCTGAAGGATCATGCACTGAAGACTGGAGTAATGATGCTGAAAATTCAGCTTTGCATCACAGAAATAAATTATATTTTTAAGTATATAAAAATAGATGAACATTATTTTAAATTGGAATAATATTTCACAATATTACAGTTTTTTTGATCAAATAAATGCAGGCTTGATGAGACACTTTCATGATGCTGCATAATTGGTAACATGATAAAGTTCGCCAGCCTACACTTCACATAACAGGCCTGTAGTTGGCAGTTGGGCTTAAATAACTATGATAGTTTCATCAAATAGTAAACAGTGCATCATACATAAGTGAATTGAATACTGATTACAATTATTGCGACTTTTGACGCTGCACGGTTTTGTGCCATGCTTTTGTAGTCATTTAGCATACATTTTCTCAGTGAAGTAATTTGATTTATAAAATGAGACAAACCGCCAATCCGGATCGCTCCACAAATAAGCTTGTCTGGCCCATGTCATTTTCAACCAATTTATGAATAAGAACGGAAAATGACCGCTCCTCTTCACATTATTGTCCAATGAAATTTGAACTTGTGCCAGATCATGATTGGTTGGTGTATTATAACTACATGACGAACGGGCATTGATGAATTATGTAATATTCAAAAATATAGCCTATAATATATGGATTTGTAATTAAATCGACACGCTAGCTTTGATTATTGATGAAAAAAGTTTCAAATATTGTTTGGTTTATTGTTTTCCTTGCCGACCCACTCACTGAAAGAGCCATATATGGCTTGAGAGCCTAGGTTTCCGAACATACTGGAATATCAGTCAGTCGAGCAAAACACACACAACCCATAGCAACGCCTCAGATTGACAGATTTGTAAAAATAAACAGGAACTTTCCGACTTTTGAGCGATTTGTACACATTGTAATGTTAATTATAATTCAAATGCATTTGGTTTTATTGACTACAATATTATTGCTATTTGTCTGAATGGGACTTTTTTGAATAATTTTGAAAAAGGGCAGGGACTTGAGCCCCCAAAGCCCCCCCTTCTGCACGTGCCGTGTTGAAGAGTCCTGTAAATTCATTTGTCAGAACAGTGGGAACTGTTTTGGTGATTCATAGACGTTACCTTAATGTGTTTCTGTGTTTGTTTGTGTGCAGAGGATCAGGGGAAGGAAAGCCACGCTAGATGAAATCCAAACTGTGCATTCTGAGTATCACACGCTGCTCTACGGCACCAGTCCACTGAACCGACAGAAGCTGGACAGCAAGAAACTTTTAGGTGTGTTTTAGTGGCTCTCTGTTGGGATGTAGGTAGTTGCTGCTGTCTTGATTTTAGGACACCAAAACAGGATTCTCCTCCTAGTACACCATCCACAAAAAGCTTCCCTTGCTTGCTTCCAATCTGATGGCTTGCTTAAGCAAATCTGCTTTGACAGATGCCTAGGCTTTTTTTAGGTTCTAGACATTTGCCCACCCCCGCTTCTGAGTCACCAGCGAAGTGTGTGCGATTGTGCCTTTGTGTGTGTGTGAGTGAGGGTGAGAAGGTTCAGCTGCGGACAGAGTTGCCATCACTCCACCACCTCCACTTTTATGTGAGACACACTTTGAAGAAGTGCAGGCTGTTTTGACCTTGAGTGCTCTTTGTAGAACAGCGAGACAGATGATGCGTCAGCGTCATCCAATGAGCATCCTTGAGACTAAATTAGCATAGCCAATTATGCCATTGACTGAATATATAATGTGTGAACAACAGATGTGGGCCTAAACATAACACTCCTTCATATCAGCTCCTAATTCGCCTTATTTTTATTTTCTAGGTCCAATAAGTCAGAAAATGTATGCTGTCCTACCATGTGGAGGCATTGGGGTACGTTTTGTCCGTTCATCTGTGCAGTCATCACACTTCTTTAATAAAGAATGAAAGGCTTTCATAATGTTTGTAAATGTACATTGGAGATATTTCCCAACAAAACAGAATAATGTAGGCAGGAATTTGTCTGTTTGGATTGTGAAAGTAGGCTATGGTGTTATTAGTTATATTATTTTTGTCCTTGACTGTGCAACCTTACTTACATTTGGTACTTGGTTATTATTATTATTATTAGTAGTAGTAGTAGTTTTTAGATCTTTTATCTTTTTTAATAATGTAACATCATTATTATTATTATTATTATTATTATTATTATAATTATTAGGATTGTGCCGATAGATGATAGTATTGTGTATCGACGATAGTCAGAGATATCGCCTGTGGCTGATTATTATTATTATTATTATTATTATTAGTGCTGTCAAACGATCAATCGCATCCAAAATAAAAAATTGTGTTTACATAATATATGTATGTGTGCTGTGTATTTATATATACATAATAAATATACACAAAATAAATATTTTGGATGCGATCGCGATTAATGGTTTGACAGCACTAATTATTATTATTATTATTTTCATCAGGCTAGTATTATTATGTAATATTAGCTATTTTTTTCAGTGTTGCATGTTATAACCAATCACACACGATTCCGTTGAGTTTACAAATGCAATGGCCAATCAGAGGCGTTCAGATTAGTCATCGCTGAAATAGCAGAGTTTTGTTGTTCGTTGCGCGTGCGCTGACTGAATTCTCTAATCATAAACAACAAAGTGCAAATGCACGTGCAATGTAAGTATCAGAGATTTATTCATCATGCAATGTAGATAGCTTCACTGATTATAGCGGGAATCAGTGATGATGTTCTTTGGTAATGTAAATGTTCTTTGCTTTTCTGTAGCTGCTGTTTGAATAACTGAGGAAATGTAAGCATTATAATTAGTAACTTACAATGTTTTTACTAAATTGTTAGCATGTTAAATTCAAATTCAGTCATATTGAAAAATACTTTGACATGACATCCATATACTTAATTATAAGTCGATTACAGTAGCATTAGGCTTCGTTTAGCCTTACCCTGGAGTTGGTTCACTCTCCGGCCATGAAACTTAGTAAGTAAATAATCAAATAAATTAGCAATATTTATATTGTGTATCTGCGATCTCACAGGCTGACGATATGACTATGGAGCATATCGCCCAACACTAGTTATTATTATTATTATTGTTACATTAGATTATAATAAATATGTAGATTATAAAAAAATAAAACATCAAAATTATTGTTGTTGTTATCAAAGTATAATATTAAAATAAAACATTAAAAATTATTATAATATCAAAATATTTGAATAAGAATATTATTATTATCAATATTATAATTAGTGTTAGTATTATTAAATGTTTCATCTTAATTTAAATAAATTAGCATTATTATTGTTAGATTAGATTGTAGTACTTTATATACATAAATATACACGCTGTAGACTATAATAAAATAAAACAATACCTTTAAATAATAATGTTTTATAATATATTCATTTGATAAATTATTAAATGTTTCATCTTGTTTTAAATAAATTAGCATTGTTATTGTTAGGTTAGATTGTAATATACATTATATATAATAAATATACAGATATATAGACTATAATAAAATAAAACTTCTAAATAATAACCATTATTAGTAGTATTATTACAGTATAATATTAAAATAAAACAAAACTTTTAAATAATAATGTTTTATAATATATGAATTATTATTACTTGGGTTTTTGCACTGATTAATTGTCCTGCAATAAAACCATGGACACTTATTAAGGTAAACAGGATCAGTTCACCCATTTGTGGCAGTATGTAACATGATTTAATGGTCTGTAGGTGGACAGTGACACCGTGTGGAACGAGATGCACTCGTCGGGTGCCGTCCGGATGGCGGTGGGCTGCGTCATTGAGCTGGCATTCAAAGTTGCTGCTGGAGAACTGAAGGTTCAGATTTATTTCTCTTACCACAGCTTCATGTTTAATTGATATTCTGATATAAATATTCAGTGCTTATATTATATCGCATCTCTTATGTGGTCCTCATCTCCCTTGTCTTCTGTTTTTGTTTGATGGATAGAACGGGTTTGCAGTGGTCCGTCCTCCAGGGCATCACGCGGAGGAATCAACCGCCATGTAAGTAGTCTGTGCATCATGGAAAGTTGTTTACTTCATCATATTAACATGTGTGGGCTTTTATGTCTCGATGTGAGTTTTGTGTTATCTAGATGGATAAATCATTTATGTGTAACCGTCCACTGCTCTGTGTGTATCTTGGCAGGGGTTTCTGTTTCTTCAACTCGGTGGCCATCACTGCCAAACTCCTGCAGCAGAAACTCGGAGTGGGCAAGATCCTGATCATAGACTGGGTGAGTTTTTAGGAGCGGCTCGTGATGTTACAGTCCACTTGTGATGAGCAATATTATTGTACTCATTCAGTTTAGCTGATTTTAGAGACGAAAAATGATTGTTAATAGAACAGCAAAGAATAAAACCATAATATAGCTGCAAGCAGCGATGGCGGGCACAAGCCGTCAGTGCAACCGCCACCCCGGTGGCATCAGGAAAACGGTGCACAGCCAGCACCTGCATTACAGTAACCCTCTGGCAGTTTGGATTTGAGGGATTCAGCAATGAAAGAGTTAATCCAAACCATCAAGACACACAACAATACATAAAACTTTGGTAACACTTTCAATAAAGTTTCAGTTACTAACATTAACTATATTAATTAACATGAACAATACTTATATAGGGTTTATTAATGTTAGTTAATATTCAAAACTTATAAACATAAACGTATAACTTTAGTTAATGCACTGTGAATTAACATGAACATTTTGATTAATTAACAGGGTAACACATAATAACTGCACACTATGAATCATTAGTTAAGTATTAGTAAGTAGGCAATCCGTACTTTATAAAGCATTGTTCCAGCATTAATAGGCATTAGTAAGCATTTTATAAATACCGCTATAAATGCTTTGTTCTTGAGCATATATATATATATAATGTTTAATAATTGTATTTTCATACTTTATTAATGATCAATTTAACATTTCTAAATTATTACGTTATTTACAAACCAGTTATTTAGGAGTTGTCAGTGGTTCATAAGATCATTTAGAAAGTGTAAGTAAATGATTAGTAAACTATTTAAATGTACATTTATAAATCTTATTATTTAGACGCATCATAATAATTGCTCAGTGTGTTAATAAATGCTTTATTAACAAATATTCCTGCTGTAATTCATGATTAAGTCAGGTAGTTACTGTATAAAACATTTAGCAGTTGCCAGCCATCTATTTGTGTGAGCTCATCTAAAGTGAGGACTATTTATACTTTATAAAGCATTTGGCCACTGTACACACTGCGTAGAAGTTCTCTAAATGCGCTTGTCACTACCTGTATTTTTCGGGAGTTAATGCGGTTGTGGAATGCGGTTGTCAATCCCGTACTTTAGTGAATTATGTGTGTACAGAACGCGATTAAGGAGTAAAAGGTGAACTGACAACCGAATTTAGCTGCAGTGTGTACGTGGCCATATATCAAGGACCCCTTTGCAGACTCTCATCGTTTTGACATTATTCTGATGAAGTTTGAGTTAAATTAAGATGCTGAATTCAAAGCATTTTGAAAATGACACACTTCCTGCTGACAGTTGGTGGCGCTATAACTTTCAGTCATAATAGTCACATCTATGCAATCGGCATCATACAACGAACATACTCATTTAGTTGAAAAGTACTCGTTCAAGTACTCATTTCTCGCCATAATTTCATCGCCACGGGCAAACCGTTCGAGATATCAAAAATCCCTTCGCAATTTAGCACCCCCAATGTCTTGATCATGTTCACTGAGTTTGGTGGCAATCGGGTGGTAATCCTTAGAGGAGTATATCAAATTCCAGAGCATGCACTTTTTAAACAGCCCTAAATAGCTGACTTCCTGTTGGGCGGAGCCGATGACATGCAGCGTGAAAGTTGTTCAGCTCAATGAGCTCTATATGTGTACTGAGTTTCATATGAATACGTGCAAGTATGTGTGAGATATACATCACGTTTTCTGACTGTGTTCCAGGGGGCGCTGTAGAGCCCCTGTGCCACGCCTAGGTCCCAGCCTCTGCGGCGTCCTAATGTATTCCAATGGAGTCTGCAGATTCCAATGTGTGTGCCAATTTTCAAGAGTTTTTGAGCACGTTAAGGCTCCCAAAAACCCCTGGAATGTTTAAAAAAAATAAAATAATAATAGTCCTTAGAAAAACAATAGGGCCCTAACTAGACTCAGTGTTACAAAACTGCCTTCCTATCCTTTTAATAGGATATTCACCATGGAAACGGGACCCAGCAGGCCTTCTATAATGACCCCAATGTGTTGTACATTTCCCTGCACCGTTATGACGATGGCAACTTTTTCCCAGGCAGCGGAGCTCCTGAGGAGGTAACAACATGTCACTCACTGTGGGAATAGTGGCCTCCTGTAGTCACATGACCAAAATTGTCTTTTATGGCTCCTCTCTAGGTGGGTGTAGGTCCAGGAGAGGGCTTTAATGTCAACATTGCCTGGACAGGTGGAGTGGAGCTACCTATGGGTGATGTGGAGTATCTAACTGCCTTCAGGTGAGATCTGCACTTCCTGTCTGTCACAGAGAAATAAGAGAAAATGTAAGAAACCTTATACAAAATATAGCCCCACTTTCAACATTGAAAATATTTTTAGACCCCATGAAATGGTTTGAGGATGTTTTTTTGTTTGTTTTTTTTATTGATTTTATTATAATATAATTTATTATCTGTGATATATATATATATTATTTTTTTTTAAGATTCTCTGATTAATAAAAAGTTCAAAAGAACAGCATTTATTTAAAAAATAAATTTTGTTACAATATACAATGCTATTCAAAAGTTTGGGGTCAGTACAGTTTTTCTTTCTTTTTTTTTAAGAAATTAATATTTTTATTCAGGAGGGATGTGTTAAATGAATAAAAAGTAATAGTAAAGACTTATATTGCTAGAAAAGGTTTCTATTTTGAAAAAATGCTGCTCTTTTTAACTTTGTATTCATCAAAGAATCAATTGAAAAAAGTATTGCAGGTTCCAAAAAACAATATGATAATAATACTGGAGTAATGATGCTGAAAAGTCTGCATCACAGAAATAAATTCTGTTTTAAAGTGTATTAAAATAGGAAACCGATATTAGAAATTGCAATACGATTTCATATACAGAATAAATACAGTCTTGATGAGCAGAAGAGACTCCCTTAAAAACATGAAAAATCTTACTGATCCCAAACTTTTTAGCGGCAGTGTATATTTAATTACGTAATAATATATGTAAATGCAAAAAAAAATATTGCTGTCTGTGTGCTTGCAGAACGGTGGTGATGCCCATAGCCAATGAGTTCTCCCCGGATGTAGTGCTAGTGTCAGCTGGTTTTGACGCTGTGGAGGGCCATCAGTCCCCCCTGGGTGGATATAATGTCACCGCCAAATGTGAGTTTGCTGTTTCTCTGTTTCCACTACCAGAGGTCAGATGGCACAACCGCTGTTTGTACCCCTTGATTGCATAGATGGGTTGCATTATACACAAAAAATCCATTTATTTATTTGAACTTGGACTACCTCAGTTGCTCTGGGTCATTGCTTTGGGGGAGCAGTAAATATTGGTGTCACACTGGTTGTACAACTAGACCAATAGAATGATAGTCTTTTTCACCGTTAACCTACATTTCTGTTAAAATTGGGGGCGTTAAGGTTTGCTGAAGGCTTTTATAGATCATGAATTACCCAGCATGCTCCTGGCCTTCTGCATAGGTTTCGGCCATCTCACTAAGCAGTTGATGAAGTTGGCTGGCGGCCGTGTGGTTTTGGCGCTGGAAGGAGGTCACGACCTCACCGCCATCTGTGACGCATCCGAGTCCTGCGTGGCTGCATTGCTTGGAGACGAGGTGCCCGTCATTCATTCACACATATCTGAACAGTACATGATGTTATTATATTTGAGCTGCATAACTCAGTGCTTCTGTTTTAACCCCTTATGTTCCGTTTTGGGGTCTCGGTTATAAAACAAAAGTTTAAAGCTTAAATAATATTTGGGTTTAATTAGGCCAGAGGAACATATTTGAACAATTTGCAGGGTAAAAAACAAATTATTTTCAAAATTAGTGTTATTATTTTTACACATACATTATTAAAGTCTCTGGGACCCTCAACATAAAAACACAGCAAGGTCAATATGAGCAGAACATGAGTTTTTAATAGTTTTCCTATTTATGAAATAATCATAAATGAGTTTATTTATTTTAACTTTCATGTTTTTGTGTGTTGCAGTTGGATCCTCTACCACTGACAGTGCTTCAACCGAAACCATGTCCAAAAGCCACAGCTTCTCTAGAGAGGGTCATTGAGATTCAGAGTAAGTGAAACTGAAGAAAACTTGGCTAAGATTGTATTGCTTACATTTATATTTAAGGCACATGCTTTTATCCAAAGCAACTTAAAAATGAGGACAATAGAAGCATTCGAACCAACAAAAGAGCAATAGGTCAAACTCTATTGTAATGTCCAATTCTTGCTATTAACAAACCATTAACTACGACTTTTGTTGCAATAAACTCCTAATTTGCTGCTTATTAATAGTAAGGTAGTTGTTAAGTTTAGGTATTGGTAGGATTAGTGATGTAGAATATGGTCATGCAGAATATGTGCTTTTATAAGTACTAATAAACAGCCAATATGTTAACAATATGCATGCTAATAAGCAACTAGTTAATAGTGAGAACTGGTCCCTATACTAAAGTGTTACCGAGCAATAATATGTAAATGGTGTGACAAGTCTTGATTAGTCTAATGCAGTACACGTAGCAAGGTTGTTGTTTTTTGTTTTATTTTTTAAATAATAAAAAGAAAACAAGTAGATAGAATAGAAAAATAATAGAGAACGCTAGTGTTAGAAGGTCAATTTTTTTTAAATAAATAAAAGGAAACAAGTCGAAAGAACAGAAGAATAATAAGAGAATGCTAGTGTTAGAGGGTGGTTGTTTTTTTTTTAATAAAGTTTAATATTTCAGCTTTTTTTTTTTCAAGTTTTGATTTTAGTTTCAGTTTTAGTTAACTATAATAACTCTGTCGTTGAGGTCTTGATGACGTAACGATCTTTATCGTGGTCTGTAGGTAAACACTGGATGTCTCTGCAGAGGTTGGCTCCTACAGTGGGTCAGTCTCTACTGGACGCTCAGAGACGGGAGAAGGACGAGGCAGACACTTTGACCGCCATGGCCTCTCTCACTGTGGACAACGATCAGCAAAAGACCTCCACAGAAACCAGCAGGTACTGCAACTCCACAACCTGCTGTCCGCTGTTATGTAGACTGTTTAATTTAACCCTTCATTAACTATCAACCAATCACTCCTTCCTCAGATCAGCAGAGGAGCCGATGGAGGAGGAGCCTGTGTTGTAGAAGAGCAAGTACAGTGCATCACTGCTCCAACCTTCTTGTCCACGCGTGCTCGGCACTGGTCACCCTGACGTCACGCCTCATGTTCCTCCTCCCAGCTCTTTGATTGGTTCCCTCGGTCCTTCACTCATTTCCAGGTGCTTGACTGACACGTTCACAGCCCACCCACTTTCGCTTTTCTGAGGTTAAAGCATAGCAAACTGTTGCCGAAAGGGGAAGACAAGGCATGAGTAATTACAGGACCACTCCAGTGAGGGTTGCGCAGCTGGACCGGCCGAACAATGGATTGCTCTTCCGAGAGAGGCCTTTGATTTCATTTTCTCATTGTATTGGACTGAGGACGTCAAGAAGAAAATGCAAAAAAAAGAAGAGGAGGAAGGGAAAAACAACGCGACAGCACAGGGATGTTGTCGCTCAGAGGGCCGCGAAAAGCTTTGTTTTCTGTACAAAGTATATGTACAAAGTTCCAAAAAAGCCAACAAGCAGCAAAAATACTTCAGCACAAAACACACATATACACTCATTCACAAGCAACACGGTTCCCAAAAGAGGAACCTGCTGTGTCGAAACACTTTTTGCAGACAAGTATACTCGTTTACACCGTACCGTGTCGATTTTTTGGTATACTTGTTTATCTGTATAATAGCCTGTTATGAAAAGCACACAAACATACGAGAACTTTAAGTATATAATATATATTAATATACATACATATATATATATAAGCATATATATGTAGGTTTGTGTGTACCGTATACACATTTGAATATACAAAAAAATATATAAGTACTTTATATCCCCTATGGAACATTTTCTTATCAGCTGTGGTTGTACATTCAGTAAAAGAGCCTGCAGACGTTTATCCAGAAGTGGAAGAACGGTGGTTAGCCCTTTTTCCCAGAAGCATTTCTTTTCTCTCGGAGAAAACAGTACTTTTTTTTTGGGAATATACGGCTTTGCTATTACATACTCGCACATAAAGGTAAATAACGGCAACCCATCCGTTTTACGACAAAGGTGTAAAATACGAAGAGAGGATTTTCAAAGCGTCCATCTCGACCTTCGGTGGAGAACAAGGACTGACGCGTTGTGGTAATGTCTCCAGAAAGACTTTTTTTCCAAGAACTTGGTGCCTTTTATACTAAGGAAAACATTTGACTACACCAATACTTAACGAATCGAGAATCCTCAGACTTAACTTTCATTGATTTGTTTGTTTTTCAAATTGCCTTAATTTTTTGCAAAGAAAACGAATTTTAGCCATGAATGACGGAGAGCACAAAATGATTATCATCCTCCTCCTGCCCCGCTTTCTTTCCATTTCTTTCTTTTGTGTCCGTTTTTTGGAGGGGATGTAAATGTCGTGTTCTTGCTTTTGATACTTTTTTTTTTTTATTTGACTTATTTTGGAACGAACGAAAGAAATTCAGTGATTGTTTTATTTATCAGTCCCGTGCCGTAGACGAGCACATGACATGATTGTTTGGAAACACTGACGATGTTGTGACCAACTTGTTTAGCCTCACCTTCCTTCGTGCAATTATTTGTTTGGCTCCCTTACGCTCTTTTATTTGAAACTTACTTTATTTCCTTTGGCGAGAGAGTGTTATCGGAGAGGTTTTTTTAATTACATTTCCTTTTTTTGTACAAAAATGTAAAAGAAAACAAAAACGTCTGTATCAGTGTTAATTTCGTCGTTTGATTTGAAGTATTCTCTGATAAGGAATGTACAGCGTGGTTCAGATATTATCAATGATGTTGATTTATGTCACTGTGCAGTGCATTTGGCATTGTCCTTTTTCAGGATTTAACAATATTTTTTTTTCGGCAATAAGAGTGACTACCACTTTTTTTTTTTTTTGACACTAAAATACTCTGCAAACTTTTGGTTACATTTCCGTCATCTTTTGATATAGCTTTTATGCTATGGATACGGTTATTTTTCACCAGACTAATTAGTATTGTTCATAACTGTTGACAGTCGTCTAATAGCTGTATGCTGGTTAATCACTTGTGCACTTGTGGATGAAATGCAATGGCTTGTTTATGACCCTGAAATAATGATCCTTCATTACATTTTCACTGTGTGTCAACAGCTTTTTGGGGGCCAAATTCGATTGAATCCGTTGCGTCTTTATTTAAAGTCACCCTCTTCCTTTAGCAGTGTCACAGAAGCAGCATTGCTCGGTCTGAGAGGTGACGACGTTTCTAATGGCAAGTACTTTTTATTTTATTTTTTTACGAGACTGAAGTGGGCCTCCAGCATCTTGCACTAATAACTATACTGTAGGTCCGAACCTTGTTTTTTTCGGTTCTCAGATGCAAATTAAGAGGCATTAAAAGCAGATTGAATTGTCTCAGCAAGCGACGTGTGAACTCTCGTTTTTCGTTTTGTGCGTTCATTGATTCGCCGATGAACTTCGCCGCACATTTCTCGACTCTGCTCACTTTTGATTTATTTATTTGGAGTCAGAAATGACTGCTGAAAGTTGCGTTGCGTTGCTTACGGATCGATGTTTGTCTCATTGTAAATCGATGAAAAATTACATCACGTCTCTTCGACGGCCTCATAGCCTTTGGGCAATAACTTTAACTTTTTTAAAAGATATATTACAATAGCTACAAGTGAACGGCCAGTTTTTTTTCACAACAACAGTCGTCTGTTTGTTACGTCACCATCTGATAAAGTATTTATACATGCTGTTTTTTTCAACACTAGCTGTTCATTCAGTCTCTAACCGTGTGGTTTCAGTCGTTTTTATCATCATCAAACTGCGGTTAAAGAGAAACAGGAAACAAACACTTTGTGAAAATCAGGCTGACACTAGCCTCTGTATTTAGATACTGTAATATACACTAAGAGAATTTCCCTCTTCTATGTGGCTATGGGATGTGCTGTCTGAATCAGGAATTACTGTGATCAGGTTTCGTAACGTTTGGATGTAGATCACCAACCATTTGTGCAGAGTTTTGTATTTTCACCGTATATGGCGTCGAACAGTTTCTTGACCGTGCAGTTGGTGGTGAACGCTTTTACTCCTTTTCTTTTCCGTTCCTTTTATACTTTTCTGGATGAATCGGCTGACCTGGAGAGACCTAAACCTTCTCTTTGGGTTGAGCAGTACATAGAGAGGGGGAATGATCGCTCAGATGTAATACAGTACGACGCTTGGCTTTCTTAAACGAGGCGCTGAGGGAGACGGTTCGGGTTTTTTAATGGACGTTTTCCACGGCGTTATCTTTCGCAACGACAAAGAAAACTATGTCAACGGCATGAACAGGGCCTTACGATGGACACCGGGAAACCTCTGTATGTGTAAAGACATCGACATTCGCCGTGGAAGATAACTTTACTGTCTCTGCCACATATTTTGCTATTGGGTAAATATGTATATTTATTGATAATTCATATGTTGTGTATATGTAGTGACCTTTGATCGCCGCGGTTCAAAGAGTGCTTGTATATTTTTTGACTTTTTTTGAAAGAGAGGTTGTGTCTCCTTCACTGTCTCTTCATTTCTTTGCTGTTCTACATCACTCGTTGTGATTGGGTGTTTCGATTTGTGAGATCTTTTAACCTTGGATTTTTAAGATCTTTTTTCTCTCTCGCTCTCGACTCTCTCTCTCTCCTCTCTTTCTTGTCTATCTTCTGGTCATATTGATATGCAGAAGTTATCTGAAATTATCAAAGCACATTCCCTGATTTGTTGTGTTCTTTCAACGCTTTCATGTTGCGACAATACAAAGGTGTGTATACTAACTGCTACACACGTGTATATAGGGTGCATATATGTGTACACATGTGCAATACACGCTATTTGAGCAATCTATTACTGTGACTATTAATCATTAAAAATTGCTGTCCCTTTGAATCCTGCTGGTGGTTTGTTTGTGTGTGTTTTTCCCCAGTTTGTTTAAATACAGCTCAACGTATACAGGGAAACACTGGAGCCAGTGGCCATGCAGATACAAGACATTTTTCTTTTTGTTTTATCTTCCTGCAATATTGTCATATCAACTTAAATTGGTTAAAAATAATCAATGCACGGAATAATTTTTTTTTACCTTCTTCCTGATGTGTAATTAGGTTAATTTTTTCAGCTTCATTTATGTATTTAATGTAATATTTTAGTGATTATTTAAAATAATTAAATCACTGTTAATTTTAATAAAATATTACTATTTTATTATATGTATAATTTATATAAAAGTATTTTAATAATTATTTAAATAATAATGTAAATAATAATTGTTTATTATATTATATTGCTAGACAAAATAATCACGCAGCAGATATATATATATATATATATATATATATATATATATATATATATATATATATATATATTTGTTATTCTTCTAATTATTATTATTATTATTATTTTCATCATTTAGGTCAGGGGGTTTAAAATTGTCCATATGAAATTACAGTGAAAAAAATAATAATAATAATTTATTAAAATTAATTTAAAAAATAATACTTTTTAAAAAATTGCAGATTGCTGACTACAGTATTTGACATTATTACGCTTTCTTCTTTCTTCAGAAGTAATGAGAACCATGTTACTCAACATTTTATGTTTCTACCTATTCATCTAAAAGTAGCCTACTTTTATGGTGGATAGGAAAAAAAATGTTTGATGCAATAAAATAACATTTTTATTTTGATGTGGGTTTGTTTGGATTTTTTTCAGCTGCCTTTTAAGGAGATCCTTTACAAGTGTGACCATCATATTTGGGTGTCTGGAGCAACAAAACCTTTTAAAAAGGCCTGATTTAGGTCACAGAAGGTAAAAACAGACTCTCCTATGATTTCAACCATCATTGTGCATAAACCAGGAAGATGAGTAAGTGAGGAGGGGATGAATGAGGGCGTGTAGTGCACTAGTAAGATATTCCTGATCTACTACTCTGTAGTAAAGTGGGCGTGGCTTGGCTCGCAGCGTCACTTCATTCATTCGCGCGGAACGCCTCCTCGCGCTCCCTCCAGTGCTGATGCGGCTGCGCGTGTTTACGTGAGGCGACGGCTCCCGTTTCCTGGCGGAGAAGATGGCGGCTCCTGGTCCAGGGGAGTATTTCAGCGTCGGGAGCCATGTCTCCTGCATCACCTGCCTGGGGCAGCGCCTGCAAGGAGAGGTCGTCGCTTTTGACTACCCTTCCAAGATGCTGACTTTGAGTATCCTTTTGTCGTCTCGGCTTGTCATTGAGTCATCGGGATCCTCCACTGCAAGAGGCCTGGTCTGGGCTAAAGCCAAAGACATTTCCAGCGCGGCGAAGACAGTCCACTCGCCCTTCGCTTCCGGGTTTAGCGCGTGCTGAGTCAGGTGCTGCGCATTTGAACCTCCGATTGGTAATCGCGTGCTCTTTAGTTCATGCATCCTCTCCATAACACAGCAGGGCATTTAGCCGGGTTGTTTTTAAGTATTGTAGTGTTTCAGACGATAGTAATGTTCTCGTGGAACACCTGGAAGTATTAGGATTTTTTTAATATGCGCGTTAATAGGAGAATTTCTGTACTGAATATGAATATATTGTCTAGTTGGTATATTTTGCTCACTTGTGTTGAGCATTAACTGGATGCAAAGCCGTGGTGATGTCAAATTGACATTTTTTTTAGTTGCGGAGATTTTGATTCATCTCAGTGAGTCGAATCTTTTGAATCAATTCGCTGGCCTAACTCAGCTTTTTTTTCGTGCATTTTTTTTTTTATTAACTTCTCAATTTTTGTAAAGTGATGGATATTAAATTGTGAAGAAATTACGACAAAATAGGCTAAAATTATATTTTTAGTTTTAACGTCCTTATGATTATCTGTCATGTTTAGTAGTCATTTTTACCTGCATGCTTCCGACTTAAACGAAGGGTTTTAGCGTGTTTAATTGCATTTATTTGATATCTTTTGAACTGCAGTTACCGAGCCATAATGGAAGTGAATGGGAGTGGACAGGCTGTCAAATACAGCATTGCTGCTCTGTCGTCCAGCGTGCTTCGTGCTCAGGGGGCGTCAGCTAGCCTGAACGCTAACAGCCCAGTCTCTCTGCCTGACACGAAATGCGCATCCTGATGTGCAATAACTCATCTTAATGAAGCATTTCAGTGCGTTTTTACATATGCTGTTTTATTTCTCCCATGCATCATGCCCTATTTTGTTCAATGCAGGCGTTGGTCACATTGAGTTGTTCCCAGTGGTTTGCTTGCTAACCTGCTGATATGCTGTAATTCCTGTTAAACATTCAAATAACTGTCACTATATCTCCGAACACTTTGGCCGAGAAGCCCTTAAGGAGATTTCAGAAACTTATATGTAATATAACTGATTTTGTTGTCAGATGATTAGCTAAGGCTGCTAGTGCATTAGTTAACCCTAACCCAATCACCAAAGGAAGCTCATTTTGGTAGTTTAAATGGTCATTGGGCACAGGTTAATTCAATTAAACAATAAATTGGTTTATTTAAAGAAATTCTGTGAATTTACGTTTTGTCGATTACACAACTCTCTCTCTCTCCATGGCATTGATATTATTGTCAGGATTCCCAAAGCCATTGAAAACCTAATGAAATCATATCTTGTAATGTTAAAGTCATGATGACATGGAAGTAGTGACAGGTCTGTTTTAAAATTAAAAACTTAAGCAGTGATGATCATCACTAGCTCTGTTGCTTCAGTTTTCTTTCTGTTTAAAATATTAAGACGACTTGTTTACCTAATGCTTCAGCAAAACCATCATATCTACTTCTGAGGGTTTAGGACAGGAGACAGGGTTGGTTATGTTTAAACCATTACAAAACTTCTTAAATATATCTTAAAGGTGTCATGAACTGAGAAACCGAACTTCCCTTGATCTTTTGATACATAAGAGGTCATTGTACTATTAAAAACATCTTGTAAGTTTCAGAAATCAAAAAGTTCTTGTTAGTCTAAAACCAGCTTATATTGAAGCCAATCTGCCAAAACGATAGTGTGTAATAGTGTGGATAAACTCCACCTACGCAGAAGATGATCAACGCCTGCTTCTACATCACTGCCTGTTTAGCCCCGACGCCGATTCGCTCATAGGTCTATGTAGAAACCAAACGATAAAGATAACTCTGAAGACAACAAGACGCTGTGCAGTGCCAAGCTGTGGAAAAAAAGCAGTCTTTGCATTGCCTTCCTTCTAATCCCAACATTAGGAAAGAGCGGATGAACTTTATTTTTAATGAAAATCCAGACCACATCAGTAAGAACTTGATCCTTTGTTCACTTCATTTTACCGCGGATTCGTTTACAAATAAGGCACAGTTCGACGTGGGATTTTCAGAAAGATTGAAACTAAAAGACGATGCTGTTCCGACTATATTGGATCCGATAGTAATATTGCAACACAAGTGTGAGTTAACTGTTTTTATTACGTGATCAATATTGCTTTAAACAGATCGTTTGATATGTATTAAGTATTTATGCTTTTTCACTGCAGCATTGATCCAAAGTCCCTTTCAAGGCAAGTACGTTCACTCAGCCGCCATATTTACAATGCCTCCGGGCAGCTCAAACAAGACCAAGTCCTATCTGAATGAATGGGGGAATCCTGAAATCTCAAAAACGGCTAGCTGAGCTCACGATTAAATTGCATATTTCAAATCAGCAACAAAATCTGAAATGAACTGCCCCATGAATGTTGTTTCTTATGTTCAAATAGTGTTCAGAGAAGCTTATTTTTCAGGCTAGACCAGCCAATGCGCAATGATATTATGCAGTGCCTGAAAATAGTCCCCAGCTTTATCGTAACTAGTTACCTAGCTGGGGACTACTTTCAGGTGCTACGTAATATTATTATGCCTGCTGCTCCCATGGTACGGCAACAAAGTTCCTTGATTATTACGCCGGAATGAGAGTATAGTTCCTAGCCATATTGGCCTAGAAAATAGCAACTTTTCATTTTCCGTCGGACTTATTATACGATGTAACTACAGAAGAGTCAGGCTTTAAATAGGAAAAATATTGAAACTCTTTGGTCATTTTTGAGCGAGATGCTAATGGTCTAATCAGATTCAATGATCTATGCTAAGCTAAGCTAAAAGTGCTACTGCCAGACCCGGAGTTCGGCTGAATGGATTCAAAAACGGTAAAACTCAACTGTACAACTCTAGGAGAGTTGTAAAATGAGCCTATTTTAAAAAACATGTTATTATTATATGTTAAGTTATTTTGTAACACGCGCATTGGGTGGTCCAGCCTCAAGTTTCTATGGGAACCGGCGTTTCTAACGGCCACTGCAGTGACGCAATGACTTTACCAATCAACGTTTTTGATTCAATCTTCATTTAGAAGGCAGGACTATCCCGCCATATTTCTCCTATTCATAAGTATAGGACTGAACCGTCTTTGTATTTCTATAGTCTTTGATTGATTTGTGAAGGACGTAGGCTGTCAACATACACAACTGTTAGCCAATCACAGCAGTGGGCGTTTACTTCCTCGTCTACAATCCTCCACGCCTATTCAAACAGAGCGTTCTGATAAGGGGGGTCAAAACAGCGCAGAAAATAGCTTATTCTAAATTATGATGTTTCTTAGTGTAAAAATCTTGATAACTTTATAAACAGACCTCAGAGAACAGTACAAAAAAAAGGCAGTTCACGACCCCTTTAAAGTCAGCATGAGTGACCACAGGACACTCTCTCCTCAGTTGAGAACGCGGCTCGTATCTGATTGCAAGCTGTCAAGCTAGTAAGCAGCTTTCACCATGACACTCATCTCCTTACTGACAGAAACTGATGTTATTTTATCCTGTTTGTTAACATGAGATGCTAAACATGAAACTAGAGTGGAGAAATACACACAGTGTGTCTTTCAGCTAATATGCAACACTGATCCCATGATAATAGCTATCTAGGTGGCTTCCATCTCTCATGCATTGCTTTAATAAATACATATTTGCCAAACAGCTTCCTTGACTTGTGTGATCAGAATGTGCCCCGTCCAGCGGTAAACCCAATCTGAGCGATGTGGTGCTTGTTAACCTGGCCTATGTGTCGGATGTAGTCGTCATCAGTGACCGCGCTGAAACTCCTCCCCCTTTAGCATCTCTTAATTTTAACAAGGTAAGGTCAAATGATGACCTATTCCATTTGTGTGTTGTTTATTTGTAATATCTTTCTATTTCTTCATCCCTGTGCAGCTTGTAAATAGAGCACGGGCTGAAAAGGAAGACAAGTTGTCGCAAGCTTATGCAGTTAGTGCTGGTGTATCTGTAGAGGGCCAACTGCTGTTCCAGACCATTCATAAAACGTAAGTGCTGGGACTATTGAAATGCTTATCTTTGGGTTAGAGCTCTATAATAAGTACTATTATTAACAATTGTCTGTCTTGTGGATAAAACTACTTTCTTCCTCTTCGTCTTCACCCGCAGCATCAAAGACTGCAAATGGCAGGAGAAAAACATCATAGTGATGGACGAGGTGGTCATCAGTCCACCATATCAAGTGGACAACTGTAAAGGCAAAGAGGGCAGCGCTTTAAGCCACGTGCGGAAAATAGTAAGTCGTCTCAAGTCTGTTCCACACTAGTGGTGTCTAAGATTTTTTTTTTTTTTCAGCAAGGGTGCTTGCGACTGATTCTATTCCATCAAAGAATCCTTGTGGAAAAAATGTATCGCTAAATATTAAGCAGCTGTTTTAAATAGTGATAAAATAAGAAATGTTACTTGAGCACCAAATCAGCATATTAGAATGATTTTTGCCAGTACAGGAATAAATGACATTATAAAATACATTCAAAATGTAGCTGCTTAATTTTATTTATTTTTTTCAGTTTAACGCCGTTAATGCAGGGGCGGGCCTAGGGTTGGCCACCCCACTCATAACTGCTAATTCTGTCTCTTTTTTTTTTTTTTTTCTTGACAAGTGCATTTATTCAGTCGCAGAACATCTTTACGAGCACACAAAACAGGAGATGTTTCAGCTTCAACTTCACTTCAGCGTCAGACGCGAGTCAAACGAGCGCGGAAACTGTACTTCATTACACGCACATAGCGTGCCAGCGCGCGCATAGCCTGTATCATTTCATATCAAATCGCAAAAGAAACTACGAACATGCAATGTCGTGATCCGTTAAGTCATGAAGTTACCAAAAAGGCGATTAAAGCTGCCATAAAATTGTGCATGCATGTAATATGTTATATTATATATGTTATATAGAACATGTCTCTGAAATGGTTTTCCAAAACTGTCCTTGAGCATCCTAGCACTGTCTCCCTCATCTAACACACTCGATTCAACTCGTCAGCTCATTAGAAGTGACTGAAATGGGTCCGACCTGAATATGAAAATATGATGCCTGATGCCTCATGTTCGGTAGCGGCAGCTCTTAAAGAAACAGCAGCCAAAACAACCGAATAACCAGCTGCTGTGATGTCTGTTCATCAAGAACAAATGAAAAAACAGGAAATTAATAACTTTTATAGATTCATTTGAATTTGGTTTAGAATTTAATGTTTGATAACTTTATTCAATGTCTGTATATTTCTGCTGGAGGGCACAGGTAGATAAATGAGATTTATTATAATGGGTTTATGTGAAGATTGTTTTAAATTAGAAGTTATTTTTAAAGTCTAATAAATGTTAAAATTGATAGCTCTTAATTATAACGTAAGCAGCTGTTCTAAACTGTGATAAAATTGGAAATGTTACTTGAGCACCAAATCAGCATATTAGAATGATTTTTGCCAGTACAGGAATAAATTACATTATAAAATGCATTCATAAGTTTTATTTTATTATACTTCACAATATTATAGTTATACTGTGTTTGTATTTTGAACAAATAGATCCAGACGTCGTTTAAAAAAACCTTACCTGGCCCAAACTTTTGAACATTAGTGTATAAAACAAAATGCTTGTAAAAATGGTCTTTAGTGAGCTTCCGCCCATGTCAATTAGAATTTAACTCTATAATATTTAGATAGTGTAGTACTTGGTTAACTTTGATGCAAACTTTTATCAGATGGTTTGCATTTAAAATATATTGCTTTTCTCTGAAATATCATTTCAGAAGTATTTATTCATCTGCACGAAGATATTCGTTTTGTCAAATAGGTAGCTTTTTATTACATTTATTTCCCTTTCAATGTAACTAAAATGGTTATTCTGTTTGCTTGGACAAGCAGCAAATTGTTGGTTCATTTATATTATTTACATTTAAAAACTACTGGCTTAAAAAAAAAAGGTTATTTTAGAAATACGTTGGCACAGGATAGACAACTCCATTAATCAGGTTGTTATAGGAGTCCTTAATGTTGGAGAAAGTAGCTTTTAATTTTAAAATAAAAAATGTACCAGTATTATTTGCCTCAGGATTTTGTAACAATGTGCAAGCTTTCATTCCAATTCCATGCAAATGACAGATGGCCTAAACATTTACTATTAATATGAATTGATATAATGTCTGTTTTGGTGTTTTGCTGTGCTAATCTTTGTGCTCTGTCCACAGGTGGAGAAACATTTTCGAGAGATGGAGAGCCAAAAATCAGTGCAGCATTCACAGCAAGCTCAACAAACACAGAAAGACTCTGCTTTATCATCATGAGCCCAGGCTCAGAGAGGGAACATTATGCTGACAAAGGAAGTGTTGTTTGTTTTAAATTAATGTTTTTTGTGTTTGTTTTTTTTTAACCAATCGCCAGGCAAAGGTTGAGATAGCTGATACTCAGCGTTTTGAGCAGGGATGACGGTCCTACACATCCGAAGAGAAAAACTGCTTCCACCGACAAAAGAGAGGGCAAAAATAGAGTGCCATCTTAGAATCACATCACTCACCCCCCAATCCCACCCCGTTGGATCTCCTTGTTTTTTTCCCCCTCCCGTCATCAAATAAAACACTTGTTCATTTCATCTGCTTGAATAGCCAACAAAGAAATCGCATTTTCTCTTCTAATCCATAATCTTCCTTTCTACCATTACGAAATGTGGCACTAAGTGTGTGAGGGTAGAACAAAAACTATTTTCCTAGCTTATAAAGCCTTTCAGACTGGATAAACAGAGTTTAGGGTTTTTAATTTTTAGGTTTAGATTGACTGAGAGCTGAAGGTAGAGTACGGGGAAATTGAACTTAGCATCTACCCATAGCATCTCATTTTCCCAAACATGTTTTTAAATATAAAACTCCCTTGTTTTACTTTTAAATGTCACTTTTTAAGTGATAGACGGAGTAACACTCTTGAGTACTGTAAGCATCCTTTCAGTTTACGTGTAATATATTATGTTGCAATTTTCTTCCGTATTTGGTCCTTGCCATTTTGAATACCTCTTCCATAGTGGGACCATTTTCTATGATGCAATGTTTGTATTATTGTTATTATTTCCGATCACATCCAAACTGGAAGGGTACATGCAGTGACCCATGAGAGACTCGCATTTCTTCGTTATTGCAGCTTCGGTGTCAGCGTTAGACGGCTCATATCTTGCTCATCTCTCGTGACAGGACTGATCTCTTTTCTGAACGGGAATATTTGTAATCACCTTTTTGGGAAAAGAAAATGTTTAAGCGAAAATTTGCCATGTTAAGAGACTGGGACAGGGGGCATGGGCAGCACTGGCTCAAAGCAGAAATCCTCCCGGTCCCAGCCTCGTGAACCTTATAGCCTGGTGGAGGCTCTAGCAGTGGCGCCAAGCTGTGACGGGCATCCGCGTTACATACCAGTTTATATGACTGTGTTAATGGGGTTGCTGTTCGCCTATAGGTTTCTTTCGCAGTATTTTATTTTTTATTTTTAAATAGTAATGAAGGAATAAAAAAGAGAAAAATCGCTCTTGTACGAGTGTTAATCATTTATATTCTTCAATATTTGGTTATGAGGAGGTATATAGCTATATGTGTGTGGACCACAAAGCCAGTCATAAAGGTCCGTTTTTTTTTAATATTGCGATATGTTTTGTTATGATAGGACAATATTTGGCCGAGTTAAAACTATTTGAAAATCTGGAATCTGAGGGTTAAAAAAAATCCAAATATTGAGAAAATCACCTTTAAAGTCGTCCAAATGAAGTCCTTAGCAATGCATATTACTAATGAGAATTAAGTTTTGAGATTTACGGTAGGAAATTTATAAAATATATTTATGGAACATGATCTTTACTTAATATCCTAATGATTTTTGGCATTAAAGAAAAATTTATTATTTTGGCCCATACAATATATTGTTGGCTATTGCTACAAATAAATACTTAAGACTGGTTTTGTGCTCCAGGGTCACATACAGTTGTGGCCAGAATGTATTTTCACCAGCTAAAAATGGTTTTAAGTAATTTATTTCTATCTTTTCCTGTAGTGCGTCAGTAGGAAATATCAGTTTACATTTCCAAACATTCATTTTGCCATTAATTGTAATAATCCAGTGAGATTTTTGTTTGCACAAGGAGTCTGAGAACAGCCAGAGCTCCACACAGAGATCTGATCTGATCATCATTCAGTCTGTCTGGAATGACATGAAGAAACAAACTGAGACAGACTAAATCCAGAAGAACTGTGGCAATGTCTCCGAGATGCTTCAAGAAACCTGCCTGCAAAGCTACTATATTTCTTACTGACACTACAGCAAAAGATAAAAACAGCTGACTTAAAACCATTTTTAAGCTGGTGAAAATACTAGTGTTCTTATACTTTTGGCCACCACTGACTATATATAATTAAAATGGTATATCAATATGGTCATGTAGAGAGTGCAGAAAAAGTTAGTGATTCATTTTGTCAGGGAATCAAAGGGAATCCCTTGTTATTGTTTGAGTTTGAATGAATAGTTACAGCCTTGGCTGGAATGAATCATTGATGCTAAAGTTTTTCCATTATTCACGTACAAACATATGCATTATTTAATCATGCATCATCTCGTGTTTCTGCCCCTGGCCCCCATCGCACATCCAGGTTATTAGGACACCGTGTTGGGCCACTTTAGTTTGCAGTTTAAAGGTGAGCACATAAATTTAGCATGTGGTTCACTCAGATGTAACAATTGTACCATTTATTTCAATAGCTCAAACACAAAAATAAATGTCAGAAAGCTTGGCACTGTCAGTCTCAGTCAAGATTTATTGGTAGGCCCTGTTTTATTTTTTACGCACATACAATGAATGATGACTGAGGCTGTCATTGTGTAAAAAAAGGAAATTCAAATGTGTTTGCATTTAATGCATATAGATGACTATAAATAATACATTTATCATTTTAGGTGTGCTGTTCCTTTAAGCTGCTATATTAGGCGGCCCGGTTTAAAATCGTTCAAGTTTCATAACGAGGTGAAATCAGTCATCCGCGCACTTGAGACAGGGATATAAAATAGTAATTCATTGTTATGTAATAAATGTATTAGAAGAGACTTGAGACGTGTGGTCTTGACATGTTTCTAAATTTAGACAATAGTGCGTAATGCAAAAAGGAAAACAATACAAGGGTAATACAAGGACACTCGAGATTTAGGCCTAATGCGTGCTGGATTATGACCAAATGTGACCGCTGCATTTCTGAGTGCACGAATTGTTATTTTGAGTCATATCTTTTTTAATAAATCTTGAAATGCATGCTACATATAACAAGGTCTGACATTTTATCGAAGCAAATGTGAGAATAGCTTGTTTATAAACAAGCAAAAGCAGATGGTTAAGTATTTTTGTACAATTTAATGTAAATTGTTTTAAATATTTTTTTTTTTAAGATGAATCCGTGGTCTGCACCCAACTGAGCTGACACAAAATAAATAGCCTGTAGGCTATACATGCAGCTTTGTGAGATGATTTGGAGCGTGCAGTAGAATCAGTATTTTTTTATTTTTTTAAGCGGTTCTTTGAAACATGATTGAAAGAACCGATTAGCAGAAATGAGTCTCATCCCATCACTAGTACGCTGCGCATCTTGGAGCGGAGCGGGACTGAAGAACTGAGAACTCAGACTGGTGTTATTGACTAAGAGAACCACGTTTTTCTTTCTAATGAGGAATGGAATAAAACAATAACTTTTCAACGACTCGATGCTCTACGCATTCACTGAAGCCCTACTATAGTAGCACAGTTTTTATTTTCCCTTGGCAAAGACAGTAAGTTCTCCTCTACTTTCTTGTATCTGTGTTATTGCGTTTGTGAGAGTGAAAAAACAAAAAGAAACCGAGTCACATATGGTTTTAAGGCGATTAAATGCTGCTGATAGACATTTCAGCTGCACTGCACATCTGTATTTGCCGTCTCGACACAGAATGCATTTAATAGAAACTGTACGCGTTTATCACAGGGATCTCGTTCATCTCCCTTAGAAAGCTGTATGATCCGATAACAATTTCTCTCTCTCTTGAAGCTGTCATCACATCATGTTGCTGTGCATCGCATTGTTTTTCCTCTTTCTGTCTCCGTCGAGGAGCTCGAGACTGTGTAGTCACCTGTGCCGGTGCTATGAACACTCAGACCTGGTGGACTGCCACGCCAGAGGTTTTGAGGATGTCCCGCATGGACTTCCCCATGGCACCTGGCTCCTAGACCTGGGAGGAAACAAGCTCAGGGAGATCCGGAGCCGAGCTTTTGCTGGCCTTTGGTCTTTGCGTATTCTTGTGCTCTCAGACAGCAGCATCCAAGCTCTTCAAACACAGGTAAGATCACTTATTCCAGGGGTGCACAATCCTGTCATCTACCTTCCTTGTAAAGTTGCTCAATCAAAGTATCACCTGAACCAGCCATTTAAAGGGATAGTTCACCTAAAAATATGAATATTTGCTTTAAAAAAATTTTTTTTGTTTATCGGAACAGATTTGGAGAAATTTAACATTACATCAGTTGTTCACCAATGGATGCTCTGCAGTCTGCAGTGAATGGGTGCCGTCAGAATGAGAGTCCAAACAGCTGATAAAAACATCATAATCAGTGTTGGGGAAAGTTACTTTTAAAAGTAACGCATTACAATATTGTGTTACTCCCTAAAAAAGTAACTAATTACGTTACTTAGCTACTTTTTATGGAAAGTAATGCGCTACGTTACTTTTGCGTTACTTTTTAAATATGAGCTGGGCTTGATTTTTTTTAATACAAGAAGTTCTAATTATAGAAAATGTAAAAGCCCTTTCACACCAAGAAGTGTAGAAGGCTCAACACTCTTCAGCAAAATAAAAAACAATGAACCAAAATTGTTAGTTTATCTAAAGTCATTTTTGCTTATTAGTATGGTTGAACTGGATCATCAAAGGTCAGCAGCAAAGACATTGGTTAATAAAATGGGATTAGATATATTTGTGATGTTTAACATTTAATTATTGCAGGTTTGTGTCATATTCTGAGTATTAATTTTGATGAATACTAAATCAGTTTTTTGCAAGTGGGATGCACATTCACATTTAGTCTAGAACTACAGTAACAGCATGTTCACACAGTGCACTGTCAGTCAATAAATGGGGAAAAAAATAACTGACGTTACTTTTTTTTAAATATATTTTCTTGTAAATTAAAAATGAATGCGTTACTTTAGTTACTTGGAAAAAAAGTAATATTACGTAACTCGCGTTACTTGTAATGCGTTAACTCCAACACTGATCGTAATAATACACAAGTAATCCTCATCACTCCATTCCATCAGGTAATGTTGTGTGAAACAAAAAGCTGTGTGTTTGTAAGAAACAAATCCATCAAGATGATTTTATCTCCTGATATGATCTTTCTCCTGGAAAAAAAAGGTTATCTTGTTTGAATTAGGAGAGAGATATGCACAGTTTAAAGGTCGTGACGTATTGTCAAGTATGGTGACCCATACTCGAAATTGGTGCTCTGCGTTTAACCCATCCAAGTGCACACACACAGCAGTGAGTAGTGAACAAATGCACACACACACACACACACACACACCGTGAACACACACCCGGAGCAGTGGGCAGCCATGCTGCAGCGCCCGGGGAGCAGTTGGGGGTTCGGTGCCTTGCTCAAGGGCACCTCAGTCGTGGTATTGAGGGTGGAGAGAGCGCTGGACATTCCCTCCCCCCACCTACAATTCCTGCCAGCCGGGGGCTCGAACTCGCAACCTTTCGATTACGAGTCCGACTCTCTAACCATTAGGCCACGACTTTACAAGTGAAAACTGGCTAAAGCAGCTCTAAACCAATGTGGTGGATTTTGAGAGGACAAGGGATGGACTGTTGCACTGGAGGAAGTGTTGTTAGGGATTATGGACTATTTTGGATGATGGATTAGGGTCGTGTGGGTTATTATGTTTTTATCAGCTGTTTGGACTCTAATTTTGACGGCACCCATTCACTGCAGAGGATCCACTGGCAAATAAGTGATGTAATGCTAAATTTATCCAAATCTCTTCTGATGAAGAAACAAACTCATCTAAATTTTTGATGACCTGAGGATGAATTTTTTTTTTTTGTATAATAATTAGTCAATAGTAGTTCATTTTTGAGTGAACTATTCCTTAAAGATCTTTAGAAACACTTGATGATAACAGACAAGGTTGTTGGCACTGAACTCTGCAGGAAGTTATATCTCCACTTCTCCAGGAACAGGATTGGACACCCCTGATTTATTCAATCCAGTTTTGTCAATTGGGAGTTGCACTGTGAAATCTAGTTATGAGTTGAAGATACATGGATTACCCAAATGTCTGTTTTCCCACACAGGCTTTCTTCTCTCTGTCCTTCCTGGAGAAGCTAGACATGAGCCGTAATAACCTCACTCAGATCCCTCCTAACTTCTCAGAGAGCCTGTCTTCCCTGCGTGAGCTCCGTCTGGACCACAATGCACTGGTGCTGTTGAAACCTCCAGATCTTGAGCATCTGGAGAACCTTGAGAAGCTGGACCTCAGCCACAATCGCATCCGATCTCTTATGCCAGGTGCGTTCCGTGGCCTGTCCCGTCTGCGCCACCTTTACCTCCAAGGGAACCTCCTGGGTGTTGTGCGAGACGGATCCCTCACCATGCTGCCTGCCCTGGAAGTCCTGCTCCTGGGCAACAACAACATCTCTGGGATCGAGGTCAATGCACTAGCACCGTTGCACAGTCTGTCTCTGTTGGGTTTGGAGGGCAATCATCTGGAGCACCTGAACTTCAAGACGTTCCTGAGCTTGCACACGGCTGCTACACACCTGCAGTTGGCTGGGAACCCCTGGAACTGTGACTGCGACCTGCACCGTGTCTTCAGCAAGCTGCTCAGTGTGCGGCACCTCTACGTGGACGACTATCGCAACGTAACTTGTCGGGAGCCTTGGCAGCTCGCCGGAGCTTCTTTGGCTTGGGTTGACAGCCAGTTGTGCGTGGCTGAGACCGTTACTGTGTTAGTCATCACCGCTACTGTGATTGTGACCGTGTTTGGTGCCTTGGTCATGGCGGAGAGAAAACGCAAGAAGCAAAAGTACTGGGAACAGAATGAGGGTGAACCGCAAGAGCAGTAAGGCATGAGGTAACACAGATAAAATCCCTTTTCCCAACAAAGAGCAAATACCCTGATTCAAGCAAGAAACTGGATTGATACACTGAAATGAGTCGATGTGGTGATGGAAATTGAGACTCTTAAGATGCAATTCGCAAACTTTGAACAAAAGTATTTGGTAACTTAGATCTGATAGAAAGTTTTGTAAACTAGGATGTGTTCAGATTAGAAACTGTGCTAGATAACCAATTAGTCGTGTATCTCTTTGCCGCTTGCAACTCATATTAAAAGCTAAACCTTCAAATCTTACACTATAACGTTCAAAAGTTTTTGAACTTTTTTTACTAATACTTTTATTCAGCAAGGATGCATTAAATTGATCAGAAAAGGACAGTAAAGACATGCTGTTCTTGAACTTTCTTTTCATCTAAGGGTCATGAAAGAAAATGATGCAATAATTAATTATTAACTGTTTTCAACGTTGATGATAATAAATGTTTCTTGAACATCAACTCAGAATATTATAATGATTTCTGAAGGGTAATCATTAGGGATGGGTATCGTTAAGGTTTTAACGGTATTACTACTCTTATCGATACTGCTTATCGATCCGGTACTTTAACGGTATTCTTATCGGTACTTTTTGTTTTACTTTGTTCATATTCTTACAGTATCTTATCTTATGTATATAAAACACTAAAAATGCCTGCACTTCATCAATTTGTAAATACACCAGTGTGCAGGTATTTTTAGTGTTTTATATACATAAGATAAGATACAGTAACAACATGAACAAAGAAACAAAGTAAAACAAACTGACAAATACAATAAAACAAAGACACAAACGAAATGAAATAAACAGTGCTTTCATTTTTCCATGAAGGTCTACTAATATTAAAGTTCAGATAAGTAATAGTTACAAAAGTAATCAAATGTTAATGAGCACTGCCTAGTTTTCACTGTATGTACTGATATATTTATGTCTATTAAAGCTATAACGTTGTTCAGATTAAGAGCTGTGGGTGATTTTCTCTTTGCATTTTGTTCTTTGATTAACATTGATGGCTCAAGCTCCAGTCTGACCCTTTAAGACAATATACTGACACGCATCGGATTTTCTCCCAACTGTTCTCGTCCACTTAAAACATAAAAGTGAAGACTCTCATAACCGGCCATTTTGACACATTGTGTGTGTATTTTTTGGCATATTTTTGTGTGTTATTTCGACGCGCCCGAAGCTCAAAGTGTGCTTGTCCGTTTTGGAGCACGCCGCCGCGCAGGCACACGCGCGCACACACATTTCAGCCTGGGGAACAGCAGATTGTACTTTCAACGTTTTACTATCAAATATGTCCTGCAATGTAGCAACAGTAAAGACGGCATTTTATAACAATCACTGATTGAGCTGATTCAGATGTTAAGTTTTGGTTCGAAGGAACGAATCCGCGCCGCTATGAAGGGAAGGGAGTTGTGCTAGAAGAAATGCGGCTATAATCCTTGGAAGCCAAAATCGAAAAAATAAATAAAAAATACTTAGCTTAATATAACAGCCACAGGCCTAAAGTGTGAGCAGATGTTTGAATAGTTGGTTCTCTCCTCTATCATAATTAAACAGGACTTTCATGTTGCGTGTGCTGAAGCTCCGCGTGAGCGCGATCTGGCTTCTGAATTGCGCATAGCAAAAATGCATCATAGACAAATGTTTGAATATTATTGCACATAAAAACAGCTGGCGACATATATATATATATATATATATATATATATATATATATATATATATATATATATATATATATATATATATATATATATATATATAGAGAGAGAGAGAGAGAGAGAGAGAGAGAAACAATAAATGTATGTGTGTTTTCTTAATTTCTCCAATACCGACAGAAGTACCGATAACGTCAGAGCTTATCGATACTCCGGTCTTTCATAATTTAGCCCCGAGACCGATTTAATACCGAGTTTCGGTACCCATCCCTAGTAATGATGCTGAAAATTCAGCTTTGCATCCCAGATTACATTTAGAAATATATTACAGTGGAAAAATGCTGTTTCCTTATTGTTTTGATTGTATTTTTTATCAAATAAATGCAGCTTTGGTGAGCAGAGGAGACTTCTTTCAAAAACTAACCCTTTTCTTTTAATAGTTTTCCTTTCCTGTGATCAGTTTTTTGCCTTCTAACATTTCTCTTTTTTTACATAACAAATGCTTTTCCCTTCAGTTGCAATCTTGAGATTCAATAGAAAATGAATGCATGTTAATAATTATGTTCCTTAGTACAATAAAAACAACGTATTTCCTACCCTTTCTGCCGACAGATATCTATCTGTCCTTATGTGCTCAAAACATCCTGTTAAATTCTTTTCCTTCTGGCTGGCTGTAAAGCCTCAAAGCTCAAATCTCTGCAGATGCTGTCAAAGGATTACACATCAGCTAATGCACATGGTTCACCCTGATTGAACTTTCAAATCAGAATTGAATGATAGATTTAGTGTCGTTGCATTTGGGGAACTCCTCAGGGTTATTACATTGATCTGTATTAAAACAAAATATGGACAAAATAAGACTTGTATCTGCAGTTGTTTTGCTGTGGCACAGGCAGGGCTTTAAACCTCTGGAGTTTAAGCAGATTTGTGTGGACAGAGAAAGTGAAGAAATACAGGTCAGGGAGTGTTTGGTGCCATATGGAGCTCTCACTGACAGCATCAGCTTACCAAACTGGGGACTGGCATATCTCGTTCTTCAGGGAAAAAACAGCTTTCAAGTTGAATTCACATGGCCTAAATAAGATTCATTTTGCTCCTTTTTGTCTGACACACATGAATGGGTATACTCTAACGTTTGAGCAAATAATAACCAACAAACTACAGCTGCAAACAAAAATCTCATATGTTGTTGAACATTTGTCAATATTTGCTGCTTAGGACAAATAGTCAATACAGATAATCAAATCATTTACAATTAGCATTATAGTCCACAATATAACATATTTACACCAATAAACATCAACTATGCAGAGGGTTTTGAGAGGTTAGGGATTGACTTCAACATCTGTTACAAAAGAACCTCCTGAAACCAAATCTTAGAAGATGCACATAATATGCAAGTGTCAGACTGTCCCAGAGAATTAGCTACAATTTATTTGTTTACCCTATTTTCCTCCAGACTGGTTTCAAAATAATATTAATTGTATCCTTTGCTTATTTGATGACAAGGAATTATTCTCTATATGAGCAATTCATGGGATACCAGAGTTTCCCAATTCCTCCAAAAGAGGTAATAAGGTGGATAAAGCAATTTCACATGGATTAATTTACCTTAAGTCACTCTATATTTAATCTAAGGAGCACAGTTACTACTCGGTCTGCTTTGCTCTTGGAAGGCATAGATTCGTTAGATAAGAAATGTAAAATGATTTCAAAGTGCCTCCTTGGATGATGATATAGACTGGAAAAGAACCTGGCAAATATATTTCCAATAAGGCAAATTAAACGCATTTTACATCAAATATATCCTGTCAATTCTAATGTTTCTAAATATTTGGACATAGACAGCTCATGTTCTTTTTGCAGACAAGCAGAGGAGACATGAACTCATTTAGTTTTTAATTGCCTTATATCCAAGCAGTTTTGGTCTGAGGTTCTCATGTGTTTGATATTTCCATTGTTGTACACTCCTTTCGTCACGGTACACACAGCAAGGATCAACGAGGAACACGAGAGGAGGATGTAAAATCAAATTCCATTCTTTAATAACTCCAAACAAGGCAAGGTAGACACAGACAGGCACACCGAACACCGGGGAGTAAACCAGCAGACATGAAACTGATCAGGCAGGAACTTAAATACACAGGCTAATTACACAAACACAGCTGGACAAGAATGAACTAATAATCACATAAAACAAGGAATGGAAACAAACCAAATATGGATACAAGAGGCGGGAACACATGACACGTGATAGAGGACTGACACTTTTAGTTTAAAAGATAATATTTGTTTATTATAATAATAGTAAAAATAAACCCCTGGAACTTACTATCATTTTATTTTTAATTTTATATGGTAAATTTTTCATTCACAAACAAAAATTTTGCAAATAGTTCCCCATCCTATTTCCTTTTTAAAACTGAATTAAACTTTTAAATTGATCTTGATCTCTTGATCTTATAAAGAATATTAATAAAAAGATTCTTGAAATATTAGAGAAGTATAGCCTATTTATTTTTATTTATTTTTTAATCCATTAATGTAGATGCTTTCCTTATGTATGATTGTTTGAATCTCATTGAAATGTTTCTGTCATTCACAATGTTAAGAGGTTTTTATTTTTATTTTATTTTTTTAACCATTTTTGATTTTTGATCATTTCATTTATAACTGGTCATTATTTTATGGATTTGTGTGTGGTCCCTTGGCAATGTTCTTTTTGAACTGTCTATTTAAGCAATTAAAAGCTTAAAATAATTAAACTAATTATCATATTAGAATTGATAAATATTCATGTCTGCTCCTCCCACTGAAACCGAAAATTTCAGAAACCAAAAATCTCGTAACACCGACTGCACCAGACGCGCGCTCGCTCTCGCTCGCTCTCTCTTTCTTTCTCTCTCTCTCTCTCTTTCTTTCTCTCTCTCTCTCTCTCTCTCTCTCTCAGCGGCTCTGCTCATGGCCAAAGTCAATAGCGGGTTGTCCGGTTGCAGGGCCGTGGTCATGGCTGGTCAGTTTTGGACGAGACCGCCAGGCCTGAGGCAGCAGAGGAGCCTAGCCTCAGTGAACCAGCGCATGAGGGCATCCAGCGCCGCGGGCCACGGGGGCAAAAACTCGGCGAGGAGCCAGCAGGAGCTCCCCAACTACGCCTGGTCCAACCGCACGCTGATCTACAGAGATGTAAAGGCTCTTCTCAATGAAATTGGAGGAGATCCACAGGAGGCTCGCTACTGGTTAACGCACTTCCAGCGGGCCGGAACATTTCCAGCGTTTGCGGTTCTGGAGGTGCGTGTCCTGCGACCAGAGTGAGGCTGATGATACACGGGGCAACTTTTTGAGCAATGTTGCTGGGCATTTGGTTAATGTTGTTGGGCTACCAGGTGAGACACAAGGCCCACGACTGATCTGAAAATCTCCAGATAGATATTTGTTACCCATTCTCAATAGGAAAGTGCCAAGTGCCCAAGCACCATTGCTCAAAAAAAGTTAACCTGAGAGTCAAACGCAATTTAGACTGACTAAATAGCCTACATGTCTTTATTTTAATATTTATATTAGATTTCAATAATGTCAATTATAGGCTTATATATATATATATATGCCTCTCTATAATTATTTCATAAATTTACGTTTACATTTAAATACATTTGCAATTACGTTAAAATGTAAGATATATTTTACTGTCAGTTATACTTATATCCATCCTGATATATTCAACGTACTTTGATTAATAGCTCATAAAATAACATTTTAATGTTTATATCTCATGTCTTTATATAGGCCTACTATAAATGTATATAAATTTATTTGTAATAAATATTCATATAAATATTAAGTCTAATTGTTTTAAAGTGGAATATTTGTGTGTTGTAACCAGGATTAATCAGAAGCTGAATTTGAACATTTTATGTGAAGACTCATTCTATCTTGGCTGACTATTCATCCAGGCTACTGAACAAATTGTGCATGAGTGTACAGATCCTTTCTGCCATCCGTTTTTGGTTTGTTGACTCTGTAGACAATTGAGCCTTTTTCTGTTTCAGGATCACTGGTCAAACAAAATTAACTAATCAGGTAGACTACATTGCAGATATCTGACCTTTTAATAGCAGACTCTTTCAAAGCAGACTTTGCAGTCTAAAAACTGTTCCTTGGGGTCATGACATTTCAAATATTAAAATGTATTTACACTGAAAAAAAAAAAGTTTGATGCAGAAAAAATTGCAAGTAACACATAGAAAAATTGAGATAGTATGTTCTTGTAAAACATTACTTCAATAATCTTCAAACATTCATAAATAAACTTGGAAAATGCATTTCTACCATGTACATATCTTAGACTTTTATTTATATTAAAATTATATTATTTTTACGTAGAGTCTGAAGCTGATTTTTGCTTTGTCTGCAGGTTGACCCTTCAGTGTTTGATAGCCGTGAGATGGTTCAGAGTCTGGCCTTTGGGCTCTCGTTTCTGCAGCGGATGGATATGAAGCTTGTGGTGGTGATGGGATTGCCTCCTGAGATGGAGGAAGAGGATAGCGCCAAAACCAAGACTAAATCCTCCCTCGCCAGGACTACAATGGCGAAACACTGTCAGGCTTTAACAGAAGCACTTCAGCACAACTCAGCCAATGTGATGCCCTTCTTTAGCTCAGAGGCCCTCTTACAACTGCAGCACGCTCAGGATGAGAGCAGGTTTAGCAGCCACTTTAACCGAGTGATAATGGGCCGATAATGGCGTCTCCTATCTCTCTCACTGTGTGTTCTCTGTCTGCGTGTATCAGCAGTGGTCCCTCAGTTGCCGTGGACTTGGCTCTTCTGCAGTGGACTCTGGACTGCAGGGTGATTCCTCTGGTCTGTCCGGTGGGCCGCGACGCAGCTGGCCGCTCTTCTGTGCTCAGTCCGATCCAGGTCACAGCAGCCATCTCGCAGTCACTGCATCCTCTGAAAGTCATATTCCTGAACAGCTCAGGGGGCATCCGCAACCAAAACCACAAGGTAGGGTGAAGATGTGAATATGACTAACAGAAAGCATTGTACTATTCGTGTGTGTGTGTGCGTGCGTGCGGGGTGTAAAGTTTATCTGCCCTCTGTTACATAATACCATTTTTAAGTTTGAGGTCAGTTCTTTTCAAGTTTCTGTTCATCCAAAAAAAAAAAAGTTTCATGCTATTCAAAACAATATAAAGCAGCACAACACTTTTCAACATTGATTTTCAACATAGTCGCAATTCTGAGAAATAAAGTCAACTGCGAGAGATAAACTCACAATTCTGACTTTTTTTTCTCCGAATTGTGAGATATAAACTCGCAATTCTGAGAACATATCAGTCTTTTTTCCCCCTCAAAACTGGACTTTAACTCACAATTGCGAGTTTATATCTCACAATTCTGTAAAAAAAAGACAGAATTGTGAAATGAAAAGTCGCAATAACCTTTTTTTTATTTTGTATTCAGTGGCGGAAACAGGCTTCCATACTTTTGATGCAAATGAGCTTTTTTATAATTGTTCAAACAGTTGGAGTAGGAAGGCCATAATGTCTGATTGGCTGGTTCTTTATGCTTTTTGTTAGCAAGTCGTCGAAGGTCTTTTATAAGACATTTCCATTTGTCATCAAACCACGTATTCTTTTTTTATTTAGTTTTATTGTTTAATGTTATGTATTGGCCAAAGTTTAAAATATATTATTAAGAGGAATGTTGCTGAGTTTATTCCATTAGTATTTTTGGTATTACAGAGCTGCTCATGTTTTCTTTTGAAATTTTCAGCATTAGATTGTTCCCCTTAAAACCAAAATTCAACTGGAACCAGTGTTTCATGTTTGAAGAGAGGAGTTCTGACCCGGTCACATGACCGTTTCAGGTAAAGTACTGTTTGGCAATGGTCAGAAATGGGAAGTTGAGGTCTAACTGTAAAGGCATTAATAAAAATTTGGGTCAATGTCTGTAACTGAATAACCAATACTGGCTCCTAATTTGGAGCAGTAAGCAAATCTACCAAAAGAATCTCTCCCGATTCTGCCATTTATGAGATATAGCCTTAGACCTTTACAAAACTTTAATTTCTGCTTCCCATTTACGTTGATTACATTGTCACAGCTGGAGCTCAGAGTAATGACTGGTGTTGACTGAGATATGATGTCCCCAAATATGAGACCTTTATCTGTGGTATTTACATAATCAATTTCTCTCCCAGTCCTTGCATTTAGGTTACCACATATGAGAATATTTCCTTTGGACTGAAAGTGTAGGATGTCTCTTTGCAGAAAGCGATCTTCTTGGTAACAGGGAGAGTAATGAATTTAAACAGCACCGAGGTAAAGATTATTCTGTGGCAGGATAGATTTTACTTCAAGCCAAATCAGTAAATTTTCACAATTTTAACCATTTTAATCAGGTACCTTAGATGATTTTTGTGCCATGTAAGTATCCCACCTGAATCATGAGCACATTATTTTTTTTCGAAGTTTTGTAGTGAGGGCAGAGTTATTTCCCTGTAGCCTCTTGTGCCTCGTTTCCACTGAACGGTACAGTTCAGTACAGTACGATTCGGCACGGGTAACCCTGATCAGGCTTGCGTTTCCACTGCCAGCAGTACCCTTTACTTGATATATGTGGTGTATGCCAGAAAGTAGCGATCGACAATAAAGCGCGACAATAAGCACAACTCTGCCTCTTTTATGTCACTTTAAATGAACAATAATAGCCATTATAAAAGTATAAGTACAAAGTATAAGAGGCTTATAGAAGAGGAAATAAAGACAAAAGCAAACAATTCACATTCAAACGTTTGCTACAAATTCAGCGCTGTAATACCTGTTCAAAATAAATATAAAGTTAAACTCTGTGCTCAGTCAAAACGATATGACCAAGAACAAATAATAGATTCACGAGACCACAAATGCCTGTTAAATATACACCAAACAAATTGATTCTCGTTTAATCACTACAGAGACATCAGAGCCAGTGGCAAATGTCGGAAGGACTAGCCGGGCATAAGGCTGCTTGAGGCTGATACATCAGCATAGAGCACCCGCTGGTTGGCTTATCAGAGAGCTAATGGTTTTTGTAAACCTAACATTTTAGAAAACATTTTGCAATTATAAATGTAATCAATCAGCTGGGTAAGGCGATAATTATTAGTTATTTATTTAGATTTTTTTTTTTTACCCTATTCACCTGCAGTGTCTCGCTTTAAATTTATGCTTTATTTGTTCAGGTGTTGGGTTTGGTGTCGTTGCCAGGAGATCTGTCAGGGCTGAGTTCTGCGAAATGGCTGGGTGTCATGGAGCACAGATGCATCAGTGCCATAGCGCAGCTACTCAACCTGCTTCCAGGGGAGAGCTCGGCTGTCCTCACCTCGGCGGACACGCTTCTCACTGAGCTCTTCAGCCACAAGGGTGAGAGGGGAGATAAAACACACACCTGCTTAGACAAATACGACTTATCAAAGTCAAAGGAGATCACTCGCAGACCGGCGTGGCATCAGTTGTTGGCACACATATGACCCACTACAGCTGCTGGATTTTACACGGTCGACCATCAGCCTAACGATTTAGAGATAGTGATAACAGAATATCGGGCCAATAAAAAGAACAAAGTTTTTCCTTATTTGTATTTCGTAAACCCACAATGTGTCTTTTTTTTATTATTATTCGTGTTTCAGGCTCGGGTACCCTTTTTAAAAATGGAGATCCCATTCACAGGTATGAGATTGATGCAATTCAGTGTTTACTTTTTAAATGTTGCCCAATCAGAAAAGAGTCGCAACTTTCCATCCATCCACCACATGGAACCTTTCACCTGTTTAAATGTACAACTCAAGCTTTTCTTATTTCATAATCACTTCTTGCTTTTAGGGGTCATGAAATAATCAAGAATGAACAAGCACTTTTCATTACAACAGGTGTCGGGTTTCTCAGTCAGAAGTATTGTATCATTTGACCACTGGCTATTAAACAAACATTTTAAGATGTTGTGTTCACTGTGTATATAAAGAAATACCATTATCGGTCATTATTTACTCACTCCTTGATATCAGGCATAAAGTTTAGCAGTGAATAACAACTTCAATTGTGGTCTGTTCTTCATGCAAAGCTATTGTAATAGGCTACTTAATATGACCACAGTTGCAAAAACAAACTGTGTGTGGAAAAGACATGAATAAATAATCTTCAAAATGTCTCCTGTTCAGTGGTACAAATATCCGCATATGAGACTGGACTGACATGTGGACGAGTAAATTCTGATTTGCTTAATCATTCTTCTATTTAGTAGGTTATCTCTCATCTGATGATCTTCTTTCTTCACAGATACAGTAGCCTGGATGACATTGATACTGACCGTCTCTTGGCACTGATTAACAAGTCTTTTGAAAAGAACCTGAGAGAGGATTATATAGCTTCTCTCAAGGGTAGACTGCATTCCATTTACCTGTCTCAGGGGTAAGGGCATTGTTTCTGAACGGCAAGCCTTCTGTTCCTAAGATGGCGCCGGTGAGATCGGCTGCCGTCACGACTGCTCCGACCAAACTTTGTCTTTTGTTATTTTTTTCGTATTGTTAACTATAAACACCGGTTTCTTTTTGTAAGATGGCCATTCTTACATACGACAGGGCCACTCTTATTTCTATTGGTGCACAATGCACTAACCTTTCGCCGATTTTGAACCCGGACCCATCCTGGCCAAGCGAGATCCTGAGGAGGAACAATGGACGCGACCCGTACCGGCGTCCTCGAGGGAAACGAGCCGGCGTCAGGAACAGGCTGAGGGCACGCGCACACCGCGCTCCCTTACCAAGTGTCCTGCTCGCCAATGTCCAGTCGCTGGATAACAAACTCGATGACCTCAGGGCAAGAGTCAAGTTCCAGAGGGACATTTGGGACTGCAACCTTCTCTGCTTCACCGAGACATGGCTGAACCCAGCGGTACCAGACCACGCCATCCAGCCGGCCGAGTTCTTCTCGGTTTACCGCATGGACAGAACGCTGGACTCGGGGAAGACTAGGGGAGGTGGAGTATGTCTGATGGTGAACAAACACTGGTGCGACAGCGCGAGCATTGTACCCCTCTCACGCTCCTGCACACCGACTCTTGAACTTCTGACCATCAAATGTCGCCCTTTTTATCTCCCATTCAGGAGAGTGAACATCAGGAAGGCAGCAGAACCAGATGGCATCACAGGTTGGGTTCTGAAGGCCTGTGCTGACCAGCTAGCACCGGTGTTCACCGAGATCTTCAACCTCTCCCTGGAACAGTCCATAGTCCCCTCATGCTTTAAGCAGTCCACCATTGTTCCTGTCCCCAAGAAACCCCAGCCCACCTGCCTAAACGACTATCGCCCTGTAGCCCTCACATCAGTGGTGATGAAGTGCTTTGAGAGACTGGTCAGAGACTTCATCATTGCATCACTACCAGACACACTGGATCCACTACAGTTTGCATACAGACATAACCGCTCCACGGAGGATGCCATCTCACACCTCCTCCACACCACAACAAGTCACCTGGACTGCAGAAAAGAGAATTATGTAAAAATGCTGTTTGTGGACTACAGTTCAGCGTTTAACACCATAATTCCCTCCACACTCACCTCCAAGTTGGAGGTCCTTGGTCTCAGCACATACTTGTGCCAATGGATCTCCAGCTTCCTGAAGGACAGACAGCAAGCCGTACGGATGGGTAAACACACCTCATCCTCCAACACCCTAAGCACTGGAGCCCCTCAAGGTTGTGTTCTGAGCCCCCTGCTGTACTCACTGTACACTTATGACTGTGTGGCCACTTCCAACTCCACCACCATCATCAAGTTTGCTGATGACACTGTTGTGTTGGGCCTGATCTCAGACAACGACGAGACGGCCTACATACAGGAGATTAAGAACCTGGAGAGTTGGTGCCAGGTGAATAGTCTACACCTGAACATCAGCAAAACTAAGGAGCTGATAGTGGACTTCAGTACGAAGCAGAAGCGGTCATACCAGCCGATCACGATCAGCGGGACTCCAGTGGAGAGAGTGGACAGCTTCAGATACCTGGACTTGACTTGGTCCTGTCATACCAGCACCCTGGTGAAGAAGGCCAGGCAGCGTCTGTACCATCTGAGACGCTTAAGGGACTTTAGACTTCCCTCTCGGGTGCTTAAGACTTTTTACACCTGCACCATCGAGAGTGTCCTGACGGGCAGCATCACTTCCTGGTTCGGGAACTGCACTATGCAGGACAGACGAGCCCTCCAGAGGGTGGTGCGTTCAGCGGAACGTACCATTCACACCGAGCTCCCTGACCTGCAGGAGATCTACAGCAAGCGGTGCCTGACCAGGGCCAGGAAGATAGTGAAGGACCTCAGCCATCCCAACAATGGACTTTTTTCTCTGCTGCGTTCAGGGAGACGCTTCCGCTCCATGAAGGCGAACACAGAGAGAATGAGGAGGAGCTTCTTCCCGCAGGCCATTCGGAGTCTTAACCACTCTCCACTATAATCACATCACCCCACACTTCCACTTTGCACATTTTTCAAGTACAATCTGCACTAATTTGTAGAAGGGTTACGTAAGGATAAATGAGTGGGACTTACATACCATTTGTCTTTGTCTTTAGTATTCCTTTACTCACTTATACACTTTACTGCACTGCACAGCACACGGACACTTTATCACTGACATACACTTTACTTTTTATAGAATCATATTCTATTTTTATTCTTCATATCTATTTTTATTCTCATATCTATTTGTTATTTTATTTTATTGCTAGTTTATTTCTGTGTTTACTGTGCTTTTTCTATTTGTATTTTTGTAAGCTTGAGGTTTTTCTTAATTTTGTTGGACAATTTGTTGGACAGTCGTACAATACATTTCACTACATGTCGTACTACTTATGTATATGTATGTGACAAATAAAATTTGAATTTTTAAATTAATTATCCTGTACAGCAAAAGAAAAACAACCTGAAACAACTTTCTCCATGTAACCAGAATATTGAGTTATTGGAAATGAGAATAAATAAATAGAAAAAATTTATATTTGTATAATTCAGTGAATTAATATTGGACTATTTGAATATTTTCCCCACATAAATGGTTATGTTATTGGTAACTGTATTTCCTGCTTTCAAATTTTATTTGGCTGAAGATTAGCTACGACTCCTGAAGCAAATCATTTTAAATAATAAATTACCAATATGTTCAGACCAGGATGAACTTGCTTAGATAAAAAATAAATTTTACCACGCAAAAAAAAAAAAAAACTATTATAAATTTGCATTTCATAACTTTCTCATGTAAAGTCACATGCAGCTTATTCATGTGGCAAACAAGACTAATGGTTAAATTCAATGCTTGACACAGCGTACCAAACATAATCTATTGCATGCCACAGTTGTGTTGTTTTTGAATGGCATTTGATGCATGTGGTGAACCAAAAACATAATTTTAAAGTATTCTGCTCCTTGAGAATATGAGCTTAATACATCTGCTCTTGCGTTTTGTTGCAGGTATAGCACGGCTGCTATAATCACCATGTCAGACACAAGACTGAAAGTTCCCTTAAGATAAAATGTTTTCTCACCAAGTCAGAATATGGATGATTGTTTATACAGTGCATATAAAGAGATTGAGTTTCTGTGCAATAATATGTAGATTTGACGTTTCTCCTCGAAAATTATTTCAGAATTTTATTTCAATCCATAAAACATTTTAAAAACGAAGAGTGCCCTTAAACTGTAATTTAATTTGCGTTATAGTAAGTAAATTGTATTTATAGAGCACATTTAAATTCAGCTTACACTGACCAAAGTGCTGTACAAAACAATCATATCATTATAATTTGCTTTTAGTATTATTTTAATGTTTATTTTAGTATTATTTTGTTTATGCTGCTTGGATTTATTGTTAATGTGTTTAACAAAGGAAAAATGACAATGCCTGTTTGTTATTTGAAGGTTTAATAAAGTGATAAAAGGAAAACAAACTTATTATAGTGACTTGACATACAACTGACGCGCACAGGATGTTTACAAGAAAGTTTTTTTTTTTTTTTTTTTTTTTCTGCGTCCTGAAACTATTATATATTATATGGCTACAATGATCGAGTGTTAATAACTGAATCTACATTCATCTCGTACACAGATTAGAACAGGCACACACAATGAGGGCGTGGATACATAACTTAGTTCTTTCACTGCATGATTCAGTCTATTAATATGCATGAAAAATAATCACATAATTCAAGATAAGGGGGCAGAAATTGTAGGCTATATATTTAATATTTATATCAGTTCATATAGTTAATGAATATCACACGAAGAGTGCCGTTTTTTCTTAAATCAGGTTACAAATGTGATATTGACTTTATACAACAGTTCAATAAACAATAAGTTAATATCAAGAGACTTATGTTTTAGACACCATATTGGCTGTTTTTGCTCTATTTCGCCAAAAAAAAAACCATTCCAAACACAGCTATGCCAATGCTTTGCGTCTCTGAGCAACATGATGGCGTTTTGCTGAATGAATCGACCCTTTAAACGATTCGATTCAATCGCAAAGACTGGCGGTTTTAATTTCACATTTAAAGTATCTTTCCATTTTTTTTGAATAATTTCAAATATCAGTATTCAACATTTCATGTTTAAAATATTAAAACATTATTTATGCATTTGTAACTGCAGGTTAAAGCATTCCATGTCCCTCTGCATTAATATATGTAAATACATCTAAATGCCACTTCAGATGCATCTTCTGTAAATATGAAATTTCTTGATACTGATTTAATTTGTTTAGTAACAGCCTAAATGTATTATTATTATTATAATTGACTCAATTATTTAAAATAATAATTATTATTAGAATTTGACTCAAGAATATCAAAAACTTTAGGAGTCAGCTGTCCACAGTTGTCTTTAAGATATGAGCACAATAACAAAAATAAAATATTGTCTAATTATCTTTATCAATACAATCCCAGAAAATACTGAGATATTTTTATTTTATTTTATTTTTTTTGTCAATATCGCACACCCCTAATACTGACACAAAATAAAATGATTCCAGTGTAGAGAGCCTCAAGCTGTTGGCTTATTTCCCTGTTTATATATATATATATATATATATATATATATATATATATATATATATATATATATATATATATATATATTTTTTTTTTTTTTTTTTTTTTTTTTTTTTGGCTAGTAGAAAAAATGAATGGCCGGTAACTTAAAAAACTTAGTAGCCAAATTGGCTGGTGGGTGAAAAAGTTAATTTCAATCCCTTGATATGATGTTTCCGGAACGTCTTTCACAAACTGAGCTGGAGGCAGTCTATGATTATTATATTTACTTAATAAAGGTGTAGTTTTGAATGGCTCTGTATAAATAACGTGACTGATCCTTTTTCTGATTATGACTAACAGGTATGTAGCCTATTCACGTTTATAATACGCTGTTGCTGTACTTATACGCGGTTCTTCGTTTTTTGTTACACAGAGTTATGATCAATTTTTAAAATAACATTTTCTGAGGTCAACAATACAGGTGTATTTTATATCAAATTAAAGTGTATTAAATAGGATGTGAGTAGCCTAAATGATATTGTTACCAAAAATAATTAGTTTTTAAATTAAATGTAGGCTATAAATCGTGACGGGACAAATACTGGGACATGAAAATGTCTTCATGGTCCTACAACTAATTTTAAAATACAATGGAACAAGATTTTGCATCCGTTTTATGAACGAAGCATTAGAAAAAAGTAATCAACGTGTATTATATGATATTTTACTCTACAATAATCTGATGTCAGTAAAAGTTTTTCTGCATTAAATGCGTGTTAGATTTTAGCTGTGAAAAAAACAGCATTTCTCCACTCCCTCTTCAATACCACTGTGGTGCCCTAGAGAAAGACCCTTAGGTGTGTAACTGTGTGAAAGTGAACAGGACATTTCTGAAAAAGACAGGTAGTCTTTTAGATTAGGTAAAAAAAAATATAACTAACAAATACAGCTAACTGCCACAATCAAACTTGATAACATAATAAAAATAAGTATCAAATGAATTCAATCCAAAAATATGAATAATTTGTAAGAAATAATTTTCACAGTATTTTTAAGTGCCCACGATAACAATATTGTGAATGTTCATTCTCGTTATATATTACATTAGTGAATACTGTTAATTAGTTTTTATTTTTATATCTGTGTTTAAACAGAAGAAAAATGGTTAAATGCAAGTTGTAAAAGGCTTTTATTTTGTTATTTCTCATCGGACTGTTTTTTCATATTAATTGGTCTATTTATTTATTTGTATCAGACCGTTTTAAACTTATTATTTTTATTTATTAATTAATTTATTCATTCATTCATTGGCTGAATGAATGCCAGAGATCGGTTTTCCTTTGATCTGAGTTTTTACAGGTTATTACCGCAACGCCTAGTATATGCGCGCATCACAAAATAACGAGGCGGCTAGAATGACCGTGTTTTTCAAAGTGGAGGCTGGCCTGACCGCAGTCACAAACTAAACGGGAGCTGGAGGCAGTCTTTGATTATTATATTGATAATTATATTTACTTAAGGTGTAGTTTTGAATGGCTCTGTATAAATGACGTGACTGATCGTTTTTCTGTTAGTCAGGAGTAGGCTATTTGATGGCAGTGTTGCATGCGTTTTACTGATAAACTAACAGGTATGTAGCCTATTCACGTTTATAATACGCTGTTGCTGTACTTATACGCGGTTCTTCGTTTTTTGTTACACAGAGTTATGATCATACAATTTTTAAAATAACATTTTCTGAGGTCGACAATACAGGTGTATTTTATATTAAATTAAAGTGTATTAAATAGGATGTGAGAAGCCTAAATGATATTGTTACCAAAAATAATTAGTTTTTAAATTAAATAATGTAGGCTATAAATCGTGACGGGACAAATACTGGGTCCATGCCCTTTATGAGCACCATTAATTTAGTCTATAACACGCCTTTGCATGAGGGTAACTTGGGACTAAAAGAATTGACTAAATATTTTAAAAATAGGCAGAATAAGCTATTAGCGTATTTTCAACTCAAAAGTAGAAAGGCAAAATGAATGACATTTTATTTTGTGCATGGGTGGTAATAGAAGGCAGTTCAGCGTTATTTCTCTGAATTATGTTGTGGTGCGTGAATTGTATTTCTTGACTGAGTAACATTTCAGACTCTTCAAGACTTCTGTGGCGTTTTGCTACCTTACAGTTTCAGTTGAAGTAAATCGTTACATATTTTATTGCATTAATTATTCATTTAACCAACGCCCTACGCCTTGCCGCTTTAAGAATGCATGCTGTTAACGAAATCCTGTCGGAACATTTGCAGTTTGCACTGTACGAAAAACAACATTACAGCACAACATTACATAAACACAGCGAATAACTGTATAAGATTGTGCAGGGATTAAGGTATAACTTATTACATATATAGGCTAAACAGAATTCATAACCAGCACTTTGACGTTTGTAATGGTGATGTGTCATGCATCCGCCGATCTGATATGAATGGAACATTTCCGGGGAAAATTCCGAGTTTAAACAAATACCGATTTACATAGGCTATGTTTGCTCGAGTGATTTACAGTAGATCTGATAGACACTGTTTTATCAAGCCGGGTCGGTTAATAGCCTACCAATATTGGCAGGGAATGTCAGGTGTAGCTTCTTTTTAGTAGAAAAGAAAGCACTGTTACTAGCAGTGCAGATTTTTTTTTTTTTTTTTATCAGTTGAAACCTTTGGTATAGACCTTGAACCTCACAAAATAGCTAATAAAAACTGATGTATAGGACCTACTGAACAACCCTGCTAAGTTAAGGGATAATGTTGAGAAACTTTTTCATCTCAAAGTGAAGTGAAGTGACATACTGACATATTACGCTCCATAGGTAATGGTTTTTATACTGAACAAACTGTGTGTGCTATTGCCCTACACCCTCACAGGAGAGTTTTTAGCCTTTTGAATTACAGGCACAGGCAGTGTCCTCATAAACCACCTTCATATTATAATACCTCTGTCATACCCACGTCATTATACAAATTTGTAAACCGCACGCACGCAGGCACGCAGCAGTGAACATACACCCGGAGCAGTGGGCAGCCAGGGGTAAGCCAGATTGATTGATTTATTTAGTATTTATTTATTTTTGGTCATATATTTAGTAGACTATATATGATCGATGCTATGTTTTTGTGTTTTCATTTGTTAAATAACTTTTGTTGGTCTGATTTTTCATTCACTGGTTGTAAGGCTACAACCACAGCAAAGCTATACCCAGCAAACATTTGGACGTTTAATGATCGTTGAAAAGATGTCCCTCCGACACGTCCTGTCATGTTTGATAAATATATCAAATATAGTAGATCTGATAGAAACTGTTTTATCAAGCCGGGTCGGTGAATAGCCTACCAATATTGGCAGGGAATGTCAGGTGTAGCTTCTTTTTAGTAGAAAAGAAAGCACTGTTACTAGCAGTGCAGATTTTTTTTTTTATCAGTTGAAACCTTAGGTATAGACCTTGAACCTCACAAAATAGCTAATAAAAACTGATGTCTAGGACCTACTGAACAACCCTGCTAAGTTAAGGGATAATGTTGAGAAACTTTTTCATCTCAAAGTGAAGTGAAGTGACATACTGTAACATGTCTGTTCCTGTTCAGTTCTGTTTTGACCTTATTTGGTAGTTCCTGTTCTGATTTAGTTAATTAGTAATCATCATTTAGTCCTGTCACCTGTTCTGTGTTAATTATCTCGTTTGCTCTTGTGTTCCCTGGTCTTTATAAGTCTTGAGTTCCCTTGTCTAGATTGTCGTGTTTTAAAGTTAGGTTGAGTGGATTATGTCTAGTTATTCTGTGCCTTTTGTATTAGTGTTTTGATTTGTATTATTAAAACTCCGGTTATGAGTGAACCCCGCGCCTTCTTGCCTGCCTGGATGCTACTAACCGTGACAGAAGACACGACCGTACCGAAGAGGAGGAGGTTAGTTTTGGTTCCCCGGAAGGGAGCTCCGGAGATCCTCAGCTCGCTTCCTCCGTACGCCGCGAGCTTTTGGATTCCGCCCGCGGCGAAGATGTCTCCGCCGCAAGGGGCGATGAACGTTGCGCCGTCCGCGACGAAGAGGATCCCGCCGTACACGGCGATGAATGTTCCGCCCGCGGCGAGGAGGATTCTGCCGCAAGGGGCGATGAACGTTGCGCCGTCCGCGACGAGAAGGATTCCGCCGCCTATGACGGATCACCCCGAGCCGCCGAGGGAGGAAGTTCAGGTGCCAGTGGGGATTTTAATTGAGTTTGAGGGCATGTCATTCCCTCCAGTGCCTGCTCCTCGCCAGTGCCATCCAGTGCCTGCTCCTCGCCAGTGCCATCCAGTGCCTGCTCCTCGCCAGTGCCATCCAGTGCCTGCTCCTCGCCAGTGCCATCCAGTACCTGCTCCTCGCAAGCGCCCTCCAGTGCCAGCTCCTCGCCAGTGCCTTCCAGTGCCTGCTCCTCGCCTGCGCCCACCAATTCCGGCACCTCGCAAGTGCCCACCTGAGTTCCCGCCCACCTGAGTTCCCGCTGGTTCCGTCCAGCCCACCTGAGTTCCCGCTGGTTCCGTCCAGCCCACCTGAGTTCCCGCTGGTTCCGTCCAGCCCACCTGGGTTCCCGCTGGTTCCGTCCAGCCCACCTGGGTTCCCGCTGGTCCCGTCCAGCCCACCTGGGTTCCCACTGGTCCCGTCCAGCCCACCTGGGTTCCCGCTGGTCCCGTCCAGCCCACCTGGGTTCCCGCTGGTCCCGTCCAGCCCACCTGAGTTCCCGCTGGTCCCGTCCAGCCCACCTGAGTTCCCGCTGGTCCCGTCCAGCCCACCTGAGTTCCCGCTGGTCTCGTCCAGCCCACCTTCGTCTCCGCTGGTTCCGTCCTGCTCCGCGCCGCAAGAGCGCCCTCAAGTGCCCGCGCCGCAAGAGCGCCCTCAAGTGCCCGCACCGCAAGAGCGCCCTCAAGTGTCCGCGCCGCAAGAGCGCCCTCAAGTGTCTCTGCTGGTCCCGTCCAGCTCCGCGCCTCCCGTGCGCCCCCAGGTGTCCGCTCCTCCAGAGCGCCCCCAAGTGCCCGCTCCTCCAGAGCGCCCCCAAGAGCCCTCTCCTCCAATGTGGCCCCCAGAGGGGAACTTTCCCAAAGAAATTTTGGGGGGGGGCCATATCGTCTCAGCCTGTGTGGCCAGGCCAAGGGCTAAGGCCACGGAGCTCCCCGATCCGCCAAGGCCGCCCAAGGACCCCGATCCGACATGGCCTCCCGTGTCTCCTGATCCGCCGTGGCCGTCCAATCTCCCTGTTCTGCCATGGTGTCTCAAGGATCCTGATCCGCCATGGCTTCCCGAATCTCCAGTTCCGCCTTGGCTTCCCGAGTCTCCTGATCCGCCATGGCCTCCCGAGTCTCCAGTCCCACCATGGTCTCCCGTGTCTCCTGATCCGTCCTGGAGGCTTCCCCGTCGTATCCTGGTCCTGCTCCTGCCTCCAGGACGCCCACCCCCCCCCCCTCCCTCCCTCCCTCCCTCCCCCCCCCCCCGATGTTACTGTTACGGTGCGGGACGCACCTTCCGGGAGGGGGCGATACTGTAACATGTCTGTTCCTGTTCAGTTCTGTTTTGACCTTATTTGGTAGTTCCTGTTCTGATTTAGTTAATTAGTAATCATCATTTAGTCCTGTCACCTGTTCTGTGTTAATTATCTCGTTTGCTCTTGTGTTCCCTGGTCTTTATAAGTCTTGAGTTCCCTTGTCTAGATTGTCGTGTCTTAAAGTTAGGTTGAGTGGATTATGTCTAGTTATTCTGTGCCTTTTGTATTAGTGTTTTGATTTGTATTATTAAAACTCCGGTTATGAGTGAACCCCGCGCCGCCTTGCCTGCCTGGATGCTACTAACCGTGACACATACTGACATATTACGCTCCATAGGTAATGGTTTTTATACTGAACAAACTGTGTGTGCTATTGCCCTACACCCTCACAGGAGACTTTGTGAGACTTTTTAGCCTTTTGAATTACAGGCACAGGCAGTGTCCTCATAAACCACCTTCATATTATAATACCTCTGTCATACCCACGTCATTATACAAATTTGTAAACCGCACGCACACAGCAGTGAACATACACCCGGAGCAGTGGGCAGCCAGGGGTATTGAGGGTGGAGAGAGCGCTGGACATTCACTCCCCCCACCTACAATCCCTGCCGGCCCGAGACTCGAACCCGCAAGCTTTGGATTACGAGTCCGACTCTCTAACCATTAGGCCACGACTTCCCCTAGTGTGTAGTGTGTGGAGAATGTCACCAAACATGGATTGATTGATTTATTTAGTATTTATTTTATTTTGGTCATATATTTAGTAGCCATATATTTTGGTCATATATTTAGTCCGACTCTCTAACCATTAGGCCACGACTTCCCCTAGTGTGTAGTGTGTGGAGAAAGGTGTCACCAAACATTGATTGATTGATTTATTTAGTATTTATTTTATTTTGGTCATATATTTAGTAGCCTATATATGATCGATGCTATGTTTTTGTGTTTTCATTTGTTAAATAACTTTTGTTGGTCTGATTTTTCATTCACTGGATGTAAGGCTACAACCACAGCAAAGCTATACCCAGCAAACATTTGGATGTTTAATGATCGTTGAAAAGATGTCCCTCCGACACGTCCTGTCATATTTGATAAATATATCCAAAATGAAAATTGAACCGACGTCTTTGACGTCTTCTGGCCGTGATTTCCACATCTTTTCTGCACGTCTCTGGACGTCTAAATATCTCATCTTCTGGATGTTTATAAGATGTGCTGTTGCATAATTTAAGTGTGTACATAAGCTTGCATATAAAATAATCATACACCCATTGTGTAAGGCAATAAATCATGTCAGGTTTACACATCTGAACTTGACAAAGGTTGTAAAAAGATCCAAAATCAGTCCAGTCCGACCTGAACATCTATAAAACGGTTTAATCACATGTACATCACAAACAATATCACATTATTCGTGGACATAAGCAAGAAAAAGAGTATTCTAATTTAGCACAACATTTTATTGTGAATAGCCTACTACATTTTTTGGAAAATGTCTTCCATTTGTTAAACGGCTATTATTCAAAACAAGTAAATAAAAATAGAATGTGGTTCATTCTAAATCTGTGGCAATGCCATTTTCTCTTAACAGTTTTACATTAATGTTAAGCAGCCATTATTTAAACAAGAAAACAAAAGTACAGGATCATAGTTAACACGCATGTAACTATTTTTTTTTTAGACTATTTCAGTTTTTATTTTCCAAAACGTTTACTCTCATTTTCTTGGTCCACGACCACCAGCTCTTCCAGGAGTGTGGTTCATGTGTTCCACCATTGATGCATGGAAGTCAGAGCTATGGAAGTAGCCTACTCATTTTTTTCCTAACTGTCTTGCATTACTGTTAAACAGCCATAAATCAAACAAGTAAACAACAAAATACTGGATTATGGTAAAAACGTATGTAAAAATTTTTAGAGTCTGTGAAAGTTGTTTATGGCTCAATTTTTATATTCACCACCCCCAGCTCTTCCTGGAGCGTGCTTCAGGTGTTCAGCCAGTGCTAACATAATAAAAATAAGTATCGAATGAATTCAATCCAAAAATATGAATAATTTGTAAGAAATAATTTTCACAGTATTTTTAAGTGCCCACGATAACAATATTGTGAATGTTCATTCTCGTTATACATTACATTAGTGAATACTGTTAATTAGTTTTTATTTTTATATCTGTGTTTAAACAGAAGAAAAATGGTTAAATGCAAGTTGTAAAAGGCTTTTATTTTGTTATTTCTCATCGGACTGTTTTTTCATATTAATTGGTCTATTTATTTATTTGTATCAGACCGTTTTAAACTTATTATTTTTATTTATTAATTTATTTATTCATTCATTCATTGGCTGAATGAATGCCAGAGATCGGTTTTCCTTTGATCTGAGTTTTTACAGGTTATTACCGCAACGCCTAGTATATGCGCGCACCACAAAATAACGAGGCGGCTAGAATGACCGTGTTTTTCAAAGTGGAGGCTGGCCTGACCGCAGTCACAAACTAAACGGGAGCTGGAGGCAGTCTTTGATTATTATATTGATAATTATATTTACTTAAGGTGTAGTTTTGAATGGCTCTGTATAAATAACGTGACTGATCGTTTTTCTGTTAGTCAGGAGTAGGCTATTTGATGGCAGTGTTGCATGCGTTTTGCTGATAAACTAACAGGTATGTAGCCTATTCACGTTTATAATACGCTGTTGCTGTACTTATACGCGGTTCATCGTTTTTTGTTACACAGAGTTATGATCATACAATTTTTAAAATAACATTTTCTGAGGTCGACAATACAGGTGTATTTTATATTAAATTAAAGTGTATTAAATAGGATGTGAGAAGCCTAAATTATATTGTTACCAAAAATAATTAGTTTTTAAATTACATAATGTAGGCTATAAATCGTGACGGGACAAATACTGGGTCCATGCCCTTTATGAGCACCATTACAGTCTATAACACGCCTTTGCATGAGGGTAACTTGGGACTAAAAGAATTGACTAAATATTTTAAAAATAGGCAGAATAAGTTATTAGCGTATTTTCAACTCAAAAGTAGAAAGGCAAAATGAATGACATTTTATTTTGTGCATGGGTGGTAATAGAAGGCAGTTCAGCGTTATTTCTCTGAATTATGTTGTGGTGCGTGAATTGTATTTCTTGACTGAGTAACATTTCAGACTCTTCAAGACTTCTGTGGCGTTTTGCTACCTTACAGTTTCAGTTGAAGTAAATTGTTACATATTTTATTGCATTAATTATTCATTTAACCAACGCCCTACGCCTTGCCGCTTTAAGAATGCATGCTGTTAACGAAATCCTGTCGGAACATTTGCAGTTTGCACTGTACGAAAAACAACATTACAGCACAACATTACATAAACACAGTGAATAACTGTATAAGATTGTGCAGGGATTAAGGTATAACTTATTACATATATAGGCTAAACAGAATTCATAACGAGCACTTTGACGTTTTTAATGGTGATGTGTCATGCATCCGCCGATCTGATATGAATGGAACATTTCCGGGGAAAATTCCGAGTTTAAACAAATACCGATTTACATAGGCTATGTTTGCTCGAGTGATTTACAGTAGATCTGATAGACACTGTTTTATCAAGCCGGGTCGGTTAATAGCCTACCAATATTGGCAGGGTGTCACGAGTCCGGGCTGCAGTTCTTCTTTTCTCCACTAGAGGTCACCATCTCCTGTCCTCCCGGACTCCATTCCCCTAAACCCCACACACCTGCCGCATATCATTCACCTGACACTCATTATTACACCCTCAGCTGTTCCCCATTTCCACAGACTATATATTCACCTCTCTCTCACCATTCTGCGTGGGTGAATTATGTCACGGAACACTTTGAGAGCGCCGTGAAAAGACGAAGTCAGGGGCCAAGTGCAGGTAAGGATCTCTTTAATAACGAAACAAAAAGGCCAACAAGACAAAACAAAACAGGTTCAGAAACGGGATACATAAAACGGCAACACAGTGCATGTATCCCCAGAGTTCAACAAACACTACAACAAGTAATAATAATTACAACTACAATTAATTCACCCTTGCCCATCGTCGTCTCCACTTCCTTTGATACTCAGAGGACATGTTTAACAAATCTAAAATTACAAAATATTTTTAAAGCAGTTACGGAAAACATCCATGTTCAAATTCATTTACAGACTTCAGCACATTATTCTTGAGTTCTTCCTACATTTACTTAACATTTCAGTCCCTTTCAGGTAATTTTACGGTGGCCGAGAGAGCTCAACGCGCTGCAACTTCAGAAAACACATGCAAATAGAAAAAAACACCAGCAAATCAAGAAAACATCTTCATCATTTTGACAGCACATATGCTGCAAATTCCCAGAACATGCAAATTAAGAAACGCTGCAAATCCTCACAACACATGTGAATTCAGAAACGCTGCAAATCCTCACAACACATGCAAATTCAGAAACGCTGCAAATCCTCACAACACATGCAAATGTACTTTCTTTCATTAGCCTACTAAAAGGGCCTGAATAAATTTTAAAATATTATTCTTACTGACATTTTTATTTTGACCTGGTTTTAACAATTAATGAAGCATTGCGAATTTATTTTCATTAACCTTGAAGTTATATTTAGTTGAGGATAAGTTAGCCATCTTAATAACGTTAATCGTGTAATTTGTCATTATTAATCTAATAATATCCAAAAGACAAAGAAATCATGCAATCAGGGTGTTAAAATAAGCAACAACAACAAAAAAACACTCACCTTTCAGTTCACCAACAACTCAACCAATAGCCACTGCACAATAAGCAAATCCCAGCTGATCCGTCACTTTTTTTTGGGTCCCCTTGAAACATTTCCATTGTGGTCCATGCAGCGCGTCTTTGTGAGGATTTGCAGCGTTTCTCAATTTGCATGTGTTGTGAAGATTTGCAGTGTTTCTAAATTTGCATGTGCTGTGAGCATTTGCAGCGTTTCTCAATTTGCATGTGCTGTGAGCATTTGCAGCGTTTCTCAATTTGCACGTGCTGTGAGCATTTGCAGCGTTTCTCAATTTGCACGTGCTGTGAGCATTTGCAGCGTTTCTCAATTTGCACGTGTTGTGAGCATTTGCAGCGTTTCTCAATTTGCACGTGTTGTGAGCATTTGCAGCGCATGTGTTGTCAAAATGATGTTTTCTTGATTTGCTGGTGTTTTGTCTATTTGCATGTGTTTTCTGAAGTTGCAGCGCGTTGAGCTCTCTCGGCCACCGTATAATTTACTTTCTGAAATAAACTCTGAAAAGGTTACACCTGACAGTAATAATTTTTACTGGATCATTAAACATACTGGTGGGCCATTATCTGCTGCCTGTCATAGCTACTACAGTAATTACTAGGGATGCACGATACTGAGCTCCTGTACTCGTTAAAATGCCCCGATACCAAACGCCGATACCACACAGCATGTGATAAGTGCCATATTCAGACAAAAATACAGACAACAGAACAACAGACAGCAGAATGGAGTTATTAGAGATCAAGGATGTCTACGAAGTATATGCATGCAATGAAATTAATGTTAAACATTCAGTATTGACGCCTGTATAGCTGATGTGCACGAGCTGATGGGCTAAGCAAAGCACGCTGAGTGGATTGAGCGCACGGCGGCGCAGATGTGCGAGCTTGTCGAGTGAATATCCCTTTCTCACAGACATCACTGGATAGTTTGTAGTTCGGTCGGATATGCCAAAAACAAGTAAAACAATATACGAGTTACTTAACGGTAGGGAGGGAGAGAGAGAGAGAGAGCGTGCGCGCACTTCTGTTGTGTGATCTTTATTGATGTTTGCTCACTTGGCACACGCATCATTTGGCTTAAAACTAAATCGTAAATATAAGACAATTTATAGGGGTATTCACTATAAACCATAATTTATTTTCAACCTTAAGCATACACGACAGCCTATGCGCTATGTTCTGTACTTGTCCCTCTCTTTCGGCACCAGTACAAATACGGGCGCAGGTTGCGCGTGTTTTGCTTGCTTCGTGAGTGATTATGCATTATATGTCTATAAGTGGCTTTGGAATATAAATTGCAGCACGTTTCAGATGAAAAAAAGCAACATTTATTTCTGAAAAATCACAGTTAGGAGATTTTATAACGAGTGGTTCCCTGCATTATTACAGCAAAACGCGTAATTACAGTACTGAGCCTCTGCAATGGAGCAGCTCTAATGCTATTAAATTAAAGATTTACCACAGAGCAAAAAAAAATTAAGTCAAGTCTGCTTTGTCAATTCTTCCACATGTACATATACAGAGAATTGAAATTGCGTTACTCTCAGACCCTTGGTGCATACAGTTAACATTAAACACTGACAGTAGACGTTCAAATACAGATAAGTACAGTTTAAACATATGTACATACAACTATACAGATATACAAATGAGGACATTGTAAAAAAAAAAAAAAATGAAGGAGATAGTGGCATATGGCAAACCAGTTAAATAAAACAAAACTGTGCAGTTATGTGTATATGTATAGAGTGTGTGTATATGTATGTGCAAGAGGAGCTTATCAGTCTGAGGACATTTGTAGAAAAATAAAAAAAGAGATAAATAAAGTGGCACAAGGCAGAATAGATAGTGCAAACCAGTTAAATTAAACAAACTGTGCAGATATAAGTGTAGTGCAAGGAGAGCTTATAAGTCTGTTAAAGTGACAGGAGAACACTTTTTTTTTTTTTTTTAATTTTTTTATTTATTTATTTTTTTAAATTTTTTTTTTTATCAGACCATCCGAAGAGGTAGTTTGCAGACAATGCTGGATGAGGTAGTGATCAGTCCAATGCTGCACAAGTGACAGGTGCTGGTCACAGTTTTTAGGGAGGGGGGTTGTCGTAGTGTCAGTATTCAGTGTTGCGTGGGGGTCTTCACAGACATCTTCAACATCTCGCTAAATCAGGCCGTTGTCCCCACATGCTTCAAAGCTACCCCCATCATTCCAGTCCCGAAGAAGTCATCTCCATCCTGCTTCAATAGCAATAATCCAATAGCACTCACTCCTATTCTCATGAAGTGCTTTGAACGGCTAGTCATGCACCACGTCAAGTCTGGTCCAACCGCTCGACTGATGATGCCATCGCCACTGCCAATAGCACTCACAGTGAAAGTAACAAAAACCTGTAAAATACATTTTAATGGGCAGAATTAAGTGTGAAAATAATCGAAGATATTATACAGTCAAATCAAAATAAACTGACACATTATAACCAAAAATTCTTCATACAGTGGGCTACCAGTAAAATTGATAAAAATTTGGGACAAAAATTGATTCAGACCGAGTCGGGGGAAAAAAAACTGAAGTTCAGGCTCGTATGAAGCTGGTTTACAGCATGCCCAGGAGACTACAGGCTGTCATTAAGGGTGGACCGACAGAGTATTGATAGTTGTGTAAATATTGTCATACTAACAGCTGTCTGAATAAATTTTGATTTTAATCCATTATGTACCTTTCTATCAAAGTTATCTGACATTATCAAGCAGAATTTGTTCTGACACATTTTTACTCTGAGTTCTTGTCATATTTTATTACCATTTTCTAAACCATAGTGAATAAACCGTGATAATGTGAGATTTTAAAGGTGTTTGAATAAATTTTAGTTTGACTATTTATTTGATAAATTGAGTTAACCAATTAACATTATACATACTCTTGGTTTCTGTACCCAATATTTAAAAAATGTACAAATGCAATGAAAATATCAGTATCGGTACTCTGTATCGGCAAGTACGTTTCAAGCGCAAGAAAAAATGATTTGCAGCATTTTACTGTTACTTGTAAGTGTAATTCATGTATTGTGAAACTGCAGCTTCATGCTAGCGCAAAATAAATATGATCTGCATTCTTCTGACTTCCATTTTTCCACGCTTACACTTTTGGCACGGTTTTTTTCGCCAAAATACAGTTCAAAAGCACTGCAAGCCTGTGAACAGTGATTTGCAAGCGAAAACATCAGTTTAAAGAACTGCAAAACGGATTGACTGCGTAAAACCAATCTGTGTGTGTAAAAAAACTGACTGTCAAATGTCTAAATGACTTGTGTATGTAGGGCAAAAAGTTCCCGAAATAATCCGATATGTACAGCTCCGTCTTTCTTTTCTCTGCGCTCACAGTTTTGGCAGATTCTCTCACTAACTGAGATTTGCAAGCGCGAGGGCGGGGCCACCTTGTAGCCAATCAAATGAGGCTCTCGCTGACTCTCCATTTACTCTAATCTGATTGGTTCAAAGAAACACGTCATTTGCCAAGACATTTATCTTCATTTAGTTCGGGAACGTTCTCCATACTTTTAATTTATACACAGTCTAAATAAATAAATACCAACTTAATTAAAACATGTTGGTTTAGAAGTCGTGTTCCTTTAGGCTAGACTCCCATGTGTTCATACTGAATTCTGGTGTTAACATTATTTGGTTTGGTTTTGCTTTACATTGAAATTTCATAATCTGCTTACACCACTGATGTTAAACTTTATAATTAAAATGTTGTGCGACAATACTATGGTATCAGAGTGCTACACTTTGTAAAACCTTTTTTTGCTATGCCAATAAAGCTACTTAAATCTGAATTTGTCAAACCATATCTCTGTTTATGGTTTTTAACACTCAATTGTATATATTGAAATTTCAGTATTGATTCGGATTACTTTCATGTGACTGATTAAGATATTATATGAAGCAAGAATGAGTAACAAAATGCTTTCTTTGTGTCCAGATTTGACTAATGCAAAAACTTTGATAAATATGCATTTAATCATGTCTAAATATATATTCAAGTAACTAATTATGTGGGAATCCAAAGTTCCCAGCCACACAGCCATGTTTATGTGTTTATATATAGAGAGCTAAAGGGGCAGTCGTGCTCCACTGCTCAGGGTGTATGGTCACTACTGAGTGTACACTTGAATGGGTTAAATGCAGAACACTAATTCCGAGTATGGGTCACCATACTTGGCCACACACCACTTCCCTTTCCCTAAACAGTCATCTAGTGGTTACACGATGGTATTACAGATAATAAATATTTTAGCAATATTTTGTAAAGTCGCCTTAAATTACAACATGTAAAAGAAAAAAAAAATATTACTGTTGCTTGTTAACTTTTGTTAAAAAAAATGAAACCATGCCTGATCAGTAGACTCTCTTTACTTTACTTTACTTAGACAAGTGAAATTATGCATGTATTAGGCTAGTGCAGATACTAGGCCTTCTTTAATTATCAAAATTACAATATAATATTACAATAAACTAAATATAGCCTGTTTAGGAGGACAAGGATACTACACAGCTCGAAATTCAGTACGAACACACAGCCTAATGGTACACAACTTTTAAAAGATCATGTTTTAATTAAGTTGGTATTTTATTTATTTATTTTGACTGTGTAAATTAAAAGTATGTAGAACGTTCCCGAACTAAATGAAGATAAATGTCTTGGCGAATGATGTGTTTTTCAACCAATCAGATTAGAATAAATGGAGAGTCAGCGAGAGCCTCATTTGATTGGCTACAAGGTGGCCCCGCCCTCGTCCTCACGCTTGCAAATCTCAGTTAGCGCAGAGAAAAGAAAGACGGAGCGGTACATATCGGATTATTTCGGGAACTTTTTGCCCTACATACACAAGTCATTTAGACATTTGACAGTCAGTTTTTTTTGTTTTGTTTTACACATACAGATTGGTTTTACGCAGTCAATCCGTTTTGCAGTTCTTTAAACTGATGTTTTCGCTTGCAAATCACTGTTCACAGGCTTGCAGTGCTTTTGACCGTATTTTGGCGAAACAACCGTGCCAAAAGTGTAAGCGTGGAAAAATGGAAGTCATAAGAATGCAGATCATATTTATTTTGCGCTAGGATGAAGCTGCAGTTTCACAATACATGAATTACACTTACAAGTAACAGTAAAATGCTACAAATATTTTTTTTTTTTTTTTTTTTTTCTTGCGCTTGAAACGCGATTTACACCTTTACAAAGTGTCTCTTGCGCATGCAAATTTAATTTACGCTTATAGTCTTATATACACTTTCACAAATCTTACCCTGCACATGCCTCATCTGGGCGCTTCAGCACTATCTAATAGGGCTGTAGTACTCGAGTCCAGGCTCGAGACGTTTTTCTGTCGTCTCCGACTTGCCTTGGACTCATTGGTATTTGGACTCGGACTTGGTCATTGGACTCGCAAAATGTTTTAGTTGGTCTCGACCGAGCTATATGTGCTTTTTTTTTTTTTTTTTTTTTTTTTTTTCTCAAAACAAAACCATTAATCTGGCTCGCTTGTTCGGAAAACGGATAATTGGTTTAATTTACAATCCATCTAGAACGGGCATTGCCATTGGTCGCCTGGTAAATGCACTGCTACATCATAAGCCTGGCTCTGAGTGTGCGCCTGCACAGAGGCATAATTAATTTTTATTTTGGCCACAGACACAATGTCGGCGAGTTGCATAATACAGTTTAGTTTTACAAAGTTCGTTGAAGTTTTCCCTCTCTTCCACCTGACTTTCCTTTGCTTTTATATAGCTTATAAATGTGAGCAATTTACTTTCACTTTCAATAGCGCAATTCCGCGTCAATTGCTTATCGATAACTTACAACAACTAATTTTCTGCAGTAAACGTGGGACTTTTATTAACAAAACGAATACACCATATGCTAGAAGCCTAATATAAAATAACAAACTTACAAATGTTTAAAAGTAAAAAAAAAAACCCAGAAAACGCTGTGGAACCAAATGAATAAGAAACAGAACGAATAAGAGCAAAATGAATAAAGCCTGGAGGATCAAACACCTTGATATAAAATAAGTTACACAAAATTTAAATAAAGTAAAAATAACACTGGGGCTATGGCTGGGCGAATTATTATTTGTATATTTTTTTTTCCCCCAGATTTTCTGGATTAATTTGATCTAATTTAATGTTTTGCCATAAATGTATTTTTTATAAATCGAGGAACCGCGATTTTGAACAGAAATATTACCAAACGCTAGAATTAAACACTGGCAATAACAGTAAAGAGAGAAGAACGATCCAACGCACATGATTAACCCCTCTCTTGTGATGCTCTCTATGCCATTCACACAGAATGTGCTTTTGTGTTCACAAAGATGCGACGCGGGCAGTGGAATAGGAAAAAATGCAAGAAGATTGGAGCTAAACATCTTTAGAACTAGAGCGCCGCGTTTTTAGAAAGCCGTTTCATGCACGAAACACCGCAACAGTCAAACGCGTCCATGTTTACACAGAAAAAACAATAGAAAAGCAGAGTAATCAAATAAAAAAAACCTGTGAAGAACTACTACTGTATGTCTGATATTTCATGTTTGCATCAGGGTGACCGGCTGAAAACTACTGTTCATTGTTTTTACAGAGCATTTATAGTCAATAATAGCACTCTAGGTGTGATACCTTCAGTAAGTTTGAATTTGAATTACTTGAGAATTTTTAAAGCATTTTTCTCGTATTATTTCTGAACATATAATATGCATAAGAGTTTGTAGTTGTAGTTCATGCATCTTTTCTGCAAAGATATTTAAAGTGAGTGAGTGAAAGTGAAGTGACATTCAGCCAAGTATGGTGACCCATACTCGGAATTCGTGAACAGCAGTGAACACACACACACCGTGAACACACACCCGGAGCAGTGGGCAGCCATTTATGCTGCGGCGCCCGGGGAGCAGTTGGGGGTTCGGTGCCTTGCTCAAGGGCACCTCAGTCGTGGTATTGAGGGTGGAGAGAGCGCTGGACATTCACTCCCCCCACCTACAATCCCTGCCGGTCGGGGACTCGAACCCGCAACCTTTGGATTACAAGTCCAGCTCTCTAACCATTAGGCCACGACTTCCCAAATGTTAAACGAATTTAGTGATTCGTTTAACATTTACATCATGATGACAACTTCATGTGTGGTGCACTTAGAATATAATTTTCTTTTAACTAGAGGTTTAATAAAAAAAACCCTAGTTAACCTCATGTTGTAGTTATTTTTGCAAGTTGACTAGTTAAAATTGTACAAAATCGCGAATTGGTCAAATATTCTATAAATCAATTTATTTATTTATTTTATTTTTTTGCCACATTGTCCAGCCTAGAAACAAATAAAAAAAAAAACTTCAAATTTTTAATTTCTTTAATTTTTCAATCTTTAATTGTCTGCTCTCTAACTGAACTAAAGGATTTTTATTAAAAATGTCCTCAGCTTAACACCTGTAATAGTGTCTATATCTCCCCATCCCCGGGGGACATATATTGCACCTATATTATATGGCCTAAGGTAAACAGCAAACAAATGCATGCATGGCCATACAAAGAAACACAGAGCTGAAGGTGTTTATATGCTACACAGCCTTGCTTGGGAGGGTTATATTGTACTATGGTTTCTTTAGGACAGAGGTCCTGGAAGGCTGGTGTCCTGCAGAATTCAGCTCCAACCCTTATCAAACACACCTGAAACAGCTAATCTAAGCATACTATAAATTTTCAGGCAGTTGTGTTGAGACTTGCCGGCTTCTGCAGGGCACTGGAGGGGTCAGCAATAGTGGCATTTTCATAGGGATCCCATTTTCGTCATTACAGTCTACATTACGTCGAACTTGACCGACTGAAAGGGAACGTCTCTGTTACGTATGTAACCCTTGTTCCCCAAAGGAGGGAATGGAAACGTAACGTCCTGTCGCCACAGTTGCTGTCCCACCGCTGTACGGCCGGATCACACAGTCTCGGCTTTTCAGCGAAAAACTGATGTGCATTTTATACCCACGCTGCGGGGTGGGGTGCGTGTGGCGAAACACGCACATCAACTGTCATTGGCTTGTTTTGTTAACACTCGAAGGTGATTGGGCTCTCGGGCAAGATCGACGTTATGTCTCTGTTCCCTACGTAACCAAGATGTTTTGATTTCTTGTTTTCAGTCTGTTTTATACTTTTATAAATGTGTGTGTATATATAAATGTATGTATTGTAATGTACGGAAAATGGGTCGAATAATGACTAAAATGCAGTGGTTTCACTATTACTAACCACAGGGCACTTTATGAATATAATTTGTCATTAAACAAGATGTAAATACAAATGGTCGTGTTTTTTTTAAATGAAGATTTCTGAGCTTTTTTTTTTTTTTTTTTTTTTTTTTTTTTTTTTTGTATGGGTGCTTGACTAGACGTGTAAAGGACATCAGTGGACGTCTATTCATAACCTCTTAAAAACTACTTGGGGCACTTAAATTAATTTTTGCAGTATTAACCAAGGTATAGGCCCTAAGCACAATTGCTTTTTGCATATTTCACAAGGATTTCATAGAGGGTCAACTTGGCAGACAATGATTCAGATGCATTGCCATGTACACTCACCTGAAGGATTATTAGGAACACCATACTAATACTGTGTTTGACCCCCTTTCGCCTTCAGAACTGCCTTAATTCTACGTGGCATTGATTCAACAAGGTGCTGAAAGCATTCTTTAGAAATGTTGGCCCATATTGATAGGATAGCATCTTGCAGTTGATGGAGATTTGTGGGATGCACATCCAGGGCACGAAGCTCCCGTCCCACCACATCCCAAAGATGCTCTATTGGGTTGAGATCTGGTGACTGTGGGGGCCATTTTAGTACAGTGAACTCATTGTCATGTTCAAGAAACCAATTTGAAATGATTCGAGCTTTGTGACATGGTGCATTATCCTGCTGGAAGTAGCCATCAGAGGATGGGTACATGGTGGTCATAAAGGGATGGACATGGTCAGAAACAATGCTCAGGTAGACCGTGGCATTTAAACGATGCCCAATTGGCACTAAGGGGCCTAAAGTGTGCCAAGAAAACATCCCCCACACCATTACACCACCACCAGCAGCCTGCACAGTGGTAACAAGGCATGATGGATCCATGTTCTCATTCTGTTTACGCCAAATTCTGACTCTACCATCTGAATGTCTCAACAGAAATCGAGACTCATCAGACCAGGCAACATTTTTCCAGTCTTCAACCGTCCAATTTTGGTGAGCTCGTGCAAATTGTAGCCTCTTTTTCCTATTTGTAGTGGAGATGAGTGGTACCCGGTGGGGTCTTCTGCTGTTGTAGCCCATCCGCCTCAAGGTTGTGCGTGTTGTGGCTTCACAAATGCTTTGCTGCATACCTCGGTTGTAACGAGTGTTTATTTCAGTCTAAGTTGCTCTTCTATCAGCTTGAATCAGTCGGCCCATTCTCCTCTGACCTCTAGCATCAACAAGGCATTTTCGCCCACAGGACTGCCGCATACTGGATGTTTTTCCCTTTTCACACCATTCTTTGTAAACCCTAGAAATGGTTGTGCGTGAAAATCCCAGTAACTGAGCAGATTGTGAAATACTCAGACCGGCCCGTCTGGCACCAACAACCATGCCACGCTCAAAATTGCTTAAATCACCTTTCTTTCCCATTCTGACATTCAGTTTGGAGTTCAGGAGATTGTCTTGACCAGGACCACACCCCTAAATGCATTGAAGCAACTGCCATGTGATTGGTTGATTAGATAATTGCATTAATGAGAAATTGAACAGGTGTTCCTAATAATCCTTTAGGTGAGTGTATATAAGTCCTGCTGTGTCACCGAGTATGACAAGAAGACAGATGTAGAATATCAGAGACTGAATCAGACAAATTTAAGATGCGATCAGAACATTGAAACCTGAGGAGCTGGAATCCCACAGAGAGGCCCAAGGAAACATCAGACAAATTTAAGATGCGATCAGAACATTGAAACCTGAGGAGCTGGAATCCCACAGAGAGGCCCAAGGAAACAGGACAACGTCGTAAATCAGATTCCTAGCTCCAACTAGCCTGAAGCAAGCAAACTAACCAGCAAGTCTTTCACAAAACAGCTTACAACCTTGAGAAAAAAGAACACTTATTGATAATTCCAATTGAGGAAGGAGACTGTCAAATTTGTTGCAAATAATCAAGACGGGTTCCACGATTGAATTAAGAGCTTCCTTAGAATGACTTCTCCCCCACATAGAAGACAGACCAAACCAAAATTCCTTTGTCTAAAGAACATGCCTTCATTCTCCATAGAACTATACAAAGACTTTCCTTTTCATATGCACACAAAATCATCCTAAAAGGACAGTTCTATGCAGAACCCTATATTATGTTTGTAACCCACATATTAGACTATCATGTTTCAATCAAATATTATGCATGTCTTTTTAATCATTATTGAATAGCTGAAGGATTCCTATGTGTGTTTGGTATCTATGAGTTTGAAAAATCATGCTTTAAATGTTTCTTCCAATCAATTCTTTGTCAAATGTATCACAGTCTTGTTATAGAAGCCGTTCCTGTCCTCGTCTTAAAAGATCAAAGGTTATCCAAACCAATCATCGGCTACAATGTGATTGAACAAGTGATGAGACTGAGTGAAGCAAGTGAAGATAATGAAGTGAGTAAAGGACGTTTGCACAAGATGTATGCCTTCCCTGGCATGAAGAGAAATAAGATACAGACCTTCATTATTCTTGTGACTACTGAGAATCCGGGTGAATATTTGATGAAAGCAATGAAAGATCCTGTGAACATACCAAAATGCACAGTTATGCAGATACCGTGTCAACTTAAAATGCCATATATAAAGCAAGACACTTTTTCCTTGTTTGAACCACATGTAAACCCACAGTGTACAGATGGTCTAGAACCTCTGGAAACCCTAGTAACTCTTCAGAAAGGAAGTCGTCCAGTGGTCAAGATCAGCATACAGAACATTAGACCATGATATCAGCCTTGCAGAGAAAACTGAGTTTGGGACAATGCAATCAATAAAATCTTTACTACCAACTGCAGTATCACTAGGGATGCACCGATACTGAGCTCCTGTACTCGTACTCGTTAAAATACGCCGATACCACACAGCATGTGATAAGTTCCATATTCAGACAAAGAAATACAGACAACCGAACAACAGACCGCAGAATGGAGTTATTAGAGATTAAGGATGTCTACGAAGTATATGCATGCAATGAAATTAATGTTAAACATTCAATATTGACGCCTGTATAGCTGATGTGCACGAGCTGATGGGCTAAGCAAAGCACGCTGAGTGGATTGAGCGCACGACGGCGCAGATGTGCGAGCTCGTCGAGTGAATATCCCTTTCTCACAGACATCACTGGATAGTTTGTAGTTCGGTCGGATATGCCAAAAACAAGTAAAACAATATACGAGTTACTTAACGGTAGGGAGGGAGGGAGAGAGAGCGTGCGCGCACTTCTGTTGTGTGATCTTTATTGATGTTTGCTCACTTGGCACACGCATCATTTGGCTTAAAACTAAATCGTAAATATAAGACAATTTATAGGGGTATTCACTATAAACCATTTATTTTCAACCTTAAGCATACACGACAGCCTATGCGCTATGTTCTGTACTTGTCCCTCTCATTCGGCACCAGTACAAATACGGGCGCAGGTTGTGTGTGTTTTGCTTGCTTCGTGAGTGATTATGCATTGGAGTGGCTTTGGAATATAAATTACAGCACGTTTCAGATGAAAAAAAGCATCTTTTATTTCTGAAAATATCACAGTTAGGAGATTTATAACGAGTGGTTCCCTGCATTATTACAGCAAAACGAGTAATTACAGTACTGAGCCTCTGCAATGGAGCAGCTCTAATGCTATTAAATTAAAGATGATGTACCACAGAGCAAAAAAAATTAACAGTGAAAGTAACAAAAACCTGTAAAATACATTTTAATGGGCATAATTAAGTGTGAAAATAACCGAAGATATTATACATTCAAATCAAAATAAAGTAAACTGTGACATATTATAACCAAAAACTCTTCATACAGTGGACTAACAGTAATATTGATACAAATTTGGGACAAAAATTTATTCAGACCGAGTCTGGGAAAAAAAAACAAACTGAAGTTCAGATTCGTATGAAGCTGGTTTACAGCATGCCCAGGAGACTACAGGCTGTCATTAAGGCTAAGGGTGGCCCGACAGAGTATTGATAGTTGTGTAAATATTGTCATACTAACAGCTAATGTCTGAATAATTTTTGATTGTAATCCATTATGTACCTTTCTGTCAGATAACTTTGATAGAAAGGTACATTATCAAGCAGAATTTGTTCTGACACAGTTTTACTCGGAGTTCTTGTCATATTTTATTACCATTTTCTAAACAATGGCGAATAAACCGTGATAATGTGAGAAATTTTGAATGTGTTTGAATAAATTTTGGTTTGACTATTTATTTGATAAATTAAGTTAACCAATTAACATTATACATACTCTTTTGGTTTCTGTACCCAATATTTAAAAAATGTACAAATGCAATGAAAATATCAGTATCTGTACTCTGTATCAGCAAGTACCAAAAATAAAAGTATCGGCATCGGGCGAGTACTGGAAAAAGTGGTATCGGTGCATCCCTAAGTATCACATTGTGCAACAACAGCCATTATCAGTGGGGTTAAAAAACCACCATTGCTAAAGAAAGTAACAGTGAAGAATTGTGGGACCCACCTGCTGATGTTAGCCACTTACCTTTGCACCAGGAAAATAAAGTACAACAGCTACTTCGAAAAGATTGCCATTCATTTTGAAGGTCAGATGACGATATTGGGTGCATCAAAGATCTTCAGCTAAGTATCTCTCTCACTGACCTGTTGTCTGCATGTACACTTCAGTCCCCAAGCCACTGTATCAGGAAATGATCGACTACCTCCTCGACTTGATTGCCCAGGGCTGGATAGAGAAAACCCATTCTCCCTACTCTGTGTTCGTAAGAAAGATGGCAGCCTTAGGTTGAGCACTGACTACAGAGACCTCAATAGGAAGACACTAACTGATCACCAGCCTATCCAGTACAAGACATTCTATACAGTTTAGGAGGTAATGCCTGGTTTTCTGTAGTAGATCAGGGCAAAGCTTACCATCGAGGTTTTATGTCTCGAGAGAGCAGACCATTGACAGCATTCAGTACACCATGGGTCTTATGAGTGGGTTCGTATTCCCTTTGGCCTCATGAATGCACCTGAAGCATTTCATGGAAGAGTACTTGGAAGGACTTGGAGATGAAATTTATGTGCCCTACTTGGATGACATCCTGGTTTTCAGCAAGACATTTGATGGACATCTTGAAGCGATGAGAAAAGTGTTGCAACGTTTACAAGCCCATGGAGTAAAGCTGAAACCACAAAAGTGTGAGATGTTCGCTACTTAGGCCGAATTGTTTCCGCAGAGGGCAGTAGAATGGACCCTGCAGACACTGTTGCTGTAACAACACTTAAAGAGAAAAGACGAAGCACTGTGGGAGAGCTACGGAAAATTTTAGGTCTACTGAGTTACTACCGCCAGTACATCAAAGACTTCACAAATTGCTAAACCCCTTTATGACCTTCTGAAGAGCAACGAGAAAAATGAGAGCACAAAGAAAAGAAACTGCAGAGTAGTAACCAACAGAAAAAGTCACGTGGTACCATCCAGTAAGCTGATTGAATGGACAGAGTACCATCAAGAAACATTGTCAAAGCTGATTGATTGCCTCGTTCAACCTCCAATATTGGGATTTCCAGACTCTTCAAAAGCATTTGTACTTCACACTGATGCATCCAACCAAGGTCTAGGAGCAGTCTTGTATCAGAACCAGAACGGAAAGCTAAGAGTGATAGCCTATGGTTCAAGAACATTGACCAATGCAGAGAGAAACTACCACCTGCACAGTGGAAAGCTGGAGTTTCTAGCCCTCAATATAACTATAACAGAAAAGTTTCGAGACTACCTATATTATTCACCTACCTTCACCATGTACAGAGATAACCATTCCCTCACTTATGTTTGTTCTCTGCAAAGTTAAATGCCACTGGATGCAGATGGGTTGCTGAACTTGCAGACTTCCATTTCAGCAATTGCTATCGCCCAGGTACAGAGAATGTGAATGCTGATTCACTATCCAGAATGCCTGTTGAAATAGAAACCGAGATGAGAGAATTTACAGAAGAGCTTTCATCAGAATGTGTGGGAGCCACAATACAAGCTGTGGAGGTTCAGCAGTACCCAGATCCACCCCTCACTTTAGTCTGTCAGTGTGTGACAGCATGCATAGAGATTGGTAATGAACCCCACAAATCATTATCAAAAGAGGAGATCCAGCAAGCACAAAGAGATGACACGAATGTCAAAGAAGTCATAGACTACCTACAGTTGGAAAGTAGATCTTCTTCAAAGCAGTGGTGATCGGCCAATCCTATAGTTAGAGGTCTTATACGTGAGTGGGACAAGCTGGTGTTGGACGAGTGTGGCATACTGCACCGTAAAACATCACAACAAATGCAGCTAGTGTTGCCTGCCCAGTTTAAAAGTATTGTCTTGAGGGAACTGCATGATGAGATGGGTCACCAAGGTCTTGATCGCACAACCAGCCTCATGAGAGATGGCTTTTTCTGGCCCTACATGAAAAGGATATTGAACACTATGTGCTGAGAACCTGTTAATGCATAAAGCAGAAAAAAACATGCAGAGAGATTAGGGCACCCCTCAAGAGCATCAAGACGACACATCCATTTGAGTTGGTATCCATTGACTTCCTTCACTTAGACAAGTGCAAGGGGGGTTACGAGTACATCCTGGTGATCATCGACCATTTACTCGATTCGTGCAAGCATATGCTACGACTTCGTAATCTGGAAAAAATGTAGCAGATCGTTTGTTCAATGACTTTGGCCTAAGGTTTGGGTTTCCCTCGTGAATTCACCATGACCAAGGCAGGGAATTCGAAAATCAACTCTTCGATCAGCTCCAAAAATACAGTGACATCACTGCCTCTAGAACGACCCCGTACCACCCACAAGGAAATGGACAAGTAGAAAGATTCAATCGGACCATTCTGCAGATGCTCAAAACTCTCACAGAAAAACAGAAATTGAATTGGAAAGAGGAATTGAATAAGCTAGTGTTTGCCTACAATTGTACTAAAAGCGAAGTGACTGGATTTTCACCTTTCTACCTCATGTTTGGTCAAGACTTCCAGTTAATGCGTTGTTTGGCCTCAATCCAGATAAAGGTTCCATCGACCACAGTGAATATGTGGAGAGGTGGACAAAGGGTATGCAAGAGGCTATTGAGATTGCCAGTGAGCATGCAAAGAAGTGTACTGAGAAAAACAAAAGAAATTATGACCAAAAAGTAAGATGTCCTAGTTTATGTCCTGGCAGCAGAGTTCTGGTGAAAAATCTGGCTCATAAAGGAAAGAAAACTTCAAAATTTCTGCGAGGATGAAGTCCACATTGTCATTCGCCAGGCTGCCGAAGATACTCCAATCTATGAAGTGAAACCAGAGCAGGGCAAAGGCAGATCAAGAGTGTTGTAATCATCTTCTCCCCTGTGATCACTTACCTCAGGTTACCACACAGACTCAAAATGCAACACTGAAGTGAAAACACCAAAAGGAAAACACAGCTTTACCTGCTGAGAGAAGGGAGGAACATGAGCCAGAGAATGACAGTGAAAGTGATGACGAGTACTATGTGCAAGTTGAACCCTACCAGTTCAGAACACAGCCGAATAGTCATAATCGGATGGAAAAGGAAACCACATCACACCTGTTGCATACTAGTGAGAAATCATCAGCTCAGTCAGAACAAATGCTTGAGTTGACAGTGTTGCCACATCTAGCTGAACGGGAATAAGATTTAATAGAACATGTTGACACCTGCTGGAAAAGAACACTTACCTGCTGAGGGACACTGCTTATCTGAACAACACTTACCTGCTGGAGAACACTGCTTACCTACAACACTTACCTGCTGAAGAACGACGATTACCTGATCAACATTTACCAAAACATCACTTACCTGCACAGAGGAATCCTGCAGAGGAACCATTTAGAATCCGACAACGACGACCACTAAAGAGGTTCACATATGAAAATTTTGGAACTCCTACATGCTACATTGTACAAAATGCAAGAAATGACTTTAATCCACACCCTATACACACATAGACACCAAATATGAATCCTTGGGTACCAATGTAGATTCATTATTCTCAGCCCTCACTTATCTATTATCCAGCAATTAAAGAACCCAATGAACCTTCACTTGACCAGGTCTCAGGTGGCACTGCAGAACTGTACTGACAAACTGCCATCATATGGACACTAACTGCCTAACTGATTGCACTTATCTGTTGCCAACAAAGGGACTGTGACACTCATAGAATGAACTGTAGTTGGGCCGAAAAAAAAAAAACACGGACTGTTTAAAGGCCTAGACAAATTAAATTAACTGAATGTTCTGAAACTTTCCTTGGAGCACCTTGGAGAACGGCTAGAATTATTTGTTGCACTTGAACTTGACCGTTTCCTATGTGGACTTGATTTTTAATGAACATTCCTTAGTGCCTTGATTCTGGGACTGTTGTTTGGGGCACTAGCTCATTGAACTTGAATTCAGAAAAGCTGATAATCAGCCAACAAGGACTGTCTTGTAAAACAGGAACATGATGAGTGATTATTGAATGTATGTACTGAATGTAAAAAAACAAAACAAAGAAAATTGAGAATAAGTATTGAAAAACATGTGACCTGGTACCTTGACAAGTGTGAAGTGAAACAATATGGACTGGTTTAAGACTTTGAGTGTATTGATGTCGGGACAACATTTTATTTTGTCGGGGAGAGTGTGACCACCCTGCTGCGTAGAGTTTGTCATAAAAATCTTAACTTATTTGTATGTATTTTATGTATTGATGTATGTATGTTTCTATTTACATGTGTATGTAAGTTTAATATTAATTACTTTAATGTGTTATAATTAGTTTGCACTGGACAGTCCAGCTGCATTTTCTGAATTCCTGGTGGCAGTTGAGAGTAGAGTTACTGTGACAACTTCAGCGCATCCTCAGACAACAAAAGAGGACCGCTTGGGCAACCACTAACTCTTGTCTCTGTCTCTCTCATTCACTGTCAACAGTACTACAGTAATAATTATACATGCAACCCCAGACAACTATAGACATGTACAAACGTATCAGAATGCATTTTTAGCAAATGTTCTGTTACATATTTATGTCGTCCTACCGCGACTATTTTTGGCCAGGGACACGATGTTGCCGTTGGACCAATGTTTGCTGGGTATTTAACTGCTTTCTTAATTGCTTTCTACTTCCTTTCAGATAATCTCCAGAAATGAACTACAGCTTTCTCTTTAAGTTTTTCATAACTGGGCTCTGTCTTACTGCTCTGGGTATTTATAGTATACAAAGTGGATTTCTGGATGTTACAGATATCACAAGACTGTTGCCATCAGGGTATGAACCTACTACTCCATCTTGGTCTTATTCATTTTGTCTTTCCGTCCTGTGGTTTTGCAATTTGTTTTATAGGTGACTTTTTTTTTTTTTTTTTGTTCTTTTTCTTTTTTGCAGCACCAGGCGCCTCCAATTTTCTAAGCAAAGGTCAGTGGCTGCTTATTTATTCAGAATATTCTCTGTAACTTGATATTACTTCTGTATCATTTCATGACCTCTTATCCAGGGACGGATTATGACGCACCGGTGCCCTGGGCACGGACTGATTAAAGGCCCCCCTCAGTTGAAATTGCGCAAATGTTTTGTTATTTATTTCTTATCTTATTTTTTCTTATGAATTTCTGCTATTTATACTACTTGTCGCAAAATAGTGGTGATTATCTGCATTCAGAATTGTATTACATTATAAAACAGTATGCAATAATAGTATTGTGTAAATTTGTAATTTTAGTTCAAATTATTAAATGGATGCCACCTTATTGATACAATAAAGCCTTCCCGACACCTACCCTTACCCGATACTTTATTTTTGGTTATTTTCTTTTTTATTGACGACATGCTTTTACGATGTGAAAAAAAAGTTCGGCAAAAGATGGGCTCGAACCCGGGTCGATCGCGTCAAAAAGCATACACTTTACCATCTGCGCCACTAGAACTCATGATTCAATGATCCTTCACGATCCTTGGTGGGAGGAATTAGTGTAAATAGTCTCTGCCAAAAGTGTAAATAGACACTCCATTTACTTTATCAAAGAACATTATCATTGGCAGAATTAAAACACTCTCAAAAACTCCCATTAATTACTGAAGTTGCTTACATTGTGAAATTAATATCTTGCTTACATTGTACGCACTTTCAAGTACGATGACTCATCTGGACGCCATTGTACTCATAAACTCAACAGAATCATGTGTGATTGGTTATAATGCACAGTGCTGTAGAAACACGCAGCTGTCTCTGGCTCCGTGCCAGCCAGCGAAGATGAGTGAACAATTTAGCAGCTGATGATGTGCTGCACTGAATGATCTAATCTCACCGGTGTGGTCATTTATTAAATATAAAAAATATTATTCGGCTATTTTTTTTGTCTTTTGGAAGCTGCATTCAAAATCTGAGGGGGAAATCACGGTCCGGGAGTAGCTGGGCCCCCCTCTGGTCCAGTGCCCTGGGCACGTGCCGGGTAGGCCCGTGCGTTAATCCGTCCCTGCTCTTATCTGTGATATTTACCTTATTATTTGTGTTTTCGCAGACTGTATGACCGCAACATTGGGCCATTTCCCAGTAAAAATCGTTCATCTTGTTCCTGTAAAGGATGCATTCTAAATGCTCAACATGTGCCAGCGGATGAACTTGAAGGCCTTCAGAAACGTCGGTCTGAGGAGTACCGTCAATACCAGCTCAGGTCAAAGAACATTACATTTCATTCTCGTTACTCTTAAATTTGGTTTGCCTAAAAGTTCTAATTATGAATTTCTTAGGATGGGGACAAAAATGGAGTCACTTATACTAGCCCAACCCAACTCACCTCTCCAATATCCCATCCAGGGTTTCGTAGTGGCACCTCTTGCAAAAAGTGTGATACCAGGTAAAATTCTTTCCTACATTTGGATCAACCCGATCTCATGGAAGTGCGTAAAAATAGTATGCCAAATAAAAATGAAAACTTGTGGTATTGATCTGCAAAACTTTGCCGTATATATGCTACGTGAAAACTGCGTATCGTGTGCACGCCGACAAATTTAGTATCATATGCATGCGAAAACTGCATATTATGTGCACGTCAATCATATGTGCGCCAAAGTCCATTTTTGCATATTAATACCACGAGTTTTTGTTTTATTTTGCATACTACTTTTACGCATTTTCATGAGACCGGGCTCGAACAGGTTTCTGATCTTGGATGCGTTTAAGACTTTGCTTAGATATCTCTTTCTGCCTGGGATGTTGCGTCTTATACAACCCGATGTTGAGACATTTTTTTTTATTTTAATTTTTTTTAAATTTGAAAAATCACATGAGGCAATATTTTATTCACAATAGAACATAGACAACATTAATTAAATTTTACACTTTTATCCACTAAATGAGCTCATTTAAAATTTGATGCCCGCTACAGGTCTCAAAAAAGTTGGCACAGGGGCAATAAAGGGCTGAAAAAGCAAGAAATTTTGAAAATATTCAGTTGGGAGAACATCTAGCAACCAAGTTAATTGACATCAGGTCTGTAACATGATTAGCTATAAAAGGGATGTCTTATAGAGGCAGAGTCTCTCAGAAGTAAAGAGGGGCAGAGGCTCTCCAATCTGTGAAAGGGTGCATAAAAAAAATTCCTCAACGTCAAATTGCAAAGGCTTTGCAAATCTCATCATCTACAGTGCATAACACCATCAAAAGATTCAGAGAAACTGGAGAAATTTTGGATGGAGAAATCTCTGTATGTAAGTAAAATGGCCGTATGTAAACATGGTCCAGAAGCGCTGTTGTGTCCTGTGGGCCAAGGCTAATTTAAAATGGACTGTTTCAAAGTGGAAAAGTCTTCTATGGTCAGACGAGTCCAAATTTGACATTCTTGTTGGAAATCACAGACGCCGTGTCCTCTGGGCTAAAGAGGAGGGAGATCTTCCAACGTGTTATCAGCGTTCAGTTCAAAATCCAGCATCTCTGATGATATGGGGGTGCATAAGTGCATACGGTATGGGCAGCTTGCATGTTTTGGAAGACACTATGAATGCTGAAAGGTGTATATAAAGGTTTTAGAACAACATATGCTCCCCTCCAGATGACATATATTTCAGCAGGAAAATGCCAAACCACATACTGCAGCTATTACAACAGCATGGCTTCGTAGTAGAGGAGTCTGGGTGCTGAATTGGCCTGCTTATAGACCAGATCTTTCACCCAGGGGCGGTTTCTCCATTAGGGCAATCGGGCAACGCACCACCAAAGCGCGAAAGGGAGGAATTTTTTTATTTCACATTCAGTCAGTGTTACGCTAGCTTTCACTCTTCTATACTGTTTGTTCTGCCTCTGGAAATATTGTCCAATCAGCGTTGAGTCACGTTCTGTGTAGTACCGCCCCTTTTTGGGCGATTTCTCTCAGACTGAGAATCGCCCCGAGTGTTCCCATAGACTTCCATACAAAGATTTTTTTTTTTCAAAGTGCAGGCATTGCAATGCAGGCCCTATGGGTTCCGGGAGGGCTAGCACTAACATGCTTTCGTAATCATGCGTAACCTTAACTTGTGCAGCGATTGGTCGGAACAAACATCCCGCTAATAAGAAGAAATATGAAGTCAGGACTAGTCTGTATGGGCTGAATAAAGCAAACCAGTATCTTATCAGTGAAGTTTTGATGGATGACGATTGTAATGGAGGTAAAGACGATTATAGTCAGTGACATACATGAATCGTAACTTACATTATTACACGCGCACAAGTCCGTTATTATTAGTGTGCAAATAAACAAACCGTGTATATTTATATAACTTTAAGGCGACTGGAATAGTGGTTTGTTGGCATCTCCGTGTGGTCCTGCTTTGTACTGCAGCTTGACATGTAGTTATTTATATATGTATAGAAAATGGTCTAAACAAATGTAACATTTTATTTATTTTTCTCACAGATTTTGCTGTTGCACTGTATACATCAATTTGGAATTATTATTCAAATTAAAAACAATGTTTTCATTTTTCTTGAAAAAAGCTTGCAGAAAATATAATTTTGTGAGAATCATCCTCAATCTTGAATTTGGTAAAACAATTTTCTTTATTTAAAATGTTTCATGTCTTAATACTTTTCCTTTTGTTATACTGGCATAAATCATATTGGGATGTATGCTAAAATTTTTTGATGTGGCACCCCACCTAGTAAATTTTCCACTAGCCGCCACTGCTTTCACCTATAGAGAACATTTGTCGCATTCCTTAAATGAAAATTACGTCAAAGACGACCACAAACTCTTCAGCAGCTGGAAATCTATATCAGGCAAGAATGGGACCAAATTCCAACACCGAAACTCATAGATGCCCAGACGTCTTCAAACTGTTTTGAAAAGAAGAGGAGATGCTACACCATGGTAAACATGCCCCCGTCCCAACTATTTTGAGGCCTGTAGCAGGCATCAAATTTGAAATGAGCTCATCTTGTGCATACAATTTTAAAATTTCGCAGTTTAAACATTTATGTTCTATTGTGAATAAAATATGTGATTTGAAATTCTTTTAGTTTTAATTTTATTCAAATTTAAAAAACGTCCCAACATTTCCTGAATTCGGGTTGTATGTCAGAAGTCATTACAGATGTTCATGTTTATTTTTTGCGAAAAAGAAATAGTAATTAACTGTGTCTTCAAACAATAAAGATTTGAGGTTTATTAACTAAAGGCCGGAATACATTACATGACTAGGCATTATACACTTACCGACTTTGTAAATAGTGACAAAGGAAAACTGGACATCATACACTACACGACCGAGGATCACACACTACTAGATTTTAAATTCCTTCCGATCACAAAAGACTCACACAGAAATGTGTGCATAGTTGCTAGGAGACGCATGACAAATGAAAACGATGTGTGTTCTAAAATCGGCTGAAAATATCAAACATGTTTGATATCCTCCGACTGGATGGAATCTGTCAACTCACATCTGCAGAGTGACTTTCAGCAACTAGCGTTAACTTCTCCAGATTGCTGTAGTGTATCGTGTTGTGTATTCCAGGCTTAAGTAAGAATGTATTTTCATGGAATTTTACATCTTGGTTAGAAAAAAAGGTTATTTATGAAAATGAGATGAATTGTGAAACTGCCCATTTTCACAGGTTTGGCTCTGCATGCACAAGAAAGAAGACTATATAAGGTTTGTTTTAAAATATGTGTGGCCCACATATACAGGTCCTTTTCAAAAAATTAGCATATTGTGATAAAGTTCATTATTTTCTGTAATGTACTGATAAACATTAGACTTTCATATATTTTAGATTCATTACAACACAACTGAAGTAGTTCAAGCCTTTTATTGTTTTAATATTGATGATTTTGGCATACAGCTCATGAAAACCCAAAATTCCTATCTCAAAAAATTAGCATATCATGAAAAGGTTCTCTAAACGAGCTATTAACCTAATCATCTGAATCAACTAATTAACTCTAAACACCTGCAAAAGATTCCTGAGGCTTTTAAAAACTCCCAGCCTGGTTCATTACTCAAAACCGCAATCATGGGTAAGACTGCCGACCTGACTGCTGTCCAGAAGGCCATCATTGACACCCTCAAGCAAGAGGGTAAGACACAGAAAGAAATTTCTGAACGAATAGGCTGTTCCCAGAGTGCTGTATCAAGGCACCTCAGTGGGAAGTCTGTGGGAAGGAAAAAGTGTGGCAGAAAACGCAGCACAACGAGAAGAGGTGACCGGACCCTGAGGAAGATTGTGGAGAAGGACCGATTCCAGACCTTGGGGGACCTGCGGAAGCAGTGGACTGAGTCTGGAGTAGAAACATCCAGAGCCACCGTGTACAGGCGTGTGCAGGAAATGGGCTACAGGTGCCGCATTCCCCAGGTCAAGCCACTTTTGAACCAGAAACAGCGGCAGAAGCGCCTGACCTGGGCTACAGAGAAGCAGCACTGGACTGTTGCTCAGTGGTCCAAAGTACTTTTTTCGGATGAAAGCAAATTTTGCATGTCATTCGGAAATCAAGGTGCCAGAGTCTGGAGGAAGACTGGGAATGCCAAAATGCCTGAAGTCCAGTGTCAAGTACGCACAGTCAGTGATGCTGGTGTTGGTCCACTGTGTTTTATCAAGGGCAGGGTCAATGCAGTTAGCTATCAGGAGATTTTGGAGCACTTCATGCTTCCATCTGCTGAAAAGCTTTATGGAGATGAAGATTTCATTTTTCAGCACGACCTGGCACCTGCTCACAGTGCCAAAACCACTGGTAAATGGTTTACTGACCATGGTATTACTGTGCTCAATTGGCCTGCCAACTCTCCTGACCTGAACCCCATAGAGAATCTGTGGGATATTGTGAAGAGAAAGTTGAGAGACACAAGACCCAACACTCTGGATGAGCTTAAGGCCGTTATCGAAGCATCCTGGGCCTCCATAACACCTCAGCAGTGCCACAGGCTGATTGCCTCCATGCTACGCCGCATTGAAGCAGTCATTTCTGCAAAAGGATTCCCGACCAAGTATTGAGTGCATAACTGAACATAATTATTTGAAGGTTGACTTTTTTTTTTGGTATTAAAAACACTTTTCTTTTATTGGTCGGATGAAATATGCTAATTTTTTGAGATAGGAATTTTGGGTTTTCATGAGCTGTATGCCAAAATCATCAATATTAAAACAATAAAAGGCTTGAACTACTTCAGTTGTGTTGTAATGAATCTAAAATATATGAAAGTCTAATGTTTATCAGTACATTACAGAAAATAATGAACTTTATCACAATATGCTAATTGTTTGAAAAGGACCTGTATGTGTGGGATTTTCTGGTTTGATGATGTCAGTAAGGTGGAGGGTCTTTTGCGCTTTACTTTGCAAGGGCTTACATGATCCAAATCAGGGATGGGCAACTTCGGTGCTGGAGGGCCACTGTCCTGCAGAGTTTAACTCCAACCCTAATCAAGCACACTTGAACCAGCTAATCAATAATAATACTAAATAATTTATTGTCATTGTTATAAAACGAGATTACATTAGTGCCTCAATCAACAGTGCAGTTAAAGTGCAGATACATAGAATGTAAACATAAGGTCCAACATGATCAGCAATAGCCCAGTATGTAAACAGGACAATACGACATTGACAAAGAATAAGTGTATGAGGTGGGGAAACAGTAATAACCAGTAATGATGTGTATTGTTGTGTGTGCTGCAGCAATGCAAAGTCCAGTTCATAGTTAATGCCATTGTTGAAGAGTGGTACATAATACATCCAAATTTAAGTGGGTGGAAAGGGGAGAGGGGAACAGTGTTTGTTCAGCAGTCTAACTGCCTGGGGATAAAGGCTGTTGGCCATTCTGGTGGTCCTGGCCTGAAGGGACCTGTACCTCCTACCAGAGGGCAAAAGGTGAAGGTTTTTAAGCTTCCTCAGGAAAAAGAGACGCTGCTGGGCCTTCCCTACAGCCAAGGTGATGTTATTGCCCCAGGACAGATCCTCTGACACAGTGAGACCCAGGAATTTAAAACGGTTCACCCTTTCCACAGCCTCTCCATTAATGTAGAGAGGTGAATGTCCAGGATGATTTAATTTACGAAAGTCCACTATAATTTCTTTTGTCTTTTTAATGTTAAGAGCCAAGTTATTCTTTTTACACCACCCTGCCAGTAGCTCAGTCTCCTCCCTGTATGCCATCTCGTTGTTTGTTATGAGGCCAAGCACAGTTGTATCGTCTGCAAATTTAACGATGTGATTAGTGGGGAAGGAGGCAGAACAGTCATGTGTGTAGAGTAGTGGACGGAGCACACAACCCTGAGGGGCACCAGTGTTTATGTATATGGTGTTTGAAATGTGCTTGCCCGTTTTCACACATTGAGAGCGATTGGTTAAAAAGTCCAGTATCTAGTTAAATAATACGTTGTTCAATCCAAGGTTGCTCAATTTCAGCAGGAGTGTGTTTGGCCGGATTGTATTAAAAGCCGAACTAAAGTCAATGAAAAGCAGCCTAGCATAGGTGTTTTTGTGCTCCAGATGTTTCAGAAGTATGTGAAGCACAATAGCAATGGCATCCTCCGCTGATCTGTTCTCCTGGTATGCAAACTGGTACTGGCCGAGAGCAGGTGGTAAGGCCTTTTTTATGTTTCATGACCAGGCATTCCAGGCACTTGGCAAGGATAAGTGTGAGTGCCACAGGCCTGTAGTCATTCAGGCATGTGACAATGGCTTGTTTGGGGATAGGAATGATTGTGGCTGCTTTAAAACGTGCTGGGACCCATGACTTGGACAGCGACAGGTTGAAGATGGTTGTGAAGACCTCTGCCAGCTCGGCCGCACAGTCCTTTAGCACCCGGCCCAGCACTCCATCTGGACCAGATGCCTTCCTGGGGTTGATGTTGCTAAGGCAGAGTCTCGCTTCATGAAGGCTTAGGACAGGTTGTCGTTGGAGGGCAGGTGTGGCCTTGTCCAAGTGTCCTTGTCCTCCCTCTCAAAACGGGCATAAAACAGGTCTAATTCCTCTGCTAGAGTGGAAGCACTGCTCACAGAGGCAGATGTTGTTCCCTTGCAGTCCGATATTGCCCTAATACCCTCCCAGACCTGCCGGGAGTTTGTTGAGGTGTTAAAATGGGCTTCAATCTGCCTTTTGTAATCCAGTTTAGCAGACTTGATGCCCCTTCGGAGAGCGCTCCTGGCTATGCTGTAAGCCCCCCTGTCCCCAGACCTATAGGCTACATCTCTGGCTTTAATCAGCAGCTGAACCTCATGTGTTATCCGTGGTTTTTGGTTAAGAAAGACATGGATCAGCTTCCAGGATGTAACCCTATCTACACAGAAATTGATGTAGTCCATCACTGTGGTGGTGTACTCAAGGGCCTGGCGTGCTAGTAATTCCAGGTCTCTGAAAACATCCCAGTTTGTGTGGTGGAAGCAGTCCTGTAGCTCAGGGATAGCATTTTCAGGCCATATTCTAACTGGCTTCACGATAGGCCTGGCAGTCTTAATAATAGGTGTATACCGAGGATGGAGCATGAGTGAGATATGATCACGCAAACCCAGATGAGGATATACCTGGACTTTGTAAGCATTTGTCACATTGGTATACACCTGGTCCAGTGTTTTATCTCCTCTGGTAACACAGTTCACACTATGGTGGAATTTGTGAAATAAAGTCTTTGTCAGCATGATTAAAATCCCCCGCTGCTATAAAGATACTGTCAGGGTGTGCAGCCAGGCTGTTGTTAATGCTTTCGTGTAGCTGTGCTAGAGCCAGTTTAGTATTAGCATCTGGGGGGATATACACAGCACAGATAAACACAACAGAAAATTCTATTGGGAGATAAAACGGTCTACATTTAAGCAGCATGAACTCCACGTCAGGGCAAAAGAGTCTTCCAACTACAGTGACATTTGTGCACCAAGAGTTGTTGGTGTAAATACACAAGCCTCCACCGATCTTCTTACCCGAGTCAGCTCGGTGGGTGGTAAGGCCGGCTAGCTCTATAGCCGCGTCTGGGGTGGTGTAATCCAGCCAGGTTTCCGTGAAGATCATGCTGCAACAGTTGGCTATATTCCTTTGTGTTGTCAGTCGCAGCCAAATCTCGTCCATCTTATTGCGGATTGATCTGGCATTGGAGAGGAAGATGGTAGGAAGCAGGGGCTTAAACGGGATAGCCTTTAGCCTAGCTAACACGCCAGCCCGCTTGCCTCTCTTCTGCCGCCGCTCGCAACGTCTCCTCCTCCGTCTTGCTGCTGCGGGTGTCCACAGAGGTGATTTGACGATCTCCAGGGGAATAAAAGAAACCGGTGTTGAACAATATGTATCCCCGGTGTTGAGTTCGAGGAGTTCTGCACAGCTGTATTGAAGTGCCTCAGCCAAATGTATGTGCGAGAGACAGAGCTGGGTAGTAACTGATTACATGTAATCTGGATTACGTAATCAGATTCCAAAAATTAAGTACTTGTAATCAGAGTAAATTACATTTTAAAATACTCATAATCAGACTACAGTTGCTTTTTTATGGATAACATGATTACATATTATTCATAAATCATTGATTCCCCCTAATTTCTCTTTTTCATCTTTTTAAATTTTCCTTTCTAAATTAGTCTACCGAATATGTACTTATTATATATGTATAAATAGTCCAGTCTTGCGGACATTCACACAAAGATCAGTCATTAGTCAGGTGGCGACAGCATTTGACCACTGGATTTACAAAAATCATTTCAGGTTTAAGAAGGGCTTCAACATTGCATCAACTACTGATGAACACATTCATTTTTATTTGAATTATTACTCTTTAGGTTTTTTAACCATGTATTATTAATTATAACTAATTAAAATGTACATATTCACGTTATTTCTTAGATACATGTAATGCAGGCATTCCAAAACTTTTTGTCATCTAAACCTTATTCACCAAATATATTTGCTTTAAGTACCCCTGAGATTTTAAAATAAATATTTCAATAATTAAGTAGAACATTTGCATGTTCACGGTTTCTTTGATGTTGATTTAATGATCACATGGAATGCAGGTAAATAAAAATATTTAATCTTTTTTAGTAAGTGTTTTATTTAAAACAAAGACTATAGAAACACAAAGACTGTTCACTCCTATACTTATGAATGGGAGAAACTGCAACACGCAATATGGAGGAATAGTCCCACCTTCGAAATGAAAGGGCCGAATTTCCCATAGAAACCTGACTAGACCTGCCAATCCACATGCACAGTATAAGCAGGTTATGGTTCAGCATGCACATTGCCTGGTCTAGCCTGAAAAATAAGCTTTTTAAACGCTATTTGAGTATAAGAAACAACATTCATGGGGCAATTAATTTCAGATTTTTGTTGCTGATTTGACAATGTGAGTTCAGCGAGCAGTTTGAGATTTCAGGATTCCCCTGTTCATTAAGATTGTCTTGTATGAGCTGACTGGAGGCGTTGCAAATATGGCCACCAAGTGAAGAGACTTTCCTCGAAAGGGAGTTCAAATAAAAAAAAAAAAATAAATAAAAAAAGGGAGTTTGTTTTAAAATTATTCATTTTAATTTTATTTTTTTATGATTTAATTAATTGTCAGCTTTTCATTAAACTCACAACCCACCTGCAGTTCCTTTACGAACCCTAGTTTGGGAAACTGTAATATAATGTTTAATGCACTTGAAATTACAATGAATGGAACAAGTTTTCTTACTCTTTGCATTTTTTACATCATTATAGTACAAGATAATGCTATTTAAATCAATGTGATAAAGTAATCTGATTATATTACCTAAAATGTGTAATGTAACAGATTACGTTACTGACTACAATTTTTGTAATGTAATCTGGAATCAGTAACGGATTACAATTTGTAAGTAATCTACCCAGCTCTGGTGAGAGAATGCACAACACCACCACCATGAAAACACTATGCCAGTCGAGAGAGCTCAGAGCTGCTGCGTCTGTGTGGGCCACCGCCATTTTCCCAAGGCCTTCAAGATCAGTAGAAAGCTATAGGCAGGTGTGTTTGATTAGGGTTGGATCTAAACTCTGCAGGACAGTGGCCCTCCAGGACCGAAGTTGCCCATCCCTGATCCAAATGAATCTTTTCTGTTTTCTTCAAATGCAAACTCAAGACTGCTAGTTGCTTTCTTTGTGAAAGATCTCCAGTCATGATTATTAATGCGTGTCACACCGATTATCCATTCATCTACCAATAGGTGTCTTTGAGTGTGGATAAAGGAGTACTCTCAGTGGAGGATCTTCTGGACGGAGATCAGGTGGAGGGACAGGGTCAGAGTAATCTGACCATCTCATCCAGCAGCCGCACACATCTCAACGATCTGCTCTCCAGAGTGACCTACACCAGCACCATCTACCACGTCAAGACTAAAGATCTGGGTAATGTCAGCACCACCCTCTTTTTCCATTATGTTCAGAGAATGGGTGTTAGCTATTGTGCTCATTGTTTTTATGCAGTCTAGTTTACTTTTTACTTTTGGATTTAGATTCAATATACCTTCATTTTTAAATTGAAATACTGTAAATCACTTTTCCTTGTTTCCCTAGTTAATTTTTCTTTTGAGGACTATGAGGCCATATTTCCCATTGCGATCAAGAGACCATCAGTTCCTGTTCTGTATGACCCAGGGACAGGTAAGACCACAAAACTTGCACATGTCTGATGTTGTTTAGATTAAGTATGGTCAGTGACCCTTCTTTCTCTCTGTATTACTGTAGATGTTAACTCACAGGTGACCATAACAACAAAGACCTTTCTGAGATATGATGAGCTGAACATCCTCCTCAAGAGCATCCGACAGTTTTACCCCAAAATCAAGATCATCATTGCAGATGACAGCCTGGAGCCGCAAAACGTGACTGGCTACAACTTAGAGCACTACATTATGCCTCCTGCACAGGTAAATGTTTTTTTAAGGCCACACCGATCAACATAATGCTGTCGGGAGAATAAAATCTGGAATATCCCTTCATCTGTTTCCTCAGGGCTGGTTTGCAGGCAGGAATCTGGCTATTTCTCAGGTCACCACTAAATACGTCCTGTGGGTTGATGATGATTACATTTTCAATAACAATACACGGATTGAAAGCTTTGTGGAGATAATGGAAAAAGTTCCAGAACTGGATGTGGTAAGTAAAGAGAATTCATGCTGGAGAAAAATGGATCTCATTCATTAAACATGTAACATGCTCAAATTTGTGTGTGATGATAAGAAAATGTTTTAAGATAAGGTCATGTTCTTAAATGCTTACAAATTTTCATGATGTTTTTCTGTGTATTAAATATAAATAATCCATGAAATGATTAGTGAATTAGACCCATTGCTTTTCTCTGCTCACCTCTTTTGTTTTTTTGTTTTTTGTATTAGTGTTAATTTTTACTGGATGGTGAGGGAAAGATGATGTGGCCTTTTCTAGCTATTAACCTGTAAATAAAAGTGGATAATTTCAGCTATAGAGGCAGTTCCTTACCCTCTCTCTCTCTCTGGTTCAGGTTGGTGGTGCAGTGGAAAGAAATCAGTTCTTTTTCCGCCTTCAGTACGATGAAGGGGATGAAGAGGAGGGTGGTTGTCTCAGACGTTTCCAGAGGAGGAAGATGCAATTAGTTCCAGGCCTTAACAACTGCATCTTTGTAGATGGGGTCGTCAACTACTTCCTGGCACGGACAGATGCGGTGCGACGGGTCGGCTTTGATCCATTTCTGAAGAGGGTGGCTCACACTGGTAGGTGCATCTTGGGTGATCAGGATGATCGCCTAGTTTATGGTTTGCACACTGAATGCCGGTGAAATGCCCTATTTTCATATTTCATGACAATGCTATGTGAAAAAGGTAGTGAAAAATTAGCGGTGTTACCCGAAGGATATTTATCAAGAGAAAATATTTTTCCTTGGAAAAATTCTGACTTACGAAAACGTACTATCTTCTTGAGTGTCTTTTTATGAATAGTCTTCTTTTTCTGTCTCTCTACCCTAAACCCCTGCAGAGTTTTTTCTAGATGGTCTTGGAGATTTGCTGATTGCCTCTTGCAAAGGACTTTCAGTCGGCCATCAGAAGAAACGCAAGCAAAGCAATTACAGGCGCTTTAGGTTTCCAGGACGAAAAGATGGAAAAAACAAACTGGCCCATCATTACTTCAAGAATTATTTGAAATGCATCAGGTACTGAGAGACTTTTGAGCAGAAGGGTGACCATTCTCCCACAGAGACCAAACTGAAAACTGGAACTCATTAAAATGAATGTATATGAACAAATATTCACCTCAGACGTGTTTTGATAAAGAAAAGTATACAGAAATTGTTAAAAAGTTAGCAATTCAGGCAGTGGAATCAGCATCAACAAAAGCCATGAACCAACCTTAAATTGAACATGATAATTCTATCAAATTGCTTTTCATAGGGGTTATTAATTTTCTATAGTAAAATATTTATTTTTTGAAGGGTAACTTTTTTTTCAGAAGTTGTGAAATGTTACCAAACTTTGCACGAAGGTTTTTCCTGTGCCTAAATGAGATACATGTTTTGGAATTTCTGCTGCTTTGACTTTTATTTAAAAAAAAAAAACATTAAATGCTGAACAGGTTTGAGACTGATTTACAGTTGTTATGTTTACTTCAGACAAATGTGGGATTCCGTGCAGTGTTTTTTAGATTCAAGAATGTCTAGAATACGGTTTATCGTAAACTTTTTTTTTTTTTTTTTTTTCAGCCTAATTATAAATTTTGAAGAATCCATTAATGATCATCATTTTATATTGTAGGACCTCTTTTGTATTTATTTGGTTATATTCCAACAGTTTTGTTTATCTTTTAAGTCATTCTGATTTATTTTATATTATTATGGAATTATTGATGTTGAATTCTGTTGTGGTAAACAATGCTAATATGAGAGAATTTTAACACTAACTGGGATAAAATGATGATAAATATAAGTATAACCAGATACTGAGTGGGGTTTACCCAATGAGGAGTAAATCTAATTCAGGTCTGCTGCCTGCTTCATAATTTAATATGAAGTCAGCAATGAAGATTAATGAAGATCTTCTGCCTACTAGCAAAACTTTTTCCTTCAGTTACTGTATGTGAAAGTTTTTATATGACAGATTGAACAAGTATTTTTCAGAAAATATAAAGTGCAAATATAAAATATAAATATATCTGCAAGCAGCGATTACCGGGGTTCAAGCGCTTTAGGCATTTAAGCACATAAGGAAAAAGACCATATTTAGATAGATGTACCAAATATGTACCATTTTTAGATGGATTTACTATAGAAATACTCACATAGATTTACCATAGAAATATGATGTTTTTGTAATGTTTATGACTGTTATAGCGCCAGCTGTGGTCCGATCAACCTAAAACTTTGCATGCTCTTTAGAATCCCCTGTCGCATGTGCTCAGCGGGTGTTGTGAAGATTTGAGTTTTTTGTTTAGGCTTTATAGGCTTTTGGGTATATTTGGACAGGCCCCTTTCCTAAAGGACCCCGTTATTCAACTTTTTGATAATTATTGACCTAGAGAGTCCAGAGAATTGCACTGCGGTGGTTTTTTTTCCAGATTGAGCGAAAAACCTAGGACTAGTTCACATCTTCTCAACATCATCTTTTTCACATCTTCTCAATCATTTAAAAAATTGTTTGATTGCCAGCAATGGTTATAGAGGCAAAGTTGTTCGGAACGACGAGGTCTATCATACGATATGAATATCGCACGTATGTGCAGAAAACTGTGCCATGTACAACGCCCTCAAAAAATGCGATACCGCCCCTCCAGTGGCCGATTTCTTTCAAATTTCTCACAGACCTTTGTTAACCTTGTCTAATAGGTGCTCAAACTTCGTCGGCCAATGTCGGCACTTAGACACTTGTGGCACTTTGGACCAAGACTGTGCACAGCGATTTCCATGTTGATAGGACAAATGGTTGCCTATGGACATTTTTATGTTTTTTCCCTTATAGTGCCACCAAGTGGCCAATCTCCGCGATTTCTTTCTTGTGACCTCAGCTTGAGCTCTTACATAGGTGTTCCAAGTTTGGCGAAGATATCTCATTCCGTTCAGGAGTAATTGGCATTTTACTAAAAATGGCCCTGCCCCCTTCGACCGATTTGGAGTCCCTTTGCGATAGTGAGTCGAAAGTTCAACTTTTTTTGAGAATTAGTAATATTCACTCTCCAGAGTATCTTTCTGCACTGGTTTGGTTCCGATCAGACGAAAAACCTAGGACTAGTTAGCAAAAGTACGTTTTTCAAAAAATATGAACTACCAAAAAATTTTGCCAGGCTCATGATTGAATCTGATGTATGCTTTTTGTCCGGCATGAGCCAAGGATTCCAACAACATTAGACACTTGAGTGTGCGACTGACGGTTTAGGAGTTGTGAGGGATTTCGTACTTTCGACCGCTGTAGCACCCCCGTCAGGCCGATTGGGGCGAGCCTTGGTCACGTTGTAGGCGGTGTGAGTACTACCATCCCTCCAAGTTTCAAGTCTCTACGACTTACGGTTTGATCTGCATGATCAGTTTTACATGGCAATCGCTCATCCGTGACCATTCTAACAATTACTATAGGGTTTCAGCACAACGTTCTTGAACCCCTAATATATAATGTAACATCTCAGATGTCACAGATTTCTGTCATCAGTTTATGATAATATTATTATACTTCTTTCATCACACAACTCAATCTGCTGTCGAAGAAAAATCTGTAACTGTCAGTGCTCAACCATCCAGCTACACAGACTGTCAATACACTCTCAACAGGTTGTTAGATCATGCCAGGTAATTAAGAGCCAGCCCCAGACACCCGATCCTGTCAAAAAATATCTGTTTTGTCTGGTAATAGAACAACTATAGTCAGCAATGTAGTCCCCAATACTGTAATACCCAAAACCTGTTAACAGAAAGTCTTGGCTGGTACCCAAAATATCCAAAACGCTTTTAACAGTCTTCTATCATCCAAGAAGTTGACTGAGAAAAGCCAGTAAAGAGCAGAAGCAGGAGATGATGTGATGATGATGATAAAAAGGAGCCGAGTCTATTGAATAGTTCCCTGCACCAGTAGATTTCTGCCAGATCTCTGATTTTCTGCTCCATCCCAATCCTGGATTATTGAGCCACGAGAGAAGTTTCCACTTTGAATGCCTGGCGTTTTTTTCACCAGCATCTTTTAAAGTGAGAAAGAAAACAACCCAAATGTAAAAATAATAATAAAAAAAAAAAACAATGTTTGTCCACAATGTAAAGTATACACTTGTGTTTTCCCTACTGTTAGGGCATTTCCACCTCAGGGCACAAAAGAGTGGGGACTTACAGGATAAGAACAATTTTTTGTCACTTCCTATACAGGGCTCCAGACTGTTTTGTGACCGATTTTTCTGCCGGTGCGAGTAAATTTTGTGAGCACTAGCACTAGCACGACCACCACATTGCCCCAGCTCATAAGCGCTGCTATTTCTGTTGTATATGAGAAACCTCAAACAGCAAGTGAAACAAAAGCTAGTGAAACCGCGCTACTCGTTTGAGCTTTGCAGCGAGGACCATTTATCAGCTCGGATCAGCGCAGCACAAACAAACTTCTCCAAGCTCAGAACAGGTTTACTCAGGAAGCAGTGTTGACTTCGTGTTACTGTGAGGAAGCACTTGAAATCGCTGCAGAATGAATAAAGTTGCCGTGAGCTCTAGTGAGAAGCATTCAAATTCTGCACAGAAATCTGTTATAAACAGGTCAAAAAGCGCTGACATATAACCAGAAGTAACGCTAACTATAACCATGGTGTTGTGGCAGAAATAGTTGAATTTCATTACATCATGCATTTCAGGGTTTGTACAAACTTTTGAGAGACAAATTCAAGCACATTTAAGTATTTCACACAACTATTTACAGCACTTTAAAACGCTAAAAATCATACAATCAAAATGTTATTTTTAAAGGGATGACCAAAATATACTTTGTGGTAAACACACATTTGTAAAATTAAAAAGAAGGGGGCATCAAATTACCACTATAACCAGTAGATGGCAGCAGAGGAACACGTATAGGCTTATTAGTCATTAATTTCGACTTTTTACTTTATATTTTGAAATAAAATCACTATTATAAAATTTTAAATAATCAAGAAAACAAATTTTGTAAACGTTTGCTCTTTTTTTTGTGTGTGTATGAAGTAAGAAAAGTCACAAAGTGCCTTGAAAAACAAACTTCTCTGACTGAATTTACATCTACATTTATTCATTTAGCTGACGCTTTTATCCAAAGTGACTTACAATTGCTATATATGTCAGAGGTCGCACGCCTCTGGAGCAACTAGGGGTTAAGTGTCTTGCTCAGGGACACATTGGTGTCTCACAGTGGATTCGAACCTGGGTCTCTAACACCAAAGGCATGGGTCTTATCCACTGCGCCATCACCACCCATCCCATAAATCACACAAAGCAAGAGAGCTCCTTTTATAATCACTGAAGTTGTTGGTCAGTTTCATATAATACTACAGAAGAACAATGGTACATTTAATAAGAGTAGAATATGTTGATTATCTATATAAAACTTACATTTTGCACGCTACTGTTCTTAATAAAAGTATTTTAAAAGTATAAAAAATGTTGTGCTTCCTAACTCAAGCTCAGTGCTTTACTGTCAGATGTGCATTACCAAGAAGTAAATGTGTAATATTATTAGTAACTACACTTATTAATGCAAAACTATAATAATTTTATGATTTAATTATCTTTATTTTTAATACTGTCCACACACCACCCCAAGCGCTAACAAATCTGCTTCTGGTGCCACTGCTCTCAAAAGTTAGTCTGGAGCCCTGCTATATATGCATTGCAAATGTGGTACAATTAAAATGACTCTGCAAGTACTAAAACAAAAGTCAGCTGCTGAAAAGTTAAAAGGATAGTGCATAAGAACCGTACCAAAACAGTGACTCTAAAATGGTTATAAAAACCAAACCAAATCTAAATACTGAGAATGTGTTTGACAACTTACACAGCAAAAGATGCAGTGACCTGTGGCTAAATGGCCTTTGGTTTTATGTAGCTGTGATTTGACACCCAAACAAAAGGGGGAAAAAGATAATAGCATCGCTGAATATCAGTCAAATATTGCATATCTCAAAATTAAATTAAACAAATTAAAGTGTACTCATTCTTCATGAGTGATTATTAACTAATCAGTATGTCAGGGGTTCTCAACTCTGGCCCTCAAGGTCCACTGTCATACAGAGGGTGCGTCTCAATCAGCTTCATAGTTCGCTAGGTTGTGAATGAATATATTGTGCACACAAACTCAGGCACTATTAAGGACCGTGGCTCACTACACACTGGTGACTATTTCCGTCCTCATTGTATAACATCACTACTGACATTTATGCACAACAATAAAACTGATTTTTTTTATGCTATTTTCAGCACATTATGATAAATGCTTTGTTACATGTATGTGCAAGATTTCAGTCATAAGTAAATATTTGCTAGATTAGACATTACCTGTCTAGTGATGTATGTTTATGCTGAAATATATTGGTCTGTGTTTTAAAATCTATCACGTGTCATTTTGTAGTGAATTATCTCTTAAGTTTTGAGCTTCAGAACTTCCTATAAGGGAACATAGTGAGCATCGATGCGTCCTGGTTTTCACAGCTTTTTTAGGGAGCAAACTAAATTTTGAGATTGAGACAGCCCTTAACCACTGACTACTGAGCAAGGGACCTGAGTGATTCACACCCAGAGTTTAGGTCCACACCTGATCACGCTCACCTGTTTGTGACTTTATAGTTAGTAAAACTGAAGAACTTGATTAGTTTGTTCATGTGCACTGCACTAGGTTGGAGCAAAACTCTGTATGTAGGACCTTGAGAGACAATGTTGAGATCTCCTGCAATATATTCTGAACATGACAATTCAGAGAGGCAGGATGACTTCTAGATTGATGACTTACAACACTGGTGTCCAGTCCTGGGCATGGAGGACCAACATTCTGCAGAGTTTCTGGTGATACTTGAGCAACTGCTCAGATCTGCTTAATTGGGGTTGGAGCTAAACCAAACTAAAAAAAAAAAAAGAGAAAGAAGTATGATTAAATTATGATTCATAAATATGCACAACATCTGAAAATGCTCTAGGATGAGAAGAAAGCAATGTGTTTAATGAGAACTTTCAACCCACTGAAAAATAAGAAGCAATATTAAGTCCCGAATGCATTTTTATTTATTCTTGTTAATCTTATTATTATTATTATTATTATTATTCAAATAAGTTATAATTACCTTATGGTTTATTGATGATTTTCAGTCTCTGAAATAGAAACGTTCTATCATTTATGGATGGCATCATACATGCATCATATGTAACGATATTTAATAGGAGATCTAACACCATGTCTACACTGGACAGGGCAACAAAATACAATAGAACCTATAATTATATGATGTTGTCTACACTGGATGTGGTGCGGCACGACACAACAAATCCCTGACAGTAAACTGATGCCGTGTTCTCAGGGAGAAGAATGGTTGAGTAAATTGTTAGTTTTGTTATCTTTGCGCAAATAATAAAAAAAAAAGTATTCTCGTAGCGTCGCAAAACTGAAGTTGAGCCACTGATGTCACATGGACTGTTTTACCGATGTATTTACTACGTTTCTGGACCTGGGAACATTTCAGTTGTGTTCCTGTCTATGGAGGGACAGATAGCTCTCAGATTTCATCAAAAATATCTTAATTTGTGTTCAGAAGATGAACAAAGGTCTTACGGGTCTGGAACAACACGAGGGTGAGTAATTAATGACAGAATTTTCATTTCGGGGGGGACTAGCCCTTTAATTTGTGTTCTGAAGATGAACAGAGGTTGTACAGGTTTGGAACGACATGAGGGTGAGTAATTAATGACAGAATTTTCATTTTTGGGTGAACTAACACTAATAGATTCCAAAAGGTTTTTGCAGTGATTCCATATAACAGATTCCCCAACAGTTCTAAAAAGAACCATATTTTTCTGAGTATGAAGAATATTTCATGATCTAAAGAAATGTTTTACAGTAGAAAGAACCTTTTGTGCATTGAAAAGTTTCCATGGATGTTAAAAGTTCTTCATGACCAGTAAAGAACCTTCATTTTTGAAAGTGTACAGTACAAATTAATGAGAATTTATTAATCACTTATTTTTCAAATAAAATTAGGTATGAACAGAGGTATGTCAGCTGTATTTATAGCCGTACATTGATTAACTTGAGTGGGAACCTCCTGTGTTAATTAGGCTAAGTATCTGACGCGCTCCTCCCGAACCTTGTTAATAAAACATAATTTCACGAGTTCACACTTGCATATATTTAGCACGAGTAAGGTAATGCGTATTTGGCGTGTATAGGAATGCGTAGTTGGCGTGCTGTCCTGGGGAAGGGCTCCGGGCTCAGGAATGGCCCGAACCCAGAGTACCCCCCCCAAAAAGCAATTGAGGTCTGGAGGGAGCTAGTTTTGAGAATAACTTGTATGATAGGCCAAATTTGCGTGCTCCGTGGGAGCGGTTTGGTATAGGATGGGTAGGCTCGACTGGCCGCTGGTGGATTGCATGGTTGGTGCTCGGTCGGGAGGGCTCGAACCAATGCTTGACAGTGTGCTCACTGGGTTGGAACGAGTGAGCCCTACCGGCCGATGGATGAGGAGCAGCGTCATTGTGTCCCTGACCAGGGGGGCCCGCGTTGCCTTGAGTGCAGCAGCTCACGGAGTCGGCGTGCGGGCCCTGTTGGCCGTTAGCCCCTGCTAATCAGAGGACAGAGGGCAGGTAGCTGACCGAGAGAGCCCATGAAGCCTCCGACTGGAGATCAAGACTCACGGCATCGGATGTATGAGCTTCGCTTGCGGGCGTCGAGTATAGGAGCCCAGCCGAGAGGTCGGGAGGCTCTCGCGGCATCCGATGGGAGATCAATACTCGCTGCATCGGATGGTTAAGCCTCGCTCGTAGGCTGACTGAAAAGCTAAGATTGCATCTGACGGGAGGTCAATACTCGCTGCGTCGGATAGGTAAGCCTCGCCGGTAGTTGAAAGAAAACCATCTTCGGAACATTCTTGATGCGTTCGACAGGAGTTAAATACTCGCGGCATCGGATAGATAAGATTAGCTGGTAGTCGGCCGGAGAAGCAAGGTTGCTCGACCGGGAGGCTCTCGCCGGCATTCGACAGGAGATCAAGACTCGCGGCGTCGTACGAGTAAGCCTCGCCGACCGTAGGATGGAAGAGGTTAGGGTTGTCTGGCTGGGAGGTTCTTGCGGCATCCGACGGGAGATCAATACTCACTGCCTCAGATGGTTGAGCCTCGCCGGTAGACTGACTAAAGGGCCAAGGTTGCTTGACCGAGAGGCTGTTGTAGCGTTTGACGGGAGTTCAATACTCATGGCACGAGCGGGTAGGCATCACCGGTTGTTGAAAAACAAACATATTCGGAAGGTTCTTGCCACGTTCGATGGGAGTTAAATACTCGCGGCATCGGACGGAGAAGCTTAGCTGGTAGTCGGCTGGAAAAGGCAAGGTTTGCTCGGCCGGGAGGCTCTCGCCGGCATCTGACGGGAGATCAATACTCGCAACATCGGACAGATAAGCATCGCTGGTAGTCGGGCGGGAAAGGCGAAGGTTTGCTTGACCGGAGGCAGTCGCCGCGTTCGAAGACGGAGAGTTCAATACTCAGGATAATTTGAGTCGGCTAAAAAGGAAGACACTATGAGGATTACTTGCGCAAATGTAGACAAATCCAATAAGCTACTTCTGATAACACGTCAAAAATATTGGTGCTACTTGCGTTCGAAAGTTACGCATTTGACAAAATAGGATTTCCTGTGCTAGCGTAGCCCAAATAAATGCCATGAATCTGGATGGATAGGCATGGCTTTGGAAGCGGAAGTGATGTCGACTTTTGACAGCCAGGCGCTGAGACCAATGATTTTATCAAATGGATTGCCTGATCGATGTCCTACTATTGTGAGAGAATCGTCGAGAGGAAATCGAGCCGTTTATGCTTGAAACGGGGAGTTATGCAGAGCTGATTGATCGATTAGAATGCATTTCTTACCCCGGAAATTTTCCTAGCAGCCACTCCAATGGGCTAATGCTGAGAAGGTGTTCGTTGAAAAGGCTGATCATGAATCCTTGTTTAATTGCGCCGCCTATAGGGGAAAAGCTGAACAGATTATAATGGTGAAACCGCTGAACGTAATGAAAAACTCAGAAAAATGGTACACGTTCAATGATTTACGATTGTTGCAGCATTTCTATCATAAAGAAATGGCCAAATATTAAGGATTAAGTGGACATTTGAATTAATCTTTTAAAAAGTGAAGTGACATACTGCCAAGTATGGTGACCCATACTCGGAATTCGTGCTCTGCATTTAACCCATCCAACGTGCACACACACAGCAGTGAACACACACACAACGTGAACATACACCCGGAGCAGTGGGCAGCCATTTATGCTGCGGCGCCCGGGGAGCAGTTGGGGTTTCGGTGCCTTGCTCAAGGGCACCTCAGTCGTGGTATTGAGGGTGGAGAGAGCGCTGGACATTCACTCCCCCCACCTACAATCCCTGCCGGCCGGAGACTCGAACCTGCAACCTTTGGATTACGAGTCCGACTTTCTAACCATTAGGCCACGACTTCCAAAAGCTTTGCAAAGACAGGATGCTCCGTATAAAACCAACCATGATACCCATGATCACCTAATACCAGTTCATCTGTTTGTGGACTGTTTCAAAACAGACATTCTGTAACCTTTTCACTTTTATTATGCCTCTGTCCCAACTTTTGTTGAGTGTGCTGCAGCCATCAAAATGAAAAAAACTGTTTATATTTACAAAATACATTTAAGATGGTCAGTGAAAACATTGGAAATCATTTAATTGTAACTTGGCAATTAAATGAAGGTTAAAAACATTTAACAAACCACAGATTCTTGATTATTGCATTTTATAAAACATCCCAGCTTTTCTGGAACTAAGGTTGTATGCAATTTTAATCAATGCTTGATGTGAGTGACACTTAATAAGAACTTTGCTTTGAGGTTTGGTCGCAGATATTCATGTGGAAAAGAAACTGAAAATGGATGAGCCGTTTCGTATTTGAACCCTAGCCAAGGAATGCAATGAGCTGAGCCTGTTTTTTTGAGTATGTAAGAATACTCAGAAATGTTTTCCTATGTGGAAAGTGACATTTTCTTGTTTGTAATATTTCACTTTATTTCACATTGATAAGAGAGCTTTTTTTTTTTGCTTTTTTATATAATATTTTACAGCCTTATTTTTTTACTTGTGGAGTCAGGATCCTGAGGATTTTCACATGATGATCTAATAGTATTGTGTGTGAAATGCGTTTAGTTAGATTATTAGTTATGTCTGAAGATGTGTTGATTTCTTTTCCTTCTCTGTGTGTGGGGATGTGTATGCATGTATTTCTCTCTGTCGTTCACTCTCAGGTGGCTCCGCTTTAATGGAACATGCCTCGAGACCCAACTCTGTATTGGTTGACTGTAGAAGAGCATCCTTTGAAAGTGGCATGTATACTGACCTGGATGTGTCAGCCTGTTGAGAGAGAGCAGTGGTGTGGCTTACTTGTGATCGGCGAACTGTAAACTGTGTATAGTTCTTTTTCTTTTTCGTTCGCCATTCTTCGAAAAAAATAAAATACTGGATGATTGTTGTATTTGGTGTCCCTATACATAATAATAATGTACATAAAACCTTTCAGTACCATTGAAGCACGGTATGGGTTGGGTGTCATTTTTTTTGTTTTTGGTAGTCAGGAAGATAAGGTAACAGCTTCTTTCACAGGACAGGTAGCTGCAAAACTGGGTTTAGTTAGTGGCTGTTTTGTTTATTATTTTAGCTTAGCCCAACTCTGAAGATTTTTACTTCATTTGTCTTTCTCTAAAAGAATTGAAAACACAAGACAACCAAATAAAATGAAAAAACATCTGCAACGGGTTTCTTTCAGAGCATTTATTCCTTATGTCACCTCTCTCTGACCTAGACCAAGGGACGTAGCATGTACAGATGAAAAAAAAATGTCTACAGAAAGGTGCGTTCACTATTGCCCTTTCTGATCTTTAACAGACAACCAAAGGGAGAAGTTAAATATGCTAATGATGGAGTGTGGTTTTGCTTAATGTGGTTACATTTGCAGTTTAACAGTTTTGTCATGTTTCATGTAGGAAGCTGATTAAAGAAAGATTTTTATGATAAGTCAGTCGGGGGTTTTGTTGGTTCTACTCATAACTGTTTGCCCTTTGCTCATTACTCTCTGCAGATTTTCCACTCCTTCAATTTGTAAATGCATTATGTACAAGAAATCTAATAGCTTGGTAGTGCAGTGTGTAAAGTGATCAGCTGTATCCGGCCACTGGACAACGAGGAGCCGCATATCTCAAACATATTCGAAAGAGAAAGCAGCTAAGATTGGGAGGTTTTAAAAAGACTGTCATTTCATACTTGTAAGTACATCTCACTTTTGTCGAGTGTCCATATGTGGTTCTCATTTTGCTCATTCGTAAGTTTGTACAAGAGAGGGTGGATCTACGGTAAATGATGATAGAGAAGCGGTGATGATGGCTTTTGTGGCTACTGTTTTTAATGATGACGAAGAGATGTTTACACTTAAGCAGAATGCTGTGACTATTGCCTTTCATGCTAAGGTTTTGTCTTAACTTAGGTCTATTCATTTTTAGTACAGATGGTTGCCAGGCATGTTAAAAAAAGGGTTCGGGATATAAGCTCTTGGGCGGCACCCAAACATGGCGCAGTAATGCGTTGGTCTTTGGCGCATTCATAATAATTGTGTGTTTGGCAGCCATTTTTATTTGGCACAGATATATGCATCAAACAACCGGAGCTACATGCTACATGCTAAATTTCTACTAATCTGTTTTGGTGAAAAAAAAAAAAAAAATTCAATTCGGGGTAAATTATTCCTTTAAAGACAAAAGAAGTGTGTGTCTGCCTTGTTTACATGTTGCAGTTGTTTAAAAGCCTGTAACACTAAAATTAGGTTAGGTCACCTAAAAATGTAAATCATTTACTCATCTTACAAGCATTACATTCATTTTGCATGTTTAGTATTCATTAAAAAGTTCCAAAGTTTCTGTATGCAAGTGCTCCAGTGTTACTATTGATGTGTGTTTTTACGGTTCTTGCAGATCATCCCCCATAATGAAGTACTTGAGGTACATCCGCTTTATATTTTTCCTGATTTTTCTTGGTACTTCACTGAGCATCTACTTTATACAACATGGCTTGTTGAAAGTCAAGAAAAGCACACTTGCACAACGGTAAGCATAGGCTTTTTTTTCATTATCACTTCTCTTAGTCTGTACTGTACTTTTACTGATATGAAAGATAATTCAAGACAAGTCACAAAGAACCACAAACACAACAGCTTCACATACACACAAAGACAACAGCTGACAAGCTAAACTGACAACAGAGGGCTATAAATACACAGGTTAGAACAAGGAAATACACACAAGTGGACTAAATCAGTAAAAAATGAGAAACCAAGGACATAAACAGAAAACTAGAACGCAGACACAACAGGAAAAGAATAAACTTCAAAACAAAAGTCCTAGGAAGGAACATAAATGCACTAAACACAAATGGTCAATCTAAATCAGGGGTATTTGGGCATTAAGTGCCATTTTAAATTTTTCTGGTTAAAATATTGCAGAATCTTAAATATGTCTGAAGCATTTTTGTTTTCATAATTTTCTTTTTTAATGTTTCAAAATCCTAAAAGTTTAATTTTAATGTTTAGATTAGATTAGACTTCGAATAATGATCCAACTGAACACCACTGTATGTGTGTGACAAGGCCAATTGTGCATTAAAACTGTTCAGTTTCTATATGCTTTAATTGACGAACACCTACACGCCACTGGCAAATAGAGATCGTTGATCACTGCGTGCACACAGAAACATTCAGAAGCACAGAAACGATAGCACTGGCTTATGTTTTAAGTTTTCTTTTTTCTCTCTCAAAATATTCCCAAACGTGTTACCTCTATTGTGAAATATCTTGATTCTCAAATATGTGTAAGTAAATGCATTTTGCACCTTTATCATGTTAGTTGATCTACAATGGGCAAAGTAGCCTAATGTTAGTGTAATCTATTAACTACGCATAAATCTGTCTTTTCACTTTTTACTTTGTATGTGTATTTTCATTGTACAGGAAGAGAGTAAAATACATTTTCATTATCAAACAGCATTAACACTGACTTCAGTCTGGCCAGAGTTCAAGCACTCTCAAAAACTCCCTTTAAAATCACTGAAGCTGTTTACACTGTGAAATTAATATCTTACTCACATTGCAGGTACATCTGCACTTTGTTGTTTCTGATGCGTGAATTCACCAGAGAGCAGAATTCAGTCAGCGAGCACACGCATTGCGCAAAACTCTGACTCATCTGAACGCCTCTGATTGGCCACTGCATTGATAAGCTCAGCAGAATAATCGTGTGTGATTGGTTACAATGCACAGTGCTGTAAAAACGCATCTGCCGCAGAGGATAACACATGATATGCCGTGCACTGAATGTTCTAATCACACTGGTGTGATCATATAATTTTTTTTTTAATTATCAAGTTATTTTTGTGTTTTTTTGGGAGCTGCATTCAAAATTCACTAGGCTCAAAAATCTGTCAGGGCACTTAAAGATAGCCAGCATTTATAGCGGTGATTTATTTATTTAAGAACTATAAATGCAGAATGAAAAAAGGGGGGAAAATTTTTTTCACAATTGATACTGACCTTGTTTTACCTTAATTTTCCTTCCCCGCATATTTCACACACACAGATAAATTTACAGTAAAAACAATACAGTACAGGAAATTATACTTTGATGGGAATGACAGCATAGAAAATATGTAATACAGTTTGTGGAAAAAACAATCATCACAATAAATATCAAAATAGATTATGGTTATATTTTACTTTTTGTTTAGATTATTGTGGTTTTAAATGTATCATAATTTATGGTCTATATGATGGATGTAAGGTTAGCTGTCTACAACCAGGGAAAACTTAAAGTTGTGATGTGACCAACAACAACAAAATTATTTTTTTAATAATAATAGTAGTAGTAGTAGTAGTAGTAATAATAATGATTAAAACCCGGTGCAAGAAAGTGGTCAGATTTGAAGAAACACTCATCAAAATTGTTTTAACTTTTCAGTTTCTTCAATTTGTGTTGCATTCTATATTTACAACTAGTCTGTATGTTAATTTGTCTGATTTTATTTACCAAGCAATGTGATTACATCTGCTTACTTTATTCTGTTAAGCAGTGCAAGTCCCGAACAAGATCAAATCTCAAGGTAAGTGTCATTAAAATGTTCTTAATTAATCTTAAGTAGTTCAAATTTAGATGCTCTGCCTGCCTAGTCTTTATATGTTTCTCCTCAGGCCAAATGTTTCTTGTCAAGGAGCTGAACTCACCAGGATATTTGCGCCAGATGAAATGGACAACATTCTAAAACGCAGAGCGAATGAATACAAGCAACACCAACTCAGGTAGAACTGGATTTCTCTTCATCTCACCCAAAGTCCTGTTAACACAACACCATGATGTCATTTATCATTTGTCATGAATGTGACTTTAAATGCACATTTCATACCAGATTTTTTGACAGTCATCATAATTTTAGAGCATTTTGACCTCTGTCTGCTTATCTTTATTGTTACATCTCTCATTGAGGATTGACTTGCTCCATTATAATTAGCAAGGGTGCATGCTCATATTCCAATGATCATTCTTTCATTAGACATTGAAGGAGCCATTTATACAGTTTTTCTAATATTTGGGTATTTTTCATGCCATTTTTTTCAGGAGGAGGACTTATGGAGATCTTATTATTGCCCCAGCCAACTCTCCTCTCCAGTATCCAGTGACGGGTTTCAAGGTAGCTCCTCTGAAGAAAAGCTTGATACCAGGTAAACATATATTCCCTAAATATAGTCATATTTAGGAGTATTGTTTAACTGAGTGAAACCTCACCTTATATGCTGTTTAGAATAATAAAAAACAATGTTACAAAAGTATATTTTCCTTTGATCTATTCAGTTAATTTTTTTTTATATCTTTTCAGGCCTTGCTGTTCAAATACAAGGGAGGTGTATAACAACAAACAAGAGGGAGGTGTACAAGGTTAAGCAAACAATGCCATATTAGTTTATTATTTTTATTATTATTATTATTTAAGGACAATTGTAGGTAAAAGCCCTAGTACACTGTAAGATTTTTTTTTTTTAAGTTGTAAATAAATGTTTTACAAGAAAATATTGTTTCACTTTTCAAATTAAAAATTGCATGTTTAATTCAGTATTACATAAATGCTGTAATAATTTATGAAATTGGCCATTTCTGAGTTTTTCAGTGTATGAGGTATTCATTCACAATGCATTTACTTCAAAATTACCATAAAATCATATTTAAGTTGCTAAATTTTTGAATTCAGATTCTATAGATGTGAACTTAAAGTACTTAATTTGCATTATTCACAATCATGTCTGCAGGTGTCTTTGAGTGTGGATAAAGGAGTACTCTCAGTGGAGGATCTTCTGGACGGAGATCAGGTGGAGGGACAGGGTCAAAGTCATCTAACCATCTCATCCAGAAACCTCACACAACTCAACAATCTACTCTTCAGAGTGACTTACACCAGCACCATCTACCACATCAAAACATCAGACTTGGGTAAGAGGAAAGGCACTTAGACCTACAATATGTACTAAAATGTGTTGCTCAAGTACACAGTGAAAAGGCAGGATTAACACTCAAGTTACAAGATACATGCTAGCCAATTAAGAAAAAAATTCAGTTAAAAGTTCAGTTATATAGGCTATCTTGTACAACTAGCAATCTCAAACTAGCAAGAGACCAACGCGATTGTTGGTGTATTTTTGCTTTTATAACTGTTCAAAAAACAAAAACTGATGCATTACTTTGTCTATTTTTGATCCTCTGACCACAGCAGATTGAACCATACCTCCTCTCCGAGCAATTTAAAGCTGCAGTCCGTAAGTTTTGCTCTTTTCTATGTTAGAAAACCTAGATTTGCAGTTACTTGCAGAATTATCTTGCTTGCGGGGGCTGTGCTCCAGCGCAGATGAATCTGTTTTGAGGTGAATGTGTTGCTGTCAGTCACCGCACCGGTGCGGATATTTACGTACTTCGCAATCACCGATTAGTCTACGTCTTGGAATATATGACCCAAATAAGAATTTTCACTGTATATTGCCATCTGAACAAGTAAGTTACAAGTCAGTCCAACTTGACAAACTGAGAAAAAAAAAAAAAAAATTACCATAAATTGCGCTACCAATGGTGATTTTAATCTAAAGATCGGTTAGCTCATATCACATCAAACCATGCAAAGTATTATTATTGTTATACTTTATTCTCAAATTAACAACATCAGCATTGCGTCACTATGAGTATAGTGTATAATTGTCAAACCATTCAAATTTCATATTAAGAAATTATTTTAACCGAAAACCAAAATTATGCTCCCTTCGAACTAGTTTTCTTTAAAATACAAATCTTTTGTAAACTCAGGCTATCTGCAATAAGAAGCACTTTTAAAACTGGAATATAATTTAATTGAATTCATATGTTTCATAAACACATAATACTTTCTGGATTACAATCCGCCATCAAAATGATAAATTTAATTATTCTAGCTGCTGTGAGAAAAGACTATAAATGATCCGCCACCTGCAGGATCCTCACATGCTATAGCCTGCTAGCAAGGACAACTTCTTTATGTTTACAGACTTGACGTAATGATGCAGTGCCATGCTCAAATTTCCCATGAAAACCCGTACCACTCAAATTAGAAAACATATTATAAACTAACTGTCGGGCTAGAATAAGGTGATAGTTTTGAACTCTGGCTGGTTATGTACTTTCTCAAATATTGGTTTCGGATAATTTTTAACCAAAAAAAAATTACGGACTGCAGCTTTAATTAGTGGTGGTGATTCATTCCTGACTGAATCTGTATTTTTGAACGAATCGATTGAGTGAATGATAAAAACCGATACTCTGTCGCCATCTACTGGCATAAATTTGTGAAGAAAAGTCACTGAAAAATCCCTATCACTAATTCAGCCTGTTTGTAGGCTAATAAACGCAGATGAGAGGAGTGATAACATATAATGTCAAACTTTATTTAAATTACTTTATATTTAAGGTCAGATAACAATAACTATTAGTTTTAACAATCACTCTTAATTTTGTGAGAATGGAGAAGTCCTTATCATAAATGCCACAAATATGGAGGAACGATATCGTAGTAGGATTAATTCTTAAACAATTTTTCCAACTGATTAAAGATCAAAACACTGACATCCAATCACAACGAACTGGAAAAGCTTGAACATTTAAAGCGGCAGACGCGCGCTGATAATTATATGTTGACATCAAGGTATCCTTTTAGTAGCCTATCCTTCTTCATGTGAAAGAGCCTTTATGATTATATGTAAGACTTCCATCATACATATCAAAACTAACCATCTGTATCCAATATTTAGCCTATAGCTGTAAAAAGAAAATTAAGCTTTACATATTGATAGAAACAGTCTCTTAAATGACATAAAATATCTTCTTTTCTTAGTTTATTTCAGTTTTGAGGATCACAAAGCCATATTTCCGATCATAATCAGAAGACCATCAGTTCCTGTTTTGTATGACCCAGGAAAAGGTAAGACCACCACATAAATGTAATCTGGTATGTAAGTGAAACAAGTAAAACACTTTTTGTCTCTCAGACATTAACTCACAAGTGACCATCATAACCAAGACCTTTCTGAGGTATAAGGAACTGAACGTCCTCATCCAGAGTATCAGGAAATTTTACCCAAAGATCAAGATCATTGTTGCGGATGACAGCCTGAAGCCTGAACGTGTGTCTGGAAACAACATTGAGCACTATGTCATGCCTCCTGGACAGGTAAACACGTCATCACTTTAATTGATGCTGTAAAGGCCAATTCACACCATGCCAACATATGCAAACCAACACAGCTGACAAGAACAGTTCAGGCACTTCTTAGACATTCCATAACCGAATGCCACAGATTAAACATGTTTAATAGGTGAAAATAAATGCCTATTGTCAGCACTCAACATGTCCGTTGCCGTTTGCCAGTTCGGTGTAAATTGGCCTGTTGACATCAAGTGACTTGGTAATTTATCACTGCTAATGATTATGGTGGTAATCCCTTCTCAGGGGTGGTTTTCAGGTAGAAATCTGGCTGTATCTCAACTCACAACTAAATACTTCCTGTGGGTTGATGACGACTTTGTGTTCTTGAATGAGACAAAGATCGAGAGTTTTGTGAAGATTATGGAAGCGGTTCCAGAACTTGATGTTGTAAGTAAGAATAGATATTCTTTTATGAACTAGCAAAAAGTGTTTTAGCAATATATACTTATTGTAAAAGCTCTTTTTCTCTTATTAGCTTGGGGGTGAGGTGTCAGGAGACCAGTTCTACTTCATTTTGGAGTATGAAGAGGGAGATGAGCAGGACGGTGGATGCCTAAAACGGATTAAAGGCTTTCATCAACCACTTGCAGATCATACTGGCTGCTTTCTTGTAGATGGCGTTATTAATTATTTCTTGGCAAGAACTGATGCTGTACGAAGAGTTGGCTTTGATCCGTTCCTCAAAAGAGTCGGTCACACCGGTAAGTGTACCAAATAAAACATCTTCATTGATTGATTTCAAACACATTTCATGTCCTTCCATCTCCATCCATTTTTTCCTTTATTTCCATGTATCATCTTTGAACCATCACCACCATCAGAGTTTTTCATTGATGGAATTGGCAAGCTGATGGTTGCCTCTTGTAAAGGTCTTTCTGTTGGCCACCAGACACACCGGGCACAGTACAAATATGATTTGTTTAGGAATCAAGGAAAACGTGAAGAGGAGGAAAAACTGGCTCACCATTTTTTTAAAAATTATCTTAACTACATCAAATACTGATTAATGTCACGGTCATGATCTGTTTTAGTTTAGTTATGTCTTCGTCATTCTGCCTAGTTTGTTTCCATGGTTTTTGATGAATTGGTTCCACACCTGTTTTCTGTTCCTCCTTGATTGTGTTTAGTATTTAAAGCCTGTGTTCTCCCCTGTTCCCTTGTCCGCTATAGTTTGTATTATGCTACCCCGTGCTCCTGGATTTCATCTGTTTCTGCTGTGGATTATTATTAAAAAGACTTATATTTGAACTCTTCCTTCGTCGTGTGCTTATCTAGCATAGCACCTGTAACAATTTATAATAATCTTTAGTCATTATTTTTTGAAAACAGTCGAATCTGATTATCGATTAATCACAAAACTTCTTCCTGTCACGTCACTTAATGGATCATGCAAACAGCTATTGACCAATGTCTTTGCTACTGACCTTCGATGATCCAATTCAACCATACTAGGCAACAATGGCACATAATTTTTGTTATTGCTGAATAGTGTTGAACTTTCTTCTCCTGTGTCGTATTCTTCATGCAATTTGTTTGAGCGGTGCCCTCTACTGTACAAACATAAATTTACATTTCCTTCAGCCTGATGCGTATTCATTTCTTTCTTTTTTGTATGTGTGAAAAGGCGTTTACATTTGTAAAAGAAGAACTGTTATTAACAAACAAGTAAGCCCTGCCCAGATGTAAAAGGTAACCCTAAATTAACGTAACTCATTCCTTTCCATAAAAAGTAACTTTTTTTAGGGAGTAAAGCAATATTGTAATGCATTACTTGTAAAAATAACTTTCCCCAACACTGTTGTTTAGTTCCATAACCATTTTTAAGTGTCCATGTAAACAACATCCACATCATTCATGCCAGAGAATTCATGGGACAGTCAATGTCATTGAATAAACACAATTTATTTAATTTAATTTAAAACAAAATGACAGTACTGTGTTGTTGTTGTTTTTAAATTTATTAATATAAGCTATCACAAAAACAAAAAACAAAACAGAGTAAACAGGAAGGGGAAATAAATAACCATGCTCTATATTTCACAGTGAAAATCAAAAGGGAGAGTGACATCTCTGAGTCTAATCTCTTGGATTAAGGCAGTCAAGACCTTGTGATGGGATTAGCTAAAGTGACGCACTTAAGGCAAGAGGCTTGACTCCAGGATAACAGATCACTCAGATGAGGCCTTTAATTGGCGTTGACATCACAAAGATAAAAGACTAAATATAAGGTCAAGGATTGCATTTCTCAGTCATTGTGCATTTCAGTTCATTCTGATTGTATTGCAGCCTAGAATGGACTGATTGTCATTTGCCTGCCTACAGATAGATTGTGGTACGGGACTGAATCAAAGGAGACCTCCAAATCAGCAGTCACATGTTACTTGTCTGGACCTCTGTCAAGAGAGGTTACTGTATTCATGTTTCTTGCCTTGGAAATGTGATTAAAATGAGTTGTAGAGATTTAGGTTTATTTTTAATGTCACCATGCCGGTGTTATCTCCGTTATTATTGTTGATTTTATAATAGATGATGAGCTGATATACCAGCTGGGCTGATTAACTGGCCATTTTGAATCTACTAACTTGTTGATGGAAAATAAATTTTAATGATATATGTGTGTATGTATGTTTATATATTTTATATATTTAACTAGCTAAAAAGTTTATATTTTTATTTCAGTTAATGTTTATTTTAAGTTATAATCTAGATGTATATAGATATAGTTATCAAAAATAATCCAAATATTGTGTAGTACTTTTTCATTAGTATTCAGTTATTCATTTCACTTCAGAAATGTTATTTACATCTTATTTGTGCTGATCTTATTCAATTGAATTAGGCATATATAAAAATTGTGTGTGTACACAGTGTATTGTCAGCCACCCTTCCAGAAGGACAAAGTGGTTGACTGCTATGCTGTAGGAAGCCATTGAAAACCCCATAGCAGTCAACCACTTTGTTCTTCTGGAAGTGTTTTGGGTTAACAGGATAATTGACTTGGTAATAAGATGGCTCACACATTCAGTCTGTCATATCCAGGCCATCTGCTTCTTACACAAAACAAATTCACTTGTGCTGAAATCTAGAGAAGATCAGTGACATGTTGACCTCAAAAATTTCTTAAATACATCAACTGCACAGATAGATCCTCTGTACAAACTCCATTTTTTTCCCATGGCACATTTTAAAATGAAATCTTGTGAGAAAAACAGCTCACATGCACTGACATATAAACCGCTCTGCCTTGATTCCGGGTGATTTAACCTCATTAATTACCATGATGGCTTAAGCTGATCAGAAATCTGGATGAAGGAAGTGTGCTTGTTGGGGATCAGTCTCCACCCCCCTTACCTCTTACCATCTGGAGGTGATCCTGAAGAGGCGACAGCAGCAGACCGAAGCGCTCAGTTCATCACCAGACCCCAGACCCTGTACATGGTCCCTTAAAGTGCAGAGAGCGACCCGTTCCCTTCATCGGCTGCCCCACTGACCAATAGGTAAGTGAAACAACCAGCGCTCTAGGTGACAAATCTGTATATTCATAATGAATATATTTTAAGGTTTAATTATAGTTATGACAATATGCATATAACTATACATCCAGAAAAAAGGTCAACATTTGATTATAGTAAAAGCTATGAGGAATTGTGAATATTGTAATGTAATCTTCTCATTCAAAATGAATTGCAGCAGTTGAACAACATCTTACCCCAATGGCACAACCATAAAGGATGAGTTATCACAATTGTTGATCATATTTGTTAGCATGATTCTCTATAAATATGCCCATGTACAGTACACGTTTACTTCATGCTTATCTGGTAAATAATACTAATGATCTTGACGATATTAAATCATTATTTTAGGTGACATTAACTATAGAAACCACATTTTGTAGATATAATAAAATACATAAATAGCTAGGCCTCACAGTATTCTGTAGTTATGGTAGAATAGAGATTGCAAGCATTTATGACATACACTTGTTGATTATAATAACATATGAATTAATATTAGGAATTTGGTGTCTAAATCAGAATTTAAAGAGAGAAGATTAAGTTTTTAAATTTACACCTAAAAAACCTCAAAACAATGACACCACTAAGACAATGACTAACTTGTTGCATGACCAGTTTAAATTGTTTTGTGATGTTATTTATTTATTCCCCCCCCCCCCCCCCATCTATTTAGTTGTCTTAAAGTATCAACATAGCAGTCAATTTACAACTGTGGCTCCAACTATTTTATTTTCATAATTAGTGGTTTAGTATGACACAATTCTTGCATTAAACCTGTTCCGCTCGCTTAACTTCTGAACAATAAAATCAGTTTTTCCAGTGACGCACAACATAAACATTTTTGATTAATTGAAACATGTCCCATGTATCATACAGCTTTTAAACTGATGTGTCTTGATCTTTAATAAGGACACATATTTTCATTATGAACATTATTTTTCATTCTTTTAGAAAAGTGACCTTTAAAAAGTGTGTGACTGTCACAGATTTAAAATGAATGTGATCCTGTAGCCTTTTTTTTTTTTGTACTCAGGGCAAGATGGCACGGGATATGTCTGATAAGGACATCCTTAAAATGGAGCTGGAACAACTTCAGAAGGAGGTGAAGAACACTAGAGAGCCTGTAAGTTCCTCTGCCTGCAGATTGGCAGCCCAAATAAATATCTGTCAAATTCTTTACATCCTGCCACCCTTGCATTTTTTGTTCATTAAATATTTGGCTTTTTCTGAGGATGGTAAGAGGCAAAAGTTTGGCATACACTCCCTCTTTCCTCAGGTTTCTAAAACCGCAAAGGAGATTTGTGAATGGGTAGAGGCCCAAGCTGCAGAAGATCCTCTCATAAAAGGAGTTCCTGAGGACAAAAACCCTTTCAAGGAGAAGGGTGGATGCATAATAACTTAGCACATGTGATTTCCTGTGGCAAAATGATATGAGGATGTTTTACTTTGTGCAAATGAGAGCTGTTTAGCAGTCTAATGAGGAGTGAGCACATTGTGCTTAGCTTTAGCTTTGTGCATTACTTGAACAAATACTTGACCTTACAAAAAGTATTGGTTTGGGCTGTGTGTATCTATTCTTATACTGATTATTAAGAAAGGGAGCCCTCTTGAAGCAAACTCTTTAAATAAAACAAGTGACTTCGGAACTGAAGTACTGTAAATCCATTCTCGTTCCATCTCTCATCATTCCACCTTCAAAAAATAAAGTCACATTCAGAAAGCACACGCAAAAATGATGTTATTCTTTCCATCTTTTCTTTCTACTTATAAAACACTGAAAGGTTTTTGTTTTGACATGCCATGAGCAAACTAATATTTCCAGGAGTCACTTAAATGTGTGTGCCATCTGGTGTGTGATTACATAAATAACAAAGTAAATAGCCTGAGTGGTTTCTATTGGGTGAATGTTGCACAGAACACATTTAAAAAGAGTGCTATAAAAAATAAGAAGGGAATCACTTTTACTTGCATCTCATTTACTTGCTGACCCTAAAGCTGTTTATCCTATAACTTAGAATTTTTACTTCCGACGTTTTCCCCCACCTGAGGCCGCCCCGCTTTCGATTTGAAAATGCGTAATTAGTACATTTGATGCAGTATTTCTGTTTACATTGTGACAGCACTTCCCTTAAACCTGTCTCCCAGTGCTGGATATACTGCGAAACACTGACTACCACATGTGAGTAAAACAGTTTACACTGGTAAATGTGACACTAAGAATCACAATAGCATGCTTAATCTAAAACAGTCCACTTTATAGTATGACAGCCATGTTGATGTGTAGCCTAATGCATGTTGAAACAACGTAGATTATCATTGATTAACCAAGACACTTACGTAAAATTCCATTTTAATATTAGGCTACATTAGGCTTTACATTGAATACTCAAGTAGATGAAGTAGGCCTAAATTAACGAGTGTATAATAATTAAACATTATTTTATCAGTAACTTTTCAAAGTAAGGCCTATAGGCTATGTTCAGTCTGTATTAGGCCTATTTTATTTAAATTTTTTGAATATTTTAGCCCACATTTTATATAAAGCATCACCTTATCAGTGACTGTTTCTCTAATATATTGAGAGTGTAATTTTACCTTGTTATAAAAACCCTCAAACACACCAGAGAAATCAGTTGTATTATGATTCTGGTTACATCGCACCTCTAGGAGGCAGCATTGTAACATTAATGGGGAAGGTATGAAGCCGTAGTACCATAGTAAGAGAAACGCTAAAACTGCTCTTAAGTTAACTTGGGTCAAATGTATCAGCAATGAGCTGTAATAGGCCTACTATGCTCAACATATGGCCCCATGAGTTCTGTTCTTTGATGTTACTTGAAGTAGCCTGTTGTTTAATTTATTTTATGGAAAGGAAATTGTAAGAAAGCCCAACAACGCCACCCAGAGGTATTTTTATGTCTATAACTTTAATGCTTGGACAAAGCTGAACAAGTCCAGACATGTCCAGACAAGTGTCAGGAGGCAGTGTATGTATGGGTGGAGCGATTGACTTGTTCATTGTACAAGAGAAAGGACTACTGCATGTTTGTTTCTTCTGTGAGTGATTGATTAAAAACCACACACAAGCCCACATGCACCTCCTATGGGCAAGTGCCTGTAACCATTCATGCATGTAAAGATAATCACAATAAAATCCGGGAACTGAGACCTTCTCTTGCTTCCGTTTCTCTAACCGGAAACTCCTACCACCATTTCTACTAGTACCCAACCGAACCCTTGAGCATCCCTTACGCTCGCACATGGTCCTTCGAGCCGGATGTACTTCTGTAGAAATGGATTCTGATCCTGCCGGCACAGCAGATCCCGCGGTTCGACCCCGCACACAAAGAGAGCGACATCTCCCGGCCCATCTAGAGGATTACGAAGTCCAGCTCCCTACGCACCTACAATCGGCACCACCTCTAGCTGACACCTCTTCACAGAGACATTCTAGACATTCCTCTAAATCCATCTCATCTGGGACAGCCTCCAGAGCTACCTCCAGATCACGACACAGTGCTTCAAGTCGATCTCCAAGACATGCTCTGTCTGACGTCCAAGCAGCAGTACTGGAGGAGAGATTAAAGGCCCTTGAACTAGAGGAACTACAACGTCAGGTTGAAGAGGACGCTACAGCAGACAAGGAATGTCAAAGACTTGACGACCAAGCCAGAGAGGCACTCAAAGCCAGAGAGGCCTTGGCTAAACAGATTGATACACGACGTCGTCTCAAGAAAGCACAAAATGAGCTTGAAGTTGCCAAGCTAGTTACCTCGTTCCTTAAACAGGACAACAACAGCAGATCTGGATCACAGTCTAGCATCGCCAGTGATTTAGCTGAAGCACACACTGGAGTAAACTCACCACAGAGAGTTGTTACTAATGATATTTTAACATCATATGCCCAGGAAATGCACAGATGTTCCTTACCACAACAAGTGTTTCTTACCTCTGAAGCATCAGTATTGGCTCCTCCAGCCCCACAGGTGGCGCAACAAACGTTCAGTGCCCAGGACTTTACTCCTGATGTTCGCCATCCCAATGTAGTGACATGGTCATCACCTCCACGTGCAACAGCTCAGTTGACTTCAGACTTTAGAACCGTTTTCACTGGTCCATCACCTATTTACCCAGCAACTGTTACAGTGCAGCCAACCTCTCCTGTGACAACAGTAACTTACCATCAGACACCTGCTGTCAGTGTGCTTCCCTCAATGGCCTCACCTGCCGATCCTGCAACCTTAGGGGCTTCTGTATTTCCTCAGCCACGCCAAGTACCGTATCCTCACAATCAAGTAGCATTCCCTGCCCATCATCCAGTTCCAGATCATGCACTCCCAGCTCAAGCAGCAATCTATGTACCTCAAGCTCAGCCACCCGGGCTAGAGATGTTAGCTGCTTCTGCTTATGGTATTCCAAAACCTGTCATACCATCCTTTGAAAGTGGTCGTGAAAGTGACTTCGCACTGCTTAAAATGGCACTGGACAATCTGATGAACAATCAACAGCACTTAAGTGAACAATACAAATATCAAGTGCTTCTAGGGCACTTAAAGCTTCCCAGTGCTATCCAGCTCGCCAAGGCATACATGCATGATCCCCGGCCGTACACAGCTGCACTACAAGCGCTGCAAGATAAATATGGACAGCCACGCCAACTAGTCCAATGTGAGTTAGGTGCCATGTTGAATGCTCCTGCTGTGAAGTTTGGAGATGCTGAAGCTTTTGATGACTTTGCCTTATCCATCCATTCATTAGTAGGGATGCTCAGGACTCTAGAAGGTCCAAATGGTTATGAGTTAAGGTGTGGATCGCATGTTGATCGCCTTTTGAGCAAAATGCCACCGTCGTATCGTGACAGCTTTGTTGAGTACTGTTTTAGCCATGGCATTCTCCAGACTGGCACAGACCGTACCTACACCCTGCCAGATTTCTCTGCCTGGCTACAGCTGAAGTCTCAGGCTAAGCGTATTTCAAATAGGGCAGCAGCTCTCTACCAAAGTCAGGCACCCAGGACAGCCAAGAAGGAGTCCCACCCACCTTCTCGGCTTAAGGACAGAGCCACTTCGATCCTTTACTCAACTAACAGTACCTCAACTGTTCAAGGACGAGCAAGAGTTCAGACTCCCAAGTTCCAACCATACTGTCCATACTGCAACAATAAGGACCATTTCCTAAACTCTTGCTCAAAATTCAAGCTTCTGACTACAGAGCAAATATTGAAGTGGATAACAGAAGGAAAACGGTGTTGGAAATGTGGAAGGGCACATCCTGCAGACAACTGTACTCTGAAGCGTGCATGCAAGACTTGCAAAGAATTGCATCTTACCATTCTCCATGAAGCAGTCCAGCAAACACAACAGAGTGTTCTTCTAGTCAATGTTCCCCCTAACCAGGTCTACTTAGATCATCCTCACCGATCTCCAAAGGTGATGCTGAAGGTAGTCAAGGTTCTACTCCACTACAGAGACAGAACCATGGAGACATATGCAGTGTTAGATGATGGCTCTGAGCGTAGCATTGTATTACCACAGGCTGTGAAACAGTTAAACCTTACTGCAGTGCCTGAAACGCTCACTCTACGTACAATACGTCAGGAGGTACTTCACTTAAACGGAGCATCTGTTTCCTTCTCTGTGTCCCCGTTAAACAGGCCAACTAGGAAGTTTGAGATTAATCAGGCCTTCACAGCCGAGAATCTGAGACTGTCTGAACACTCTTATCCTATAGCTGCTCTCCAACGCAAATATGCCCATATCCGGTCTTTGCCATTGCCACAGATTGAGCGAGCACAACCCTTGCTACTCATTGGGTCAGACATGCCTCATTTACTAGTGCCAGTCCAGCCCATACGAATGGGACCTCCTAATGCTCCTATAGCTGTTCATACCAGGCTCGGTTGGACTCTCCAAGGCCCTGCTGGGTACAGCCTACCTACCCCTTGTGACCAACAATGTCTGAACATCACTGTAGACGGTCAGAATGCTGAACTACTCAAGAACGTTGAGCGTCTTTGGCAGATTGACACCCTACCCTACATTAACGAAACAGCAGCCACTCGTTCTAAACAGGACCAACAGGCTCTCACACTACTCCAAACTCGCACTACTAGGGTAGAGGTTGATGGCATTCTACGATACGCTACTCCGTTGCTCAAACGACCAAATATGGTCACCCTTAAAACCCCAAAGGAGGCAGTACTGGCATCCCTTCGCAGCACTGAACGGAGACTCGCCAAAGACCCAAACCTGTCTGAAGCATACTGCACTGAGATGGCCAAACTAGAGGAGGCTGGTTATGTGGCAGAAATCTCCCCTCAGGAAGCTGAGAAGTCAGCTGAATCCTGGTACATTCCACACCATATGGTGAGACACAATGGCAAAAACAGAATTGTGTTTAACTGTTCTTTCCAGTATCAGGGTCAGTCATTAAATGATCACCTCATTCCTGGTCCCATACTTGGTCCATCTTTGCTTGGAGTTTTGCTTCGGTTCAGGCAGCACACCGTGGCGGTGAGCGCAGATGTGAAAGGTATGTTTCACCAGGTTCGCCTACTGCCAGATGACAAGGCAATCCTGCGTTTCCTGTGGAGAAACATGCAAAGGACTGAGCAGCCAAAGATCTATGAGTGGCAGGTCCTGCCCTTTGGCACAACATGCAGTCCTTGTTGTGCTATATATGCTCTGCAACGAGTGGCCCATGACAATGGTGAAATTGATCCTACTCTAGCCGAATCAGTCACACAATCATTCTACGTAGACAATTGTCTTCAAAGTGCACAATCAACCGAAAAGGCCAGATCTCTTGTCGATGGCCTACGGCAATTGCTGTTGACTGGAGGGTTCAATCTTCGTCAATGGGCCAGCAACAGACCTGAAGCAATTGAACACCTTCCGACAGAAGCAAGGTCACAAAGCAGTGAGCTATGGTTATCCCAAAAAAGCCCAGATCTTTTGGAGGGCACACTTGGATTGCGGTGGAACTGTCTCCATGACTCCTTAGGATACAGACCTCGCCAAGTGGAATGTCTCAAGCCAACTTTGAGAAATATTTACAAGGTATTAGCATCACAGTATGACCCTCTCGGGTATTTAATTCCGTTCACTACAAAGGCCAAGATACTCGTTCAGGATCTATGGAAACTTCACCTGGGATGGGATGACCTCATCGAGTCTGACAGCCTACAAAACAGATGGCAAACTTGGGTACAGGAACTGCCCAATTTGGAACAGCTAGAGATTCCCAGATGCTACACTCCATTTCAAGTGCATGAGGAAATGACCACCAGAGACCTGCACATCTTCTGTGATGCATCTGAAAGGGCATATGGCTCAGTATCATATCTACGCACAGAAGACAATAATGGCCATATACACATTTCATTTGTATTGGCGCGTTCACGTGTAGCACCCAGGAAACAAATGTCCATACCAAGACTTGAATTGAGTGCAGCACTTACTGGAGCGCAGATGGCAAAAGTCCTCCAAAGGGAGCTCACAGTCACCATCAGGCAAGTCATCCTATGGTCAGATTCCACCACAGTCCTTCGCTGGCTGCTGTCTGACTCCTGCAGGTATAAGGTCTTCGTAGGCACTCGAGTTGCTGAAATTCAGTCCCTCACAGACATCAACTCCTGGAGATATGTGGATTCGGGAAAGAACGTGGCAGATGACATAACCCGTGGAAAATCCTTAAAGGAGTTGATACAATCAGGCCGCTGGGCTAATGGACCAGACTTCTTGCAGCAATCAGAAGTCTCCTGGCCTACCATGCCGGCTGCTGACCCTGAACTGGATACTGAATTAAAGAAATCCACACTCTGCCTACACCTGTGTACTAGTCTTGATGTCCAACTCCCAGGCGCAAACCAGTTCAACACATAGAAGGACTTGGTAAAGGCTACAGTAGCGTCCCTACACGGGGCGGCTCAGCCTTCCACCCAAACAGATGAAGCCGAGCATTATTTTGAAGCAGAGCGGCTACTCCTTCAACAAGCCCAAAGGGATTCCTTTCCAGAGGAGGTCAAGGCGCTCTCATCAAACCGACCCTTACCATCTAATAGCAGGTTAATGTCCCTGTCTCCGGAATATGATGAAGATGCTGGACTAATTAGGGTTGGAGGGAGACTACGTCATGCTGAACACATTGACCTTCATGCTCTACATCCCATAGTTCTTGACCCCCATCAACAAATAACCAAACTCCTTATTAAGGAATACGATGCCAATCTCCTTCATCCTGGGCCAGAACGAGTCCTTGCAGAGCTCAGACGTCGCTATTGGATTTTGAGAGGAAGAGCAGCCATCAAAACCCATCAACTTGCATGTATGGATTGTCAAAAGTGGCGGGCTCGACCCAAGATCCCTATGATGGCAGATCTCCCACCAGCTCGTCTTAGGCTTTACAAGCCCCCCTTCTATTCCACTGGAATGGACTGTTTTGGGCCATTCACAGTAAAAATAGGACGACGAACTGAAAAAAGATGGGGAATAGTCTTCAAATGTATGACTACCCGATGCCTCCATCTGGACCTACTCGAGTGTTTGGACACCGATGCCTTCTTGATGTCTCTACGGAGATTTGTTGCTAGAAGAGGCAAGCCCTTTGAGCTCTTCTCGGATAATGGCACCAATTTCACTGGAGGGAACAGAGAGATCAAAGAGGCATATGAAGCTATGGCACCCCAACTGAAAGAGCTCTTGGCTGAACAGAAAGTCTCTTTCAGATTTATTCCTCCCAGTGCTCCACATTTTGGTGGTATTTGGGAAAGGGAAGTCAAATCAGTGAAACAAGCCTTGAAAGTCATCCTAAAGGAACAGACAGTCCCTGAAACTGTCCTCCGCACTGTTCTCATTGAAGTGGAGGGTATCATGAATGCCAAGCCTTTGGGCTATATATCATCCGATATCGCAGATCCAGACCCTATCACTCCTAGCATCCTGCTCATGGGACGCCATGACTCATCTCTCCCACAAGTGTTGTATGATGCCAGCAATCTTCTGGGAACCAGGAGATGGAGACATAGTCAGGTACTTGCGGACCAGTTCTGGGCCAGATTTATTCATCACTACCTACCAAGTCTCCAAGAAAGACAAAAGTGGCAAAAGGACAATGACCAACTCAGGGTCGACCAGGTAGTGCTTATCATGGACCCTCAACTTCCACGAGCCCTTTGGCTAGTGGGTAAGGTGACTCGTACCTTCCCTGGACCTGATGGACGAGTAAGGACGGTTGCAGTTCGGGTTCAGGACCGAACTTATGTCAGACCAGTGGCGCGGTTAATCCCACTTCCCAAACTTGAGGATGATGAGAGATCCAATCCTGCCACTTAGGTAGGGCTTACTAACATGTTCAAATGTCCAGAGTGACATTTGGGGGCGGCTATGTAAGAAAGCCCAACAACGCCACCCAGAGGTATTTTTATGTCTATAACTTTAATGCTTGGACAAAGCTGAACAAGTCCAGACATGTCCAGACAAGTGTCAGGAGGCAGTGTATGTATGGGTGGAGCGATTGACTTGTTCATTGTACAAGAGAAAGGACTACTGCATGTTTGTTTCTTCTGTGAGTGATTGATTAAAAACCACACACAAGCCCACATGCACCTCCTATGGGCAAGTGCCTGTAACCATTCATGCATGTAAAGATAATCACAATAAAATCCGGGAACTGAGACCTTCTCTTGCTTCCGTTTCTCTAACCGGAAACTCCTACCACCATTTCTACTAGTACCCAACCGAACCCTTGAGCATCCCTTACGCTCGCACAGAAATGATGTGTGGCCAAGTATGGTGAGCCATACTCGGAATTTGTGCTCTGCATTTAACCCATCCAAGTGCACACACACAGCAGTGAGTAGTGAAGACGAACACACACACACACACACACACACACACACACACACACACACACACAACCTTTGGGTTACAAGTCTCTCTATCCATAAGGCCACGACTGCCCCACTGTTTTTGAACCATACTATAGTAAAGTACTTGAATTAATCTGTTGTGGTAATTCTACTGTTGTAGAATTCTAATTCTACAATACTAATTCTACTGTAATTCTACTGTTGTTTAAGCTTCTGGAAAGGTGTTATTTCAGAGACCGTCTTTTCCTTGAAATATAGGCTTAGTGTTTATTGTTAAGCAATTTTTGTTAATTGTTTTTAAAGGAGCATTGCATTGATTACGTAAAATTGCTTTAACGCCTTTGTTTTGTGCCACATATTTCATTTTTGGCTTAATTTGTATGAATAATTTGAAAAAAGGATAAATTAACAAGCAACTCCTTTAGGAAGTGAAGGAATTGACATCATAAACTCGTAACTGCCAACTTGAAAAAATAATATAGTAATTTATAGTAAATACTATAGTGTTTTTGAACCACATTGTAGTAAAGTGTATTATACTGTATATATTATAGTATTTACAACACTTTGTAATGAGTGCTACAGCAGACTGTAGTATTAACTGTAGTGAACTGATAAACTGTTATAAATACTGTAGTGTACTTTAGTTTTTACTACAGTAAACTGTAGTGTATTGTAGTATAATATACCCTATAGTTGTAGAGAACTTAGTAGTATTGGGTAATTTGTTTATATTACTATAGTGGTTATACCACAGCAACAGTAGAATTACCACAACAAATTAATTTAAGTACTTTACTATAGTATGGTTCAAAAACACTATAGTATTTATTATAAATTACTAGGCCTATAGTATTTTTTCATGTGGGTGTGTGTTATTTCTTAAATAAATGAAAAGTCGATAAATCAATCAATCAATCAATCAATCCAAATTAGGAAAACTATCTTGGGATTTGATAAAAAAATCGGTAGTGATCATGATATTGCTCTAGAGCGCCATCTACAGACTCAACATCTCATTTAGCCTACATCTCTAAAATACACCCAAAAAAGTGTTCCAATCTGTAAGTGAAATGTCTTTCCATTTTATTATATTTTAGAAACAAACCCATTTAACTAGTGAATATTTTGCTTAGAAATAAGCAGCAGTTTGGAGAGCAAACAGTGTTTCTTGTCTGAAACCTGCCTTAATCAATTTGTCTTGGACTTGTGAGTTTATTTACGTGGGCCCCTTGGGGCCCGACACTTACTTTCACCACTGATAGTGTTATCCTTGTAAATCTTCCGGCGAGTATTTGGACAAGGCCTAGAATCAGAGGTGTGGTGCTGAGCCTGTGCTCTGAAGGACTAAGTGGACATTTCCTTGTGAAACACGTATAATATTAGCCTGAGATGCAATGAATGAAGCCTTTGTCAGAGACCAAACTCCACTCCTCTCCCTTTTGCTTCTCTCTGACTCACTCACTCTTTTTAACATACTATAATTTTCGAAGCATCTCTGTGTCTTTCGGACAGAGCCTTCTCTAAAATAACCTTCATTTCATTTTTAAGAAAAACTCTCACAGACCTCGCTCCTGTATTTTTTTTCCTTCTTTTTCCATTTCACAGCTATGCATAACTTTGTGGTTGGTTGTGTGTTACTGTGACTGAGTTCAAGTTAATCACTAATTAATTTAAAACACTTTCATGTTTGACAGATGACCATGACCTCAGTATTTTAGCTCAATACATGTTTTAAAGTGGAAAGAGAATGGGAAAACACTATGAGGGTTACAGGATGTAATTAAACCGTCTAAAATAATCTTGAGAGCATGTTTGGCCCTCAGTGGTTTAAATGCTTTTCTGCCCTTTTAGATCCTTGCTCAGATATGAAAATTAATTATCCTTTTAATTTGTCAGGGGAACACTTCACTAAAAAAAAAGAAGGAGAGAGTGGTTGATGGTGGTGAGCATTTAGGAGTGTGGATTGTTTGTGCGCCACGCATGTCAAACCCACCGCAATACATAATTAGCCTGGCTTTACTGGGCAGTGCCAGGATATCTATAGTCTACGGTGGCTTGCTGTAATTCATGCTCTTTATAGTCTAAATACTGATTCAGAGGGAGAGAAATAAGAGGTTTTCAGTCGAGGCAGTGAAGCTGGCAACCTACAAATGACCTCAAGTACACTCTTTAAAATAAACGTTACAAATAGTGTTTTTTGCACCAATGATGAAGAAAATTTTGGATTCCCCAAAGAATCTTTCAGTGAACAATTCTTGAAAGAAACATTTTTATAATGTGAAGACTATTTTAATAATCTATAGAACCTTTTCCACTATAAGAACCTTTTGTCTAAAGATTCTATGGACGTTAAAGGTTCTTTGCCAATAAAGAATGTTTATTTTTAAATATGAACCTGTGTGACTTACTTTCTTCTGTGGAACACTGAAGATGATGATAAAAATTCTCAATTGTGTTTTTTTTTTTTTTGTCCATACAAAAGTCGATGACATCCAGCGTTGTTTGGACTTCAGCGTTTTGCAGAATATCCTCGTGTTCTGCAGAAGAAAGACAGATATGTTTAAAACAAAAAAGTACATTATGACAGAATTTAAATTTTTTGGTTGCCCTATCCCTTTAAAATTTTATAATGATGTTGTGCCATTCATTGCTGTGGACAATGCTGTTTTAGTTACAAAGTCCCAAAAAGATATAAGTGGACTCTTTACATGAAACAGTTCAGGCGTGCATGCTCTAAACGCAATGCTCTATTATTTTAGGGGTTTTCTAATAACAGCCATGTGTGTGTGACTCGCTCTGATCAAGGAGGTCTGGATTCTTGGGTTGTCCTCAAACAATCTGTGTTTCTTATTTTGGTTGAGAACAAAACTTGCAGGCACTGTATAGAGAGCACAGACAGCAGTGTCTGTCAGTGTTTGTCAGGTAACCAAAAATGCTAATCTGATTTCATATAAACTGGTTACACCAAAGAAAATCCTTTTTAAAGGTCAGGTCATTATAAAGATCCTGTCATTAAAGTAACAACTATACATTGTTTTTGTGAAAATTTGTGGAGAGTGTTTGTTTAGGCAGGGTTGATGGAGCAATGTTCCTTCCTTAAATAAATGCATACTGAAGGAATGCGGATTTGCCGAGTCGGCTGCAAAAGGAATGCAATTGCTTATTCTTTTTGTAGCAATTTTGTGGCTTATCACGTTGTGGTTTATTACATGTACTTAACATACATTTTCAGTAAAAATCTGACCATATATTATTTTGTTTTGCCTTGCTTTGCTTTGTTTTGTTTTATTTAGCTCACCAAAAGCAGAATATTCTTTTATTTACTGGCCAAATTCGTAGAGCTGAGAGCTAAGGTATATTTTAAGGTTTGTAGTCAATAACAAATTAGATTTGAGTCTATTTCCCATGCAAAACTATCAAATGACTTTGCAAGGTGTGGAATATAAACTACTGTTCAAAGGTTTGGGTCAGTAAGATTTTAAAAGTTGTTCTCTGTATTTTTGATCAAATAATATGGTGAGCATAAGAAACGTCTTTCAAAAACCTTTTTATGATACAATACTTATGTTCTTGGTGTATTTCTTTGTCATTTACCCTCATTTTTCTTCTGTTATACTTCAGAGCAGCCAGGATATACTTCCTAAATATACCTTTTGTGTTGTGAAAAATTCACATATACAGGTTTTGAAACAAGGGCGCGTAAATGAGGACAGAGTTTTCATTTTTGGGTGAATTTTTCCTTTAATAAAAACATCATCAACTATAACTTCAGACATAGAGGAGGGAATCAGCTCAGCTCCCAGTATACAGTTTCTAGGCCTGATTTCTGAATCTCCTCCCTCACATCAGCAGAAGGGAATGTTCTTCCCTCTCGCCCAAGGACTGGTGCATCTGAGCGTTTGTGTGTGAAAGAGAGGATGCGTCTAGGATCCTTTTCCGCTGGCTCTCTTCTCCAGATGTGGATCTCCTATTGCCTTTCTCGTTGGCTGATCCAGCGCTCTGACGAGACTTCCAGCTGTACGGCATCCAGGATGGGCCACAGCTGTTTCCAATCTGTGTGCTTTTCCAAAGGGGAGAGGAAGCTCAAGAAGAGGATAGGACTTTACTCTTACCACTAAACAATTTATTAGAACATATAAGAATATTCATTAATTGGTCAAAACAAACAAAACATTTAAGCATGTGTCATGATTAAGGTTAAAACACTTCTTAATAACAACTGTTGTTGTATTATTAAAACGTTCATGCATCCAGAGAAACAGATCAGCTGCTCTATGTATATCTACTTTGTGTATATCTACTTTGAATATATATATAAATATTGTAAATAAAGTCTACACACACACACTCACACTCACACTCACACTCTCACTCTCTCTCTATCAACAAATGTCTGCTGAGAATAATACAGGAGAGCTCTGGACCAATAAATTAGGACACATGTTTATCAAGGAGAGAGACAAGACAGAGGTCTGTGGAGTGGTAGAAGCTACTCAAACTTCCCCCACTTACATTGTATCTGAATTGGAAAAATAGCTGTGAATGATGAACAAAGTTCCCATACAATATTACTATTAACAACACTGTTTGCCTGCTGGAATTGATGTTTTTGAAAGAAGTCTCTTATGCTCACCAAGGCTAAATTTATTTGATCAAATACAGTCAAAATTGCTAAATATTGTTACCATTTTTGGATTGTTATATATTTTAAAATAAAATTGGATTTTTCATTTAGTGTCACATGATCCTACAGAAATCATTCTAATATGCTGATTTGCTGAAACATTTCTTATTATCAGTGTTGAAAACCGTTGAAGACCATTTTTTCAGGGTTCTTTGATGAATAGAATGTTAAAAAGTTCTAAAAATTAAAACAAAAATATCTTACTGTCCCCAAACTTTTAGCTGGTTGTGTATCTTATAGTGTGTGAACTAAACTCATATTAAACAAAGCGGAACAAGCCTAGAATAAAATATTATGAAATATATCAATGTTATACAGTCTATAAAACAGAAGAGTTCACAATTTGGACATTCTCCCCAAAACAGATCTCCTGTTTGAAGCTCACTATAAGTTTATTCAGTCTAAAAACAACAGCAAAAGTAACCTCTTGTTAATCTTCTTTCTCTCTTAATCTTAATCTGAATCTGTAATTAACTCTAGTGTGCTTTCAAACTTATTTTCAGTCTCGCGCTCAGATGGAAAACGGAGAAGCTGTGAGGGAGAGAAGAGCTGGTTTGTTATTTCTAGAAAATCCTGAGAAACACTGATCTTCGTCCTGCCGTCTGCACCGGACATGTCAGGCCAGCGTGGCTCCAGCAGCCGCCCTGTGGGTGGCCGAGTGGAGCTAGACGACACGGAATATTTTACAAAGAGATGAAACATTAAGAGTATACCAACAGAGTCCCTCTAATTAATGTACATCTTGCCTTTCCATATCTGATATAGTATTTACTTCTAAAATGTTGCTTATTTATCTAGCATTTGAGATATGTTTTAATATTTATTATCTGTTTTTCATAATCAAGTTTGCTCAGTTTGGAATAAATCTGAGTGATAGAAGAAACAACAAAATTATGGCTCAAAACACTATAATTAGTCTCTACCACATTACCACACGTCCTTATCCTCTCCACCCACACAGGTGATGTCTGCAGGGCATTAAAAGTAAGTGTGTGTGTGTGTGTGTGTGTGTGAGTGTGTGTGTGTGTGTGGGAGGTTATTGGGTGTGGATGCATGCATGATGATTGACAGAGCAGTGGTTATTATACTGGTTATATATCTGTTTAATTCATCCTCTCTCTCTCTCTCTCTCTCTTCTGGTTGTGTACTTGTTTGTTTGACAGCAGTCAATATACTGTGGGAATCTGGTTGGATGACACTATTACTAAACTAACAGCAGCCCTGTGTTTTTCCTCTTTTCTATCTCTTTCCTTTCATTCCTTCAGATTTTCTGGAGATCAGTTTTGGACCCTGCAAATTCAAGATTAAGGCATAAGTATGATAAATATTTATGTATCAGACAAGTCAGCTGATTTGACAGAAGCACATTTGAAAGATCCACATGCATGAAACACTTCAGTACAAAAGTGCTGATTTTGGATAATACCTTTTTACTTGCTTTTAATAATTTATTCAGGTGTTACAGCCTCATCTCAGATTAGCCCGTTTCATTTGAAGCTCTTGAGTTTTTTGTTTTCCAGTTATGGAGGGCCAGTAGAGGGCGTCAGTCATGCTGTTGCTGTGTGTTTCACTGCTGTTATTAAAACTAAGTTCATTTTTTCTGCTTTCCTTTAGTTTCAGGTCTGCTAATCAGTAAGATCTAGTGATGTGATATTTGAGATTTTAAAATCTTGAAATATAGACATGATTTAAGGATGTGAATGGGACACTGTACTGAGTTTAGCTTTTAATTCCAAAAATAAATCTTCCTCACATATTCCATCTCGCCAGACTGATGGATATTTATGTCTGTTTTAAACAGACAATATGTTTATTCTGCAATAGATATGTCTTGCAATAATGAGAAGAAATTAGTTCTGTATCCTCATTAAACTGACCCAGGTCTGGGACTTTAGAATTATGAGGATTGTGCAAGAATATTAGCCTAAATGAAGGTCAGTAAGAGATAGGAAAAGTGAATGGACAGGTGAATGGACAGCACTGGACAGCACTGCTTAGAAATCTTACAAAACAGCCTTCCAAGACTCCTGATCAGATTGCAGCACAGGAAGAAAGCTGAGGAGAGAGGAAAGTGGGAAGATCATCGTCCTTCTTTCCAAAACCCGCTGAGGAATGTCAGTAAGTCTGGAGGAGAATTTGAGATTCCAGCTTCTAAGTGCTCTTATTTTTTCTATCAAAGCATCTTTTATTCTCACCCTTCATAGATAATTATTAATCATTTTAAAATCATTTTTGCCCACAATGGCAGGATAAATTATTGCATTAAACACAACAAAAGAAGGCAAGTTAAAAATCTGATTGATGAAAGATAATTGGTTCTTTCCTCTCCATTTAGTGGTAATTTCAATCTAGATTAATAGTAATTAAAACAGATTTGTCTTGGGAGCAGTTGTGGCCTAATGGTTAGAGAGTTGGACTTGTGACTTGTGCAGGTTCAAGTTCCGTTGCTGGCTGGGATTGTCGGTGGGTAGAGTGAATAACCAGCACTCTATCCACCTTCAATACCACAACTGAGGTTAGACCTTTGAGCAAGGCACTGAACCCCCAACTGCACTGGCTGCCCACTGCTCTGGGTGTGTGTTCACTGTGTGTGTGTTCACTATTGTGTGTGTGTACTTGGATGGGTTAAATGCAGAGCACAAATTCTGAGTATGGGTCACCAAACTTGGCACACACACGTCTTCTGCAATCAAAAGTATTGAAAAATATATGATCATTTTTTTAGTCGTTCAAGCTATATATAAATATTTTTGGATGGATGTACTCCACTAAAGAACGAGCGAGTGACTGTTTGAGTATGTTGTTGCTGAGCTAATATTTACAGCTGATTGTAAGTGATTTGGGAGTCTGTAGTGCCTGTCTTCAGCAGAGAGGGAAAGAATGAAGGCACTTTAGTTATGCTGCAGGCAGGTAGAGGCAAGTAAGCAGCCTCAGAGAGTCGAAGGGGAGATTTAAAGGTGTAATTCTATATCACTAAACTTATAGTCCTTTATAGACTTCCATGTATAAACCATTAAGACTTGAAAAAAACATTCAAAGGTTTTTAGGACTTGCATGCTGGAAATTAGAGGGTTTTGCTGACATTATGATTTTACTATGACAAATAGAGGTAACACTTTATTTTGATGGTCCCTTTTGAGTATTCTGTTGACAGTAAGTAACTGAACCTACATGTCAACTAACTCTCGTAAGAGATATGGAGACTGTCTGCTTCCCAACAGACAATCTACTGACTGTAAGTAACTTATTCCAACCCTTACCCATCTACTAATACTCTATTAACACTCTAATGAGAGTTAGTAGATATGTGCGTGCAATGTTACTTACAGTCAACAGAATGTGTTAAAGGAATGAGGCAGTTTAAAGTCAGGACAGTTGGTGTACATTTTAATGTAAATGTAACACAGTGGGGTCCAAACGTCTGAGACTACCAGTGAAAATTATTCAGAAGATTTGGTCTCCTATCACGTTTGCTGCTGCTTCTCTTTGTTCTCACCTTATTTTCCAATGGTCCAGCCTCCCTGCTCTCCCGCTGTAGGTTTGTGTGGGCTTGTTTATGTTATGTCCATGTGTGGAGCTAATCTCTGTCCCCCTCTCCTGTTTGTGTGTGAGATTTGCTTTTTTCAGGGTCTCACAAAAACTGTGAGACTGTAAGCGCTTGTGTAAGGACCCAGTCAGAGTTTGGACTGTTGAATGAATGAGGGTCCAAAATGTTTCCCAGTTAGAACTAGAAACATTGGGCATTATTATCAATTTTCTGTGGAAATAATTTGTGTGTGTGTGTATATATCATATATACATTATTGTTCAGTTTGAGGTCAGTAGGATTTTTTCAATGGTCTTAAATACGTCTATTATGCTAATCTAGGATGCATTTATTTGATTAATAAATTAAAAATATAATAAAAACATTACTTTTGTGAAATAATATTACAGTTTAAAATAACTGTTTTCTATTTGAATATATTTTAAAATGTAATTTTTTCCTGTGATAGAAAAGCTGAATTTTCAGAATAATTTCTTCAGGCTTCAGCATCACATGATCCTTCAGAAATCATTCTAATATGCTGATTTGCTGCTCAAGTAACATTTCTTATTATCCATGTTTGTAACATTTGAGCTTCTTTATGTTTTTGTGGAAACAGTGATTAATTTTTTCAAGATTCTTTGATTAGAAAGTTCACAAGAACAGCATTTATTTGTAATAGAAATCTTAGAATAGAAATCCCAAGTTTCTTTTTTATCCAGAATAGGATAAAATATTTTAAGAACCTGACGAATCTCTAGTTTATTTGTTTTCCCTCAAAAACTTTGAGATTAAATAACCAGTAATTTGGTCATTTCAGAGAGAATTACGGAGCAAAAAAGTGCCATAAACCGGAGGTAAAACATACATTTTTAAAGTTGCAGTATTTATCATATTTAAAAAAAAAAAAAAATCATGCAGTTGCAATAAATGCCAAATATTTGATTCAGTGTATTTCTTGTTGACATATTTTTGCCAGATTTGCAGATTACTTAAAAGAAAATACATGGTCTTTTATTCCCCAAACTTTCCTTCCCGAGTCCGAAAACCAATAGTTGACCGACTTTCTATTCCAGAAATTACCAGCAGATCAAGGCTTTGTGCACAAAGAGCCATTCTTGAGCACCGAATGTCATCATAAATGATGTTATCTGTGTAGTTAAGTGTAGTAACTGAGGAGGATGAACACACTGACATTTTTAACATTTCTAATGTTTATTTACCTTTAATTCTATTATTTTCTTAAATCCTTCTCTCTCCCCCTCCTTCTCCTGACCTCTTTCTGAAGAGAGATCTACTTCAAGGCATGTGTCTGTCTTTTCTTCACTCCTCCTCTATGAGTTCGACATCAGGACATCTGCTCCACCCCCTACAGTTTTTTTCCCTTTCATTACTGTCTTCCCTCATATTCTGACATACTCCTAGTGTTGATGTGGCAGTAGTTTAGCTACAGTGGAAGAGAGCGGGAGGAGGGATATATGTCATGTTATTCAAACAAAGCAATGGTGTCCCTAAATATGGCTGTGAATGTGATTTTATTGTGTTCCTGTCAAATGTACACTTTTATAACTTTTGACTAATATCAAATTAGGTATATACATTTATTGAATTATTTTATTAAAGTCATTTTTTGGTTATTTGCTGTATTCTACATAAAATCATACTTGATTAGGTAAATAGCATTCTGTGAAAATGTAACACTGATATCTTTAATAATGACTAAGACCATGTCAAAGATTGAAATCATAGTGAAATTAATGGTTGAAATCAAATATTGATGCTTGTTATCTCATAATTAGATTTTGAGACTTTAGCCTAGATTTCACAGAGTCACGTTTCAATATGATGATTTTTATGCTTAAGACAAAGAGTTAAATACAGTTTTGCTGCTTAATATTTTTTTGAAAAATGAATAGAAAGTTAAAAAGAACAGCTTTTTTAGTAGGAATCTTTTGTAACATTCCAGTCACTTCTGATTAATGAATGCATCATTGCTGAAGTAAAGTAGGACATTTAATATTAATTTAAACATGCTTAAAACTTTTGAACATTAATGCATTTCTTGGTTATTGTTTGTTTCTGTAGATGCCACAACTTTTACTTAAAAAATGTCAAAACTATTTCTAATGTATGTAATGTGTAATGAAGTATATTTATTAATTAACATCAACTAAAATTACTAAATGCTTTAAATACATTGTTAGTTCATGGTACATAATATATTAATTAATATTACTGTCTTGTAATGCATAGACTATTCGTTAAAATCAGTCGTTGATTCTTCCTGTGAATGACAGGGGGAGTTTAAGTTTTGTTTTGGTTCACAGATGGGAACAAAAGAATGAGTGTAGGAGAGGAAAAAACATACAAAAAAGTGAAAAGCAAAAGAGAAATAACAGATGGAGCAATAGAAACCGCTCATCTTGTTATGGGTGTCAAACTTTGACCAGTTAGAAGGCTGCATGCTGCATATCAGCCCGCCCATCCATGAAATAAGCCCACCCTATATCCACAAAAGCATTCAGCTTTGCATTTGGAGTTTATTTCCCTCCTTGTTTCTTTGTTTGATCCATTTTCTTGATTGTGGAGTTGCACACTGTCATTTAACCTTGTTGCATCAACACCACCAGGGGGACAAATCTGGGATACACACAGTAGATCCCTCCTCTGCCTTTACAGATTGCTTTGGTTTACACCCTTCCTCCTTTCCACATCTACTTTCTTACTCACTCCAGACAAAACTATTAGGGGGGTTGAAACGCAGCACTATCTCTGATGTGAGATCAGCTCGGGGTGACTAAATCACATGTCAGAAGAGCTCACAGCTGATTTCAGGTCAGCGGTTGTGGTCAGTCATACAGCTGAGTTTTTCCATGTCTTGAGACCTCTGTAATTCGTCAAAGAACTTTCATGAGTCATGGAAAAAACAGAGACAGAGAGAAAGGGTTGGGGGCAGAGCGAAAAACAAAAAAGGCCAGCTTTCAGGAGGAAAATGTCTTCTATGTGGAAATCAGTCAGACTGTAGATTTGTAAATGCAAATTAACAACATAAAAGGGAGGAGGAGGCAGACATCATCTTATTTAAGTAATATTAGTTGGGTAGATGAACTAGAGGAGTTTATGATTCACTTTACGTTTATGGCTGAGGCCCAGAGAAACCAATGCTGCATGTGTAAAAATAATCATGCTATTGTGTTAATTTATTTAATATGTTCCTCTGACCTACTTAAGACCCAGTAGACAAATGTTAATCTGTACACATCTGTTTTATCACAAATAGCCTTGCACTTTTAAGTATACGAACACTGCTTCTGTTTGCAGAAAAAAAGTAAATATGCAATGAAAGAAATCAAAGTGCACTGTTGGCAAGAGTTTGTAATCATTGCATTTGCACATGTTTTATATCTGAAGTTGCTGAGACCTTAAACAGGAGTAGTGTAACACTGAAGTCATTTGAAATTTATTTTATAAGAAGCTTTCATATTGGCGATGCTTAGACAGTGTGTTGTGTTATTTTGAGATAGCAAACTGGTTTGGGGGTCTCTCTCCTCAAACAGAACATGTTTGACACCTTAAGGCTTTCCTCTGTGTAATAACTTCTCTCCAGAGACACACAGTCATGCACATGCATTTTTACTTGCACTTATTTACATAGATGTATTATTTTTTACCAACCCTAGGGGGCGATGTGCCAGAAACGTTCTTCCTGTGAGACCCATGTGCATGATGATGCAATCTGGTTGAGAAAACTTAACTGATCATGCATGCTATACTTATAAAGTAGCCTATGTACTTGAATTTATTTAACCTGCACAGTTTAAATCTATTGCTATATCATGAATCAGTTGGATATTTGTCCTTTCATTTTCATTTTCAAGTTTAGTGTTATAGGTTGAGCATTAAATGTGTAGAGCATCAGGGAGCTAACAATAGCTAGGTCGCGGGTTCGAGCCCCAGGAATGTTTTGGTCTCGTGATGATCTCTGTTGACCTTATATTATCCAGTGTACACTATCATTCAAACATTTGGGGTCAGTAAGATTTTAAATATTTTTGAAAGTCACAATTTATTTAGATACAGTAAAATACAGCAATTATTTTTTTTTAAAATAACTGATTTATATTGTAATATATGTTGAAATGTAATACAATCCTATGATGCAAAGCTGATTTTCAGCATCATTACTAGTCTTCAGTGTCACGTGATCCTTCAGAAATCATTCTGATATGCTTTTATTATCTAATATTTGGTGCTTATCAGTGTTGAAAATGGCTGTACTGCTTGATATTTTTGTGGAAACCTTTATATTTATTTTAGAATTCTTTGATGAAAGGAAAGTTCAAAAGAACAGCATTTATTGGAAATATATATTTTTTTTTTTCAAACAATGTATAAATCTTTACTGTCACTTTTGATCAATTGAATGCATCCTTAATAAATGAAAACATTATTTTCTTTTAAAAATGACTTTTAGACTGTAGCAGTGTATAAAATTGTAAACATTTATACTATGACAAAGTGCCTGTAACTTTGAGAAAATGCTTGTGTTTTTGTTCATTTAGTCTTTGAATACTATATAAACAATTTTTATGATTTACACCTTTTTTATTTTACTCATATAGAATGATCCCAGGCATTGGTCCAAGCACTTAATAAAGCGCTTGAGAAAAAGATGCATCTTAACTTTCTAAAGACCCTAAAAATACTCATTGGGAATAATTATGGGCGATCTGACATCTTGTAGCTCTCTGTGCCACGTTGGCTGGGCCATCAGATAGGAGTGGAGTCTCTGGTTATTTATGGGCATTTTTAACAGGGATCCCCCTTTGTGTTTCTAGCCTGTTGATGGTGCAAGTCCCAAGACTTTAAAACAACTTGTTTCCACTGGCTTGGAAAGTCATAAAACATAAAGCCCGCTGCACCATCTTTCTCATTTTACCTGCCTTCTGCTGCCTATTATCGCACCAGGCTTCAGTGAAGGGGGTTTACAGGGAGCCGGGCTCTGGAGCCACAGAGGGGTCCGTAGGCATCTTTGAAGTCTCTGGTCGCTTGCAAAAGGGCCTTGAGCATAGGATATCACCATGATCGTTGGTCCTAATGAGGGCCTTCTCTTAGGCAAGCTAATGAAAGCTTCTGTTTGAGAGTGGAAAGAGGGCACCGCTGCTGGAGGTCAAACTGCTTCCTGCCAGCCCAGAGGCCACTGGAAGCTTCTGATGTGCCCAGTGCCACTTAACATGAGAGGAAGATGGTAGTTACTGGGTAATGTGGTCATTGGAGGATTACTGGAGGAGATGATGTAGCCAGAGCTCATTTACAGGTGATGTTAGAATGGCATAGCTTATTGAAAAGTGCTTTTAGCAACAGACCAGTCATGCATCCTGGTTAACTAGCACAGTACACCTTTAAAAGCAAAGGTATTTTTGGCATCTATGGTTCCATGACCTAACAATTTACTCATTTACTCACCCTCACGTCGTTCTGTGTGGAAACGAGTAGCATGTTTAACTTAAGGTTCCATCGTCCTAAAGTCAGGGGATGTTTTTGAATGGGGTTTTGGTTAAATGCTGAAATAATATTTGTGGTTAACACAAGCTCAAGATATTTCCACATTTTATTCTGTGACATAAAATAACTACTAACAGGTGGATAAATGGGACTACGGAAATTGACTGGGATATTTAATGTCATCAGGCCAAACTCATCCACTAACTACTTTTCTTTTACAATCTCTGTGTTTATTCTCTCAATCTTGCCATCTATTCAAACTCAAATTTACCAACTTGTATTTTAAATGAAGTTCCTGTGATTCTGAAGATGTATGACCATGGTGTAGTTTGTTTATAGCCTAACTTTAGCTTTATACTTCAATTTGTCAATTTGTAGTTAGGCTTCTAAATTCATAAAAGCTGTGTTCATTTGTGTAGAATATATTGATGAACAAAACATCCAAAACTTTCATTGGTCATTGAGCTTATTTTCTGCAGTAATCCAAAAGCCAGTGAAATCATATTGCAGGGTTCCTCAAATCAAAGGGCCAAAGCACTGCAGAGTTTAGCTTTAACCCTAATCAAACACACCTGAGCAAGCTCATCAAGGTCTTCAGGATCGCAGGTAAGTGGGTTTGAGCAAAACTCTGCAGGGAAGTGGCACTCCAAGACCAGATTTGAGGATCCCTGTCCTACTGGGATACATTTGAGGGAACCAGGATGATGAATTCTGGGTTTTGTCTACAAAATCGTCTCATCCCAACAGCACTTTATGGAGTCCAGTGTTTGAGTGAGTAAATGACAGAATTTTAATTTTTGGGAAAACTCCATTTTAAATTCCTTACAAAGGCTCTTCTTTTGTAACTCGTACTTTATCTATTTGTGCATGGAAGAACACAAACCTATTTTTTTCATTAGCGCACACTGTGAATTTTGCCATAAACAGTATTGCTGACATGAGTCCCTTAACCAGTGTACCTTTTCCGCATCGTCAAGGGATTTTGTTCCTCTATGATTGGCCCATATCACCTCTCCCCTAGGGTTCTCAAAGCCCCCTACCCACTTTTACAGTAAAGCCCCCTGCTGCTTCCTGGAAGCTCATCAAACCAGAGCCGAGACCCCAATCCACCATTAACGCACCGGGGGATCCAGCACGCCTCGTCCCACTTGGCCTTGATCCTCACGTTTGTAAAACGGGGCTGTTTGTCATAAAACACAGGTTTGGTCCAAATAACCTTGAGCTTCCTGAATAAGCATCCATCAAGACCCTACCTGTGGCTCTAATGGATGCACCTAATCAAATGCGATACAGCATATGAGAAGAAACTTGTTCGCGTTTGCCATAATCTTGTCTTTGATCTTTCTCGTCGACCATGTCCAATTATCCCACAAACGATAATGGTAAAATGTGTTGTTTATGTTTTCCCTTTACTGGCTTTTTTTTTTATTAATTGGACACACGCTCCACTGAAACAATCACCTTTAAGTGAGTTGTACAGTATAAGTGGGGACCATTCAAAAGAGATGGACCTACTTTGTCAGTGTTGTGCCACATAGCGCATAGTTGGGTTGGCATTAGTTGTGCCTGCTATCCATTTAGGTTTAAAGTACTTTAACAGTTTTTGTCAAATACAAGGATGCATTCATTTACATTGACATATTGGTCTCCCATCATCAGGTTCAGTCATATTTGGAATAAGCCAGACGAAGCACACCAACCAGCACTAAAAGACTAGATGTAGATCTCGCACACTTAATGGACTTAACTAGATCTTTTTCTTTTAAACAATATCCAGATCAGGGGTCTCCAAGCTCACTCCCAGAGAGCTACAATCCTGCATATTTCATTTCCAACCCCAATTAAATACACCTGAACCAGTTAATCAGTTGCTTGGTAATTACAGACAGAGGTGTTGAAACAGGGTTGGAGCTGATGTCTGCAGGACAGTAGCTCTCCAGAAGCAGGGTTGGAGATCCCTGATCTAGATTTATTCAGAATTATATTTATTCATGGAAATTTAAAACTTACAGATTTGTCCATAAGGGCCTGTTTGCACCATACGTTTTGCCTGATTGGATTTGTTAAAACGGTTCCATTTATACTTGGCCACATAAATGTGTCTTTTTAAAACGTGTGTGTATATATATATCTTCAATTCCCGCGAGTTCACATAAACAAAAACAACAGATATGCCCTGCATTTTTATCATTATCAGCTAATTTCAAGATCAAAGACTGCAACAGGAGAGAGAGCATCATCAGCACTGGAAATCTAAATTAGTTTTACTCCTTTTAATGAAGATGATTGTGAGTTATGCGTTTGCAATTTCCTTTCAGTTTCATTTATGGCAGTTTGCATGTCGGCTTGCTGAAGAGATACTCCGCTACTCATGCAGTGATGCAGGTTGCATTAGCGCTATCATATCTGACTATAACACATCATAAAGCCTACTGTGTAACACGCTCACACATTTATTTATTTATTTTAACATTTTGGGAGGAGTCAGATTTACATGGTTTCAACAACCATTTACACTTGTCCAGTTTCGCCTGGAATGCATCCCAGACCACCTCCTTTAAATCCGACATTTACACCTGGTCTTTTCATGATCAGATAGCTCTCCGATCACAGAAAACGCATGAAGTAACCATCTGTAAACAGGCCCTATGGTTGTCTCTTCTTGGTCTTGTTTGAGGGTCTTGTTTATTAGGTCAGATTATTTCTAGAAATGCATTATGATTAATATAGTTGCATCAGACTAAAAATTTTTAGTTCCATGCAATTACTCTTTGAAGACTTCTCCGTCCAGGTGCAAAGGAATGTTTGGAAGATCGAGGCATATTTCTGTGCCTCCAGCTTCCAGCACTTCTGGAATCTTCCTAAAAGGGAAGCTGAATGCTCAGAGATTTCTCTTTCAAACTGTCATTTTCATCAACTGCTCATCCAGACAGATAGGCGAGGTGATGAAGGACAAATTTAAGGTGCCAGATCCACCTGGCAGACCGCACAGATGATATCTGGATTTTCACTTTGCAGGATTACCAACCAGTAGCCTGCTGTCATCTGGTTTGAGTGTTTCTCAGGATGGTGGGAGTTTCAGCATAGTTCAGGTTTAAGCTCCAGGGAGGCCTAACTAAAGCAGAAGGGAAGGAGTGAGAGAGTCTTAGCAAACTTTCATAGATGTAGTCTGGTCTAAAAAAATTAATTTAGAAATATGCAAAAAAAAAGATATATACATTACCATTCAATCTGCAAGATTTTTATACTAAATTTTATAAAACTGATACATCAGCATTTTTAATTAGAAATCTTTTGTAAACTTTATATATAATCTGTAATACCATGAACAAATCTCTGGGGTCCTGTGCCAGCTGAGCAACTGGCATTGACACATCCTTGAGAAAAGCAGCTGAAGCGAGTGAGAAAGCGAGCTGAAGAGAGAGCACAGGCTCTGGTGGTCAGGATGTCTGTAGGCTCTAATCTGCTCCAGGCTACGAGGTCCAGCCACGTCTGTGAAGCCTTTCATTTACGGTTTATTTTCATCCCTTTATTGGACGGAGTTTCCTTCTGCCAAGGCAAAGACAAGCCCTCAACAATTACTTTGTGCTCTTTTCTATCCCAAGACCTTTGGCTACTCAAGTTGAGTTGACTTATTTTCAGGCTATATTTTCACACAGTATGGCATTAATGTGTTTTAAATTCTTGATTTTAAGAATTTTTTTCAGTCAGACCTATTCAGAAATCATTCTGAAATACTTGGTGCTCAAGAAACATTTCTTATTATCAATGTTGAAAACAGTCATGCTGCTTAGTATTTTTATAGAAACCGTCATATCTCTTTTTTCAGGGTTTTTTGATGAAAGTTAAAAAGAATATAATTTATTTGAAATATACGTCTTTTGCGACATTATAAATGTCTTTTCTGTCATTTTTGAGCAACACCACTTCTTGTTTATACATGGAGAGTTGTTGAGACTTTTGGAGCCAATGAAATAAGTGTACACCTGATATCCAGGTATAAGTGTGTTAAGGGCTGTAATCACCACCTTTTTGGTCCAGGTGTGCGACTGTAAAGAATTTGAGGGATCCACATCTCAAATCCCAACCTTTATTTAAGACAGGAATGTTCCTGAATGCTTTTCTGTGCCAATACCAGGTGACCTTTCCGAGTTTTAGGTCTTTCCCTATTGTATGTCACTGTAGAAAATACCAGAATGAAATAACACTTACTACACCGGTCTTTCAAAACGTCTCTTATTTTGCAATGAGAAATCACATCTGTAGATCGCAGATTTGACGTAAAAATCAAGATCCTTTATTAGCATTGCCTTGGGTTTTCTGCGAACTTGGCTCTTTTATAGTTCACGTTCTCACTTTTTGGATATTTTTCGTCAAAACAGAAAAGGCTCCGCTTTAAATGGCATATCCAGAGAGCAGTTTTGATCGGAGTTCAAATCGATTAGTTTCCAAGTGCTACTGAGAATATCTGCCAGCTTTCCACTCCTCCTTTTTGTCAGAAAGAGAGAAAGGGTTAGAGGAATTTTGACCAAATTCCAATCCTGCGATCCCTTGAGGTCGAGCAGTTTTTTGGATGGCTTTTCTTTTTCTAGCTTTTTGGCAGTTTTGTAATGATTCAATGTAAATAAGGAGAAGCTAACCAATTTACTTGTTCTTATAAGTGCCAGTTGCTCAAAATCTGTTCTTTAGGATTTTGATATCTAATTTAATGTCCAATTTGTTTCTTTATTGTATAATTATTTGTCCAAGTTGATGTCTGTTTAAGGTACTGAAGAGAAAACTTTCAATATAAAATTTCCAGATTTGACATATACTTCTGTAGTGCATTTGATAGTTTATCTTCGATAGCAGAATGATTTATTGCACTGAATCTCTTTTGGAAGATCTTGCATAAATGAACTCTATCCTATAAATAAACACTAGTAGAATAAAAGCACTTGTGAGGTTCAGTTTAGGTTTCATTTGGCAACACCAAACGGAAAAAATATATCTCATAAGCATGTCTTGTCTTGTCAGTTGAACTCAATGGAAACATTTGTTTCACAGGATCCATTGATTGATTGATTTATTTAGGTTTGGAGAGACCTTATAACATTGATGCCCTTTTATAAGTTTATTTATGCTGTCTGGAAACAAGGCTTCAGGCTGGTTATGGCTCTGTTCACTGTTATTTTTCTCCATTGACAGCTATTCAGAAGTAGTCATGTATTCTAATGGATAGCTTTCTCCAGATATCATAGACCTATTTGTCTGGAATTCACTGTTAAGTGTTGCTAAACTAGAAGTAATATCAGCTAACAAACCTGTACATTGATTTACACATCTCTTTACTTATATGTGACCACAAAACCAGTCTTAAGTGTCAATTTTTCGACATTGAGATTTATACCTCATCTGAAAGCTGAATAAATAAGCTTTCCATATGATGTATGGTTTGTTCAGACAATATTTGGCCGAGATACAACTATTTAAATATCTGGAATCTGAGGGTGCAAAAAAATCAATTGGATCAAGTTGTCCAAATGAAGTTCTATGCAATGTATATAAATTTTGATATATTTATGGTAAGAAATTTACTAAATATCTTCATGGAACATGATCTCGGGGAAGTCGTGGCCTAATGGTTAGAGAGTCGGACTCGTAATCGAAAGGTTGCGGGTTCGAGTCCCCGGCCGGCAGGGATTGTCGGTGGGAGGAGTGAATGTAACAGCGCTCTCTCCACCCTCAATACCACGACTGAGGTGCCCTTGAGCAAGGCACCGAACCCCCAATTGCTCCCCGGGCGCTGCAGCATGGCTGCCCACTGCTCCGTGTGTGTGTGTGTGTGTGTGTGTGTGTGTGTGTGTGTGTGTGTGTGTGTGTGTGTGTGTGTGTGTGTGTGTGTGTGTGTGTGTGTGTGTGTGTGCATTTGTTCACTACTCACTGCTGTGTGTGTGCACTTGGATGGGTTAAACGCAGAGCACCAATTTCGAGTATGGGTCACCATACTTGACAATACGTCACGACTTTACTTTTTTACTTTATCTTTACTTAATAACCTAATGATTTTTGGCATAAAAGAAAAATCAATTTTGACCCATACAATGTATTTTTGGCTATTGCTACAAATAAACCCCAGCGACTTATGACTGGTTTTGTGCTCCAGGGTCACAAATTGTTTTTTTCCTTTGTGGCTTCACTCAGTAAAACTTTTACTGCATGTAGTTCAGTTTGACTTTATGCATTTCTGTTACCTGTAAGAGTGATATATGGTCACATAGCATCTGAATCTGCAGTGAACTCCATCTGTACTATAGCATCTCTTTCCTAAAGCTTTAATTATCGGAGACAGTCTACTCTTCTGGGAAATGACAGGGTTTCTCTACAGGTGATTGCCAGTAAAAATGCACATTTTGAGCATCCTAAATGTCACATTTTGTCTAAAAACCAGAAGTCTCTTTTTAAAAGTTGTTAAACAACAATAAAAATAGCTTTACAGTTTACATGAAAAACTGCCTTCCATAGTGTATGTCACACTCGTGATGATTGATACGTAAGGCCTGTTTTCACCAAGATTTATTAGCATCAACATCAACTGCCAATAACATTGTTTTTATATTAAGATTTTGATTGGCTGTCAATGTTTTATCGTTCATTAGTTAGATGGAAAAAAACACACTGAAAGTGATTTTTAGAATATGAAGAGTTCTGATACAAAAGAATCAGAAAGTTTCTTCTAAAATGAGCATTTTCATCAGGTTCCTATGTGTAGGTTCAGTAATTTCACTTTAATGGCAGTGAATAGGTTGTTTTCATTGCTATTGAACTAAAATAACTGAACATAAATGTATAGGAGCCTGAGAAAAATGCTAATTTTAAATAAAAATGTTATCCCCTTAAAGGGATAATTCACCTAAAACAGACCTCAATATATCGCCACGAGCCGCAGGGTTTAATTTGGTTTTGTCTGTGTATGTTTTGTTTTTGACTCTCAAAGCCGTGGGTCCCATTGACTGCCATTATATGACTGACAGACTGCAATTCTTTAAGTTAAAAATCGTCCTTTGTGTTCTGCTGAAGAAACAAAGTCACTTACATCTTAGATGCCCTGGGGGTAAGCAGATAAACATCAAATTTTCATATTTGGGTGAACTATCCCATCTGAACTCTTCATATATTTGCCCTATGCCGTTTATCAGTACAGTATAGTTGTGGTGTGTATTTATCATTCTTCGTTTGAACATGAGGTCATAAGGAGGTTTAAATTTAGCTAACACGTTTTCATCGCTTTTGTGTCAAATTCAGTAAGTCTACTTTTTCATGTGTGACGTACTAGTTGATTTTTGCATTCCTTTCTTTAACACTTCGTTCTGACTGGTCAGTCGCAAACTTATGCTGACAAATATTTCTGTAAAAATGTTATGCATATATAATATGTCTTGCTATAATTTCACAACTTTGTTGCGTCCTATTAAATGTTCATTACGTAGGAAAAAACAGCTGAAACATTAAACACAAAATTTATTTTTGTTTTCTGCCGAAGTTTGTAACAATATGAAGGTGAGTAATGACACAATTTTCCATCCATTTTTTTTATCCTTTTAGTAGTTTGTTTTATGTAACAGATTTTGATAACTAAAACAGGATGTACAAGTAGAAGCTCTATGCTATACAATAACAAAACATAGTTTAGAAATAATCTTTGTACAGCTAATCTGTTTGTGCGTATAGTGTGAAAGTGTTTCATGAGTGTCTTTTTGAGCAGAGATCATGTAAAGTTGTGCGAATGCCTCTTCCTGGTCTGCTGTGATCTCACTTCCTCATGTAAACAAAATCCACAACTCAATGCCCTTTTCCCTGCACACTCTGACAAATAAACAGAGATACGGCGTGTGTATGAGGTTGTGTGGGAGAATACAAAGTGGAAAATTATGATTGACATCTTGGGAAATACAAAAACACATTTAAAAGGAGATATAATGGCTGATGAATTTTAGCGCAGTGCAGTGGGGCAGACAAAAACGGAAAGGGACGGTAGACAGAGAAGAGATTTAATATCCACGCAGGCTCCTTATTTTCCAATTCATTGTTGGTAATTCTTAAACTATCATAGCTCTTAGTGAGTTAAAGTTTGTCAGATGATTCATGGAACAGAAACGCTGCACTACTGTAAATCAAATACCAAGAGCGAACGTCTTCAATACTTAAAAAAGGAAGAAAAAGAAACCCACATTAACAGTCATTCAGTTTGTCTAAGGAATTTTCCAGGGTTATAATTCAGTTCAATAACCAAAACAGTGTTGAGACTGTTCCCTACACCAGTCAGACACATACAAGAGAGAAGCATTTTACTGAAAAATAACTGTTTTTTTTAGGAGCTGCCTCTAATATTGCACTGTTTGGATTCACACAGGCCGTTTGGAGCTGAAAGTATGCTACCCTTTTGGTCATTGTAAACAGTGCTAGCTTTAATGCAGACTGTGTAGAAAAAACTGTGAGGCCATTCATGGGAGAATCCCAAAACAATACTAACTCTTTTTACACTACAAGCCTCCAAAACTGATCATTAGTAGAGCTAGGGTGTTGCTCGCAAACTTCTGAACAGATTGAGAGTGTTTAAAGGAAAGAGATAGAGGGAGAGTGTGTGTGTGTGTGTGTGTGTGGAGGTCAGAGCAAAAGGGAGAGACAAACGTGTGGCAGGGGGCAGAAAGGAAAGAGCCTCAGTATATGTTTGTATGAGCTTGAGGGATGTGGGACACTGGGTGATGTCAAGGATACGTATGTATGTGTGTATATATAAAAAGATGGGCTGTGGCTTATGTGTGTGAATAATCCCAGACGTCTGGCAGTGTTTACATAAGGATTGGGGAGCTGGTCTGGGACACAGAAGAACAGAACGCTGCCATTCCAGTTCAAGTTCCTGATAAAGCACCTCAAACTGCTATCAGTGGTATTTTAGTAACACTGTGATACTATTATAGTTTTATTAATATTTCAAATTAGTTTTTATTTTATATTTCTGCTTTCTTCTTAATTTTAGTTCAATGTTTAGTCATTTTTTGAATGTTTGTATATTGTTTATATATATATTGATTTCAGTTTTATTTTTAGTACCTCAAGTTAAAAAAAAAATTTGCATTTTATGTAATTTTTATTTTTTATTTTATTCAATTTAATTAAAACACTAACATTTATTTTAATTGAATAACAATTAGTGTAGAGGTAAAAAGAGTTGCTTTTAGTTTGTTACCTGTGTTTTAGTCATCTGTCATCAAATATGCCACCAATCTACACGCATTGTCCCGCCGTCAGGGCTTTTTTTCCTTCACTCCTCCAAACAAAAGCATGCAAATATCTTAAAAGCAAATGTATCTTAAACAAAAGGACCACATCTGATACTGACGCTGCTTTTGAGAAGGTCACACTAGTGCACAGTTTGCTCCTGTACAAGGGTCAGTCAGTGCCTGGAGTGGGTCAGTTTTGTTTCAGTCAACAGGCACCATCACATTATTTAGTATCGTAGTATCGCAGACTTGTTCCTGATGCACTCAGTAAATTGTAGGCAATAAATTATTCTTGAAAAATAAGATTTAAGATGATGTAATAATGGTTACCTAGAGGAAAGTGTTTGCTCAAAGATTTCTCTTCCATAGCTCAGGAGACTTAATGGACTTAAAGGGATAGTTCATCCAAAAATGAAAATTACCCCATGATAAGTTATATTTAAAAAATTGATAATGACAGTGAATGGGGTGTCATGATTTTGAAGCCCCAGAAAAGTGGATCCATCCATCCATCGTAAAAATAACTCCACGTGGCTCCAGGGGGTTAATAAAGGCCTTCTGAAGAGAATCAATGCATTTGTGTAAGAAAAATATCCATGTTTAAAACTTTATAAACTGCAATCTCCGCTTCTGCTAACTGTCGTACTCACAATCACAAGAGAGTGGTGTCAATGATGTAGGACGTAGGCATATAAGCTCTAGTGAGAATATCCTAGTCTGTTTACAGCAGAAGAAAACCAGTCTCCTCTTGGCTTATATCAAAATCATCCAACATTTATTATTTTTATTATTATTATAAATTTTTTTTTTACAAATCCTCATTTTGTACTTCTAATTCATGACCGGTATTTTGTTTTGCTCTCTTCTCCGCACTTCCTCTTCCTCTGCACTCTCTCAGAAGTCAGAAAGAGCTTTATTGCCAAGTATGCTTGCGCATCCAAGGAATTTGTTTTAGTGTCACAAGCAGTACTCAGAGACAACAACAACACAGAGAAAATAAAAAAATAAGATGAGAATAAAAATACACACATGTAAACATAAATAAACAAAAATAGAAAAACATGAACATGCATACGACATTTGGCGGAAACTATAGTTTATAGGGGAAGTCGTGGCCTAATGGTTAGAGAGTCGGACTCGTAATCGAAAGGTTGCGGGTTCGAGTCCCCGGCCGGCAGGGATTGTAGGTGGGGGAGTGAATGTACAGCGCTCTCTCCACCCTCAATACCATGGCTGCCCACTGCTCCGGGGGGGGGGGGTGTGTGTGTGTGTGTGTGTGTGTGTGTGTGCGTGTGCGTGTGCGCGTGCATTTGTTCACTACTCACTGCTGTGTGTGTGCACTTGGATGGGTTAAACGCAGAGCACCAATTTCGAGTATGGGTCACCATACTTGACAATACGTCACGACTTTAACTTAATTTGTAAAGTTTTAAAGGGGTGGTTGATTGCGATTTTCACTTTTTTGTTAGTGCACACGTTAGTGCACTGTAAAAAAAAAAAAAAGGGAAAAAAAAGTTTAAGTTTCAACCAGCTTCAGCAGATTTAAGTTTTCTCAATTTCTTGTTTAAGTTTATATCATTCACTATGCTGGACCGAGCTGAGGAAAGAATTATATTGATATTGGATGAAAAATGTAGCAATTTACATGTTTATGCTAGTAGAGTATCCGTTAGCTAGCTATGCTAATGCAGGAATCAGTTGTGTTTGTTGTGTCACTGGAGTTGCTCCCCATAAAGAGCTGCTCACATGAGTCACTTATTCCATGTGGATACAGTCAGCATGTAAGATTGTGAGTGAGCTGGATGCTTTGTAATGTTTTTGTCTTCCACGTCTTACTGATGCCTCCATCCACAGCATTTACAGGAACTAAATAAACCAGTGGCTTTGGATCAACAGTGAAATTAAAAAACATACTCGATGAAAGGGCAATTACACATATTTCATATCACCCATTAAATCAACCCCAGGAAAAATCTATAAAATTGGACCAATGGGCTTCAGCTGGGCTTCAGCTGTGCTTCATGGGGCATCACAATTATGTTTAACACTTCTCTCATCAAGGGTTTTAGAGTCGTTTAGTCGTCAAATTGCTTTGAACTACTTGAAGAAACTACTGGGGATATAGATGATATAGACAACGACTGTGATCATTTATTGATTGGAATAGTAAACAAACTGCAAACAAAGCAGCAAAACTATTCCTAAATCCTAAAACTTTGCCCAAATCTGCTCATGTCTCTAAATTAATTAGTCAGATTTTACTGACTCAGGACCACAGAATAAAATGTTAAATCAAAAACACCGTCTGTAGAAGAAACAATTATGACCTGTTTAGAAGTTTTACAGTCCCTGAAAGGATCTGAGTTACTCAAGAAAGAGCTGTGACACGTCACATTGCGCTTTGATTTCTCGCATCGGTGGAATAATTTCTAACTGAGCTTTTTTTCCTGGATTCTTCTGCAGCACCTTTGCTGGATGAAAGCTGCCTGACAGTAGAGGTTTCTCTCTCAGACTGGTCAGAGAGGCAGTAAAGAGCTGATCTCAATGGAAAAGAATTCAAAGCCTCTTCCCCCTCCCTTTCTCTGCAGTTTAATTCAAGCAATATGTGTCTAAAGTGACACTGAACTTTTCTTTCCTCCCTCTCTTTCTCTTCTTCTGGAGCTTAAAAGTCTTTTTTAATGTTTTGCATTGTATCACAGTTATGGTTTTGTCTTCATCTCTCTCTCTCTTTCTGTGTGTCTCGTCTATATTTTCATCTTCAGCAGTGTGGATTTTCCTCAAGACTTGGTACGTCACACTGCCACGTTATCGGAAAGCCATATTTTCTCACTTTGTCTCTTGGTTTCTGGATTGCTTCTACTGACCAGAATCTGAATATGGTCATGATTGGTTAAATTTGAACCGTTTGGAGCAGTCCTGTCCTGTGGAGCTCAGATTTCACCCACAATTCCTTCAATACTAGTAGATTAATGGTTTTGTCATTTAGTATTTTATATCTATACAGTGTATATTTCAATTACAGGTGACGTGAGAGAAATGACAAAAAATTGGATTAAGTTGTCCATTTTTTTTAATCATTTTAAGATTTTATTGATATATTTCAGTATTGAATAAGTTGGAAGTTTATGCAAATGACAGCTCACGGGGCTCTAGAACTGAGCGTATATGTTTGTGTGCTTTTGTATACTCAGTTGCATTTTGGATTGACAGAAGAGAAATGTGAAAGAAAAGTGGCTGAGAGAACGACTATTCTAAAGGAACAAGGCGTTCCTTGCATTTTTGTGGTGTGGTCTGAAGGTCTCCCCATTTTAGACGTAATGTTAAAAACTAAAGGGAAACCTTTTTTTGGAGCTAATCCTTCTCTCTCATGCGTTTCATCTCACAGACTCCTGCTCTCAGTCTGTAATGTTTATTCATGATTGCAGGTCAGGGCAGTGAGACACAGAATCTAAAGTTGAACTATAGAGTCCTGTAATGCCACTCACATGTGACACACGGCATTTCATCGTCTTCACAAATCACTACATTTCAGTCACACGCACTGAAACAGACAAAGGGCTAGAATTATTTATACAAGTAGTTTAACAGATAATAATAAATAGTTATCCATGTTCAAACGTGTTTGTTTTATTATATTATATTATCACTATAGCATAGTATCTATGCCACAAAACTCGCTCAAATGGGATAAATCCAACAAACTTTAAAAATAAACATAAAACATTACAGCAGTTTAACAAGGTTCTTTTTAGTTATTCTGAAAGTGACAAATAATTTGTTGGATTCATCCCATTTGAGGCTATTTTGTTTCATATAGCTAATTATATATCGAGGGGTGAGAACCAGGTGACATTTCACCAACTTTACAGGAGAGCCAAAACTAAACATTTTACCAAAGTTTGATCTGACTTTGTGTACTGATTTCAATTTTTTTATAATACAAATTTGTATACTCATGGATGACAGTACTTTTGCCAGTAGAAAGAGCTAATTAAGAGCTTTCATTTGATGTGTATATATATATATATCTCCATTTCACCAAAAATGTCACTTACGCCCTTCTGGTTCTCACCCCTCGATATGCTATATTGAAGTGCTGAGCACATTAAGTGAACCTAAACTGAGTGTATTTTGCTTGACTTTCACTTAGTATATAATTTGCATGCCGGTTTCAGCTAAAACTAATTTTAAGGGCGTAGACCATGAAGCCTTTAGCCGTCTTTGATCATGGCCTATAAAGAATCAAAACAAGTCGAATGCTGTTGCAGCCAAGAGTGACCGCTTTGTGCCATGTTGCCCATGTTAGGGCTTGTATGTCTCGATTGTATGTATTCTGCCATGTGCAGGGTCGTCACCCATGGAGAGGAGGAGCTTCAGTCTAATGGTGAAAACTTCTGCATCACAGTCTGAAATTTACAGCCCTGTGGGGCAGAAAGTTCCTCTGGGAAGAATCACAGGTCTGTGATCAGGTTTCAACAAAACTGAGCAAAACGGACTGATCCTGGACCTGGGTTGAGAGAATATATGCAGGTAATCGCATATAAATTTGTTTATGAAGAAGTGGCTGAATACATTTTCCTCCAAAGTAAAATTAACTGGTATATTATGGGAAGGTGTCACTGCACATTTTTAAGGGCAAAAAAGCCACCCAGGCCACTGTAGCAGCTGCCACCGTTGACCTTCAAGGGTATGAACTTTGACCCCAGTTTTTAGCAAATCCCACCCACTTCTTCTGCTTTATTTCCCCTCTAGCAGCCGTCTGATGGCCCTCTTCTCATCATGCCTGGATCTCACATGTGGCTGCAGAGACGGATGAGATTTATTATATTCTTTAGCGCTGGAGGATCGCCAGCATCACTCTAAGCATAAACAGATGTGTGTTGAAAATAGAGGGAGGAAAAATCTATTCAAGTAGATTCTTGATTTACTCATAGATATATACGAAGGCTACAGGACTTTGTAGGTGTCTTTTAAGGTCCTCTTCAAAGCATATGCTGGGATTTAGACATCTGAGTTTTAGGTCTCGTCATGGAGAAGAAAAAGGTACTGTAAACGCTAACTTTTTGTGGTTGAAACCTGCTATTGTCCGTCGCCTGTGAGCCTGGGCTTCATCCAAGCGAGACGTGGCTACAGAGGGAACTTAGCCCAGAGTGCTGCTTCCTGTAAAGCTTCTGCCACAGAGGCCTGGGCGGGGCAGTGGGCTGAGTTATGGGTGGAGTCTATGGCTTTTTACGGGTGGGACATATTCCTAAATGCCCTGACAGATGCTAAATCTTGGAGCGAGTAATGTGACACATTTAAACCAATAACCTTCGCTCTCCTCATTTTTCTTTTTCCTCCCCTGTTCTTTTTCCTGGTGGATTTTTGTCAAAGTTTTTTGGATATTTGCAGACCAAGTGGAACTGAGATAGAGGATGGAGAGGCCCAAACCTTTTGGTTAAAGGGTTGCGCAGTGTTTAAAAACCGTCACAGCAAAGAATAGAATAGAATAGAATAGAAGTCTAATTTATTCATGCAGCTCATTTAAACAGCAAAGCTGACCAAATTTGCTGACCAACGTAAATTACAACACAATAAAATGAATGACACACTTAATACAAAAAGAAATACTTCAAAAACGCCAAAGAATAAAGATGCATTTTGAGTCTAATTTAAAAACAGTGAGTGAATATGCATGCCAGAATAGAATAGAATAGAATAGAATAGAATAGAATTGACGTCTAATTTATTCATGTACACTGTAAAAAAAAATCTGTCAAATTCACGGTAAAATACTGGCAGCTGTGGTTGCCAGAATTCTACCGTATAAAATACAGTAGCAACGGTTTAGGTTTTAACTTAAATTTACAGTTAAATACCGTAATTTCTTTAACTGATATAATCTTAATATACCAACCTATTAAAGTACTGAAATCTGTTTTGTTCTTTTGAAATACACTTATAACCACCAAATGCAGGTGATGATGAGAAAGTCACATGATGAGCCAAAGCCCATCACAAGCAACTTTTAAACAATAGCATTTACAGAAGGTGCAGATGCAGTGTCATTCATACAAGCACTAAACACCATCATGGTGAGACTCCTTAAAATGAAATATGCTATAAACATTAATTTAACAACATTAGATGTAACATACAACCCTAATAAACATAACTGATAAGAAAAAACTAAGAAGAAACATAGTTATTTCAAAGAAAAAAATGTCAAATTCAAACAGAATTTGAAATGGAACGCAGGGAATTCTGGGAACATCAGTTTACGGTTTTTTCCTGTAAATTTTACAGGAAGTTTCCGTTAACAATGTAACAGGTTTTTACCGTAGCATTTTCACAGTTTTTTACCGTTAAATCACGATCATTTTTTACAGTGTAGCTCATTTAAACAGCAAAGTGAATCAAATTTTCTGACAAACGTAAATTACAATAAAATAAAAAGAATGACATACTAAATACAAAAAAGAACTCAAAAACGCCAAAGAATAAAGATGCATTTTGAGTCTAATTTAAAAACAGTGAGTGAATATGCATGCCAGAATAGAATAGAATAGAATAGAATAGAATCATAGAATACAATATAAACTAAAGGAAACTACTGAAGCTCACCTCATGTGAATATCAACACAAGAATTTTCAGACTTGTAAAAAAAAACCAAAAAAAAAACATCCCTGTTAAATTCGAAGTAAAAAAAATGATTTTTGTCATTTTTGAATTTTATTAAAGCTCCAACTTGACGGGAATCATATCCAATGTAAACAAACAAACAAACAAATATTAAAAGGTAGTTTGGTACCATAACAGTTTATTCATTTTTTTTATAGACAGTTACAGCAAAGTCAGTTTTATTTTTATATAGTTTATTTTTATTTTAAAAATATATTAAAAATAAACAATTCTTGTGATTTCAGTAATTCCAAAATTGAGACGTTTAAATAAGATAGCCTGGCATTTAGTGGATGTGCTCCACATTGCATAGTGGTGCTTATATGGGTTATGTGAGTTTGAATCTGGCTTGCATCCTTTTGCATTTCTTGATCACATTTGCCCTGTTTCCTCTCTCACTGTCCAAAAAGTGTCAAAAAGGCTGAAGCTAAACATTAAGAAATCTCTGAAAGCAATTCTTGCAGCTCCTACACCTTTTCCTTTCTTTGGCTTTTGTATGACTCACTGCAAGTCTATCTCTTCAGTCCAGGATTTTTGGAGTTTATTCAAAAATTCAGTTTCTCTGTTTTCTCTCTTCTTTAATTTTCTTTTTTCCCCTCTCACAATGCACCTATTCACCCACTTTATCATTTGTCCAGCTCGCACCAATTAACATTTCTCTCTGTACGGGATGGAGTGGAACAAACAAACTCTCTTACTCTTATTCTTCTTCTATCACACACAGACTTGGGCTTGACTTAAAGCGGACTCCACAGTCTCTCGACAGCTGATGTAATGGTCACTGCAGAATAGAGAATGCTGTGTGTGCTGAAGGGGGTGATGGACCAAATGAGACAGAGGAAAAAGTGGGCTTGACACAGGAAATAAGACTAACTCTCTCCATACGTGATATGTTGTGGTTGCCTATTGCACTGCAGGCAGGTTCACTGCACTTACATAGGATTTATATTATATTACATAGGAAGATTACATATGTTATATATTTTAAAGACAATAATCCAGATAATCTTGTACTTGGTTGGATGGATCATGCTAATTTCACAGATATATAAAGCTTTAGATGGTGAATCCCCCACCCTGCCATTAACCTGAGCTTTCATATTTCACCATCCTGATAGATTTTCTTGGATCATGTTTTCTTTTACTCTGAACATGGCTGCCAGATTCCTAGCTGGCCTAAGGTCAAAGGTCAACCAAGATCAAAGAGCTGTTTAGGAGGCAATGAGTTAAAAAAAAATGGAGCCTAAAGCAGTGCCAAACAGATCTCATCCAAACAGCCAGAGACAACATCAACACACAGAACTTATCAGTAGTGAACCTTTTTGAAATAGGAATTTCTTCTCCAATATTTACCGAATTTACTTAATTTTTAAACTGAAACTGAATGCCATAAAAGTGGAACTTTTCACAAATGCATGTGTTTGCATGAGCATATATATATATATATATATATATATATATATTCATTCATTCCTGCTAACCATTTTGACAATCCAATTCCAATCAACGCTGCAGCTACTAGAGGCTAATTAAATCAGTCTTTCCTGTTGTTAACTAAACTCTATCCTCTTGAATTTTAAGACAACTCTCAAAGTTTTGCTTTACAGAGTCCGAGGCTCCACACAGATCTAAACAGATCCTCCAATGAAACTCAAAACAGTCAGACAAGCAGTTAAACCCACAGGAAATAGCAGCTCTTCAGCATTTATGTGGTATCGTTATTGGGCCTTTTCACCTTTGGACATTTCTAGGGCTGCCCCCCTAATAGTCGACTAACCATTAGTCGACCAGAAGAGGCTTGGTTGACCAAAATTTTTTTTTAGTCGCTTAGTTGCAGGGAAAAAAAAATAAATTCCACAGGTGAAGTCACGTTAACGTCCGGTCTATGGTAATACAGTACATCAGGCAGGACATCCAAACGCTCGACCTCATTCATCGACCTCAAATACGGCATATCATCTGAAATATGGAAGTATTAGCAACTTTACATGGCAGCTCAACCTAATATTGAAGCAGAACAGTAGCGCTCACTTACTCCTAAAATGCTCCGACATTTTTGGTCCTACAAATGAGAGTAATACATCTTTCGAATCTGTAAAGACTCTACGTTTATTTGTGTGCACTCACAATAACAAAAAAACATTGCGCTTTTGTAAAATAATGAAAGCAAACAGGATGCGCTTTCTCAGTCTCTGGTAACATGAGCCTTACAGATAGGAAAACATGTCTATGGAGAGCGAAATGTCTACTTTCAATTGAACCAATTCAAATAGAAAACAAATATTCTCAAATTATGTAATCCGTGTGAAACATGCATAGGTGCTACATCACTACAGAGGAGATGAAGAGTCATTGTCACCGACTTCATCTCTTCAACCAAGAACAAAGAAAGCACTGGGGTGTATCAAATTATTATAAATGTTAATGCAGCCTCCTTACTGTTTTGTCCTGACACATTCATAATCATTAGCTTCTGCGGTGTGCTGGGGCAAGCTTTGAGTGTGCTTTGAGCGCTTATTAGCTGCGTAGGCAATTAAAGCTTCATTATAATGATTTAAATGGTTTATTAATAAACGTGCGATTAGTCGACTAATGCTTCACATGAACGACTACTAGTCGTCCAGAAAAATCTTTAGTCAAGGGCAGCCCTAGACATTTCTACATGAAAACTCAAAAATACAGACAGTACCACTCACGTTTTCACTCATGACTACATTTGGATCTCTTTCAGACTTCCTTCATGTGTTTCTAACCCATGTACCATAAAAGAATGGAACCCCTGAAATCAGGGTAGTATGCATATCAGATTTTTATTAAGATTAGATTTTAAATCTTACTTCAATTACTGAATTTGAAATGAGGTAACGAGAATGCAGAAATCGATTTTGAGTGTAAGGAAGCCTAAGAAGGCTTATAAATGAATGCAATTAAAATAAAGTCATATTACTGCTGTCATTATTTATTTTGTTATTTTAACCAAGACTGTTGTACAGCTACATTATGCCTTTAATTTGTTAACTGTTCATGCTTACTCTCAACTATGGACCAATGCAGAAAATCCACATTTTAAGTCCACGGAAGCAAAATAAATAGTATGAAAGCACTAATAACCAACTTCTCTCAGTACAATGGTAAATTTTTCTTGGCTCCTCCTCACGTTTACTTTTTTGAACCCAGCCCTCTACAGTGGATCAACAGGCAAGAGAAAATGTGTGTACATATTCGTGAAATGAATCACCCAGTCTCCCCCTCCAGGGTATGAGGAGGACGTCAGTGCCAGACAGCCTCTCAGGTCAGATAAACTAGCCTATGGAATGAAATTCCTTCAGCTGGAGAGCGAAGCACTATCTAGAAGGCAACATTTATCCTTAAAGGGACAGCCTCCTCATAGTCTGCATTTACCCCAGAACATTCAGCTCTGCATCACTTTTCTCTTCTGGGACAGATTTTAAAAATCAGTTGCAAATGATTGTTTATCAGTAAAATATAATGGAATGCACCTGGAAGTTTTTTAATTTCCTATCCATGGCCGTTATTCTCACAACATAGTTTTGTCTTTTCTCTTTTGCGCATTTCAGAAGTCAAGCGCCTGAGAAAGAGAGAGAGAGAGAAAGGGGGAGGTAATGTTCTCTGCAGACGTAGAGTTCAGCTCACTCCCTGACTAATTTTCCCGGCTGGAACACTGCAGAAAGGGGGAAGGGAGCGACTAATAGCTTTTCAGCAAGACATTTTTCCAGCAGAACGCAGGTCTGGGCAAAGTGCTCCCAGTAGAAAGAGTTTGAAAACTCAAGAGAGGGGATTCTCAGAATGACTGATCAATGGCATGTTGAAGAACAATCCTCATTCCTTTTCCTTTTTCATCTAAATTAGAGAGGCTGCTGATTGCCATGACTCTTAAATTGATGACTGCATACCTAATGTATCCATAGTGTAGAGATCAAATACCTTATTTTACCATCAGTTACGACAATAAACAAATAAAGTTTGCAAGGTCTTACGATCCATTCATAAATTCCCACAAGCCAAATTATAAATGAATTTTTTGCTTTACTGTATGATTGATTATCTTCAGACTTCCCTGCTTAGAAAACCAGGTTAAGACAGTTTGCTGGTCCTTGTTGGTTTTAGTTGGTCTTCACCTAGCCTGACCAGTTAAAAGATATCTAAAACGCCTCAAAAACCACTCAACATATCAGTTTGGCCAGGTTGGCAGACCAAAGAAGAACAGACAACCATCTTGGGCTGGTTTAAGAATATTTAGAATATATAAGACATTTTGAACCACTTTTATACCATTGTAGTGCTTTTCTGTCACTTTTGCAGCCCCTGTCCTCATTGACTGTAATTATAAACGCACGTTTGGCCAGGATATTTCTCAGAGTGGTAGAAAGAAAGTCACACAGGCTTGGAAAGACATGAGGGTGAGTAGATAATGACAGATTTTTATTGTTTGTTCACTATGGTTTTGCTCTGCACACTTGTGCTCTTGAAGCTGAGATCCAGGTGAATGCAACCTGTGAGCCAAAAACAGCAGCCGGTTTTTGTACTGTGCATCATTAATTAAAATTTTTGTGTGTGTAGAATGAATAAAACAAGTCCCAAGAGCTGAGGCTACAAATTCATGAAAATTCATTTGATTATCTCCAAATTGACCCACTTAAACACAACTGCTTGTGCTTGATCGCCAAACTACTGAGAAAACGTTATAAATATTTGCTTCATCATTGCACAAATAACTGAATTCACATCGTTTCAATATTCAAGGTTTAGTCTTCGAAGACCTGCATGTGGGTTGTGTTAAGTTTTTAAAACAGGTTTTGGTAACATTTTGCACATTGCAAATTGCAATTCTGGTTAGTTAAGCTGGAAACAGAGTGAGACTAGATTTCCACTTGACTTCCTGAGAACACGTGCAATCAATTAGAAGAAACAACACCTTGTATTCTTCTCCTTTATCTGCTCTCCATTCACTTTCAATATTCCATGACCTTCTGGCTTCCTCTGTCTTCCCCTACAGCAGAGAGGAAATGGCTGTGTCCAGTGCCAGGGTGCTCAGGTTTTCTGTAGAAAAATATAAAATCTGTATAATTTCCACTCAAGAATATTCAGAGTTCTCTCAAGCCGTGAATGCTTAACATCTAATTGCTTTTGAGAGGGTATAGTAATCACATTGTCATAACTTCTAATAATTATACTAAACCATAAAAAGTTTGGGGTCACAAATTTTACATGTAAATTTACATGTAAAATTTATCCAGCAAACTAATCTAACTAATTTGATCGTTCGCTTTTAAAACGCGAGTGCAGCGCGTTAGCATTCGTTATCTGGTTAGCTTGTTACTCACAGTTCCATTCGCGTTTCTATTCGTGCCTATTATTGTTTTCAATTTTCTCGCTCCGTTTTCATTTCTCTCTCGCTGCGTTTTCACAAGTTCATTTATTTATTTATTTTTTATCCTTTATTTAACCAGGAGAAGCCCATTGAGATTAAAAATCTCTTTTACAAGGGAGACCTGGCCAAGATAGGCAGCTGAATTAATCACATCATTACATACATACAGAGACACACAAAAAACATGAAAATAAAGACTAATAAATTAATAGAAACAGTTTGAAAGCCAATTATGCACTTACAATGAAATCTCAATTAAAAACATTGACATGTGAGGGAGTCCAACTCAAAACATCTCATTCTTAACTTAAAAACACTCAAAGGAATCAATTTACTAAGTTTTAAGTTGTTCTGCAGCAAATTCCATGTAAAGGGTGCAGAATAAACAAAGGCCCTTTTACCCAGCTCAGTACTGACATGTGGGACAGAAAACAAGACAACAGCCTGAGAACGGAGAGAGTAACGACCAGCACTTTTTTTCATAAGAAGTGAACATAAATAGGATGGAAGCACACCAAGAATAGCCTTATATATAAATGTATACCAATGACAGAGCCTCCGTGTGGCCAGAGCAGACCACCCTACACTCAAAAAAATTATTCATTGGATGAACTCAATTTAATTGAGGGCAGGATTTCCATCCAATAAATATGTGTAGCCCCAACTCATAAAAAACTAATTCATGCGATGAAATGTAATTGAGTTGGGCCAACTCAATTTGATCAAAATATAGTTTAAATGAAATCGATACATTGGTGAAGTTATTTTTTTTTATGCTTGTTGAACTCAAACTAAAACATTTAACTGGAAAGTAAATTATTAGGCAGACATCCTTCTACACTCAAACAAAATGATACATTGGATTTACGCAACATTAGGCATTAGCCGACTTGTTAGGCATAGCATAAGATGGTATTGTTACATCCATTGCATGCCCATAGTTGTTTTCGTATTATTAAAACAACTTTGCTTCATGTTAGCAGGTCCTCAACCCAAACACATGCTCTACACTTTACCACAATGGTAACCCCCCAAAACACTAACATACCAGAAACTCTTTTAAATACAAACATAAAAGAGCATTAAACTAACAAGTCCCCCAATTTTATCATCTAAATGTCTAAAATAACATTTTATTTCAAGATTTACTCTCCTTATCCAGCCCTGTGCAAAGCATGATGGGAAGAGGAAATCCAATTCCTAGTTACACAAATAAAATAATTTATATTCTTTCCAAATGAAAATATTGCGTTGAGCCAAAATGCAACTGTTTCAAGTCACTTTAACACAATGCAATTGTATAAATGGGAAACCTAACATAATCGTGTTAAATGAAAATTATTTTTTTAAATAAACTGAACAGTGTTGGAGAATCTTTTTTTTGAGTGTACACGAGAGTACAGCTCACAGTGGTGGCTGCGAGCTTTACAATTAGTAATAAATCTCAGCGATGCATGATAGGCTGCGTCAATCATATGAAGGCATTGAACAGATGAATGCATATATAATATATCACCATAGTCCAGCACAGATAAAAAAGTGGATGCCACTAACCGTTTTTTAACATTAAAAGAAAAGCACAGCTTATTTCGAAAGTAAAAACCCAATTTTAGCCTCAACTTTCTCACTAGACAGTGAACATGAGGCTTAAATGATAGGCAATCATCAATAACAATACCAAGATACTTATAAGTTGTAACAGTCTGTATTTCACGTCCGTCAAGAGTAATAACTGAGGGAACATTCAGTGGTCTATTCCGAGGGTCCGTGAAGAGCATAAGTTTGGTTTTGTCTGCATTGAGCACAAGTTTCAGCTGTAGCAAAGCGTTTTGGACCACAGTGAAAGCATTCTGTAAATGTGCAATGGCTTGTTTAAGAGAGGGTGCACAGCAGTAAATAACTGTGTCATCTGCATAAAAATGAAAGTTTGCATCAGACACATGCCGATCAAGGTTATTTATATAAATAGTAAATAAAAGAGGGCCTAACACAGAGCCTTGTGGAACCCCTTTAAGGATTGGTAAAATACCAGATTGAGATTCATCAAACAACAGTGGTAAGTGGTAAGTTAAGTTGGTATCATTCATCAATCACGGTGAGTAATGGCTTCTTCTCCTGCTATTGTTGTTTTCACTGCTTGCCACATGTACAGTTTATCTATCTCTGTCTGCAACGAGGGATTCACATGTGATAAATGCAGGGAAATAGTTAGGCTGACAGAGAAGATTTTAGAACTAGAGACACGCATCCAAACTTTAGTTGAGGATAGTAAGAATGTGAGGGCTGTAGATACGGCCTTGGATGCGACTAGCTCAGGGAGTCCTGTACATTGTTCGGTTCTGGCATTAGAGCACATGCAGCAGGGCAACTGTGTGACTCATATGAGATTCATAGCAGACTACTGTCACTCAATGGCTGGATGTCTAAGTGGTGCCCACAGAATAACATAGACTTTATAGACAATTGGATGAGTTTTTGGGGCAGACCTGACCTGTTGAAAAGAGATGATCTTCATACCTCCTGGGGTGGTGCCGCTCTACTCTCTAGAAATATAGCACATAGTCTTAGAGTTTGTACTTGACTAACTGGGCCCCAGGTCAGGAAGCAGACAGACTGGCTAAACCGACCGTCTGCTAGCCGCCTCACGTCACAGAAGTCAGTTAATTCTCAGCACATAGAGACTCCTTCACCTAGATATCACACTATAGAGACTGTCAGTTCCCCGAACTAGAAAATACAGAAAACATCCAAACCAAATTAAGAGTAACAATTTAGTTGATGTTCAACAAATAAAAAATGTTTACAATACAGAGAAACAATTGATAAAACTTGGCTTACTGAATATCAGGTCCCTTTCTAGAAAAGCACTTTTTGTAAATGATTTGATCAATGATCATAACCTAGATTTGCTCTGTTTGACAGAAACATGGCTAAAACCAGATGAAAACATTACTTTAAATGAGTCTACCTCCCAAGACTACTGCTATAAAAATGAGCCACGTCCAAAAGGTGAAGGGGGAGGTGTTGCTACAATTTATAGCAATATTCTCAGTATTTCTCAGAGGGCAGGCTTTACGTATAACTCATTTGAAGTTATGGTGCTGCGTATAACATTATCTAGAGAAACACGTGTTAGTGATAAATCCCCTGTGATGTTTGTACTGGCTACTGTATACAGGCCACCAGGGCACCACACAGAGTTTATAAAAGAATTTGCGGATTTCCTGTCTAAGTTAGTACTGGCTGCAGATTGTCTTAATTGTTGGCGATTTTGTCGATAATGAAAAAGATGCATTAGGATCAGCATTCATAGACATTCTGAACTCTATTGGGGTTGGACAACACCTTTCAGGACCTACTCATTGTCGAAATCATACTCTAGATGTAATACTGTCATATGGAGTTGATGTTAGTGGTGTTGAAATTCTGCAGCAAAGCGATGATATCTCAGATAATTATCTAGTCTTGTGTAAACCCCATATAGCTAAAACTGTAAATTCTACTCCTTGTTACAAGTATGGTAGAACCATCACTTTTACCACAAAAGACTGCTTTGTAAGTAATCTTCCTGATTTCTCAATTCCTCAGCATATCCAAAAGCGCAGAAAAACTTGATGATGTAACAGAAACTATGGACTCTCTCTTTTCTAGCACATTAGATACAGTTGCTCCTTTACGCTTAAGGAAGATCAAAGAAAACAGTCTGACTCCATGGTATAATGAGCACACTCGCACCCTAAAGAGAGCAGCCCGGAAAATGGAGCGCAGCTGGAGGAAAACAAAACTAGAGGTATTTAGTATAGCTTGGCGGGAAAGTACCCTATCCTACAGAAAAGCATTAAAAACTGCTAGATCTGATTACTTTTCGACTCTTCTAGAAGAAAACAAACATAACCCCCGGTATTTATTCAATACAGTCACTAAATTAACGAAAAATAAAGCATCAACAGGTGTTGACATTTCCCAAGAGCACAGCAGTATTGACTTTATGAACTATTTACTTCCAAGATCGATACTATCAGAGATAAAATTGTAACCATGCAGCCGTCAGCTACAGTATCGCATAAGATAGATCCCCTGAGGAACAATTCCACTCATTCTCTATTATAGGAGAGGAAGAATTGTATAAACTTGTTAAATCATCTAAACCAACAACATGTATGTTAGACCCTATTCCATCTAAACTACTAAAAGAGCTGCTTCCAGAAGTCATAGATCCTCTTTTGGCTATTATTAATTCATCATTGTCATTAGGATATGTCCCCAAAACCTTCAAATTGGCTATTATTAAGACTCTCATTAAAAAAACATAACTTGACCCCAAAGTTAGTTAATTACAGACTGATCTGAAATCTCCCTTTTCTAAGATACTGGAAAAGGTAGTATCCTCACAATTATATTCCTTAGAGAAAAATGGTATCTGTGAGGAATTCCAGTCAGGATTTAGACCATATCATAGTACTGAGACTGCTCTCATTACAGTTACAAATGACCTGCTTCTATCATCTGATCGTGGTTGTATCTCATTATTAGTTCTACTGGATCCTAGCGCTGCATTCGACACTATCGACCACAGCATTCTTTTAAATAGACTAGAACACTTTGTTGGCATTAGTGGAAGTGCCTTAGCATGGTTCAAATCGTACTTATCTGACTGCCAAGAGTTCGTAGCAGTGAATGAAGAGGTATCATATCGATCACAAGTGCAGTATGGAGTACCTCAAGGCTCAGTACTAGGGCCGTTACTTTTCACGCTTTACATGTTACCTTTGAGAGATATTATCCGGAGACATGGTGTTCGCTTTCACTGTTATGCTGATGAAACTCAGCTCTATATTTCTTCAAGGCCCGGTGAAACACACCAAACTGAGAAACTATCAGAATGCATAGTCGATATAAAAAACTGGATGACAAGTAACGTCTTACTGCTAAATTCTGAAAAAACAGAGGCCATATATATATATATATATATATATATATATATATATATATATATATATATATATATATCATTTGTATTTATTTATTTTTTTTCATTTTGTTGTGAAGAAACATGGATTTAAATATGTTGAAATGTGTTAAATGGAGAGAGTTGTAAACTATCATTGGTAACTATAAGTATTTTATATGTAAATGTATCTCTAATGACTGACATCTAAGTATCGTGGAAGTTTGTGAGTGATAGACTTTTGAATTCTTCTGATATTTGTAAGGGTTACTAGTTTGACCTTTGCAGGGTGTAGGAATAAAGCTAATCTAATCTTAATCAATGATAAACACAGTATCTGCGTAGAGGCTTCAATGTGGCTTGAAGGGTGGAAAGACTTTTTTCCTCTTTCTCTCTCTCTTTCTCTCTCCTACATTCCTGAAATCCTCATCTCTTCTCCTCATCACCATCTCCTTAAGGTGATTTTGGGTTTTGCTGCCTCGTGTCCTCCTTCTGTGCTGTCATTTCTGGCAATATAAACAGAGTGCTGCCATACTTTCCATAAACTCTATCATTCTTTCTGTCCCTTTCCTTTTCTATCTCTCTTTCTCACCCATTAGCCTTGTGGTCCTCAAATAAAGTAGTCAATTGTTTAATTGTTTATAATTTCAACCTTATGTATATTTCTACTTTAAATTTGGAAAGATGAGGACCTTTCATTTAAAACAAAGCTGTGCCATTTTATGTAGTGCATTTTTTGGCATTTTGAGTCACATTAACTGTTGTTGTCAGTCTCACATCCCAGTGAATGAATGGACTACAACTGTGAAGATCCCAATATCAAGGTACTTCCAGTGACAGTCTTTAGAACAGACCTTGTTAAAACCATTTAATTGAGCGTAAGCGAGCAGTGTGCAAAAGGGCACAGTTTTTATGTATTGTAAGTGAATATTAAAGCTTTGAAATATCATCCAATGCACAAACAAAATGTTAAACATTAAGACAGTTAAAGGAAAATGTAGCTTCCTCAAATATTAAAATTATATTAAAAAGTACTCACCCTCAGGCCAGCTAAGATGTAGATGAGTTTGTTTCTTCATCAGAACAGATGTGGAGAAATTTAGCA